>NC_062978.1:18050555-18747782 GCF_023078275.1 Leguminivora glycinivorella
ATTATTATGACTAAACAGACTCGGTGCCAGCGCGTGCCAGGCTGCCAGGATATTCAGAATACAAACAACTCATGCCAACTTTGCTGCTGGAATGGTTGACTATATTATTTTTATTCCAAGACGGTGCGCAAACAAGCCACGTAGCGCGCCTGATGGTAAACAGCCACCGTAGTCTGTGGACGCCTGTAAATCCGTATGACAACTCTGAGCATGGCCAAATTTTTTAAAAACCTATGACCTTTTTAAACTCCTTTTTTGAAAACTGCCATACCGTAAGCCTGGGAAAACCACGGCAGACAGCAATAGAAAGAAAGATGTCGCCTCTGCCTTATATAAAAAAATATTGTCCACTTAGCAAAACATGTACAGGCATCCTCTAACCTCCGTTAGTTACTACATGCTAATTACTAGAGGCTTACTAAAAATTCACATTGAGCCATTTAGATATCGCGATAAATGCTTGCGCAACAGTCTGCGCTTCCGAGAGTTAGTGTAATGGTGGATACGAGTAAAATCCGGATTTCAATACCTACACTATACTACAAATAATATTGAAATGCCATATTAATAAAGAGAAGTTCGATTATCATCAACGGCATTTCATAATAGATTGGAAGTGACTATACTTAGTATAGTGATGTAAATACTTATACACATCACTTAAGATGCTACAGGAGCAAAAATGCTAAAATGGAAAGGAGCTCCCTTTCAATTTGGGAATTTCAGTTCAATATAATTATACTAGTGTTAGATGGAGGACTAGTGGTAGATGTGGACCGTTTAGTTTTTTTGGCTAATTGTTACCAATTTTGAATACCAAAACTTTTTTGCGGCATAATCAATAAGGCCGTTTTTGAAAATTTTTGATGGGCTCTAGCGTCTTTAAACACAAATAAATAAAATAATATTAATCTGTGTTGAAAAAATCGATTGCTCTATCTTTAAAAACCAAGGAGAAAATAGTCAAGAGTACGTTGGTATGGAGAATTGACTCCTCCTGCTTATCGTCTTAACGTACTAAGCGCATCACATACTACTTTAGCCTCAGATAAGTTTCCTGACCACTTTCAACAAAGCCTATTCGGCTCATGTCTATTCAGCTGCCAAAATAGCGAACACCTAATTGGACGCAGCCACGCCAGTAAGCTTCTTGCTCAATGCTGGAATTCCAAAAGCTTACAGAACGAGGTAATCCAACTAGATCTAAAGATTTCAAAGGTTCATTTATATTATTTCGACGGAACATGCACCTTTGACGTGCGCCTTTCGAAGGAACGCTACACAATGATCGTCAATGATATTGATTTGATTGACTTCAGATGAATCACGCATCCGGTCAGGAAACCGATAGAACCCTAACAAGAAGTATACCTACGGGATGAAAGACACACACGCAAGTGTCATCGAAAGTTAACTCTTATCTCCTCCAAGTCATATTTTTTTTAGTAGCAAAGGCAAACATAACATAATCTTAAACTACCCGAGTCTTATCCCTCACAAACGTCAAATAAAGACTAGACGTCAATTATCTAGGTATTAGAGTATATATACACTAGGTACCTATAAAACAGGTACATACGGATGTCAGTGAACATAACACACATCTAACACATTCAAGTGCCATCCGTGCTACGCGCTACGGATCGTAGCCGATAACATGAGAAAATGGGTATGCAGCGAAAAGCCTACGAACAATTTTTAGCTATCACGAAGATTCATGAAATAACCCTAACGAATTTTATGAACCTTACTTTCACTAGCAACCTCTTAGGGATCAATATAAGTATCTATAGGAAAATTATAATGATAATTACTAAAATAATTAGGAATGTTTTCACAAACTTTTAGTACAATAATACCGACCCGATATCTGCTACATAGACGTCAATGACCTGGTTTTGCGCATAGAGTTACGAGATTGACTGTAAAAAACTGTTCCAAAATGGTCCGTTACGTTTTAGTTTGAAGGTTCTTTCATACCGTGAAAAAACCTGTTATGCGATTTTTGGGTTATAATATTATTTATCACCAGGATTGTTTTCTAACACAAGTAAATAGTAACAGGATCTGCTAGTGAGTTTAAATAATCCAAAATATTAGATCTGTGACATTCTCTGACTTATATTTTAGAATAACTTAGAACCAGTTGACGTTTCTCTCTCCAACAGTTCCAAAATTAAAATGTAACATCTAAACATAAATATAAAAACAAAGTGGATGCACGACCGCTGCATCTACATAAATTAGAGAGAGGGTTTACCTTGGTAGTAAAAGCCAAGGAGACAGCGGCGGCCAACATAAGGGATAAAGTTAAGTCAGGGATTTGCGGCAAGTTAGGATTTTAGCGGATGAAATATAGAGGTTTAGGAACATAGCGAATATTGCCGTTTGCAAAATATAACATTATTTATACAAAACGCATATGGCATACCTATTTAAGATTAAATTGCCAAACAGACTTACAGACTTGTACACTCATTTTTGCTGTGTACTTAATAAATTACAGCAAAAATGAGTGGCACAAAGTTTCTAAATGGGTTGGCAACGCGCGTGTGAGACTCCGTGAGTTGCAGGCGTCCATAGGTTACGGTGACCGCTTTCCATCAGGCGGACCGTATCGCTCATTTGCCACCGACGTAGTACAAAAAACAGGATTGTTTTATTGGAAACTTTTGTCGCCAATCTGATTGGTGGATTTGTATTGTATCTATTCATTGAAGAATTTGAACTTTGTTTGAAACACTGAAACACTGTCACAGAATTATATAATAGCATACACAGTGTGTTAAAGGCCCACTTCCTTTGATGGTCGCCATTCTAAATTCTTACCTCACATTAAGAAAGGGACCGGACGCAAGCAGCGTGACATTGAATTTTATTGCGCCGCGCAAAGGTCGTCAGCAACAGCGAACTCGCGGCCACCGGTAAATGTATGTACTTACTTCGTAGCAAGCGGCGATAGAATCATGCGGAGTGACCCGCCCCTGACACTGTGTAGACATAATACTGAAATACTTTAATAAATAATGTAACACAAAACAAATCTATAAAAACAGCCTCCGCTGACAACGTTGTTTATTTGAGTTATCCGCTCATAACATTCCATTCAAATATCCTTCAACATTGAAACCAGCCAGCCTGTCAACAATATGGCCCAAACCCCTCTTTGGTCTAACGGCATTTTGATATACATAAAAACCTACTCGTGTTTATTACAAAAACCATATCATGTACGATAGCTATCTCCTGGAACTTGATCCAATTAAACTTTTATGTATTAAATAATAAAGTCATTTTGGTACTCAAATGTAATATAATTTAGGTTTCTTTTGTTTTCTCTTGATGAGATTTTTACGGATGAACTCTACACAACACAAGAAATATTTTTGAGGTATTTTATGGAGAGATCACTAACAAATAGAACTAGATAAAATGAAATGGACAAATCGACTCACATTCTGATAACATTAATCCACCGACAAAACGAGATAAAGATAGCAAAATACGGAAATGGATATAATATTTTTATTGTGTATCCGACCTGGACCCCGCTTAGACAGCAAAGGACCTAAATGTATTATAAAAATATTTTCCTAAAATGCCTTTATACTTGGAATTTTATACCTTTATTATGAAACTGGTTATGTTGAATGTATAAAAGTACTCTTACTTGTGTGTTATTTTCACATGACGCCACCCGGTGGCCTAGCGGTAAGAGACTTTCAATCTAGAGGTCGCCGGTTTGAACCACGGCTCGTACCAATGAGTTTTTCAAAAAAACTTAAGAACGAAATGTCATTCGATATTTGTCGGTAACGGAAAATATCCTGAGGAGACCAGACTAATCCCAATAAGGCCTACTTTGGAAGGTCAGATACTTAGCACTCTTAGCAGTCACTTTCGTAAAACTAGTGATTCCGATTCAATAGTTTATACCATTTATCATCTCATAATGATGAGGCCGTTGGGACTAAATATATTGTTTCCTGAAAATAACTGCATCAAAATTAAATATCAAATGGGGAAAACCACACTCGCAAGTTAATGTTTCGATTAAAAGTTAAAGTACGAATATCAGTTATACGTATTGTTTCCTTAAGGGCTCACCCTTACTACCCCCTTACCTCTCAAGGTACCTAAAGACATAACAGGGCCTCCGCATGCGAAGACGGAACTGGGATCCTGTACTAGACAATCATCTCAAAAATTTCCGTCATTACCTACCCATGGGCCTAGATTGTTTATTTATGTACTTAAGTATATATATATTTTTTTTTCATTTTTGTAATTTAAGTTAGGTACTTACAGGAACGGTTATTCGTGGTAAGCACACAATAGGTATTTAATAACTGATTTTTTTTTATTATGTCCGGAGCCTACGACCACTTTTGGAACTAGTTTTCAAAGCGGAATTAAGGCTCCTATAGAAATAAAACTAAGAGCCGCTAAGTTTTATTTCGTCATTAAGGTTCTCTAGTATCTATATTTTCTTAATTATAACAATTATCCTATATAGGATATCTCACGAAAATCGACTTATATTACTAAATGTTGGTAACAAAATAGGATCAATTAAAATTTGCTGACGTGGCTATGTACAAACTTTTTGAGAACTGCTCACGTAAGGAAGATAATGTAGTATATTTTCACAAAAAAAAGTAAACAAGTTATTTTCAGTTTTACAAAAGAGGAAACTGTATTTGCAGTGCTGTATTTATTGAAAAAACGTTATTGTGATAATGGATTTCTGGAAGGCAATGATGTTTTTCTTAAATATACGTCTGTATTTTTTGCTCCACGTGTGGACATCAAAACAATCTCAGTTTTTGTTGATTTAGAGTCGTTTTGCCACAGTGCCCAGATATAAAAGCTATTACGTATGCTAAAGAGAGGACTTCTGATTTGATTCCAGTGAGCATAGCCGAATGCACAAACGCTCACGAAACGCTCACCATAATATCTCTTTCTCGTGACAGAGCCAGACTACATTTCTGCGGCATTTCGCGTCGCAGAAATGCTATTCGGCTACAGGGTCAGCTCTGGACATTTGGTTATTCAATTTTCTTCTTGACATGGCATTTATTTCGTTTAAAATAACATAACAGCCTTCCGCACCGAGGTTTACTTATTACGCACAATAATTCTGCTTTGATTCATAAATTAGATTACCACAAAATGAGTTTAGATGCGCAATCACAGTTTTTAAAGCAATTCTGATGCCATCCAATTTTGAAACACGGCCGCATTATATCAAGTCCATTATGATCCACAATGTGGAAAATTACCCTCTATTCGGTCAACCCCAAATGTATAATCACTTATTGAATAGTTTTAATGACACAATAAAAGTATTATGCCCTCTAGACAAATGGCTTATAGTTTTTCAGAATTGAAGCATATCTGATATACAAAATGACTTTCTATAGGCATAATCAATGAATAAATAATAGTTAATAGCGTACACAATAGAGACTTCCTACAAAAGTGAGGTTTGACAGCAATTGAGGGACAAATATGTGTCTTTTTAATGCATGGCATTATCCTTTTCAGGTATTTAAGCTTTTCAAAGTACCTAATTATCTTATCTGTGGTTGTGCTCGCAAAGGGGCGTCAAGTACAAGTAGCGTGAATGTGAATGTTGAGCAGAGTTCATTTAAAGCGTCTGAAATTGTTGGATTTCAGTAAAAAAAATCATTAAGAAAATATAGTTTTTAACCCCCGACGCAAAAACGAAGGGGTGTTATAAGTTTGACGTGTCTGTCTGTCTGTCTGTCTGTCTGTCTGTTTGTTTGTCTGTCTGTCTGTGTGTGTGTCTGTCTGTGACATCGTAGCTCCCGAACGGATGAACCGATTTAGATTTAGTTTTTTTTTTGTCTGAAAGCTGAGTTAGTCGGGAGTGTTCTTAGCCATGTTTCATGAAAATCGGTCAACTATGTCGCAGTCGGGGGTTTTTTCAAAATTTTAATTTTGTGGTTAGGTTATTATTGTATCAGAAACTGTCTTTGGTCACGTTATTTTAACTTAATTGTCGTTAAAGACATGAGTTAAATATAATGTATTTGAGCTCCGGACAGTTGAAAAAATCTATAATAAATGTAACCCTATTCAATATCAACAACAAACAAAGTATGAACTTTGTCGACAACCTCACTTTCTCGTTCTCGACACGTGGCAAACCAAGAACAAACGGGCCTCTCGCTTGTTTTTGCCCAGAACGTGCAAGTTGTGGAATGAGCTTCCTTCTAAGGTGTTTCCCTTGCACTATGATATGGGATTCTTCAAGAAGCATTAGGGTTCTCAAAGGTCGGCAATGCATAAGTGGCTCCCCTGATGTTGCTTATGTCCATGGGCGGCGATGATTGCTTCCCATCAGGCGGCTCGTCTGCTCGTTTGCTGCCTATTTCGCATAATAAAAAACCGGCCAAGAGCGTGTCGGGCCACGCTCAGTGTAGGGTTCCGTAGTTTTCCGTATTTTTCTCAAAAACTACTGAACCTATCAAGTTCAAAACAATTTTCCTAGAAAGTTTTTATAAAGTTCTACTTTTGTGATTTTTTTTATAATTTTTAAACATATGGTTCAAAAGTTAGAGGGGGGGGGGGGGGGGGGACGCACTTTTTTCCTTGAGGAGCGATTATTTCCTAAAATATTAATATTATCAAAAAACGATCTTAGTAAACCCTTATTCATTTTTAAATACCTATCCAACAATATATCACACGTTGGGGTTGGAATGAAAAAAAAAATCAGCCCCCACTTTACATGTAGGGGGGTACCCTAATAAAACATTTTTTTTTCATTTCTTATTTTTTGCACTTTGTTGGCGTGATTGATATACATATTGATACCAAATTTCAGCTTTCTAGTGCTAACGGTTACTGAGATTATCCGCGGACGGACGGACGGACGGACGGACGGATGACGGACGGACGGACGGACGGACGGACGGACGGACGGACGGACGGACGGACGGACGGACGGACGGACGGACGGACGGACGGACAGACAGACATGGCGAAACTATAAGGGTTCCTAGTTGACTACGGAATCCTAAAAATAATAATAACTATTGAAAATCACACAACACCATTTTCAAAACCGTATATTTCAGGGCGTACACTTTATTGCAACGAAAGCGAATGATAAACGACCCTCCCGCGGTCAAATTAAGCGTCGGACGGTATAAATTGCTGATATTAATCTGTGTCACTTAATACTCCATGATGCTCGAGCGAGACGAATTACCAACGTCTTGATAATTGCACCCTGGGAATGCCAAATTGAGGCACGTGATGTTCTGTTTGTTCAAATATAACGGGAACACGAGCCGGCTAGGGAACAGCAACTAACATGAATAAAATTTTTGACGATTTATAATACCCTACAGATGTAGTGCATAATAGTTTTCCATCGTATTTTCTCGAAAACGTTCGTATAATTTGTCGTATTAGTTCGGTCAACGTTAGCCATTAAGACGATGATATAGGAGGGGTCGATTCTCCATACAAACGCTCTCGACTATTTCCTCCCTGGTTTTTGAAGATAGAACAATGATATTTTCAACACAGATTATTATTATTTTATCTGTTTCGGACCGTTCGATTTCCAAAAACAACAAGGTGCGGCATTCAAAATTGGTAACAATTAGCCAAAAAATCTAAACGGTCCGACTCAGATTATCTCATTGTTATTCAGATTCTCAAAGGAGGAAACACGAGATCGGAACCTCGATTTTAAAGATTTTTTCGCAATATCTTTTAACTGAGTTGTTCTGAATGGAATTTTTTTTCTAGAAATCTAGTTAATAACACTAGTATATTCAACTAAAATTCTCAAATTGAAAGGGGGGCTCTTTTCCATTTTGGCATTTTCGCTCCTGTAGCGCCTTAACTTAACCCAAGATTCTAAAGTTTTCGTAGAATCTTCCGCTTGTAGGTACGAAGCTCAAAATATCATATCAAACTCTCTTGTACAAATAACTACGAGTAGTCGAGTATACTGCCTTGTGTGCAGAGAAGATAAAACTAAATGATCTTGCTTCTACTAAGTAGTAATTTTTATTTAACCATGATCCAAGAGGATCGAGTATTATAGAGAAGTTACTGTCAAACTAAAATGTGTAATCACAGTGCATAGTGCCACCTCTTGACACAGGCTTAAAACTTTTGACCCTCAGTTTATTGACAATTTGGCCCATAGGTATTCTTAGATTGATATATGTTAAAATGTCAAAAAATAATATTATC
Organism: Leguminivora glycinivorella; assembly: GCF_023078275.1. Lineage (NCBI taxonomy): Eukaryota > Metazoa > Arthropoda > Insecta > Lepidoptera > Tortricidae > Leguminivora > Leguminivora glycinivorella. The sequence goes on from NC_062978.1 coordinate 18,058,800, forward strand.
GCCATCTATCTGCCTATTTATAAGTACATATTTATGTCTTTGCCATTGTTGTATAGTCTATGGTTAGTCTGTGGTCGCATGAGAAGAAAAAAATAAAATTGTCTTTGATCTGAACTGGTGTTTGAATAGCTGCGCTCCCAATTCCCAAAATTGAAATAAATTAATTAAAGCCATCTACGGTCAACGCCCATCGCCAAGGAACAATACAGCCATGACTTAGCCAACATCCCTTAATAAATGCATTTTGTGTTATAAAAGTGGTCGGAGCTATAATCATATTTCCCCAAGACAAACTAAACCGTTTATAAGCCTGACAGTAATAAAATGTCACAAGTAATAGTTTTTCCAGTAAAGTAGCCGTAATACTTTACAACGTGACATGTTTTATAGTTACGGTTACAACACTTAGATACTAACTACCGACAATAATTTAAACGCTCGCAGTGGGGTAGCTTTTTACTTTTTGGAAGTCTTCCAAATATAAAGAATAAATACTTACCCTTACGCCGTGTCTTGCGTGGGCGACGGTCGCGTGACCGTCGCACGACCGTCGCCGTCGCGTCTCATACTTCCATATCGATAAGGTTTGATTTCGTATGCGTCGCATCGCCGTCGCGCGACCATCGCGCGACCGTCGCCCACGCAAGCCACAGCGTTATTCATAAACGTTCACTAACGTTATCAAGCCGATAAAGTTCGTTTGTCCCTTTCTATCACACCAATACGTCGGGACAAACGAACTTTATTGGCTTGATAACTTTAGTGAACGTTTATGAATCCGGGTTAGTATGTATTATTAGGTATTGCATAGATATACAGTGCATTTTTCAATCTGGAGGTCACGGGTTCAATCTCCGGCTCATACACATTTGTTTTTCGGAACTTATTACGAAACAACAATTTATGTTTAACCTTAACTACTAAATGCAGAGGAGACCCTATGCTCAGCAGTGGGCGATTAATGGCTGAAATGATGATGTGATGAACTAATCAATCCTCCTTTACTACTTAAACTAGTCAAAGAACCCACCAAGCATCGTTCCCGACGCAAAGGTGCCCATCACACTTGCTGCTGCGTTTCCGCGCAGTATATGTATCTTGCCAATACTTATACTGATTATTTACTTATGTCACATCTCGGACACTGGCGATTAAATCTATGAAAGAGGCGCGTTCCTACCACACATTCTAAGCTCGTAGGTGAACGCGTACTTATGCTTGTATGAGTGAGAGATACTGGCCATACGGTACAATAGTAGGTAGGTTTATTATACTGTGCTTATGTACAAAATATAATTTGATATTTACACTGAAAGTAAAGGAAAACATCATTAAGTGTAAGCTGAGATTAATTATATGCATCGAATTTTATATTTATATTTTTTATACATTTGAGTGGCAAATGGGGGTTAAGTTTGTATGATAAGTCAATTTTGCTTGGCCCGTCGTCTAACTTCCTAATAATATGTTATTGTCTGTTTCTATGACCATCAAGGCGGCTTAGTTAATAAAGGCAGTTTCTCATTTGCTTGCCCGCCGGGACCGTGGTCAACGGCGTGTGATATTGGTGTTATAGTTGCTAGAGGTAATTAGTATTGAGGTAGTTTGCAGTACATTAGACAGCCAATAGCTGTATTACGTACTCTCTATTGCTTCCCATAAAGTCGTAAGTCATAATGTATCGTTTGCCCACGTTAATCATAATTTGGTTTTTCTCAGAAACGCGTAACTTTTCAGGATTCCTACAAAAGAAACCTAACCTAAGGCGGCTGAAATGATCTATTGATGAAGATTATGAAAAGTTAACCGTTTCAGAATTTTGACATTTATGACTTAATGATAATCTGGCAATTATTACATTATGACTATCAATCGTTATGTCAAACAAAGGTTATCGTTATGCGGGTTATCTAAATATATAAAAGAAGAAACTGACTGAATCGCTGGTCCTAGAGACTCCAAATTTGGCACGTACGAGTGGGTTCATTATAAGGTGTAGAGGAGCACCTAGAAAGGATTTATCAAAATTCACATCCTAAGGGGGTGAAATGGGGGTCCAAAGTTCAACATTTTAACTAGATTATGCGGGCGAAGCCGGGGGAAAAAGCTAGTTTTATAATTATGTATCTAATAAATAATAAAATTATCTTCACGTCGGGTTAACATAGTCCAAAACTTAAAAACGTACTAATTTAACGCAGTTCATGTATGTTCGGTGAAGGAATGATTCATAATGTGTTATTTATTTAGGACAAGACAATTAAGCATTCAAGTTGTGGTTTTAAATCTTAGAACACAAACATCATCTAGATCAACCCTATTAATATGCGATTGTCCCAAAGATAATGTGCCGCTGCAACTGATATTCCGCGTCGACATTCGAGCGACTGGCGACATGAGCCCGCTTTGTCAATATCCAACGTGTGTTTCAAATTGGGACTTCAACAAGTGTCGTAGTCACGCAAGCGTTGGACGTGTTTTCAAGCGAAATGTCGAAAGAGAACGGGTTAACTAGTGCCGAGGGTGTCACGTCATTCATCGTCGTCCGGTGTAGTGCGATGCGAGTATGGGCTGTGTTGTGTGAATCAATATGCAGTTTGGGCTTGCGATGGATTATTCGAGTAAAAATTTAACAGAATTTGTTCATGCATTTAGGCGGCCTTTATTACCAATGATGATAGTCTAACGATGACCGTTTATCAATCAACTGGTAAGTACCTACTTATAGTCTTTTTTTCTTTTGGATGGATCCATTCCACAGAATTGAAGTTTATGTGAATACATAATTTGAATACACATATGTATATTTGCGATATATGTGAACGATTGGTGATGTTTTTTTGTAGGGAAAATTTGGGTCTAGAGTGCAAAATTATATGATGAAAAATATGCTCCAGCCACTAACTATACTGACGAAAAGTGTCTTAAAGGCATGGTAAGAATAGTAATAAAACTTGGGAAAGAAAATTTTAAAATTAACAGAGCTGAATTTCACTAGGCAACAAAAATATTTTTCAAGCGCGGTAGGTGTTGAACAATATTTTTCATTTCTGAATATGGTCTATATTGTCCCAGACTGCCATACTCATATTAATTAACGTTATTGATTAAGCTTCTAAAAACAAGTACATAGCAGCAAAACTGACCTGAAGGACAGCGTAGTCAACGGCCTGTAGCTCTTATGGCTGTTCACATCACTCATCGGCGTACCCCAGAAGTCATTCTCGAAAACTTTCCGCAGCGGATTCGTCCCAATCACATCCGGGTTCATCACGACCGCAGGGATGTCGTCATGCACGAACTCGCCATTCAGGCTGTTGATATAGCTGAGGACGGCGGTGATGACCACCGTGCCGTATAAGGCCAGGTCGCGGTTGAAGCGTGGTGACTCCTCGCGCAACGTGGGCAGGGCCGCCGCCGCTCGTCGCTTCATCTTGAGAGTTCGTACACGCAGTGTCACATTTCGGAACTTGCACATTTAGGTTACTGGAACAAGAGAGAGATCTATTTTAATACATATTTTGTACACATACCTGCAGCGTGTAAAGCTAATACGGGTGAATCTCTTAACCGTGGTGTATAGGACATAAGAAATGTATGTACTTAGATAATTTCACAAATTGAAATAAACAATTATTTTTTATATTAAATAATTCGGCCCGTAATGTAATGAACACACAGCACACACACTCACTTCGGACGCTCATTGAATGACTCCTTTTTAAAAAAAATGGCGCATGATATAAATAGGTATGAACAATTGAAAAAATTTACTGAAGCATCCTCTTAACTAAATACGTTAACATAGACTAGTAAAAACAATCAAAAATTCTACATTTCCGCCTAATAAAAATTATTAAATCTAATAATTATATAACTAAGAGACTTCGGGCCTAGAGACTCTTGCTAGGTGGTTGGATCAAGGGTCAGATGCAGAAGGCGGTGATCTTAGACACGGCGCGGATAGTCCGACGGTTCCTCTCGCTGCAGCCCTAACCACCGGCGCCTTGGGCCCTGTTCCGCTGCTGTTTATATATTTTTATATATTTTTTTATTGTTTTGTAAGTGGTTTTGTATTTTACTTTTATATTCGTATTATAAATAACCTAGCCTAAGACTTAAAAGAAATAAAGAGAATATAATTAAATCTATTTTTCTACCGAAAATATGCCAAACATTTAGATACCTAAATAGCCACCGCCAGGTGCGAACATTAAAATAATAAATATTTATAAAGTGTGAAACTACAAATAATAGAATTTGAACGCAAGTTACGCAACATTGCAGTCCCGAAATCAAGAGTGTCATGATTTTACTTATTTATTTTTTATCTACCATAAACTGCGCATTTTGTGTTCTACGTAGTTTATGCTTGATAAATGCTTCACCGCTCGCTGGCATACCTTGAGTTTACATTTTAGAGCCGCAGTAAATGACCAAGTTTGTACGCCGTAAGTCTGGATAGGATGCACAATAATGTCAAGGTGTTTACGCTTAAGACTCAGAGGAAGGTCACCCTTCATTTGCGCTTTCATGGACCAGTAGCTCTTCCATGTACTTATTTTCATCTATTAGGTTCAAAGATATTGTGCCAGTTTAAAGTTATTTTTCAGCCTAAAATCAGTCATACCCTCGAGAGTAATATACACACACACAATACAAATACTCTTTATTGCACACCTTGTAAGATATAATACACACATATATATATATATATATATATATATATATATATATATATATATATATATATATATATATATATATATATATATATATATATATATATATATATATATATATATATGTGTGTGTGTGTATACCTATATTATATATATATTTATATATAATATATTATAATATAGGTATATATAAATGTAAATGTAACCGGCGGCGGCGGTAAGGCGTGGCTCACTCCGCGATTCTTTCGCCGAGCTACAAGTACATGCCGGCGGCCGCGAATTCAGTAGTAACGACCTTAGCGCCGCCCATTACAGTTCAATGTCAGCTTCTCGCCTGCGGTCCGTTTGTAATGTAGGTAAAAATTTAGAATGGCGGCATTTTGTAACCATCAAAGGAGTGACGCTACTAGAAATGGGTAACTACCCAGGTAAATACCCGACGGTGGGTATTTACCGGGTAAATACCCGATATTTACCTACCCGCGGGTAAACACGCGGGTATTTTAATTTTTCTTCCAAATTTGACGTTTTTAAATGGTGTTTGGGCTAAAATTGATTAATTTAAGTCAGTCTATGTGATTTTACACATAATGTTTATTCAAATTGGGAACGGATAGGTTGCTATGAGATAAAATGTGATTTTAGTGTATCACTCCAACTATAAAAATCGTGTAATATCATTCTCTGACATACGGAAATAATTTCAAATGCTTTTAGTATAAATTATAAGTCTGATAAATTAAAACTGTAAATTAAAAATATGTGAATACAAATATTTTAAAAATCTCTATTTGAAGCTCATAACTCATACATAGTATGTTTTATGACAAAAATGCATATAAACTTTTTTGTAGGAAATTGTGTCTACTTTAGTTCGTACATACAATACTTTTCGATATTAATGATAGTTTCCATGAAATATGAAAAAAATACATTTTACCCTTTGCTGTTGGTACTGCCTCGCCAGCGGCTTAGTAAAGAGGCAACCCGCTTCCGCATGATAGCCGCAAAACCGTCAACTTGTGCCTCCGCAAACATGCCGGATGCACTACAGTGACGAGCTGACGAGGCAGCCCCATCAGCATCCTGAAAGCGTTGTTGTACTGCACACGCAGGTCGCTGTACGCGCGCCGCGTATAGCTACTCCACAGGCTGCACGTATAGAAAGACTGGCAGTAAGCTTTGAAAAGCGTCACTTTAACTGCGTGTGTGCAACGTGCAAACCTGCGGACAAGCATATTGCACCGCACGGCCAGCGACCTGCGTTCCCTCTCTATATCACAGTTATCACTAAGGTCTTCAGTGACCCAATGGCCTAGGTACTTAAATTTGCTTACTCTAAGCAGAGGTGTGCCACATAGAGATACCTCAGGCAATTTTGTGTAGGTCTTAGATTTGGGCTTGAAAACCATTAGCTCGCAATTTTGTGTAGGTCTTAGATTTGGGCTTGAAAACCATTAGCTCGCAATTTTGTGTAGGTCTTAGATTTGGGCTTGAAAACCATTAGCTCGCTTTTTTTTTTTACATTGTATTTGAGACCATGCGTGTCCGCATAGTCTTGACACATTGAAATAAGCCTTTGCAGAGCCCTGATTGAAGGGCTTAGTAGCACCATATCGTCAGCGTAGCTTAGGTTATTAACGCATACTCCTCCTTAGGGTGTTGCATATTTTATCAAAGTTAAAAAGTGCTATGTCTCACCCCCTCAAATTGTTCTCTGGTACTAAAAAGCTATTGTAATTTTTTTTTTTAGAATTTTTCGATAAATTTTAGAGGTCGCTACTACACAATGAAAATTTTAATTTTTCATACAAAATGATTTTTTTAATATATTTTTTTTTTCGTTTTTTCTGTCTAAAATAATGTTTTAAGGTATTTAAAGCTATTTTTAAGGATTTTTGATATTAAGAATAATTTCGTTTGATTTTTAATAATTTTTATTCCTGTACTGTTGGTACAAGTCAATAAAATCCACTAAAATCAGTGTTTCCTACACCTAAAACACGAATTTTATGCGTAAAAAAAAATTAAGCTGTTATATCAAATTTTAGGTACATGAATACAATGATTCGTCATAAGTATCATAAAAAAAAGAAAAAAAAGTAATAAAAAAATCATTTTGTATGAAGAATCAAAATTTTCAACGTATGGTAGCGACCCCTAAAATGTAACGAAAAATTCTGAAAAAAAATTACAATTATTTTTTAGTACCAGAGAACAATCTGAGGGGGTGAGATATAGAACATTTTAACATTAATAAAATAAGAATCACCCTACTCCTCCTACATGGCAACCGACTCCGGTGCTACTAAGCTCCTCAATCAACTTGTTCATATAAAGGTTGAAGAGCCTAGGAGAGGTCAAACCGCCCTGCCTCACACCACACTCCAGCCTATACTCCCCAGCAGAGACCACGCTCCCCCACCTGACTTGGTTTTTTTGGTGGTTGTACCAGTACTGTAATAAAAGTATGCATTCAGGTGCCAGGGTAGTTTCCTTCCTCAGCTTATCCCACAGCAAATCGTACGATACCAGATCAAATGCTTTAGAGAGATCTAAAAAAGCAGAAAATCAGAGTTTTTCTGGTCGTATAGTACTGCACAGTCTGTTTGAGGCAAAGGATAGCACTCTCCGTTGACAAACCGGTTCTAAACCCAAATTGCGTGTCGTTAAGTGACACACACATTACAACCACTAACTTAGTATTTATCTCCATTTTAACACAAATCAGCATGTCCAACATGAAATGAATCTACCCGTCAATTTGGGTAGATACGGGTAAATACCGGGTAGATAGGTATTTACCGGGTAAATACCTGGGTGGGTAGATTGGGTGTTTACCCACGACCCATCTCTAGACGCTACTGTACTTGTACTATTATATTTATATTCTGTGATGTAACGTAATATGAAGTAAAGCGGGGCAGACAGAATGCCGGATTTGATATTTCAAGCACGTCCCGCTCGTAGGCCGGAAAATTCATAACAGCGGTATTGCTGCGTTATTGAAAAATAGTTATTCAGATTAGTTGGCTGGCATGATGGACTTGTGCGGTATTGTGTATCATCACATGTAATGTAAAGCTGGGACCGACAAAATATAAGCAATACCTCATTTTAAATGAAAATTCTTTTCATTCCCCAGTTAAGCCTAGTTACTTTATTAATTTTAGATTTCCAAAAGCTTTTAGATAGCGTAGCGTTAGCGGAGGGTGAGCGGAGCGCAAAGATAGCGGTGCGCCGGCGGAACGCTGGCGTTCCGCTCGCAATCCGCGCTCGTTAGTTCCTGCCAGCGTCCGCTGGGCGCAACGCCAGCATTCGTCCGGCGCACCGCTATCGTTGCGCTCCGCTAACGCTCCGCTGCCGCTCCGCCTATGCTATCAAAACGCGCATGTGTGGCCTAGCTTTAAATGAAAATTATTTTCACTCCCCGGTTAACCTACTTATTTAAGTTTTTATTGAGTTTATGCTTTCAAAATGTATGCACAGTTGTACACCTCTTGAGATAGGGCAAACTCAAATCATACCCATTTAAAACCATATTACAATATTAAGACGATTACAACCTTGCTGTCATATTTATTCAAAAGATCTAATTTGAGAAACCCATTTTAATTTTTTACCGACTACTCAAAAGGAGCTTTTCACTTATACTCACACACACATACGGGTCATGTGTGTGTGAGTATCTTGCATTTTATCAGAGCCGCATTTGACGCTAATTTCAGAAAAGTACCTATGGAAAAAGTTTGATAGACATGGATAGTTTGATTAAAAAATTATAGATAGTTGGAAGTAGGTGGCACTGCTATTGATACACTAGAATTATTAATAGCAACAACTACTTGTACACTAACTTCTTTTACTCACCTAGTAGGTAATAAGTAGATTATGATTTATAATTAAAGTTTATCAATACAATTAGCGTCAAAAGCCTTTTGATTGACGCTGAGCGCGCTTAGTCGTGTCGCAATTAAGTAGCTTTCTCCCGCGGTTTCACCCGCGTACTATATAAAAGTAATATTATTCAAATTTGGACACCGGTTTCACCCCCTTAGGAGGTCAATTTGAAAATTATAAGGAACCTATTTACGTGCCAAATTTGCCACCAACCAGCGGTTTCGGCTGTGCGTTGATATGTCCGTCAGTCAGTATCTTCTGTTATATATTTATAAAGGACTAGCAAAAGCTAGCTAAAAACCCGCGTCTTCGCTCGCGTTAGAAAGAGACAAAAAGTAGCCTATGTCACTCTCCATCCCTTCAACTGTCACCACTTAAAAATCACGTCAATTCGTCGCTCCATTTTGGCGTGAAAGACGAACAAACATACAGACATACACACTTTCCCATTTATAATATTAGTATGGATTATTCGTGGTTTTATTCGGAGATTTTAGAGAAAGAAAACTAGTATTCTTGACTAACGGACAAGCAAAAAGGCGCCAGAGGCGACGGATAAAAAATATATTTCTAAAACAACTTAACAATTTATATGTGATTTTGTTATTCTACGTGTTGTCATGTCTTTCCGTAGGTACCTACACGCTATTCCTTAAAAATCGCCTCTAAAACTATAAGTAGGTAAGTAAACTTTATTTGCATAAAATGTGGTTTACAAAAGGTCTTAATTATAAACGGATTAGTATTACGCATTTATCTCAGTTGCAACATGCGATGGTGTTCTTTGTTCTTTGTTCGGTTGTCGTTTGTTTCCTTTCTTTTAGTGAATATTTTAAATACATGATTTTGACTCATGGAGACCATATACATCTCTAAGGAGAATTAGATTAAGTAGATATACATTTTATCTTTAGTTGTGACATTTAGAGTCATTTGCACCTCTAAAGTAATTTTAGACTTTTTTTTGTATTTGTACTTTTTATATTTAGTGTATTCTTGGTTGTAATTCGACATTTAGAGACCTTCTACATCTCTAATTAATTGTATAGGGTTAACTTTAGTTAGAACTTAGAATTAGTATATATAGTATCAATTGTAATTTCAACTCAATTTTAAATATTTTCTAAATATGTACATGTGACGTGTAAAAGTGCCCCTGTGGCCTATTTGCTGAATAAATTATTTTTATTTTGATTTTGATTTTGATTTTGGTGGTGAACAGGCCTTATGAAACAAGTAGACAACATTACGTACCGTGCAAACTTGAAAGTGCTCGCTTGGCACTCTTTGCTGAACTTGCTTGCTCAAGAAGCACATGAATTTTGCACCACAAGTACTTTCACTTCGCCCACTTGTTTGAGTTAAGATTATTGCGGCTACAATTTGACTGGATTTATTTCTGTATATCGAGCGTTTACTGGTGAAACCCGATAAATCGAGATCATTTTTCTTTGAAATGAGAACATTGTGGAAATTGCACAATGCACATAGTTCGATAATTCAAAAACCAGTTTGCTCAACTTATCGGGTTTCACCAGTAAACCCTCGATATACGAGTAAGTAACGTTTCTTTCTACACACAGCGATATTTCAGAAGTAAGGATTTGTGTTCGTTTTATATAAGTATTTAATTTGTGTTATAATGAGATTCAGAGGCCTGTGTGGTGACGGGTTAAGAATTTCACCACCCCTTTCTTCCCGTGGGTGTCGTAGAAGGCGACTATGGGATATGGGTTAAATTGTGGCGTAGGCGAGAGGCTGGCAACCTGTCACTGCAATGTCACAGTTTCGTTTTCTTTCAACCCTTTATTTGCCAAGAGTGGCACTGAAGCTTTAGTAGTTTCATGTGTTCTGCCTACCCCTTTATGGGAAACAGGCGTGATTGTATGTATGTAATGAGATTCGTGAAATCACGCGCGCGGTTGGTCGCAGCAGTAGCGCCAAAAACATAGGTTTATATACAGGATGTCCCAAGATTATGGGACATGAAGAGAAAGTATATATCGTAGACTACACATTCTTTGACAGTCATTCTCTATGTTGGCAACGTTCGTGACAGAGTGGCGCTGATTGTCATAAACACGCATCATCTTTTGAGCATGTCCAACATTAATGCTAGCGGCGGCCGTTGGAACTAATTTAACACCATACCATGGAAAGCCGACAAAATGAGGGCAGCACCAGTCGTGCTCGTAGCGGATACTTAATTGATTCTCTTTGGTCGCAAAGACTTCACGCTTGGCTCGTATTTGATACAGCATTGTTACTGACACACACTCACACATCCATATTTTATTTCACAGGTAAGAACCTGACGTATTTTAATATTTTTAATTAGCACGGCGTATCACATAATAAATGATCAGAATTATAAAAAGGTAATTCAATACGAAAACTATTAGCAATATTGGCTAAAAGCTCATTAAAATTGATATGTTTCATTATGACCACTAATTAGCTCTCAGTTGGCTATTTGACACGTTCACTGTCCCGCTTTGAATTGTAAACCATACGGCTTTGTAAAAAGACCTGACAACCCGTATGTGGAAACACTGGACAGTGAATATGTTAACATTATGTTAGTGTTAGGTATTTATAAAAGCTTAGCCGAGCTTCTGGTTTATTCTGTGAAGCAAATATTTTCTCTAGTGGTGTTAGCTAAAACTGGTTATCTGATAATGTGATAATACATAATATGTATTAAATTATAGTGTATGTGTTTAATTATAGTGCATACTTAATTGTTAATATTTGAAGATTGTACAATTTTTATTTAACGCAATAATTGATGGGTTTTTAAAACTAATATTTAAATGAGTAACATAGCGTTTCCTTATTACTACATTAAGTAAGTAAGTAAGTAATTTATTTATTGTAAGCTGTGTACATAAAGGTGTACAATACATTACGAAAAGAAGTTCGAAAAGAGCGCCGTTTCGTGTGTGGCGGCGATTCGGGCGGCATTGATCGGTTACCATCAGGCGACCTGTCCTCGTTTGCCTCCTATCCCATAAAAAAAAATCACGACCGAAGAGTAAATCGACACAGTTTATGAATTTAAGTTTATATTGTGCGATGATTTACAGTACATAATTATGGACCTTTGGTTTTTTTAGACATGTACATAAAGTGTAGGTACTGCTTTGCAAGAAAAACACTCCAAATATAGTACTGTAAATATCCGAATACGTCTCCCAATTCAGTTTAATATATACTTCAACTAGGTCAGATAGTGTAATAAAATCGGATAGGTACGCTATCTTCGTCGTTGAGAACCGGACGGTCCTTCGAGTATGGGCCTCACGTCACGTCTATAAAGTACCCGCTAAATTAAATTCATGGCGGCCGTCCGCTTGATACAACAATGTGTGGTTTAAAACTTACTGGCTTAGATGCTAGGGTATTTTACTGTTTTTGTTGGGTATTTTTATACTTGATTTTAGTTGTGGTTGGAATTTAAACGCGATTTAAGGTCAGGTTAAGACGACGGCGATGACGGCATGCACGAATTTCGATATTTTAACCTCTAGGTATGAACAATTGAACAATTTTGTTCTTATTCTGATACATATAGTTATAGACTTACATTAATCACAAATATGCCGAAACGTTAAATTTTTAGACCAATTATTATTTTAAAAATTGTAATTGAAAAATTACATTTAAATTTCAGGCTTATATCTAAAGCCGTGTCTTGCGTGGGCGACGGCCACGCGACCGTCGCCATCGCGTCTCATACTTCCATATCGATAATATCAAATATATCTCGAAGCGGGTGTATAGACTAGTTTTCTATACTTAAAACAAAATATTTTATGCAGTGCACGAAATAAAGCACCACATAATTAGAAGAAAAATGTAATATGGACAGTAGTTATGTTTAAACATAATTTATATTTAATAAGTAATAAGTCAAAGAGAAAGATATAAAGTAAATGAATTGACCGTGACGTCACTCCTCAGTATTTCATAGTAATTCCATATTACCAAATCGTTTTGACAGTTCTTAAAAAGAAACTGATTTGACTAGTAGGAAACTAGCCTATTGACACGCCTCGGACAATTGGCGATCAAATATATGTACTTAATAGGCGCGTTCCTACGCACACAGTCGTGCAGTCTAAGCTCGTGTAAGTGAACGCGTACCAGGCTCGTATGAGTGAGATATGACAGGACTGTTTGCATTTTTGATAGGCGGTAATTATGAGGTAACCGAGAGCGAGTGGGCGGCACTTTCAGCGGGGAGCGGGATTGGTCATACTCATAGTTACTGTACGATAGTACTTTTATATACGTGGTATTGACTACGGTACTTTCCCAAGTAAATACACCCCTCATGGCATAAAGCAGCAAAACCCCGGGCCCCGGTTCGGAGTAAAGGCTTCTGGTTTTAGGAATAACGGAAATTAAAGGGCGTAACCCCTCAGGAAATAAAATACTAAAATATAATGCAAGCGAGATAGACGCGTTATAAATCTTCGTTGATCCTGTTAGTGTAAAGTAGTGTGTTTAGCGAAAAATAAAGTGAGAATTGAAGACAAATATAAGATAGATGTTAATGATTAGTGTAGGAAAATACATAATTTTAGTTGACACAAAACATTTAGCTCCACTCGGAAACTTGGTTTTCAATTTAATTAAATAAACATGTACATACTTGTTTAGGTAAATATATATATATATATACATTTACGAGGAACATAGAGGAATTCAATCAAGGAATTTAATTGTGTATTAATGTAAGGTACATTTAGTTTAGCGGGTAATTTCAATTACCTAATCGTTTTTTCTCCATGTATTACATTTTTTACAATATTACATATAATGTCCACATGCACTGTTCACTGGTCACATATAGCACTCATGTTTAGTGAATCACTCCCAGTTAATAGTGTAAAACATTGCAAATGTTTTATTAGTTCTTGAAATCTTCCACTAGTCCCTATTTGTTTTTTTTTTCGATTGGGATTCCTATATAATATAAAATTATTGTAACATTTAGGCCCACTTGCACCAACAACTTAACTCAGGGTTAGTGGGCTGTCAACTGTCAAATTCCATATAAAATGATGGGTTAACCCTCGGGTTAACCTTCCATTTTCGTTGGTGCAAGTGGCCCTTGGTATTTTTACAAGCTTTTATTCAACTTGCCTTGTTAGTATAGGTATACTAGGTATGTTAGTGTGCGTCAAAACGTAGAAGCTAGATTTGACCCACTTCCCGGTTTCCGATTGAGCTAAATTTTTTCAAACATATGTAAATCACGTGACAATGAAATATCATGGTATTGTGGAGCTGATCTGATGATGGAGCAGAAAGGTGGTAATAGGAACTCTGTTATGAAACGTCGTATCCCCATCGAGTAAAGTGTTTTTAGAAACGTCTCGGAGAGCAGTAAATAGATGACTGTTGAAAGAAAGGTACAGTCGGCGCTAAAAGCTTGTACCAAAACTGAAGTTTTTGCAAAAAAACTTATTATTAAATAACAAATTATAAAAGTGGCTACTCAAGAACATGTACGTTCTTCAGAAGCATTCTTGATGCTATCTCTATTGCAAGTGCATACTTATCATGCGCGGGCATAATTTGTATGCGCATGTAATGGAGAGCAACAGGCGAGTCTATGCAAGAAAATCCTTCTAACGTTTCTTCTTTATGGACTAAGAGCCCAAAGCTGCCAGACTTTCCTCATTTTCTCAAGGACGAAACTTTGGGATAATGTAGGAGATCGGTTCGACGTTTAAAGTCTGCATATTACCTAGTTCGGCCCATCGGCCATTTTTTTGCTAAAAGGATTTTTTAACACTAACTTTCCTTAAATTCCCAAGGCTTATTCTTATATAAGTATTAGAAAATACTGTAAGGATTTAATAATCATCATTTCCTGACCATTTCCGACGGCCGTTACTTTTACCAGACACTTGAAAGTCTCTCTAACTTACCTTAATTTCTCAAGCTACGGCCGGCGCAAATGGTTAGGGAATGATGATTATCAGTTCAACAGTATTTTCTAACATATACATAAAAATCAGCCTTGAGGATTAAAGAAAAAGTTAATTTTTTTGGAAAAAACTTTATAGCAAAGAAAATGGCCGACGGGCCGAACTAGGTAATATGCAGACATCTACATTCTCCCAAAGTTTCATGCTTGAGAAAATGAGGAAGGTCTGGCGGCTCTAGGATCTTAGCTTAGTCCATTAGTAAGTCTTTATAACCAATGTTTTTTAGTTTCAATAATATTTGAAAAAAAAACATGCTAATATTGTTTCTGTTCGCTGTAAATGCGTTTATCTCTTCGGTAAATTGAGGCGGAACTAAATAAAACAACGGGCACATACAATAAATTCTCCGATACCGATGTTAGGGCTGTCCGCCGTGACATTTAAAGCTCAGGCTACTAGTTTCTAAGTAGGTATACGAAATCAGCAAATAGACAACACTTTTATAAGAACAAAAACTTTTTCCAATTACGGAGAAAATAAAGTAAATTAACACTGTATAATTAATACAATTCAGGGCCTTATTTTTCTTACAGTGGGTACCTATTACTTTGACTATTTTTGTAATAAACGAATAAGATATGGAAAAAAGGCACCTTTTAAAATATCTTAACAGAGTACGAAATTAATGAACTCAGGCATACTTTTTAATGAAGTCTAAACTAGATGTCTCAGTTTATTCATTTAGAAAATAAAGGAAAACAAAGCTGTTCATCACAACCTGGCAAGACAGACCAGACAGTCCCTTTGAAATCGCCGTGTGTTCTAAGAAAACGGGACGACACCACAATGTGGGCACATTTTCCATCCATTTCCATTTTTTGTCCATTAGTCCGTTTTATTTAATTTTGATATTTTTAAAGAATTATTTACTATTTCTACTAATTACTTTCACTACTACTCAGAATTACGAGCACTTTCTATCCCAATAGGAGAAAAAAAAAGTCCCAAAATTACATTACTTTATTTTGTTACCCCATACCTACAAACTATATATATGGAAAATGGTAACACAATAGGAAAAAACATAATGAGACACTTTTTGACCTATTAGGACTTTAAAAGTTATTTAAGTGATTCTGAGTAGAAAATACATATATTCATTAAAGATATCACATTAAAAAGGATGAGCAAAAAATCTTTCAAAATCTCCTCTCTTTTGGCAGGCTGTAAACAAAATTTGTGCCAAAAAGAGCAGAAATTAAAAAGTGGCAACATCGTAGTGTCGGTCAGTTTTCTTACACATATTGATTTAGAAAGGGATGCCAATGTTGCTACTTTTTAATTTGTACTCTTTCTGGTCAGGATTTAATTGTAATCTTATATAACAACGACGATAACAATATAATATACACAAAAACTAACGACACACAAACAAGTAACCATACACACAAAGGCTAACAGACAAAAGTGCCACGAAATGGTCTCATCTCAGCATGTTGCTGGCGACTTCCAGCGCTGGTCTTCCGATGAGGCCATTCGGTGAAAACAATCACGACAGGTAACAATTTATGAATACAACACTAATAAAAATAAAAAATAGCAGAAAAGAAAGTATGCAAAAGACAACAAAGATTTATTACACAATATTATCGGGTCGGACTCGTCATAGCTGTACATTAAAATATGACTACATCTAGCGCCATCCGGCCATTAAGGGAACTAAAATGACATAACAAAAAGCACGAGTACAAGGACAAACAAAAATTGGCAATGCAAAGTTAAATTATTAATTAATAGCAATAAAAGGCTGAGAATATTTCAGAATGTAGTGTGCCATGGCAATACAGACGGAACATAAACTATGTGGTAAGTAAAAACAGAGACTACAGGCAACTTGTATCATGTAAGCAGGTTTCCTGGTTGAATTGGTGGCTAAGCATGTATTGTTTGAGCTTTGTTCTGAAACTATAAATACTTTGCAGGTTCCTCATAGGTGGTGGGACATTATTTCAACACTTTGAAGTGTTATACCGGTAGCTGCCCCGGAAGGCTGCCGAAGCATGGCGTGGCGTCAGCAAATGAATTCCACAATTGCGGCGGTCGCGGTTTTTCAGTACAGATGCTGCTTTTTTTACGCACTAGTGCGAGACGTGGTTTATTTCTTGTCAGGTTGAAACTTCGGAGGGCCATCTGGGCCATTTTATTCAAAGTTGTCCACCCCGAAAAAAGTTGATATGAAAATGAAACCGATAGAAATTTATTAAAAGCTATTTTTATAGATTCTTTAATAAATAAATTTATATAAAATATAGAAGGTTCACTTGACTTTTAAGTAATTAATGAAAAAAATATGTTTTTGTTTAGTTGAGGGGAAGCGAGTGTTCCGTTCCGCAACCAAATTTAATCGCAGATAATGTAAATATAAAAGGTTTGGGAATTTTACAATATTTTTATTATTCATTCTTAAATAACAAATGAAGAAATTACACTTTCATTTTCACATAAATGCGGACTACTATTTTTTAAAACCCATATATATATCCGTTCCGTTACTTTCAGTACAAAATAGAGGAGAATTTTTAAGATTACTATACTGTTTCACAAGTTTATAGGATGCCATCACTTGTAATCAATAGTTTAAACGTTACTATTTCAATATAAAATAACGGAAACGTAGTTTAATAACAAATTGTATTTAATTTTTGCAAATAAAACTATTTGAAACATGGGACAGTAACGGATCTGACTGTATGGGTAACGGATGAAAGCTAAGGTCTCGTCTACACTTGAACGTGGGTACCTAAGACCTCCAAAGCATATCGCGAGTAATGACTAAAACAACCGGAGTGTGTAATCCGTGATTGATTACCATATTTTAGATGAGTTTTAATCCCATACGTTTTTCTTTTATTTCCCGCAATCAAATGAAACTAAAACATCACATTAAAACCACGTGAATACCGCTTTATACTTCCATTCCGATACGTTTTTCTTTCCGCCTATACGAAACCAACGATCTAGTATCGGATCGGAAGTAACGGAACGCTACCTCCGGCGATATTTTACTTAATTATTTATTAAATAATCACAAATCTTGTTTTTAATTGGCTTATTTGGTTTCAATATTAGTACTTTGTTTTAGGAATCGATGTTAAAAGGTTGCATATTACGTATTTACCCGCAAATTTGGTTTCGGGAGGTGGAATGAGAAAATGTTACCCCTGAGTACGAGCTACTTTGATGCGTGTTTGGCGGCAACTGGCAAATGCAAGATGACGGTATTGAGTAGTTTTAAATTAATTTTGCCAAGCTGAATAAAATGCTACCAAATGTTAGGAACTTTCTTTTAATTTTAACAGTCATTCTGCGGTTTCGGAATGGAAAATTCCACAATTACCAGATTCCGTCTCGGCAAATTATACTATATTTTAAATAGTACGTTTATTTATTAACATGAAATATTTTATAACATAATAGCGTATAACTCAATCTTTTCAAATTATGCCGTCATCAATATTTAGTACAATTAGTTATAGAATAAAATCCATAACAAAAACGATATTTGACGTGGGACAGCAAAAAATTGCCCATTTTTTATCACATTATAATTTTTAACAAATACATAATTATAATAAAAATTTAAATGAATATTGTAAATTACTGTCAACTAAATTTGGGTTCGAATAAAAAATAGTCTTCATTAGTTTAGACTCTTTAAATACGCTAAATATTATATCAAAAGTATGGGACAAGCCAAAAACGGGGTGGACAACTTTGAAAAAAATGGCCCGTCTGTACTGAAAAACAAAAAACCTCCCTTCGGTCGTGTTTTAATTTATCGCCCCTCATATTGACCGGGATAGAGACCGTGATTACCTTTTTGATTTTTGTCGAGCTCCCGATATTTGGACGCAGTTGCATGTAACATGTAGATCGCGCAATGTCTAGGTACGCAACTTTCATTTGACATCCAGTGCCTTCGTCAGTTTTCCGTGATCACGATGCATGCAACTGCATCGAAATATCGGGAGCTCGACAAAAATCAAAAAGGTAACCACGGTCTATATCCCGGTCAATATAAGTCTAATGAAAATAACCGTGAATCATTCAAAACTCTTATCGCCACTCGTTTCGAACTTCCACTTTTTCGCACTTGTATCGTAATGTACTATTTCAGTGTAGCAACCCTAGTAAAAATAAAGAAGATGGCACACAAGAGGCAGCTGATTGTCCGAGAGCACAAAGGCGTGACGCATCCTAGTTTCGCTATCGAGCGTAACGATGCAATGGCTTCAAATGACACTTTCAACAAACGTCTTTTAATTGTGTTGATGCTCGGCCATTAAAGTAGTTTTATTATTTAAACTAGCTTTTTCCCGCGGCCTGCTGAAACCTCCATACAAATTTCCACCATTAGAATGAGACTAAAAGTCACTCTGTATCCCTTCATCTATCTAAAAAAATCACGTCAATTCTTCGCTCCGTTTTGCTGTGAAAGACGGTCAAACAAACAGACACAGACTTGCCCATTTATAATATTAGTATAATATAATATGGATGATACATAAATTAATATTATAGGACATTCTTATACAAATAGGTAAATAGTTGAAGCCCACCGGTAATCTCAGATGAAATACTGGCTAATATTGAGGAGTGACGTCACGGTTAATTCATTTACTTTATGCTTAAACATAACTACTGTCCTTATATTTCTTCTAATTTTGTGGTGCTTTATTCCGTGCACTGCATACCTAATAGCTATTTGTTATACAAGGGGGCAAAGTTGTATTTTAACGCCGAGTGTGGAATTGAAAAACGAGCAAGTGAAAGGTTTCTATAGTTGAACCACGAGCGAAGCGAGTGGTTCGAGAATAGAATCCTGAACTTGCGAGTTTTGTAACACACGAGAAGTAAAATACATTTGCACCCGAGTGTAACACAAAACTTTTCCCCTCACTATAGCGAGGAAACTACAACGCAAAAAATGCGTTTATCACTGCTTTCAGTAGTTCCACAGGTGGTAAATCATCTTTATTACTAGATTCACCTACTCGTATCAATTTTAAAGCAGTTAATTTGAATTTATTCAAGGTCAAATTACTTTACCCACTAGTGGATAAAATGCGTTTTTACCCGCTGGTATTAAAGGACAAAACACGTGTTTTCGAGCTAGTGAGGGGAAAACGTCTTTTAATTGTGTTGATGCTCGGCCATTAAAGTAGACAGGCAGTTGTCATTCGTTTTTCATGTATCAAGAGAACCATCACCACTATCACCAGTTGGTGTGTTAAAGAATAACTGTTAGGCCGTTATCATCCGGCGAACTGATTGATAGTCAGTGAGCCCTTTATAAGTTTTTTTAAACGGAACATAATTATTGCGTTTATTTATTTAGTTTAACCAGCAGTTCAGCAATTCTCTATAGGAGTCGTATATTCTCAAACAACTCTCGTGGAATTTAGCGAGCAGCTCCAATAAATAGGTACTTATATAGATTTATAGTCGTTTTAGTTCCTGCACTTTATTTTAAATGACAGAGCCATAGAGGTATGCGCAGTTCACATATTTACATAGGTACATAGTTAAGTATACTCACGCCTGTATTTCCAAAACAATAGACAAAGCAAATGAAACTGATGAATTTTTAGTGCAACTTTTAGCAATTAAAGTGTGAAATATTAATTGAAAACGTGTAGGTTGTCTCAGGATACTTAAATACCAAGTTAGAGTTAAAAGTTTCCAACCATTAACAGTAACCAATCATTAACATTACCTTTTTTTAATCTAAATAGGTATGCATTTTTTCTTTTTTTTTCTTTTTTATGTACAAAATGTACCAAGTAAAAATACATTTTCATACGGAACAACATAATACCTATTCACAAATAACACAAAAGCCTTACAACTCATAAAAGACAAGATTCAGATTCGCTCAAACAAAATTTATGGCGCTAAGTTCTTTTATAATGAAACCCCAAGAAAAGTCATAAAATCCCCTAGTGCTATAATCACCCCATAGTCGGTAGCCCTGAGATGTTATGCCCGTAGCTAACCATACACCGGCGACACTAAGGCATTACTCTTTTTTGACTATATCTGATTGCTAATAGATGTTACTGATTTGGGGTTCACCTTACACTGGTTCATGTAAAAGTTTTCTCGTTCTGCCTGTCTCGAATACATGCCCTGTTAACGTCGTCCATTTATCGGGCATAAAAGGCGTAAAAATGGCGGTAGTTCTCCCATCGTACAGCTCCGAGTCCCTTCTTGCTATAAGATCTCTCGTTCATTAAATAAGTATGGTAGTTACGACTATTTAGACGTGAGGTGGTTTGGTGAAGGAAGCTTACAGGAGATTAACCGGTGCTGTAAAGATGAGATAAAGGAGGGTGATTTTAATTATGTGAATATAGGGATTTTTAGACGAATAAATGAGAAGTTAGTAGGCGCCTATACGAAACCATTAGGAGGATACAATGATTAAAATAATGACAACAGTGGCGTATTCTAGATCTCCAATATCTCCATCTTTATTAGTACTAGCCCCTTTGAACGTGAAACTGGACTTCGTGTGTCTGACTGACTGTCCGGTTGTTTTAAATCATAAGCTTAATTGATACGTACCAAAAGTCTTACCTAATGTTTGTGAATTTCTGTGAACACGTTGGATAATTTAAAGTATTTTCGACGAAACGAAGGTTATCGGAAACAAGAGTATGTAAAGTCAATATTCTGAGCAAAGATTATTTTGCATTATGAAATTATTGGAAAACATTTTCTACAAAACAAAGGCAAACCAGTCACATTAGATTATCTAATGTAAAATGCTAAGTAAGCAGCAAGTATTTAGTATTATAATATTGTGTGATTTTTTACTGTACCTAGAGCAAAAATATTGTCGAATATCTGGGCGTTTTAAAAAGAAATGAAAACCTGATTCTCACAAATCCCACTTCTAAAAACAGACATCAACATCTGGCCGTTTTACCTACCACGTCACGTTTTAGTAAGAATTTTTCATCTGTTGCACGTGAAGTGTAGGTACATAGTAGCACAGTATAATAAAGAGTACTATCGTACAGTATGGCCACTCCCGCTCCCCGCCGAAAGTGCCGCCCACCCCCTCTCGGTTACCTGACAGTTACCGCTTGTCAAAAACGCGAACAGTCGACCTGTCATATTTCACTCATACAAGCATAGTACGCGTTCACCTACAGAAGCTTAGACTGTGTGCTAGGAACGCGCCTCTTTCATATATTTGATCGCCAGTGTCCGAGGTGTGATAGTAGGCAGAAACTGATACAATTTCCAAATGTTATTGAGTTTCTTATTATCACGGTTGAACCCGAGCTGAACGAGCCCGGAAATACCAGGAACTGTGACAATCAGGTTTTAGGCATCTATTTTAGATTAAGCCCGTCTTTGCCAACATTGATTTAAACCATCAAATTATAAGGTTCTCCGAAAAACGTCGCGCGAGTGACTAAATAAGTACACACGCGTATTTTCTCATAAATTCTAAATTAGGAACGTCCAGGCTAATGGTATAGTCGAAATTCTCATTAAATGGAATAACTGAAAGCCTGGAGCAATTACTAGCGCCTCTGTCAAGCCAATCAACGCGATAATGAGTAATTTCGTTAGCGCTACAATTCAATGGCGCTGTTTGCACGAATTAAAAAGCGAACTAACCAAGAAGCAGATTCTGACTCAGGGATTTATTAAAGCATCGTTTGGACCATTTCTTTTGGCACTTTTGGCGGACTTTTAACAGACTCTGTGCCTTTTATAAAGAGGTTTACTAACGAAGTGTTTGATATTCACGGATCAGGTTAGTTAAACCCGTTACAACCAGTGCTATGCCATTAGCTAACATTATTGGTCAGCACATCTCTGGTGAAAAGGCGTTCTTAACTAATTGTGTGTACCAATGTAACTAATAGTGAGCTATTTTAAAATAGTAGGTATGTACCTAATAGCATAGTCAGACCAATATGCATTTAATCAGAATAGACCTCATTTTAGGGCTTTATAGGTGGTTTTGACATTCCTTTTTCCTTGTACATAGGTAGTAGAAGTAGACATGTATCGAATACCACAAACGTGATAAGGTAATAAGTAATTTTATCAACAGTACAATTAACCGTCGTAGCCGAATGGCAATCGTCGACGCCAGACGCCGACAGAAATTCTGTCAGGCTCTGCGCGCCAATACGCAAGAGCGATAGAGATAGATAGCTACGAAACAGATATTATCGTGAGCGTTTATGCATTTGGCTACGTACCCATGCTATTTGCACGAGTTGTTTCGCTGAGATAATGTCATCAGTCTTAACAAGGGCACTAGCTGATTGTAAGTTATCCAATTGCGAAAGAAACGATATACATAAGTTCCTTGCGTGGACATATTTTACGGATTCATAAAGGTTTTTTTTTTATTGAAAGTTCCTCTCCTTTTCAGAAAAAATATCATTTAAGCGAGCGGCTGGTTTGAGCTGGAGCGAGGCCACAAGGGTCGCTGAAGATAAGTCGTGGCGCGAGCTTGTGAAGGCCCATTGCACCTCTGGAGTGCCTTAGGACTACAACAACAACAACAACAACAACACGCCCTATCTGTGTTGTTTTTTCTTTATTTAAGATATTAATGTTTCATTCGGTGTATTTAAATATAAAGTTTGAATCATAATTCGAGTACGTACGAGGTAAGTAGCTGGTACTGGGGAGCCCCTGCCCATAACCGAATACAGCATTCTAGGTTATTATATGTATGGGAGAACGTACCCCTTATAAAGCATTTACTTGTCGGCATCTCTGTCCTTTTCCACTCTGCACAATTGACAACATTTCATATTTTTGAGTACTACTTTTTATTGTTTGGTTTGAAAAAACTCTATACTAAAAGATACACGTATTTTTTTATTTTTCCAAAAACTGCTATTTTAATGAGAAAATCCCTTCTTATTACTACTTCGAGCAGAAAAAAATTTTAACAGTCAGCTTAAACAGTCCGGTATGTCTGACTGTGTCAAGTGTCACTGTCAACCAATAGTGAATGACTACGAACCAAAGACTAACCCATGAAATTTTTAACGTCTTTGCTACGAACTGTGATAAGTGTCACTGTCAAACTCAAGTGACATCCCAACTGGAAGATTCTTTTGTTATAGTGGCAGCTCTAAATCAGCTATTTGACGTCACTTCCCCTTTAAACTATTTTTAAGATTTTTTTATACTAAAAATACGGAAAAAAATTACAAAAATTATTTATGTGATCTACAAGCGTATATCTCGAAATGGTTTTCGATTTAGGGACATTGAAAATTTTGAAACGTTGTCAATTCAGTTCAGTTCGGATCTAAGTTTAAAGGTCTGAGGCATATTTGTACCGTCGCCTCTCTTGTGATAGAGGGTCTACAGCTCCGCGTGAAATCAAAATAAACCTAGAACTAGTCTGTGGTGATTCATCTAGTATCCTACTCTATTGTCAATACAACAAGAAGGTACTCGCAGATACACAGATCTTTTACGATGTCTTGTACGACCGGTCTGGCCTAGCCCGTACGCGTACCCTGCCTGCTAATCCGCGGTCCCGAGTTCGAATCCCGGTAAGGGAATTTATTTATGTGATGAGCACAGATATTTTTTCCTGAGTCATGGATGTTTTCTATGTATATAAGTATTTGTATATTATGTATATCGTTGTCTGAGTACCCACAACACAAGCCTTCTTGAGCTTACCGTGGGACTCAGTCAATCTGTGTAAGAATGTCCTAATTTATTTCCGCCGCTTATTAGACCGCCTCGACCCAAGTGAACGAGCTGGTCTTATCTGCTCTTACTTGGCTGTGTCCCCACCACTTGTTGAACCCACACGGTGTGCCAGTAGTATAATATTATTTTCCCAACAACCCGTATACATTTAGGGTACCGTAATAATGTTGCCACACTTCAAATGTATTTAACTGCTATCATAAGTGTAATTATAAATAAATCATGACATTCGACATACAGAAGGATCGAATAGTGTGGGTGTAAATGTTATTGGTGGGAGTCTGTT
Organism: Leguminivora glycinivorella; assembly: GCF_023078275.1. Taxonomy (NCBI): domain Eukaryota; kingdom Metazoa; phylum Arthropoda; class Insecta; order Lepidoptera; family Tortricidae; genus Leguminivora; species Leguminivora glycinivorella. The sequence continues at coordinate 18,083,384 of NC_062978.1, forward strand.
TTTAGGAAACGTAACTGTTCACTGGCCGATTACACGGGTTCTGTTACCGTGAACTGTGGCCGGGGTGTAATTTACCAATGGTTAAAAATTAAATTGAAACGTATTATATAATAGCGTTCGTAAAATAAACCCACTATTTGTTGATTGGTCATTTATAATTCAACAATTCGTAGGGTGTTGGGAGTTGCACAGAAAGGATTAACCTCGTTGATTTAAATACATAGGGATGTATGAATATCAAATAAAGTGTGGGGTAGTTAGTAAAACAAAATGATTCCATGATAAGCATTGTTAGAAAGACATTCATTGTGATACTTACTCAGGATTTATGGCACCACGTTTCTGATGGTATAATAAATAAGGTAGCGTTGACATCGATTTTTTTTGCCGAAAACAATGTCTTGTATTAAAATAGTACATTACGATACAAGTGCGTAAAAAAGGAAGTTCGAAATGAGTGGCGATAAATTAAAACACGACCGAAGGGAGTGTTTTAAATCGACACGAGTTACGAATTTCCTTATCGCACGTGTATCGTAAGACGTTTTTCAGTACAGATGGCACTCCGAAGTTTCGACCTGGCATATAATGAACCACTTCTCGTACTAGTGCGTAAAAAAACACCATCTGTACGGAAAAGTATTTTGTATTTAGTGAGTTTACGCGACACTGTCTTTTGACCTCATGGTTTTCAATAAATAAAATAAATTATATTTCTACCTATTATATTCATAACCATCAAATATTGAAAAGAAATTAAAATGATCCTTAAATAGTTACCTACAAAGAATATGTCGCCCTTATTTTCACACTCACAGACCTGTCATTTCGCTAACGCTTGATGAAATGTGCGAAAGAGAAAAGCTATCACGTTTTAAACATCCCACGAGTGCAAAAGAGGATGACTACATTGACTTCATATGAGAAAACGTGATCATTTTTAACTTCGACGCCATTTCAATTCCATTTTGACAGATTAATCGTACTTTTCAGCTCAAAAAGTTATATTTGGGCCATTTTTTTCAAAGCTGTCCAGCCCCCTTTTTTGTAACATGGGTATTTTTTACGCGATTCATACAGAATCGCGAGGTCTTTCGATCCTGATAGGAGAAAAACATGTCCCAAGATTTCCATACATTTTTCAAACCTTCCATTCCGTTATGGCCATACAAAATGTATGGAAAAATGGTAACGGAATGGTAACGGAATGGTAAAAAAACCTTGGGACACCTTTTTATCCTATTAGGATTGAAAAAGCTAGCGATTCTGAGTGGACACCACATAAAAATTCTAAATTCAAAAAAACGTGGGGGGGGACAACTTTGAAAAAAAATGGCCTATTTCAAGGATACAGTAAATGTTTTGTATTTCGACTAAAACTGTTAGAAACGCAAATGATTCACGTAATCATATATCACTTCTGAATTTAGTACTCCCAACGACACTCGAAATTGCTCCAGTTTTTGGTCGCGCTTTTGATATTTGGCAGTTATTCTTTGACATCCTATTTCCACGGTCGCACTATACTAAGTGTCAAACTAACATGTTTCGCTTCACATGATTGTGAGCTAACCCTTACGGCCGGCAGTTTGCACCCTTCGGTAAATGCGCGCACGGGCCGCGAAATGGGGAGATTACCGCCGCACTGGCCACTTGCCTCGACCACAGAGCGGCCGGGAAACGGCCGGTTTCTGATTTATAAAGTGCTCAGATTGTCCGAGCGGTAACTCGTTCTATGATGTTTACATGCGAAATGGGTTTGAATGTTGTGGATCAGGAGGCTGATCCTGTTTCAAAATTTTGGTGTTTGGTTTTAATCTTTTTCATTGATATCGGCTTGTATTTTCTTTGCTTGCTTGACATGACTAAAAGAAGCTTGCGCTGTTGATTAAGTACCCATTTATTGAATAAATCATAACCGTTAAAAAAGTGATCAGTTTGATTTACATAATTCAATGTTTTACAGTTAATATTAGTATGGTGTAAAATTTTGTGTTTTTTTTGATTCAAAATTTGTTTCATCTCGCCTTGTTTAAATTTATTAAACGAGCCATGAGCTCAAGATTCCACATTCTGAACCCGCTACGCTCGCTTTTGGTCGGGTAAGTGTCAATATTGTCACGTGCACAACTTTGGCCCCTTGTAAAACAAATAACTTTTATTTCTATCATGATATTCATGATGCACAGAAATCGCTAGAAAATTTACGATGTCTGTGTGCGTAGCCGAATGGACCAAACGCTCACGAAACGCTCACGAAACGAAACGCACGTAGATCGCTCTTGCGTATTGCCACGACAGAGCCAGACCACGCCAGACTAACTTTCTGCGGCGTTTCGATTTCGGTTTGCGTCGCAGAAATGCCATTCGGCTACGGGGCCAGGCCGAATGGCATTTCTGCGACCCGCTGAATAAACGAATACTAAACGAATACTAGCGGTCGGTACTGTCATGGTTACCGCGCTGTTTTCCAATCGTTCGGGATTGAGGTCAGCTGACAATACTCATTACTAATGAATGGTATTCAGTAATTGAAACAGCTTGGGCGGTGTAATTCAGTTTTAATTTATGTCGCTATCATATTATGTTCCGAACCCAATATGGGTTTAAAATTAATACTCTCAATCGATACCTAAGTACATAAGACGCATATCAGATAAACAAATGAACTCTAAGGTTATCTATCATTCGTTAAAAGTTGTTACTCAGAGTTACTTTCATATTTCAGATTCTACTAATAAAAGAAACTAGTCCCGTTAAGTCCCGTTTTAATTTAATAATATGAGTGAAGATCGTGTTAGTTTAAATCAATATAAAGTATAATGAATCAAAAGATTGAAAAGTTCCTGCCTTGATTAGGATTTCACAAACTCGTTTGGTGGTAAGATTTGCTGGCTATAGATTAACGCAGCACACATAAGTGCATCGTTCATCTATTACATATCAGACACAAAAGAAAAAGCGACCAAATTCACTGATGGCCGAAAGAATCGAACCCGGATTCTTCAGCTTACGCGACTAACGTCATTTCCACTACCAATGTCGGACCTCTACTTTTATAAAAACAAGTAAAAATAAGAGATCTTTCTTCCTTTTAGCAAAAGACCGACATGCCAAACCATTAAACCTCCGCCAAAATAACCACCTTTCACTGCCCACATCTACTTTAAAAATATGTCACTCCGGACCACATATGATGTGCATAAAAATATTTAATAAACTTCCTCAATCTATAAAACAAATAGACAGTATTAAATTATTCAAAAAATCCCTTAACACATATCTAATAAGCAAAACCTTTTATACATTGCAAGAGTTTTTTGATGACAGAATGTTTAATTAATACCTATTATAACAAAATTAAGTAGCTAAAAGTATTATTAATAACTTGTAAAACCTAATTTGTAATTTATTTATATACCTACTATTAAGTAGTTGTAAGATTGCTGCGCCCTTGCAGGGTCATATTACTCCCACATGTTATATGTTTGCAATAAATGCTTTGCTTTGAGTGCTTTGCTTTGCTTTGCTTTTTGCTTTGAGATATTTAATGAAGTTATTGTTCCCCATTTGAGTACTTACATCTAAAATATTTCTTGTTCCCTACTCGAGTAATATACCACGGTACATCGTATTTCTACCCACGACAAATATCGTATGCAAATAGAATCAATGTAATTTAACAACATTCCACAAGCAGCGGTATCTGTACAGATTCAAACTGTGTCCCAGAAAGTTGGATACAACAATCTGATCCCAATTGAAACTCGGTTGCATTGTGCCGCGCTCTCACTGAAACAAGTCTAGCACTAATTACACGTAGTGTAAACATATGTAGCAAACTGTTGCTCTCGTACCTACAACTGTGCAGAGTATATAGTGTTTGGGATTAGGTAAGTCTCAGCGGTATGTAATCTTTGAAAGTAAGTTTATGCGAAGTAGGTATTTACTCAACCAAGTCGACAAAAATCGTCGGCGAAACGAAAGCCAATAGACAATAGATTTGGCAACTTAGTGGTAGATGCCTATCAAGAGGCGTTTATGGGGAACCGACTAGTTTTAGTCCAGGGGGTCGATCCAGGCACCTAGAGGTACTGGCAAGACAGTGTAGCGTAGGATCAAGTTTAGCTTCACTATAGTGACTAGCAGGTGTTTATTAACAAGTGTCTCCGGCGCATCTTGGGTATTTACTGGCCGACAACTATTTCAAACGCTAGATTGTGGCAGATGACGGGACAAAAACCCGTAGGCCAGGAAATACGCGCACGGAAGTGGCGATGGATAGGGCACGTGCTACGCAGAGCAGACAACCACCTGTCCAAGCAGGGTCTCTGCTGGCAATCACCTGGCAGTAGACGGTCGGGGCGGCTTTGTACCACGTGGAGGCGGTCAGTGGAGAAGGAGGCTGGCGCAAGTGGACTAGGCAGGAAGGATTTGGAAGCAGTCGCCCAGGATCGTGAAAAGTGGAAGATTCTTCTAAGAGCCCTATGTCCCTAGTGAGGGATAACAGGAACACATCATCATCATCATAGTGACTAGCAGGAATATGAGCAAGGTTGGGACAGGTGTTTTGGAGGCCAAGATTATTTTTGTACACTGAGCCACAATAGTTAACTGTCCCAAATTATGATTTATGATGCTTGATATTTTACACTATTTTATGCCTTTTTATATTATATAATTAAATTAAATTAAATTATGCTAGCTTTTGCCCGCGGCTTCGCTCTCGTCAGAAAGAGACAAAAACCGGCCAAGAACGTGTCCGGCCACGCTCAGTGTAGGGTTCCGTAGTTTTCCGTATTTTTCTCAAAAACTACTGAACCTATCAACAATTTTCCTAGAAATTCTTTATAAAGTTCTACGTTTATGATATTTTTCATATTTTTTTAAACATATGGTTCAAAAGTTAGAGGGGGGGACGCACTTTTTTTTCCTTTAGGAGTGATTATTTCCGAAAATATTAATATTATCAAAAAACGATCTTAGTAAACCCTTATTCATTTTTAAATACCTATCCAACAATATATCACACGTTGGGATTGAAATGCAAAAAAAAAATCAGCCCCCACTTTTATTGGCTGATTTATACAAAATAAAAAATTAAAAACCGGCCAAGAGCGTGTCGGGCCACGCTCAGTGTAGGGTTCCGTAGTTTTCCGTATTTTTCTCAAAAACTACTAAACCTATCAAGTTCAAAACAATTTTCCTAGAAAGTGTTTATAAAGTTCTACTTTTGTGATTTTTTTCATATTTTTTAAACATATGGTTCAAAAGTTAGATGGGGGGGGACGCACTTTTTTTTACTTTAGGAGCGATTATTTCCGAAACTATTAATATTATCAAAAAACGATCTTAGTAAACCCTTATTCATTTTTAAATACCTATCCAACAATATATCACACGTTGGGCTTGGAATGAAAAAAAAAATCCGCCCCCACTTTACATGTAGGGGGGGTACCCTAATAAAACATTTTTTTCCATTTTTTATTTTTGCACTTTGTTGGCGTGATTGATATACATATTGGTACCAAATTTCAGCTTTCTAGTGCTAACGGTTACTGAGATTATCCGCGGACGGACGGACGGACGGACAGACAGACATGGCGAAACTATAAGGGTTCCTAGTTGACTACGGAACCCTAAAAACACTTTTTTCAATTTTTAATTTTTGCACTTTGTTGGCGTCATTGATATACATACATATTGGTACCAAATTTCAGCTTTCTAGTGCTAACGGTTACTGAGATTATCCGCAAATTGTAACTTGTAGCTTTGAGAAATGGGCCCCAGGACCTACTTATATTACCTAAAGCATAGTTAATTTAGAATTCGTACGCGATGGGAGGAATTTAAGTTTTAAATGAAAAGAAAAAAGTAAACAATATTTTTTATTGCAGAATATAAAAGATCGTTTATTAATTTATAGCGTGTCACATATATTTCAATCATTCAGTATGTTTATGCACAAAATTACGGACTTTTCTGAAAATAGTATTCATCATCCTCTGAACAAGATTTTCATCCATCTTTTTTGTCTGTTGATTCCGTGTGGACCGCAAGGAGTGGATATTTTGAATTATTTTGCCACTATTATTTAATTGTCCTTTAATGAAATGATTTGGGCAATAATTATTGCCTAGTAGTTTTCTGGAAATTCAACAATTTAGCAATCATTGACCCAGACCAAGGGGATTTTTCACGTATTTGTTCACAGTGCATTTTCGCCGGTCAACGTCCATCATCAATAACTTACAAACGCAAAAAGTTAGATCAACCAAATTTCTAATATAGAGTTATCAACGTATTAAAATTAAGATGTGATTATCAGTTTTTTTTAATTTTTAAATTTATTTTTTTTATTCGTCGCTAAACGCGTGCCAATACTATGTTAACTATGCTTTAGTATAATAACAGGCCTTTGCATCTATAACAGATGATTCAAGCAGCATCCTTGCGACACTTACGTTCGTGGCTGTATAGCCCAATTCGAGACCTATTATATAATTACAATTCTTGGGGTTAGTTGCTAAGACGACTCTAGGCTCCCATGAGCCGTGACAAAAAACCGGGATAACGTACCTAAGACAAATCGATATTCTTTGGCATGTCACAACTTCACAACACTTATTCATTATCATGATATTCCTAGGAAAATTGCTAGATCTCGATGTGTCAAATTTTACCACTTGCCAGCCACTACATAGTACTAGGCATTTATAAATGTACCTTGTTTCTCAAAGTAGATCGGGCAAGCGGTTTCACTGCGCGTTTTTATGTCAAGTACCACTCGGCCTTAGTTCTAACAGCGACTACTTTTTTTTAACCCTAGCCCTGCCCTCTAAAGAACAGTTGCGAGTTTAAACTCGATTTAGAATAATGCTTTTATGATGTAACTAGAAAGGGCCCCAAGGGCAATTTACATCAATCAATCGGACGAATATCGTGGCGATCGATCGGTCACATCGAAAATGCCAGTCATACACGATGCGATTTATCGTTACAATTGAGTCATACACGACGCAATTGATCGTTACGATTGATAGTTTACTCGAACGGAATAGGCACTAAACCGGGAGTCATGGAGGTTAAGGGGAGAGGCCTTTGCCCAGCAGTGGGACACCATTACAGGCTAGCTAAAAAAACGAGTTCTACTAGTTCCATAAACCTAGACTATCTCGTTCTTTTTCGAGTGATATGTCCGTGCCATTAGAAGCTCACAATATTGCTTTCAAAGTCGCCTTAATTACAGTCCGGCGCTTTAATAACAAAATGACTAAAATCCAGCTAAAATATTGCTCAAAATTCACTCTCCTCCAAACCAGATTATTCTTTTGATGCGCCAATACGGCGCCGATAAGGCCAGAGATCTTGAATATAATAGAGCCTTTAATCCTCGCAGCGAAGTAATTTAAAGAAAAATAACATTAGCAATTCAAATTCACGTCGGAGGCATTATTACGAGTAAGTGTCAAAGTAGCAAAGTGTGGCAAATTGACTTTGGCGTCCTGATTTATCTGATCAAGGGTTTATTAAAGACTTCGACGGACTATTTTATGCTTACAATATAAATAAAAAATATGTATTGTAAATTGAATTGAAATATACATACAGTTTGAATTGAATACTAGTCCGAGATCTTAACCAGATGTACAGTCCGGTCTGGCAGAAAGCATGAAACTTGGCATGTATATAGCTTATAGGTTTATAAGAAAATATGGAAGTAGAAACACGCCGAGGTGTCAATGTTTCCCCTCTTTCCCCCCACTTTTGTATCCCTGATTTCAGTTTTTTAATATTTCCATGAAAACCATGAAAGCTATCATCACAATGTCTAGGAGAAGTATAATCTTCATAAAATTCTCTACAATATTGTCTACGTAAGTATAAAGCTAGAACTTATAATTTTCAAACTATGATCATTTTCCCCTAACAATATTTCTCTTTGATGACCTGAAGGATAAGTAAGACTAGCGACTTTGCTCTTTTACCTGTGGCGATGTTGCTTCACAAAATTGTTCCTTGGGTGAAACTGATCCGATTTAACTCAATAGTCATGAAATCGCACGTCACTACCCCCCACAAAGACAAAGGGAAAGGGCCGGTTTCCTCGGTGAAATCTATGCATTACTTCTTTTTGCTCTTAGCGACTAGGGCAAATCGTATATCATTTTCATGTAATATAGGGACGAGTTAATCATTTCTGAAAAAATCGTTGCACCTTTTCATACAAAAATAACGTTTTTATTTCCACGAATAAAAAGCCACAAAGGAAGGAACTGTAAACATTTTGTGTGGAAAATCTCACGGTTGTAATTAAAACATTAATTTTGACATATAAGAGACCCGATATAATATAATGACATCCCCGTATACATTTATAATGCGGTTCAGACGTAGCACCAAAGAGAGTTTCGGCTTTCATAATTATCTGGCGAATCCACATTATAATGTAGGTACACGCAAATTAGCCGGGATGTTTTATTCCGCCTTTCTCGGGGCATGTAAATAGGTCTTAAGTACCGCCGTTGCTTTGATTGTGGATGTTCTCAGATGTACCAATTACGGGAAAATTTAGGTACACGAGACTTATTAAATATTATGGTAAAATTTTGGTAGCAAATAAAGGACGAAAAATACGTTTTCAAAAGTTACATTTGAACAGATGTGTCACAAAATAGAAACTCTATCAAAATCGTTGCCCAATTAAGTTGATCTCTCTGGTATTCGTTTTGGTTATTAGCAAGAAAGTTACAGTTTTAGTCATTAACTACACATAACTACATTACTAACTTTGTTAATCTCTTCACGGTACCTACTTTGTACCTAATCGGCACTATACGAATTTGGGCATGTTTATTTTGACATAATACGATTTTGGTATCTACTTTGCTAAATTGATACTACGAACTTAAGCATATCGTCACTACATTTAAAAAATCTCGTATCTCACGCTGTTCCTCAAAGTTAAAACGCAGTAAGTCTATATGCATTCCATACATACTTACTACAATTTTCCTTTCATTGACAGACGAAGATACAAGTTTTTTTTAAAGTAGTGACGATATGCGTAATTATGTATGTTGACAAACTACGGATTTTGTATTAAAGGGGAAGTCTCGCAAGTTTTCCTCCGTCAGTCACTGACAGCTGACTACCCACACCTAACGAGCCGCCGATATCGAGACCCTAATGGAATACAATCGGATCGGCGGATCAATATTTGATGTTTGCGGACACTTGAATCCGCCGCGCCTGTGGCACGAATAGTTTTTTTTTTTTTTTTTTTTTCATTATCTAATGGGATTTCACTTGTCCTGAAAATGTGTTCTGAAGAGTTGTAGGTTAGAAATTATAAAGACGCGTCTAAGGCGTCTCTAAATACGATACATGACTTTATGCTGCACGCTACGATAGCTGAGTATTTAAAAGACGGTTAGTGAGGCATCAAGATTATTAAACAAATCGAACGTGATTAATTAACAATATCCGAGCGTGTTTCGTATCATGACATGTGTCGCCATCTAGTTCAAAAAGTCACATCGAGCGAAAGAATTCTCAGCCTTAACAGGTCGACTACTCCACACGAGATGATTTTAAACTCAAATAGTGTATTTTCTTTTTCACCCCCAAAAACCCCCACATAACAAATTTCTGCGAAATCGTTAGAGCGGTTTCCGAGATCGTCAGTGTAAATAAATATATATATAAATAAATAAATAAATAAATAAATATACAAGAATTGCTCGTTTAAAAGTATAAGATAATTTTACCTTTTTTTTCAACGTTTCGGCCAGGTTTCACTGGCCGTGGTCGCGCAACCTGGACGGGGACGGAAAAGGTAAAATAATGTTAATTTATCGCGTTCGACTTGTATGTGACTTTACATATGTGTACAAAGTGCGAGAACTTAAAGTTTATACCGTAAGGGCATTATACTTACTAGTGGCATCGATTCTAAGGCACACATTGCCGACGTTTCTGATTGTCAAAAAGTTCTATGTGTATTTATGTATGATATTTATAAGGTCCCACGTCCCTCCCACCGCCCAGAAGGATAGAACCACTCTACTGCTAGAGTGAGAGAGAGATATCCAAAAGCCGTGAAATCGTCTCACCCAAAACAGTACTTTTTTAACCGTCGCCCCAAATCTCGAGGTAGGGGTTCTCAATTCCTCTGTATGTTTTGTTTTTGTTTGTTTTTATATTTGTTATTCGATATGTCCGTCGTTACTGGACCGATTTAGATTTTTTATTTATTTAATGTATATAAATACAGATTGGTCTCATTTTTATCAGAACCCAGTTCTGATGATGGGATCCTGGATAGATCGAGGGAAGTCCTCAAACCTGAACGGCACACCTATAGTGACTTTGGTATTTTTATAAGAACAGCATGCATTTATGTTTAGAACAGTGAAATTTGGTGCAGTAGAACTACTGATGATGAACTACACACACATTTCTACATAATCTAACATTCGCAAGCTTGTACCTTTCACCAGAAGCGGTTTTTTTCTTAAAAATTATGCACTGTCAACTTTTCTATCGGTATAGAATTACTGAGCGTTATCAAATATTATATAAGGCATATAATATTATATAAGACCGAACGCACGTACCACTGTTTAGGGCGATTACAGTCCTCGCGCACGTCTTCGTTTTACAGCCGCCACGTGTGCGGCGGGGCTTACGCTATATTATTCATACAACCGTCTATACTTCGACACGCAATACAAAGTCGTGTAAACGAATTCAAAATGTCATTAATTTCATCTTTTCCTGTGTTATCTTGTTTGTAACTATCGTGTCACGGTCCTAAGAGTCTCAGGTAAGCTCGACATTATATTATGTACATTCTGATACAATGAGAGTTTTCGTTCGCATTTAAAATAGGTACCTAAGGCACTGGCTGGTCCCATCAAAAGTGAGTTTTCGTTAACGGCCTAAGGCCTGGTCCCATCATTGGTCTAAGCGCGACAGCGGTGAGCGGCGGCCATACATTGGAACGAGACAGCGATGGGGCTTTTCATTCGCACGTATGACTGCCGCTCACCGCTGTCGCGCTTGTCCAATGTCGTGGCCGGGCTGTAAGCGATGAGCTATCGCCGAAAGAAACGAACATAAGATATCCGCTCCCGTGAAAAATAAAAGAGAGAGCGAGCGATTTCTATCGCCGTGGTGGAACCAGTACCTAAGACGAGCTGGATAGTGACGAAGCATTGCACATAGAATAACAAGAAATGTGTTAAGCAAATCAGTTTTATATTACCTCAGTTATAAAATACAGACAAAAATAATGTATTTTGTATGAAAAACTACGTTCACTGTATTTTCAAGTACCTATGATATCAGTGTGCGTAGCCGAATGCACAAAGGCTCACGAAACGCTCACGATAATATCTCTTTGGTAGCTATCTATCTCTATCGCTCTTACGTATTGGCGCGACAAAGCCAGACTACCTTTCTGCGGCGTTTCGATTTCGTTTCGCGTCGCAGAAATGCCATTCGGCAACGGGGACTGACCTTACTGACCTTCAATTTCAAAGGAGAAGCTAGCACGTATTGAGATTATTTCGGTTTCTTCATCTTCATGATATTTTCTTTTGCCAAAAAGGAACTAATAAGTAATTTTATTATATTTATAAGTAGGTAGATAGTAGTCCAAGTCTTTATTTCTATAAGAGCTTCATTTTCATACGTTGCATAACTTAATAATTTCTAGAGATGGGCCGAATATTCGGTATTCGACAAATTGGCCCATTTTTCAATGTTCGTATTCGGCCGAATAGTTCGGTTACATTGCCGAATATTTACCGTATAAACAAATAGCGTAAGTTGTTTCGTAATTCATCGTATTTCAGCATTCTAAGGAACAACCAAAGGGAGTTAAAAATGCGTTAAAATATAAAATACAATAATTTTTAAAAACGTTAAAATAATATATCTTAAAAAACAAAAACCAAAATTTTCTTATGCACTAAATTATAGGAACATTAAGAGCCTTGGTAAGATAAATTAATGTGTAATTAATTACCAATAATTGAAACATTTTTAACTCTAAGCCAGGATGTAAAATATGGCTCACCGAATATTCGACCGAATGTTCGGTTCGGTAACTGCTGAACCGAATGTTACGCCGAATATTCGTATGCGACAGAGTCCGTATTCAGCCCATCTCTAAATTAATTTCACTCTTCCAGGGACCACCCTGGTAGAGGAGATTTTTTCTGCATATTATGGCTGCTAAGGACTGTATTGTTAATTATAGGGACAAAACAAACCTCGTCTAAATTGTATTATTATGGTCCGAGAGTATGATCTGAAGGTATTGGTAAGTACTATTTGATATAAGAAGGTCTGATATTTTTTTTATTTTAGGGACTTTATGGTACTTTCATTAAGGTCTAGTAAATAAATTTCGGACAACCCCTAATCTGGCTTAATTTGAGAATATCTCAAAGAACCTTTGTACGATTTCGACAAACAAAGGTTAATATGCTGCCAAAATATATTTTTTAAGAGTCCTCTTCATGGTTGTTCAATTGGGTACTTGCAGAATAAATGCGGTGAATTTATATAATTAAAAAAAACGCATTTTTGAGTAACGTTCCGGATTGCCGTAAATTTTTAATACAAGCAGGATGAGAGAAATAGATAAAAAAAATTAGGCATAGGCCAATGTCTAATAGACATTCATGGTGTTTGAACAGTGCCTAAACCAGATCGATATAAACAGTGTATGATAGTTAAATTCGACATCAAAGTCGGAGTTAGCGTAAGCGCCATGCCATATTCTTTAAATGGCCGCCATACACAGATCATGAACTTTATTTTTTAAAAATAACAGTGGCTAGACTATGTCTAGATATCCTGCTTTGCGGATCATGTGTAGTTGAGGTTCGCACTGTACAATTTTTTTTCGCAATTGTGTCGTCTTGTAAGCACTTTGTGAATTTTCTAGTAGCATTTGTCCGAAATCGTAATTGGTACTCGGGAGGATTAAGTCAATGCTGTCTAAACCACATGCTTGCGTCGAGTTTCTAGGACAAAATGCGTACCTTATTATGTGCCTTATTAAGCCCATGTCTTGTTATAAGAAAAAAATATAATAGCGAATAAATACGGCTACTCAAAGTTGTATCCATATTTAACGATACAGTCTTTATGTTGCAATTTAAATAAATAATAAATATGAAATACATTTACCAAAATAATCAGCTACTCCCAGTGTGCAAAGCATAAATAAGTACCTGAAACAAATAAAAATAATGTTGTTAAAGGAATCATGAAAAATGCTTGTGAGACGCGTATTAACAGTCTGCAATAAATACAATAATTTTATTAATGATTAGAATAGAATAGAAAATATTTATTTGGCATATAGACTCTCCTTCAAATGCTCAAAGGTTAACTGGAAGAGATCCCTTAAAGGGATAAGTTCGCCTTTGTACTGAAACTTTTTATTTTAAATATTATGTGCTGTATTATTTTCCTGTACAATAAAGTGTTTAGTTACTTAATAACTAGTACACCAAATAGGATGCCACTCAGCGAATACCGTGTCTAATAGACGCGGCACAGGTTTTCAGGGCACCGAGAAAATTAATAACTAAGTCCTATTAACTAAACAGAACGTAAGAGCACTTATACAGAAACTATGTTTGGACGTGATAGAGAAAGTGTGAGTGTGTTTACTGATTAGGTACCTACATAGGTATTACAGGGACATTTGTTACATCACATCTCACCTTTGTTATTACTTATTAATAATTTTTAAGAGCCCACACAAAAGAACTACTTTTATTAAGTAAAAGTAAAAAGTAAAAAGCATTTAATCGTCCAACATAGGTAATATATAGGTACATAAGTACAGGTCTCATGATACATTTTTGTCCCACTATGTGGTGCCGTGAGGCGTACAACTTTTAGTAAGTACTGTGCTGCATGCTGTGCACAGTTATCACGAATTATTAATATTCACTAATACTATAATAAGATTTATCAATTAAAAATTTAAATACCTTGCTTGCTTTAAATTTAAGATAGAAGAAATAAGTAGAGGTATAAGTTCTTTTTTCTGTATCTTTTGCTGAGCTGTGCCAATAAAGAGTATTCTATCTATCTATCTATATTGTACATATATATAATAGATACATGTATGTGTATATTATGTGACTGTAAATTATATGTGTATGTTTATTTTATTGAGTATACTTTTTATTTCATACAACAAAGGGTTGTTACAATTTACTGTTGAAATTGTAGGACCGCTCACAATCTCTCTGCTCAGCCTCGTGGTTGACTGGTATAGAATGCTTTAGAGCATTAAGTCCGCCTTTTTGTACTGCAAGATTTAATTTTGAGCAATAATGATTAAATAAATTAATCTATGCGATGTAAGATGTGAGTAGATGCGGACTAGCCAAACTTTTTGACTGGGTTCATTTGAAACGCTAAGTAGATATGTTTGGATGGTAGGTAGTGTTAAAGAGGTTCAGAAATGAGACAAAACTTTAACTAAAATTATTTAATTTTTATAATCGTAATCTCAAAGGCTCAAACGACGGTGCGTGCGCGCTGTAAGGCGGGTCGCGGGCAAATGGACGAGCTCACTCTTGTGCTGTGGCGACTGCGGGGCGCGGTGTAGGGGGAAGGGGAGCCCCGGCGGCGGGGCGACAACTCCGGAGTTCACCTTCCCTTACAGTCGACCATCCTGATGGTAATACGCCCACGGATTACCTGAAATTCATAAAATTCCTATAGTGGAAGTCAGAGGAACGTTACAAATGAAAGACCCATCCAAAAATTCACCGAGCCCGCCTCAAATCTAACTGACCTTAGCCTATCTGGCCATGAACGTTGTCTAACTGACTTCGCTCACGAGGCGAACTCTTTTGAATCTTGTCTGTGATCTCTCTAACTTATTTGGTCCTAATCTTTCTGATCAAAGACCTATCCAAAAATCTGTCTAGCCCGCCTCAAATCTGACTGACCTTAGCCTAACTGGCCATGAACGTTGTCTAACTGACTTCGCTCACGAGGCGGACTTATTAAATCTCGTCTAAGATCTCAAACCTATCTGGTCTTAACCTTGCTGGTCATAGGCTCCATCTATCTGATGATACTGAGCCTACGAGATCTAGACAAAAAAAGAAAACACTTTGCAATCTGGTAATCCAATCTAAACATATGTCTTCGTAGGATTTTATTCCATCTATCTGATGATCATGAGCCTATTAATAAAACACAAGATATTACGTCAAGAACTTCATTGCAATCTGAAACTGAAAGCTATGGTTCTGTTGATGAAATTACTCCAAAACTTGTAATCAAAAGTGGTAAATATCAGACACATTTTTTTTAGTTAGTAAATTAAACATTTAACTAACCTTAGACAATATCGGACGTGAACTTCAAGTATGCGTATGTCACAGTATCGCATTACTATTTCTTTCGTTGATGGATGATTTAATAAGAAATAATATAGCACAATCTGCTTCAATATAATAATATTATTTAAACAAATAAACACTTCAACGTCATTAACATAACAAAATACAACAAAGTCATAATTGACTAATCATAATAGTTTACTATTATTGAAGACAGCTACGATATTTTTGTACGTTATATTCAGAAATTTAAATGGTAAATCTACCTGATACATTTTTTTTTTACTGGCAGAGAATATCACTCAATTTTCAGAATATTTTCAAATAAACTAGAATTCTCTTTAGTTATGAACGGTTTTGCTTTGTCTGCGGCTGTAACACTACACTTCCACGAGAGTATCCCGTATAGTCTTATAAGAACCAGTATTTTAATCGATTTATTTTCACTATTAATCTTTCGCCACTATTTTACGCTCAACTTAAACTAAATCATAATTATCATTAATGTTAAATTGTAAATACAAAACGCGTTAATCATTACTACGGTATTACGAATCTTATCGGCAGCGTTGGAATAGGCTACTTAGCTTCTAGTCAAATCAGCGTCTTTTTAAGAACTGTCAAAACTAATTTGCACGATTTGCTAAGGAATTAATATGAAATCGACTTTAGTAATGTCATGGTATACTCATCTACTTTATATCTTTGCATCCGACTTAATAAATTGGGTTTACAAAATAACTATTGGTCATGTTTTCTTATATTATCTGACGCATTATTTCGTGCGTATAAAATATTTTATTTTGAGTACAGGCAGATAATAGAAACTATTGTCTTCATGTGAAAATGTGTCTACACAAGGAACTGAAAATGAAGATGAAAATAATAAACTTTTCGGACTTTGCCTTATAGGAGTCATTAACCGTTAATATTTAATGCCACTTTATACCTGAGTATCACTGAAATAATGCCAATATGTAACCGAGCATTCTCAATACTCAGCCCATAATTTTCTTTGGGTGGTATTTAAACGAAAATCAAAAAAATAACTTTTTTTACGCAAAAATAGTCCAAATTCATATCAAAAATACTAATTGAACAGCAAAATTTCAACTCAAAATATGACTAAATACACTTCATTATATATTCGTGCGTACATCTATTTTAATTTTTAGTAAAGGTTTTTCATGAATGCATCGCTAATAATTTACTAACGCACATTATATCTAGCAACGCTTTTTTTTTAAAATGTAGCATCTATTTTTACATATTATACAGCAGTTTATCTAAATGACACAGCAATTTATTTTAATTGCATTCAATTTTTTTATTAACTACAACATAAAGTGATCAGTAAAAAAACCTAAAATTTAAAGCGCATTGGTTCTTTATTAAATGCACAGAGAGGAAGAACGGCTTTTTAACACGCTTTTATTAGGTCGTCGTGTATGTAACTATGTATGTAATGGAATCTGCGGAAGCTAATTTAACCATCTTCCAGGAGTCGTAGCGTAATGAAAATTGGCAGCTATATGTAGTTCCGATGACAATACAATAATATGGTACTGTTGAGCTGATCTGATGATGGAGTCGGAAGATATGAACTGGAACTACATGATGGAACATCGTATCATAGCCGTTTTTGGGTTTCTTAGAAAAGTCTTGTAATGAACTTTGACTACAATTAGGTTTCAAGGTCTGATGATGAAGCCGAAAGATATGAACTGGAACTACATGATGGAACATCGTATCATAGCTGTTTTTGGGTTTCTTAGAAAAGTCTTGTAATGAACTTTGACTACGATTAGGTTTCAAGGTCTGATGATGGAGCCGGAAGATATGAACTGGAACTACATGATGGAACATCGTATCATAGCTGTTTTTGGGCTTCTTAGGAAAGTCTTGTAATGAACTTTGACTACAATTAGGTTTCAAGGTCTGATGATGGAGCCGGAAGATATGAGCTGGAACTACATGATGGAACATCGTATCATAGCTGTTTTTGGGCTTCTTAGAAAAGTCTTGTAATGAACTTTGAAAGACTACGATTAGGTTTCAAGGTCTGATGATGGAGCCGGAAGATGTGAACTGGAACTACATGATGGAACATCGTATCATAGCTGTTTTTGGGCTTCTTAGAAAAGTCTTGTAATGAACTATGACTACGATTAGGTTTCAAGGCCTGATGATGGTGCCGGAAGATAAGAACAGAAAAAAGGGGGGGGGCTCGAGGGGGGAAGCATGAAAGAAAGATCAACGTAGTATTTAAAATAAGTTGGGTTAAGGTTTTCTTGTGATCCTTAAGAGTAAATAAAAGGGGGGCTCGGGGGGCGAAGCCCCCCGCATGAAAGAAAGATCAACGTAGTATTTAAGATAAGTTGGGTTAGCGTTTTCTTGTGACCTTTAAGAGCAAACAAAGGGGGGATCGGAGGGCGAAGCCCCCCGCATAAAAGAAAGATAAACGTTGTATTTAAAATAAGTTGGGTTAAGGTTTTCTTGTGATCCTTAGGAGTAAATAAAAGGGGGGCTCGGGGGGCGAAGCCCCCGCATGAAAGAAAAATCAACGTAGTATTTAGAATAAGTTGGTTTAGCGTATTCTTGTGATCTTTAAGAGCAAAAAAGGGGGCTCGGGGGCGAAGCCCCCGCATGAAAGAAAGATTAACGTAGTATTTAAGATAAGTTGGGTTAGCGTTTTCTTGTGACCTTGAAGAGCAAACAAAGGGGGGCTCGGGGGCGAAGCCCCCCGCATAAAAGAAAAATTAACGTAGTATTTAAAATAAGTTGGGTTAGCGTTTTCTTGTGACCTTTCAGAGCAAACAAAGGGGGGTTCGGGGGCGAAGCCCCCGCATAAAAGAAAGATCAACGTTGTATTTAAAATAAGTTGGGTTAAGGTTTTCTTGTGATCCTTAAGAGTAAAGAAAAGGGGGCTCGGGGGCGAAGCCCCCGCATGAAAGAAAGAACAACGTAGTATTTAGAATAAGTTGGGTTAGCGTTTTCTTGTGACCTTTCAGAGCAAACAAAGGGGGGCTCGGGGGGCGAAGCCCCCCGCATAAAAGAAAGATCAACGTTGTATTTAAAATAAGTTGGGTTAAGGTTTTCTTGTGATCCTTAAGAGTAAATAAAAGGGGGGCTCGGGGGGCGAAGCCCCCCGCATGAAAGAAAGATCAACGTAGTATTTAGAATAAGTTGGGTTAGCGTATTCTTGTGACCTTTAAGAGCAAACAAAGGGGGGCTCGGGGGGCGAAGCCCCCGCATGAAAGAAAGATCAACGTAGTATATAAGATAAGTTTGGTTAACGTTTTCTTGTGACCTTTAAGATCAAATAAAGGGGGCTCGGGGGCGAAGCCCCCGCATAATAGAAAGATTATCGTTGTATTTAAAATAAGTTGAGTTAGCGTTTTCTTGTGACCTTTCAGAGCAAACAAAGGGGGCTCGGGGGCGAAGCCCCCGCATAAAAGAAAGATCAACGTTGTATTTAAAATAAGTTGGGTTAAGGTTTTCTTGTGATCCTTAAGAGTAAATAAAAGGGGGCTCGGGGGCGAAGCCCCCGCATGAAAGAAAGATCAACGTAGTATTTAGAATAAGTTGGGTTAGCGTTTTCTTGTGACCTTTAAGATCAAACAAAGGGGGGGCTCGGGGGCGAAGCCCCCGCATAATAGAAAGATTAACGTAGTATTTAAAATAAGTTGAGTTAGCGTTTTCTTGTGACCTTTCAGAGCAAACAAAGGGGGGCTCGGGGGGCGAAGCCCCCCGCATAAAAGAAAGATCAACGTTGTATTTAAAATAAGTTGGGTTAAGGTTTTCTTGTGATCCTTAAGAGTAAAGAAAACCCCCTTTTCTTTACTCTTAAGGATCACAAGAAAACCTTAACCCAACTTATTTTAAATACAACGTTGATCTTTCTTTTATGCGGGGGCTTCGCCCCCGAGCCCCCTTTGTTTGCTCTGAATGAAAGAAAGAAATATGAAAGATCAACGTAGTATTTAGAATAAGTTGGGTTAGCGTTTTCTTGTGACCTTTAAGAGCAAACAAAGGGGGGCTCGGGGGGCGAAGCCCCCCGCATAAAAGAAACATTAACGTAGTATTTAAAATAAGTTGGGTTAGCGTTTTCTTGTGACCTTTCAGAGCAAACAAAGGGGGCTCGGGGGCTCGGGGGCGAAGCCCCCGCATGAAAGAAAGATCAACGTAGTATTTAAGATAAGTTGGGTTAGCGTTTTCTTGTGACCTTTAAGAGCAAACAAAGGGGGGCTCGGGGGCGAAGCCCCCGCATAAAAGAAAGATTAACGTAGTATTTAAAATAAGTTGGGTTAGCGTTTTCTTGTGACCTTTAAGAGCAAACAAAGGGGGCTCGGGGGCGAAGCCCCCGCATAAAAGAAAGATCAACGTTGTATTTAAAATAAGTTGGGTTAGCGTTTTCTTGTGACCTTTAAGAGCAAACAAAGGGGGGCTCGGGGGCGAAGCCCCCGCATGAAAGAAAGATCAACGTTGTATTTAAAATAAGTTGGTTTAGGGTTTTCTTGTGACCCTTAAGAGCAACGAAAAGGGGGCTCGGGGGCGAAGCCCCCGCATAAAAGAAAGATCAACGTAGTATTTAAAATAAGTTGGGTTAGGGTTTTCTTGTGACCCTTAAGAGTAACGAAAAGGGGGCTCGGAGGGCGAAGCCCCCGCATAAAAAAAAGATCAACGTAGTATTTTAAATAAGTTGGGTTAGCGTTTTCTTGTGACCTTTTAGAGCAAACAAAGGGGGGCTCGGGGGGCGAAGCCCCCCGCATGAAAGAAAGATCAACGTTGTATTTAAAATAAGTTGGTTTAGGGTTTTCTTGTGACCCTTAAGAGCAACGAAAAGGGGGGCTCGGGGGGCGAAGCCCCCCGCATAAAAGAAAGATTAACGTAGTATTTCAAATAAGTTGGGTTAGCGTTTTCTTGTCACATTTAAGAGCAAACAAAGGGGGGCTCGGGGGGCGAAGCCCCCGCATAAAAGAAAGATCAACGTTGTATTTAAAATAAGTTGGGTTAGCGTTTTCTTGTGACCTTTAAGAGCAAA
Source organism: Leguminivora glycinivorella (assembly GCF_023078275.1). NCBI lineage: Eukaryota > Metazoa > Arthropoda > Insecta > Lepidoptera > Tortricidae > Leguminivora > Leguminivora glycinivorella. Next base: position 18,103,820 of record NC_062978.1, read on the forward strand.
CAAAGGGGGGCTCGGGGGGCGAAGCCCCGGGGGCATAAAAGAAAGATCAACGTTGTATTTAAAATAAGTTGGGTAATGGTTTTCCTGTGACCCTTAAGAGCAAATAAAGGGGGCTCGGCAAAAAAGAAATACTTAAATTTTGTTTGAATTAGTTGAAATGTGACAATATTTTCTAATCGAGTCAAACAAAATCCCACTAGCTGAGAGCTTCAAAACAATGTATGGCGAAAGTATGTCTCTCTAATGTCTTCAAAAAGTCCGCGATGGCACATGTCTATATTGTCTATATTTTACGGATAACTTACTTGGTATAAATATTTTTATGATAATACCGTAATAAGAAGGTAGCCGCTAGTTATTATTAAGTAGCAATTAGCAATAAGTACACGTTAAGCCACAAATGGCATGTAAAATCCGTCTACTTGAAATAAATTTATGTATAAATCTTAAAAGTATTTCATTATTAATGACTAAAAAGTATAAAATAAATTAATAGTTTAAAAAACACTATAAAACACGCTTTTATAAATGCACGTAAAAGCCAAAAATAAATTATGGATCGTTCAAGTTGTCTCTATTTGTGAGCTGAAGTTTAAAAACTATGTGCTTTTAATTATAATATTTGATTGTAAAAGCGTGGGGCGCTGGAACAGGAAAGACTTTCTTGTAAACAAATACTAATCCGAACTTCCTGGCGAATGAAGTTGCATAAGAACATAACGTTTACATATGCCACCTAAGGGTTACCAAAGAGAACCAAACATATCTCGTCCACGAACAAGAACTCTGCATCCTGTCACTGTAGACACTTTCCCCTTTTGTACTTTGATTACCGGAAAAAAGCGGCGTTCTAAGTGTCGGTGACTGTCGACTCTCCTCGCTACTAGCGCATATTTTGTCTGAGTTCGACAAACTGGTACCTACTTTGAACACTGACTTTTAATTGATTTGACTGTTTAATGTAGAACCTACTAGTCATGCTGCAACTCCAGTTAGCGCGTCAATCTGTGGTAACCTCCTTCCCGTAACATAGCATAATTTGATTTATCAGCAAGTTATACAAAAAGTCTTTCCTGTTCCAGCGCCCCACGCTTTTACAATCAAATATTATAATTAAAAGCACATAGTTTTTAAACTTCAGCTCACAAATAGAGACAACTTGAACGATCCATAATTTATTTTTGGCTTTTACGTGCATTTATAAAAGCGTGTTTTATAGTGTTTTTTAAACTATTAATTTATTTCATTGCATCGAACAGCTTTTACGGTTCAACGCATGTTCAACGAGTGATAGTCGCATCCCTACGCAAGACGACGCGATTGGCGGATCGAGAAAGATGGCGAACTACTGTTTGACAAGTCTTATGACAGTCGTAATTGTAAATAATATCCCATCAAAAACAAAACTTGTAAAAACACCAAGTCTCGCAACTCAGTACTTCTGGCGTAAAAAGAGTTGAGATCCCTTTAATACCAAGTCGGTTAATTTATTCAGTCCCTACTTAAAGGACCTTCTGCCGTAAGTTATTACGTAGTTTACCCATAGCTAACCTAATAATATCTTATAACGACCATATGTATCAGTATTAAATATATTTCATGTTTTAAAGAAAATGGACTGACTTGGCAATCGCAATTTACACCGTTGACAAAATTGTGTCATGCGATTGCCAAGTCAGTCCATTTTGTTTAAAACATGAAATATATTTAATACTGATATGGTCGTTATAAGATATTATTAGGTTAGCTATGGGTAAACTACGTAATAACTTACGGCAGAAGGTCCTTTAAGTAGGGACTGAATAAATTAACCGACTTGGTATTAAAGGGATCTCAACTCTTTTTACGCCAGAAGTACTGAGTTGCGAGACTTGGTGCTTTTACAAGTTTTGTTTTTGATGGGATCTCATTTCTTTTTGTAGACCCTCTGTAGTCCAACTTTTTTTCTTCTTTCCTATTAACCTCCTCATACACGCATTAATAGTTAATAGGTATATGGCCCTGGGGCTGATAGGGGATATCGTGTTCATGTTCCTACACGTGACCCAAACGCGAAATTTTGACTAAGAGTATGTAAGTAAAAAATGCATTCTGACTACCATTTCAAAGATATTTATTCGATGGGAATAATAAGCGCGAGCGAAGCGAGCGCGAATTTTTTTCATATTATTGACTCAATTTATAAAGACTCAACCCGCTAGTGGAGAGGAAGGTGGGATTCTATCAAAACCCTTGTCTTTCATAGGCCAAATGTACTTGCAGGTCCATAACTGTATCGGGATGCCCATTTCGGTGTTTTTTTTCAGTAGGGCCCTTCGGTTTCCTAGTGCACATCATCACGCTTGCTCCTTTGACTCTCTGAGATGTTTTTTTTTTATGGGATAGGAGGCACACGAGCAGACAGGTCGCCTGATGGTAAGCAATAACTGCCGCCCATGGACACCCGAAACACCAGAAGTGTTGGAGGTGCGTTGCCGGCCTTTAAGATGGGTGTACGCTCTTTTCTTGAAAGTTTGAAGGTCGTATTGGTCCGGAAATACCGCAGGCGACAATTCTGCTGGCATAAGTTTTATGAAGAACTCCACTTCGGACAGTATTTTAGACACATGATATTTAGATTAGGTACGACGTAACTTTGTAACTACGTAACTTTAATTGATGCAAGACAATACCACATAATTGATAGGTACAATTTCAATGGATTATTGTCTTTCAAAGGTTTGTCAATTACTAAAATCCTCCTTTCATTTAATTGCACCTTATGAATGTTGTACACTGCGACATTTTGATACATCGTTCCACAATCATTTCAATATCTGAATTAATTCCTGAGACTTCTCGCTAGCTGGTGGCCTATCGGTAAGAGCGTGCGACTTTCGATACGAAGGTCGCGGGTTCGAACCCCGGCTTGCACCAATGAGTTTTTCGGAATTTATGTGCGAAACGTCATTTGATATTTGCCAGTCGCTTTTCGGTGAAGGAAAACATCGTGAGGAAACCGGACTAATTCCAATAAGGTCTAGTTTACCCTTCGGGTTGGAAGGTCGGATGGCAGTCGCTTTCGTAAAAACTAGTGCCAACGCCAAATCTTGGGGTTAGTTTTCAAAGCGGACCCCAGGCTCCCATGAGCCGTGGCAAATGCTGGGATAACGCAAGGAGGATGATGGTGACCTCTCGCTATTTTGGAATATGTGCGCGCCCACGCAATATAATATTTTTTATTGGTTTTTTTTCACATGTAGGTACGATTTTGTCGGCCCCCTTACCATTTGGTGCCTAGAGCGGTCGCTCCACTTGCTCTAGCCTTAACCAGCTATACATTTTTTCACCTTAACCCATTGCAAATTAGTTGAAAAAACGTACACATATTTATGATCTCGACTGTACCTACTACGACTGTAGCACAAGTTTTTTTTATTACATTTGAGCATAATATTTAAGTACATACATAGCTGGGCATTAACTCGTTAATCCGTTCATCGTTAATTAACGAAGTTAACATTTCGATTAACGGATTAACTTTTAAGTTAACTTGAAAAAATGTTAACGGACTCGTTAACTTCCGTTAAATTTCTCCGAGTCCGTTAATCGTTAATCTAGTAGGGCACAGGCGCCATCTGCGCTGCGAAAAACACGTTCTGAACGCTACTATAAAAGCCCGAAGTACGGCAAATCCTATGATTTGCCGGTAAATCCTAGGTTTGTTTAATGTCGATTGCTAAAAGTCCGAAATATTACCTAAAAAAGTATTCTTCACGTGGATTTGCTTTAACTAACTTTGATTCGGTGAATCCTAAGCTTTACCATGGCGACTGTTGTAGTGATAGGGCAGCAAATTCGAGCCCTATTTACGACCACATTCGCTTCCCTAGCCTCTACCGCCCAAAGTGCCACAACAGTCCCGTCACCGCCAGCATCTCTCCTGACACAGCTCTAGGCAGTAGCTCAGGCGATCACTGCCTTCCACGTGCAGCCTAGAGTTCAATAGGCTAGCTGTACTTCGGCCTTTTATAGAAATAAAATACGTTATAGTGGATACTGATGCAACTAAATATTTAAAGAAAAGTTCATTTTTTTTCACGTGTTAACGGATTAACGATTAACTTTAACTTTCGTTAAATCTGTCGAAATGTATCGCTTTAACGATTAACGAAGTTAACTTTTTTAGTAACGTATTAGCGATTAACGAAGTTAACTATTTGATTAACGGTGCCCAGCTATGAGTACATATTTATATTTAATTACATTTTACAACACATTTACAGGTACTCATATATTTATATGGGTATATGAAGTTGGTGATGTAGGTAGAATTGCAATTTACTTGTTTTAAATTTTTGCTGTACTTGGCGAGGGCTCGCCCTCATATCTATATACATACATAAAGTCGCGCATGTATTTTTCCAACAGGGTACGCACAGCACACGAACTCGTTTCAGTGCAACTGTTGGCAAAATTATGAAGGGGTTGTCAGCCTATTCGTCCAGACCACAATGGAACCCATATCCCATAGTTGAATTATACGACTCCCACCATGTAAGGAAATAGGGTAGTGATCGTGAGTGAGACATCGGGTATCTGTATAAATTTACATAGACAGGTACACGGATTTATTTACTGTAAATCAACTGCAAATATAACATGGTAATCCCATATATTGATATGAGATTACAATGTTATTTATGCAGTTGGTGTATCTGAAAACCTGGAATGAAATTGCAACATTTTTTAATTTTTGTGTGATTTATACACTAAACACTAACTGTAATCTAAATTTAAAGCTTCCAAGTGTACTAGAAGTGTCTTATTATCATTGATGATCGTGTGTCAGTCAGCCAGTGAGTGACAAAACTAAGAAACTTTGGCTAGTAATTATTTCTAAACTATTGGTTCAAATTTAATGAAATTTGGAATATACCGTGTTTATACAATGACTACTTGGGTGCTGAAAATTGAGGCTTCTAGTTTTATCCAGAACGGAGTAACAGGGGGTTGAAAATGGTCTGAAATGCTTCGAGAAAAGGATGGTACGGCCGTGCCTCTTTTTGCTCGACTTGGTGGGGGCACTGCCGTGCCCCCAGATATATAAGTATAAGTTTTTAGGTTAACACGCCGAAACGCCGGCTCAACGCAACTTCGAATGAATGTAAACAATAACAAAAGCTCGATGACTGCGTAACACCTAGACACTGACAAAATATTTCTATTTCACTCTTACGCGCGAGGCCTACGGTTAACTCCCGGCACGGTGCGGCTTAGTACTATCTCCCTTGCTCGCTTTAATCTGCAGGGATCTTGTGTCAAAAAAACGCGCAAAAACATTTTCAGTGAATTTGTTCTGCTCCTTAAAAATATTGCAATGAAATAAGATATTGTAGCCATAATAATTATTATATTTGCTGAACGCGACTACTTAAAAAATAAGACAAAAATGATGAGCATGGTTAGAGGTGCTTATTAGGATGTATGGTCATCGAATTAAATAGTTTGTCATGAAGACGGGTAAATTTGCTGTGCAATTAGTATTTTTGATAAGACTGTTGTATTTTTGTTAGTAAAGGAATTTAATTGTCTTTCAATAGAGGAAAAAAGTAATGTTGTGCTGATGTGTATTTTGGAATAATCTGCAGTACTAGTTTTGTTAATCATTTAGTTTATTTGCAATGAAGTAATTAATTTGATGTACAGAAGTATATTATTGATGACGATAAATTGATGTGCGATTATTTTTTTGCTGTGCGGTTAATAATATCCCATTTTCTTTATGCAGGTATTATGCGACTTATGCAAGTGTACACAAAAAATAACTGAGTAAAATAATACTTGATCTAGTAAACCGCCAAAAAAAATTGTTTAACTTCAGCTTCTTCTTGAAATGACATACATTTTATATGACTGGTAGCACGAATAGATAAGCGTCAAGTTTTCCGACACATTAATATAAATAAATTAAACATAGCCCCTATAAAATGTGCTATTACGACCACGAGGAATTCGCACAATAACTGTATCATCACAGTGTCCTTAATTATCATAATTGGTTCATAACAGTTTAAGTAGAACTTTTTTTAACATCTTGAGAAGAAAACTGTGTTGTACCAATGATTAAATAATATCCAATCATCAATTCATCAGATGCCAGATTAGTACTACGGTACTCATCTAACCTATTTCTACTACAGTATCAGCTGATTGACTGCATAAATAACTCTGTAGTTGACTCTTGATCTACTGCAATACGAGTTATGAAAATAAAAGCTGTCATAAGGTAACTTCTAACTTTAACAGCAAACCCGTACGACCACGACCGCCTTAGCAATAGTGTTAATAGTGCTGCCAAAATTCACGGGTGCGATTAACTCAACATGATTGATTAATCAAACAGTTTTGTGATATTTTCTGTCATATACATCAACATCTTACATTTTAAACAATTTTAATAGGTTTGTCTTTCTTGCGAATACAGTTGGCAGCAACGTGGCCCCACTTGTCGCAACTAGTACAATGTCTGTGCTCTTTGCAATCAACACTAACGTGCCCATATTTAGAACAACGATCACATTGCTTTACATCAGTTTTTGTGCAAATCGAAGAGATATGACCTTTAATACCGCATTTATAGCAAGTGACGTCATCGCGCTGAGGCTGTTTTCGCCCTGTGTAAGATCTACCCACATCGTTGCTAACTGAACTAGCCTTACTTTTATTTGAACAATCAAAACCAGAATCTGTTAAGTACTTCAATAAACTTTTAGTATCACGGCAAGCGGCACCCCGCGCGCCGGTCGTCAACAAAGGATCGTTCAACGTAAAAATAATGACGTCGGTTATGACATGATCTGGTTGATCACATTTTGTTCCTAGTAACAGTTTTTTGCAGTAGAAGTCCAACACGTTTTCATTATTTTCACATTTTACGGTAACAAATTCATACAATTTTGAAGCTATGCCTCGTCCTTCAGGAAAATCACATATTAATTTTTGTTTCCACTGGTCCCACGAATAATCAATGTTTTCTAGGGAATTAAACCACAATCGAGTATTACCAGCAAATTTAGTCGTCATTTGATAAATAAGAAATCGTTCATTCCAGTTGAATATTTTTGCTAGTGCCTCTAAACGTCTTATCCAACATTGAACTGTCATGTCACTTGATGCATCACCGTTAAAATCAGGTATATTATCAGAGCCCGATAGTAATTTGTTCATCTGACCTTGGTCCTGTGTACAAACTGAGAAAGAGTTGCAGCTCGCTCTCGAGCACGAAGCCGCGACAGGCTGTCTTGCCGCGCACCGGGCCGCGGCGGCGGCAGCTGGCACCGGCAGCAGCGGCGACCGGGGTATGGCGCGCTCCCCGCACGCCCCCGACGACGTCAAACCGCCCGCCGACAACACAGCGCCATCGCTGCCAAGCTCGGGAGTAGACCTTGCTATCGGTGGCGTAGTTGATAAGGTAGCGCCATCATTTGTCGGGTCTACTGTAACTGAAATGGCGGAGGTTATGTTATTTTGTCTCTTTGACTTATTTTCCACCGTCGTCGAGCCTTGAGAACTTGAACTTATCATTTTTTTTCATCAAATGTTCTAATTTGTTAAGCCTTGTATCTAAATCAACATCAATATTAATCGACTTTCTACTTTTTGGAGTACGCCTTCTTGATCTACTTTTACTATAATGTCGCCTGGTACGCGATTTACGTCGCGAACGTCGCCCAGAGCGCGAACGCTGCCTGGAGCGCGAGCGCGAACGTGATTCTTCAAAATCTTCATCCATCACAAACCACAATAACAATATTTGAAGGTAGTGGGCGGGTAATGTTTACTTATTAAAAGTAAGCTCGATCCCACTTCTGAACTGTTAAAGAGGTTCAGAAATGAGACAAAACTTTAACTAAAATTATTTAATTTTTATAATCGTAATCTCAAAGGCTCAAACGACGGTGCGTGCGCGCTGTAAGGCGGGTCGCGGGCAAATGGACGAGCTCACTCTTGTGCTGTGGCGACTGCGGGGCGCGGTGTAGGGGGAAGGGGAGCCCCGGCGGCGGGGCGACAACTCCGGAGTTCACCTTCCCTTACAGTAGATATATAATAAAATCTGTGGCCTATGCTACTCTAGAAACGGCTCCTTCAAATCCCTTCGCATATACCTATTCGTCTAAGTAAACAAAATCTCACCTAAAATAAAATAAAAAAATGTTTCATCACAAGTAAATTAAAAAAATAAAAATAAACATCTAAAATTAACCTTCTGTTAAAATCCGTTTGATTATTTAAAACAAAATCTCAAATTAGACAATATTACGTTCGAAAATTCGGAATAAAGAAATATGATTTGTTTATACTTAAGTACAGTCAGCATCAATATAATACATGAAACAACACACCAAAATTATCTGCCATCCTGAATAACTTCTCTGATGAATGATAAATCTCTCCCAGATAAATCTGTACCGTTTCTTGTCAGAAGTATCGTAATCAAATTATTCTACTAACTTTAAGGAAAGATTCTTTATCTCTAAGAAACAAGTGTCTTAACTTTTTCAGTTATGAAGTTATTAAAATAATGAATTTGATTAGGTACTGAACACGTGTGTGGTGTGATCTCCTTATACCATTTTGACATGTGCCCTCAGATACCTGTTATGTTATGTTATGTTATTCTTAAGAGGATACGGTAGCGAAAATGCTAAAATGGAAAGGAGCCCCCCTTTCAACTTGGGAATTTTAATTAAATTTAATATACCTACAAGTGTTATTAACTAGATTTATCGAAAAAAAATTGTCCATTAAGAACAACTCAGTCAAAAGATATTTCAAAAAATCTTTAAAATCGAGGTTCCGCTCTCGACTCTTTCCTCCTTCAAAACTTAATCAATCGGAACGAAATTTGAGAATCTGAATAGCAATGAAATAATCTATGTCGGACCGTTTAGCTTTTTTGGTTAATTGTTACCAATCTTGAGTATCATACCTTTTTTTGCGCCACAATGAAAAAGGCCGTTTTGGAAATTTTTGATTGGCTCTAGTCTTTAAAAAGCAGAATATCTAAAAAATCAAAACGGTCCGACACAGATAAAAATAATAACAATCTGTGTTGAAAAAATCATTGCTCTATCTTCAAAAACCAGGGAGGAAATAGTCGAGAGCGTTTGTTTGGAGAATTGACCCCTACCGTATCGTCTTAAGGCCCTCTCACACTAATAAATTCATTTATTAAGTACGAAAACGAAACAAGTTTTTTTTTCGAATTTCACAAAAAGTGATAATATACCAGTGGGGTATTTCACCACAGTGACATTTACACTTGACACTGGCAATTCTGAGCCTACTTCTGGGTTGATAAGTGACATTGTTACTCAGCGTCAATATTTCCTTGCTGAACAGGCAATGAACGGCGAAGTCACTATCGGGCGACAATTGTCACTATTGTGACCTATGTCACAGGTGGTTCCTGTCAATGAACCTAACGACGTGTCACATTTAACGGAAAACGGTTTTACGAGTATTTGTATACACCGTATTTTTATTGAATTCCGTTAATTTTAAAGGAAGGTTCTTTAGATCAAATAGAACTAATTTCTCTAAGAAACTAGCGTCCTAACTCTTACGGTTATCGAGTTATTTAAAAAATAAAAATTATTACTGTACACGTGTGTGACAGTAACAACTCTTACCACTTCCTAAAGTTATTTGTTTTGACATGTGCCGTAAATCACTTGACACTAACTTTAATGTTATTCTAAAGGGTCTCACACACTGATTAATTTATTTATTATGTATGAGAGGCTGGCAACCTCTGTCACTGCAATGTCACAGTTTCGTTTTCTTTCAACCCCTTATTTGCCAAGAGTGGCACTGAAACCTGAGTACTTTCATGTGCTCTGCTTACCCCTTCATGGGACACAGGCGTGATTGTATGTATGTATGTATGTATGAAAACGACAAAAAAAATGTTTTTTGCGAATTTAACTAAAAGTAATACACAGGGTGGTTCCTGATAATGAACCTAACGACGTGTAGAATTTAACGGAAAACAAAAAAAAACACGGTGTATACACACTTCTGTTTTTGTTTGGCGGTTATAGAATGGTAGTGGTGGTATAGTAGTGGTATAGTAATGGTATATAATGGTGGTATAGAATGGTGATATTTTTCATGCGGACTGTACACAAAATACAAAACAAAAGAAGCCCACCTTCAGCGTTGTTATTTATAAGGACGGTTTAGGAACCAAGAAGCCTCTTAAATGGAGTTGATTGAAAAGTAAGTAATTGATGTTTTTGGTTTGTGAGAGGTTATTTTTGTACTATCGTTATTTTATTATTATACCCGCGTGGTGACGCACTCTCCTCGCCTCGGCAGACTATTACTTGTGATCTTATTTACTTTACTATTTACTTTACATTACCCCCACAAAAACTTTAAGGAAACAGACTATGTAAAATAATTAAAAACAAATATTGGGGGACACCTTATGTACACAGATCAACCGAACTAAGCAAAGCTTGTACCTACTATGAGTGTTAGGCGACGATATACTTACTTATATAGATAAATACATACATATATACATAGAAAACATCCATGACTCAGGAACAAATATCTGTATTCATCACACAAATAAATGGCCTTACCGGGATTCGAACCCGGGAGCGCGGCTTAGCAGGCAGGGTCACTACGCGCTAGGCCAGACCGGTCGTCATGTAGGTACCTACTTAATCCAAAAACTTTAGTTCTATCTGATTGTAAGATTAGCAATAATTGATTATAGAATTAAAGAATTAGGCGAATGAGCCTTCCGAATAAATAAACTCATCGCTCAAAAACGAAATCGGAGTTGCACGAATGATCCATAACTAAAAACCTAATCAGGCCACATGGCATCGCGGCCGAAGGCAATTAATGCCACTGCAAAAATTAACAACTGCATTGCGCTTATGACTCGCTATTGCTCGACAAGTCGACACCGAACGCTGGGAGTCAACTGTGAAAAGCGGATTTTAGGGTTCGGTTTTGACAGGAACCAATTGTAGCAGCAGAAAGTCTGTTTTGTTTGTATGTTGAATTATGTAGTAATATTCATAAAATACATTAATGAAATAGTATACAGAAAAATAGAAAATATAAATATTTATTAGGTAAGTGGCAAATGGGCCATTTTTTTTTTTTCAAAGTTCTCCACCCCACTTTTTTGTAATATGGGTATTTTTACGAGACTCATACTCATAATTGAGAGGTCTTTCGATCCTGATAGGAGACAATCAATGTCCCAAGATTTCCATTTAACAAAGTGGCACGATCTTACCACCTTTACTTGAACTTATCATGCTGAGATGTCATGAATATGACTAAATAGATCGTGCCACTTGACCGTGTCGGGCCCAAAATCATGCTTTGTAGTTATTAAATAATATCAGTCGTTTTCATTACCCACCATACCGTTCTGTCCCCGGCTAACTGAGAACGAGTCGACAAAGAATCAGTTCAGTATTTTCAAGGTGTCGATAATAATATCTACTCACATCCTACAGTACTTAAATAGATGTGTTATAGATGGTCAACATATGGTAGACATACACGATAGAGATCGAAGTGGTGTTCTACGTGCTTTTTTTCGTGTTTGATCCTGTAGGGTCGGGACGCATTGGGCATCATGAAGTGGATTAAGCCATGAAACTGGCACATCAAAAGGACTTTGAGAAATAGTACTGAATTATGACAGACGAAAGACGAGGGAACACACTGGCAGACAACTGAGTGATGTTCACGTTTAGTTTGCTTAGAACTTTCAACTTGGAACATTTACCACCGTTCACCGGGTCAGTCAGTTTATCTATTTAAAAAAAAATCTGCAGATTTATCCTAGGGAGGAGCACGTTCAATATATGTAAGTAGCAATTTATACATAATGTACAGTCAGCTGCAGAGAAAAGTAGACCCCCTTGTATACAAATTTGTGTGCAGGTGGGTCTACTTTTCTCTGCAGCTGACTGTACTACTAGCCATGTCAAATAGACATCAGTCCATATAGTACCAATTCATACAAAATAAATGGAACAATTACCGATTTTTTGGCAGAGGCTCTTTAAAAATGCATCCATTTGAATTATAAGCGCTTTGGTGAGTAAAACATTGTAATGAGCGCCTAATTCAATTGATAATTATTGCTTTGTTGTTACAACTAAAATATTTACAGTGCAAATTACCTCATACAGCATTATTCTAAAAATGCTTCTATGAATTTAAATTAAACGTCATTGCGATATGATACCGATTAAATAGTCAGCATCAAAAACTACACTTTAACAAACATTTTTGTCATTTTTGTATCGGATCCATATCGTACCTCGCGCGTGATTACATCAAGTGCGATTCGACGTATGAAGTCGAGAGCGCAAGTTGTACTAGTGAGAGTCCATATACCAAAATACAGCCAATCCTATAGTGACATGTCTCCCATGTTGCAACGAGCACCCTCCAGAAACAGGCCACGGACGCAACAACCGTTTCGTATTCTGTAGTACCCTGGACGTACACACACCATGTACTAACGTGTTACAGCCAGTTGTGTTCTACTCTCGTAGAACCACATTCGGATGTAGCACATAGAGTGCCAGCACGCTACGAGCGTAGCCAATAATATTTAAAATTCCGTAGATAAAAAACAGCTACGCGTTACGGAGAGAGCGCCCGCTTGGCGGGAGTAAATGTAATAATTGAGTTTCTGTAGTGATTGCATGTTTGATATAACACCTATATCGAAATACGTTTTTCGAACCATGGATCGAAAACCCACCATGGCTTACGGCTTATCAAATAAATATAATTATGCTATGACTTATTAATGTTTAATACTTATTGGACTGGCGCGCTAACCCGAAATGAATTTTAGCATCCGATACTGAGGCACGACATTTTAATCGATATTATGAGGGGTATCGCGCCAGTTCTCGCCGACGCCGAGTTCACGGACCACCCTGTCCGCCCAATGATACTTTTGGCGACCAACAGTGTGCGTAGTCGAATGCAAAAACGCTCACGATAATATCTCTTTCGTAGCTATTTATCTCTACCGCTCTTGCGTATTAGCACGACAGAGCCAGACTGCTCCGTAGCCGAATGGCATTTCTGCGGCGTTTGGCATCTGGGGGCCGATTTTTGAGTCTCACTGTCACTAAAATACCGGTTGAAAACGGTGAATTGCCTATTATTTTCAGTGACAATTTTCTGAATTCGAACGCCGTGAGACTCAAAAATCGGCCCCCAGGACGGCATCCGATTTGTCGACCGACCCAAATAAATTAGAAATACTTGTAAATAAAGACACATTTTTCACATTTTAACTGAATTACGTTTTCACACATGCAATGCCTTTCCGTGTATAGCATGTATTTCGGGACTATATTCATATCAGAACGCTGAACGGCTGGTTTCAAAGCGACCAAGAAGGAAACAATGATTGTATGAAAATTATGCTGATACGCAATAATGTGTTACCCACATGAGTTTTTCAATTTTAAAATTTCAACTTTAATGTCAAATTTTTGAGTTGATATATTATTGAAAAATGCATGTGGAATGACACATCAATGCGTATCAGCATTCAAAATGTAATATTTTGGCACAACATATATACAATACTTATAGCTATTAGTAATAAATAAAATAAAAAATATTGGGGACACCTTACACAGATCAACTTAGCCCCAAACTAAGCAAAGCTTGTGCTAAGCGACGATATATACATATTTAAATAGATAAATAAAACTTACCTATATACATAGAAAACATCCATGACTGACGAACAAATATCTGTGCTCATCACACAAATAAATGCCCTTACCGGGATTCGAACCCAGGACCGCGGCTTAGCAGGAAGGGTCACTACCGACTGAGCCAGACCGGTCGTCAAATAGTAGTATAGTTCCTTCTACAATGTGCAAAGAAGGTATATAGCGACGTAGCAACTATAGTTGCGACTGCTAAAAAGCAGTACAAAACAATTCACAGGCAGGGATCTCTGAAAGGTCCCGCCTCGAGCGATAAATTAACTTAACAGTACGAAAACTTTATCTAGAGGTACGTTTATATAGAATAGTTCCGACAAGGGAGAGCTGCAATTTGTCACGTTTTTGTTTCGCGTGCGTGTTCTTTGAGTTATATTTCGGATGTTTTGGTAAAACTAGAGAATTGTGATCAAGGTTAAGGTAGGGGAAACAAGAGGTTGTCTCAGGGGGGTACAGAAGACCAGAAATATATGACTATTAAATAATATTATTTAATATGTAGTTATACGCGATTAAGTCCCGATTTTAAAAATAATGATGTGTGATAATCGTGAAAGTTTAAATCAGTATATGACTATTGTCAAGAGGGCGCTGTTGTTTTGATGTACACGGTGACAGTTCAAGTATGAAGAAAATAGTTCTAATTAAATTCCGCAACATGGTGCGTAATCATATTTCTGGTCAGGCTATAATATTGTGTTGTGTGATAACTGATAATAGTACATTACAATACAAGTGCGTAAAAAAGGAAGCTCGAAACGAGTGGTGATAAATTAAAACACGACCGAAGGGATTGTTTTAAATCGACACGAGTTACGAATTTCCTTTTCGCACGTGTATCGTACGACGTTTTTCAGTACAGTATGAGCCTCCGAAGTTTCGACCTGGCATATAATGAACCACTTTTCGCACTAGTGCGTAAAAAAAACACCATCTGTACTGAAAAGTTGTATTGTTTAGTCTTCCCAAATTAGGCTTATATGGATATTAAACAACCTTTTGTATTGATTTTCGTTAACAAATGAAACAAATATCTCTTAAAAAAAACTCTAGTATTAACTCTTACTGTTATAGAGTTATCCAAAAATAAATTTAATAACTGAACACTTAAACTTTTTGTTTCTTGTTACATTAAAAACGAATGCCGCCGAATGAAGATTCGGGCTGTCTATACAATTTCGACATCTGCCGGCCATTTTCAGTTACCCCTGATCACGATGCATGTAGCTGCGTCGAAATATCGGGAGCTCGACAAGAAAGTAATCTAGGCCTATATCCCGGTCAGTAAAAATCCGTAAATCAATAAAAATACATACATATATTATATGTTTGTGTACATAATAACAGGCCTTTGCATCTATAACAGATGATTCAAGCAGCATCCTTGCGACACTTACGTTCGTGGCTGTATAGCCCAATTCGAGAGAGGATCCCTCGTCCGCACACACATTTGTGTACATATGTATGAATAAAATAGCAGTGTGATGCTGATAAAACAAGTGAATATTGTGGTCAAATGATTTAACTTTTTCTCATCAAAAAAAAGTTTGTTACATACCCAGAAAAAGAGACGGCGAGGTTCTAAACCTAGCAAAGGCCAAAGGCCGAGCTCCGTGTAGGACCGAAGTCCCGGAGCGTCCCACAAGACGCGCGCTAGCGAACGAGGAAGTTAGAGTTTAAACACTACCCAATGTTATATGACAGTGTCATAAATATAATACTTATGTTCCAAAAAACAATGACTGTTATCTAGTTTGCATCAGGATCAGCGACATCTATAGGAAAATGGTCTTCAAACTAAATACTCTATACCTACTGGCTCGAAAATCGTGAATCAATCAAAGCTCCTATTCCTAAAATAGTATAATGTCGATAGATTACCTAGACAAGTAGACATACTTAAGAAACACGAAGGAGCAGCCTAAACTTGTAACATATTGTATCAATCAATCTTGGCAGGCGTGGCGATACCATCGGGGCGCGGCGACATACTTAATGTGTCTTTGTACCACGTAATGGCTGCCGAGTAACAAATTGATATATAATTATGTTTTCATGGCCCTATACAGTTAACCGGGCTTTCTTAACTTGGCGTAAAAGGGTGTTATTAGGAAACTGATCATGATTTTTTTGCATAGGTGAGTTTTGGCCCCAAAACCTACTCGTACTACGCAAGTTATTCAGTGCTCTCGTTCAGCGTTCGCAAAACGTTTTTAACCCCCGACGCAAAAACGACGGGGTGTTATTAGTTTGACGTGTCTGTCTGTCTGTCTGTGTATGTGTCTGTCTGTGGCATCGTAGCTCCCGAACGGATGAACCGATTTAGATTTCTTTTTTTTGTCTGAAAGCAATTAACAAGTCGGGAGTGTTCTTAGCCATGTTTCATGAAAATCGGTCTACCATGTCGCGGTCGGGGGTTTTAAATTTTCAAAATTTTAATTTTGTGGTTAGGTTATGTATTGGAGTTTTCATCGACTTCTGCTGCATTGCATTAACGTTTCTTTTGGCTGTGGGTGATACTACTGGCTGTAACACGGACCGTTGCCGGCCAACGAACTGATAGAAGACCCTTCAATTCCAGTCCATTCTAACTTGGAAGAGAGAAAATAATCTTTTAGGTAAGCATGTTCATCTTAGTCTGCATCGGCATATTTTGAAGTACGATATATATCTGCAAGGGTGATTAAATTTAAAGTTAAAATCTGAAAAGTTTTTTTTTATAAAAAAAAAGTTAAGTTAAGTTAGTCAAACATGTAACTCTTAATTTTCCCTTTTATATTTTTTTTATTTAACTGCAATGAATCATATATGTAGGTAAATCTTTTCATTTAATATTGACACAGTCCCCGATTTCCAATGAAGACTAAATCTTGCGCATTAATAAATACATATATATAACAACGCAACTGTGTTTAAAGACAAGTACATTTTAGCGATTTAAGCATATACCTAAAATTAATGTTTTGGCAAAAACTTATTTAGGGCGTTCTAATCTCTGAACATATTTATGCTTTTGAATTACATGAAACCCTCATAATCTCTGCCACGATTTAAAATGGCCAAATATGATGGCGACAATCCCTGACTTTACAGCGATAATGCCGCCCTTTAAGCTTAAGTACTTACCTATCATTCCCACAGCTTTTTGAATGAACCAGTTTCAACATGATCCTCTATAACTGCCTGCTTAGCCGAATGGCAATCGTCGACGCTAGACGCCGACAGAAATGCAGGCTGGCTCTGTCGCGCCAATACGCAAGAGCGATAGAGAGAAATAACTACGAAACAGATATTATCGTAAGAATTTGTGCATTTGGCTACGTACCCTGTTACGGATCCTAAGACGAAAGGGAACGACCGACCGCCCCAAAACCGATTTTTCATATAATCGTTGTTCTGAATTTCTTAGCTTGATATTAACATTATCTATATAAAATGTTTTAGTAAAATTTTATCTTGTGCACATAAGTTCTTCATTTTATAGTTATTCTAAAAATTAGAAGCAAAATACGACTTCATACAAAATTTTAAATGCTCCTGAGCCTGACTCTCATTTTAATAGAAAATAGATATTACGGCAGTATTCTGCCGTCAGACAGCACTATCACATATACTAAATAATAGAAAAACTTATGCATTCTATCCAGACATCTTGTTTGAGAAGTTTTAATTATGACATACTAGCTTTTGCTCGCGGCGTTAGAAAGAGATAAAAAGCAGCCTATGTCACTCTCCATCCCTTCAACTATCTCGACTTAAACAATCACGTCAATTCGTCGCTCCGTTTTGCCGTGAAAGACGGACAAACAAACAGACACACACACCTTCCCATTTATAATATTAGTATGGATGTAGAATTGTAGATGTATCAAAGCGGTTTGTTACGGATGACCTACGGCTAATGTACGAGTGCGTCAATCAATGCACAGAACTTTGTGTATTAGTCTCTATTGAAATTTGTAAAACAAATTAAACATATAGGTATTTTTCTTAACAAATTAGTACATCAAATTGTATAAACATAGGTACTTTCCATCGTCTCAATAAGAGGGAAAAATAAAGACTACATTTGTATGGAGAATTGATCTTCCTACCCCTTAAGGTCTTGGATACACTGGATGACTAGGTTAAGGGCTCGGCAAGCAATCGAAACAGGGTATATAAATTGTCCCGCTCGGTTAGGTCCATGAATTAATTAGGGAAGTGGGGGAATCTTAAGATTAAGTTACGACTGATTTATTTACTGACGAAAATAATGATATTCATTAATTCCTTGTACCAAGGGGTTTGACTCATAATGCAATATTTTAGGTGTATGTAATATATAGGTACAAAAGAATATAAAAATATCAAAATCTAGAAGATAAGTTTGCCAATCGTGAATACGTGTTAGTCAAACCCGTATACTTAAGTACTTGCGTATTTTATACATGCTATGAATATTGCTAAATTTCCCCATTCAACCAACTAACATATTCAAAATTAACATTGGCCACCTTTTATTCAGATTAAATTAAATAAATTAGGGACAAATAAGAATACATTATACAAAAATTACAATTCCAACATTAAAATAAAACAGTACTTAACACTACTCCCATGTGAAAATGCATCCGCAACGCAGGCTTCGTCAGGTGGCCACAAATCCAAATCAACAACATGCTTCGTCAAACAAACCAATGATGATATCCGCAGGCTTCGTCATATATAAAATAACTAGCTTTTGCCCGCGGCTTCACTCGCGTTAAATTCGAAAATTGCGGAATGCTCCATAGAAACTTCCACCCCCGATTTTAAGGAAGTGGGGAGATTAGAAAGAGACAAAAAGTAGTCTATGTCACTCTCCATCCCTTCAATCGTCTCCCCTTAAAAAATCACGTCAATTCGTCGCTCCGTTTTACCGTGAAAGACGGACAAACAAACAGACACACACACTTTCCTATTTATAATATTAGTACGGATAACTTTAAGCTAAATGAAACCGTCCCAAATCATACCTGGTTACCTTTTATTCATAAACTTCCTTTATGTACGCAACTAACAGATAATATAATATAATAAGCAGTATACTGAAGCGAAGTGAAGAAAAAACCCCCACTCTAAATCGTTTTCCAATTACTATTTACGAGCCCACAGAATAAGCCCGACTTTGGTCTCCCGGCCCGTAAAATTAGGTTGTTTTTTCCTTGCCGGCCCGTTTCGGTGCTGAAAGAGTCCATTTAAGGTTAACGATGTCTTATTAGCGATAAGGGCACGATTGTTATTCATGTTCTTTTGTCAACGAAATGCAAGGGAAATGAATTAAGAGCTTTTTTTAATTGGATCAAAATTTGGGAAACCTTTGTTATTTTTTTTTTGTTTATTCTATCGCTTTCGCAAATGGTTCTCACTTTCTTCTTTGTGAAATTTCTGAGAGAATAAATTATAAGTGTCATGTTGATTTATTCTAGCCAAGTTTTAATAGTCTATTCACACGATTCGGTTATAATGGCTCAGTTAACGATTTAGGATTTGTATTATTAATTTTTATTGTGTAAATGGGAACCTAGTAGTATTCGGTACCGCGATATTTAATCATGATATATGATAATTATAATATGAAAATACGATGTTAACGACTAAAGATGTAGACGATATTAATTGTGAACTTAGTCGTTATTTAGTTCAATTATGACATTATTATTTATTTATGTATTGAATTATACAATGACTAGCTGCACAAAACTATGTATATAGTTTGACTTTGGAGTCAACATACCTGTCAAACTCTTACAAAACATTTTTTATTATATGCATACCGAAATAGTACATTACCATACAAGTGCGTAAAAAAGGAAGTTCGAAACGAGTGGCGATAAATTAAAACACGACCGAAGGGAGTGTTTTATTTAAATCGTCACAAGTTACGAATTTCCTTTTTGCACGTGTAATGTACGACATTTTTCAGTACTGATAGCCCTCCGAATTTTCGACCTGGCATATAATGAACCACTTCTCGCACTAGCGCGTAAAAAAAATACCATCTCTACTGAAAAGGAATTTTCAGTGCCAATATTAGGAATAATGAAAAATGTGGCATTGCTGTGACATAATAGAACCCAATCCCACAGTCGACTTTTAACCCGTCACGACATGGGGTTACCACGCCACACCACAAAACCACCCTTTTAACATTACTATCAGCCTGAAAAGCCAAGTCTCAGGTAAATAGTTCAAATATTACAAGCACTTTTGATTCAAGCATTCACCGCACAAAATGTAAATGAAGGGCCCGCTACACTGTACTAAGACTGGGTTTATCAAAATGTTCAACCCTAGCAGAGCTTACTTCGGCTTCAATTGTAATCCACCCCAGGGCTGGCACTGACTGAGTCCACAAGATAAAGCAGACCCCATTCGAAGGTAAGTAAACATGTAATTCATACAAGGCTGAGACAACCCTGCCCTCGTTTAGGTAATTGTTAGGGTTGGTTATTTCAGTGAATTTTGGAGTTTAAACTGAGATTTAAATTACGAAACTATGCAAATTATGTCTGGCAAATTAATAAATTCCTTGAATTTCGTCACTATTATAAAGAGGTGTTATAAATTTAGTATCTAATCGATGTACGAATATAAAATTATGTACAGGTCTAGTATTTGCATGGTGCATGCGACCGTAGTAACCTACCCCACCACTATAGAGTCGTCACAAAAACTTAAAAAAATGAACGTTGAGTTTTTTTTTTCTTTTAGGATAATGCTACAAATTCTGATGTAGTGCGAAAAGGGTTTCCTTAGTATTCTGGAAACGTTCGTATTTGTCATGCTAGTTCAGTCAATGTCAGTACATCTTGTACTGAGACTGACTGAACTAGCGTTACACGTTCGAACAAAATACAAAATCAATTATTCAGCAAATTGGCCACCGGTGCGCACCAGCAGCACATGTCAACATTACAGAGTATTCATTATAATTTATAATTAAACAAATTAATAGAAATATTAACAACTGAAAATATTATTCCAGAGCAAAGTAGCTACTCGCCGATATAATTAGTTAGAGATGTATAAAATCTCTAAATGTTATATTATTCTAACTATCCATACTAATATTATATATGGGAGAGTGTATGTGTCTGTTTGTTTGTCCGTCTTTCACAGCAAAACGGAGCAACAAATTGACAACATTTAATATTTTCGAATACTACTTTTTATTGTTTGGTTTGAAAGAACTCAATATTTAAAGATACACGTATTTTTTATTTTTCCCAAAAACTGTTTTTTTTAATGCGAAACCCCTTTTTATTACTACTTCGAACAGAAAGAGCGTAAGTTACAAACGTCAAGACACAGCGTTCTGACGTCACATGTGTTGTTTCATACACCTAAGAAAACGACAAAATCATTAAAAAAAAATAGTTTTAACAGTCAGCTTAAACAGTCCGAGATGTCTGCCTGTCAAGTGTCACTGTCAACAAATATGAGCTATGGAATGTAGACTATAAGGAGAGAATGACAGATTTCTCTCGAGAAGTAGAACAGTCGAAAATAACGTATCAAACCTTTATGTCCTTGCAATTGCAGCGCCACCTGGTTTTATATCTGCACTTCTGAAACTTAGCTTCCGCTCCTTACCTCTAAATCTCCATACTACTAGCGATGATAAGTGTCACAGTCAAACTCAAGTGACATCCCAACCGGAAAATTTTTTTGATTATAGTGGCAGCTCTGAATAGTCTGACTCAGCTCTGCTACGTAACGTCACTTCCCCTTTAACTATTTTTAAGATTTTTTACTAAAAATAAGGAAAAAAATATTAAAAAATATATTTTTATGATCTACAGGCGTATATCTCGAAATGGTTTTGATTTAGGGACTGAAAATTTTGAAATGTTGTCAATTGACGTGATTTTTTAAGTGGAGATAGTTTAAGGGGTGGAGAGTGACACATGCTACTTTTTGTCTCTTTCTAACGCGAGCGAAGCCGCGGGCAAAAGCTAGTACTTAATACATAAATAAATCACAAACAGATACAAAAAAAAAATTTATAATAATTTTAGAGTTGTAAATGAGTCTGAGTTGTACGTTAATGATATGTAAGTACGTTTCCGTAAAAATACGAAGGCAAATGTGTCGCTTAACTTCAAAACTGGGTAAATCCATTCCACTATAAGGTTGATTATCTTTCAGATCATATTATATTTTTTATATATTCAACCTTAAAGCAAAATGGATTTACCCAGATTTGAAGTTAAGCGACACTAGTTATTTGTTATACAAGGGGGCAAAGTTGTATTTTAACGCCGAGTGTGAAATTGAAAAACGAGCAAGTGAAAGGATTCTATAGTTGAACCACGAGCGAAGCGAGTGGTTCGAGAATAGAATCCTGAACTTGCGAGTTTTTTAACACACGAGAAGTAAAATACATTTGCACCCGAGTGTAACACAAAACTTTTCCCCTCACTACAGCGAGGAAACTACAACGCAAAAAATGCGTTTATCACTGCTTCCAGTAGTTCTACAGGTGGTAAATTATCTTTATTATTAGATTCACCAAGTTTTATCAATTTTAAAGCAGTTAATTTGACTTTATTCAAGGTCAAATTACTTTACCCACTAGTGGATAAAATGCGTTTTTACCCGCTGGTATTAAAGGACAAAACTCGTGTTTCTGAGCTAGTGAGGGGAAAAAATCTTTTCGCACTACATCTGTAGCTAATAATAATACAGAAAGTAAATATGTCACGTGTCTTTCTTTGTTGACACTTTCTTGTTATTTACGCTGACACTGCCATATTATGACAGGACATAGGATAAGCTTTGTTAAAATTTCCAAGGCCAGTTTGTTATGGAACTAACAATGTCTCGGATAGAAGTAGATTAACTTAATGGAATCTCTAACAA
This sequence comes from Leguminivora glycinivorella, assembly GCF_023078275.1. Lineage (NCBI taxonomy): Eukaryota > Metazoa > Arthropoda > Insecta > Lepidoptera > Tortricidae > Leguminivora > Leguminivora glycinivorella. The sequence continues at coordinate 18,126,493 of NC_062978.1, forward strand.
TAACAAGCATTAGGACGCGTTCACAAAGGAAGCTACCCTGAACAATTGTTTACTTTCTGTATAATGCCTGGATTCCCACTTTATAATGTTTTCTTGTCTGATTTATGAAAGTGGGTCTGCTTTGTGTTTTGAATAGATTATGAAAGAAATCCATTTTTTATAATCTGCACTTTTTAACTATTAAAATGCATGACTATGCATACAACTTAATAACTAGGTTAAATCTAAAATATACCAATTAGCTACGTGTTTTCCTCTAAATTCATAGCAATATTTTGTTAAGACTCGAAACATTTTTTCACTGTTACTTCCTCAGCGACCCAAAAAATTCATAGCAATATTTTGTTATGCTCTTCTCACACCACGATCCTCTCCCACTTTCAGGTGGAGAGCAGTCGTGTGGCTTTGATTTTTCACTGGCTAAATAAATAAATAAATATTATAGGACATTCTTACACAGATTGACTGAGGCCCACGGTAAGCTCAAGAAGGCTTGTGTTATGGGTACTCAGACAACGATATATATAATATATAAATACTTATATACATAGAAAACATCCATGACTCAGGAACAAATATCTGTGCTCATCACACAAATAAATGCCCTTACCGGGATTCGAACCCGGGACCGCGGCGCAGCAGGCAGGGTCACTACCGACTGAGCCAGACCGGTCGTCAAATAAATGATAAGATAAAATATTTGCTTATGAAATAATGTTAAATATAAATTATTCTGATTCTCCCTGCACTGAATATCGAACTAATCGATAGAATCTGTTTAATGGACAAACTCCCTAGGGATACATTTTACTTATCTTTCTAGTGGCCTAATTTTTTTAGAGTTTGGCCTTTTAAAGTAAGGTAAAAAAAAAAGATTCATAGACTAATCTCAAGATTTGGCGTAGACACTAGTTTTTACGAAAGCGACTGCCATCTGACCTTCCAACCCGAAGGGTAACTAGACCTTATTGGAATTAGTCCGGTTTCCTCACGATGTTTTCTTTCACCGAAAAGCGACTGGTATATCAAATGAGTCAAATGACATTTCGCACATAAATTCCGAAAAACTCATTGGTGCGAGCCGGGGTTCGAGCCCGCGACCTCCGGAACGAAAGTCGCACGTACTTACCGCTAGGCTACCAGCGCTTCTAGGCCAGACCGGTCATAATAATGATATGTACTCGAATATCCAGTTAGTACAATCCTTCAATATGATAACTGTACAGCTAACTGGCATTAAATATTGAAATTGACGTACCTATTCACTTCACCTTGTCGCATACAAATAACTTGCGAAAATAGCTCGTAAAAAATCCACAAATTATGCCACGTTTACTCGTAGATGTATTCCAGTAGAATCACAGTCCAGTAATCGTTCCAGCACTGAACTGTTTAAAAATGTTTATTTTTATACGTGAATTTAACAAGTTCGACTTGTTGCGAGTTTGAAACAAAAGTATTTTAGAAAACGGAATAAATCACAGTATATTGATGATACAAGTCAAATTTGTTCGAACAACAAGGTCAAACTTGCTAAAAGATATTTGATTGAATCAGCCAAACATATATTTCAAACAATATGTGGCATGTTGCTTTTATAAAATCGACTTCTTGATTCAAATATATTGTTGATTCAAACGACGAGTAACTTGTAGAATGTAGGTACTAGTTACACAACAAAATCTAACTTGTTGTTTGAGCCAAAGAGCACGTAGGCGCTATTTTAACCAAAAAACTTGTTAAAAAATAATTTATTCAGAGACCATATATTATTCTCAAATCCGCAACGCAGGCTTCGTCAACTGAATACAAAATCCGTTATTAGCTACAAGCTTCGTCAAAAAGTAAGACAATGGAAAATCCGCAACATGCATCGTCAATAAACTAACCCTATAAGTACATACTTAAAAAAAACACACACACGCACACACCTACAACTCAAAAACACCCTGCAAGTCGCCACCAACAGGCAGCGTGCCCAAAAGGCTGGCCGCATTGCCTCGCTGAATGGCGATGCTTATTCTCTGAGCAAAATACTGGCCAGCCCTTTTGCCACCCGTCAAAAACTTGTTGAACGAACATGAAAACTGGTTGTTTTTTCTCTCAGTGTGAATCTAGTACTTAGCATTCCAGTGCTGGATCCAGCCCTTGGACTAGAATGCGGTTGGAGATGTGAACAGAGCATAAAGGCGGGCAGGGGTCAGCGTGGCGTGCCACGTGGCCGCTGCATAATAAAATGTTTACGATCATATTTCATACGACGTCGACGTCACCTCCAAAATATTAGTTATATAACGCTCCTTAGGAATTCTTTAATGGGTGGATTGGATGGGCTAGTTTTTTCAAACTCAGAATCGCGAGGTCTTTCAATCCAAATACTTAGGAGAAAAAAATTTTTTGTCCCAAGGTTTTTTTCCCATTCCGTTACCATTATTTTATACATTTTGCATACAAAAGGTCCTTTTGTATGGCTCAGAGACGTGCTGCCTTTACAAATCCGATATAAAAAAGCTGGATACCTATCATCTGAGATGTCTAAGACACATACTTAGATTCAAATGGCAAGACAGAGTCCCAAATTCTGAAGTCCTGTGTCGTTCCGGGCTATATGGGATGGAGGCTCTACTAATGCAGCGACAGCTAAGGTGGTGTGGGCATGTCCTTCGTATGGATGACCGCCGCTTGCCTAAAACTGTATTCTACTCTGAATTGGTGGAAGGCAAGCGGAAGCACGGCGGTCAGCATCTGCGCTACTAGGATGTGCTCAAACGACAGCTGAACGCCTGTAACATCAATCCAGAGCGTTGGGAGGAGCTTGCTACAGACAGGTCATCTTGGCAATCTACCATCTTTAACAGTGTTAAATCGTTTGAGGAAAACCGCCTCATGACGTTAGATACCAAACGCCAACAACACAAAGAAATACCAAAGCCCTCCTACTTTTATACTTACAATACGTCTGGCCAACTCTATTGTAACGCCTGCAAAAGAGTCTTTAAGACCAAGTTGGGCCTGGCCAGTCACATAGGAGCCCATAACAGGCAAAATAATTCATAATCTGCTGAGGTCGCCGCCATCGAAACCGATGAAGAGGACTATATATACATTTTGCATGGCGGCATAAATTAAATATAACAAGATCATACCATCCCATACATTAAAATGCGACCGCCTATGAACGCGCTTACACTCCACCACACATAGATGGCGCCACAAAAAATGCCTTGTTGCCACCGATTGTTTGTAGATTGGCATTAAGTGTCAATTCCGAGCCGTAAATCTATGTCAAAAGTGACACTTAACGCCATCTACAAGTATAATCGAAAGCTACAAGACATTTTTTTTGTGGCGCCATCTATGTGTGGTGTAGTGTAAGCGCGGTCTTAGGCGGTCGCATTTTAAGGTATGGTGGTATGATCTTGTTATATTTAATTTATGATGGCGGTAACGTAATGGAAGGATTGAAAAATGTATGGAAATCTTGGGACATTGTTTTTCCCCTATCAGGATCGAAAGACCTCGAGATCCTGAGTATGAGTCGCGTAAAGAATACCTATGGTACAAAAAAGTGGGATGGACAATTTGAAAAAAATGGCCGGATATGCAGGGCTGATTAGGTTAAATATTTAAGTTGCGTATAAGTAATTAACAATATACGAAAAATAAAAAATGCAAATAAAACTGTGTTTCACATTTTTTCTTGAAATTGTTACTTATTAGCGGTATGAAGACGAAGCAGAGGATAATTAAACTAACTTACCTTAAGTAAAGTTCTATCATAATAATTATCAGACTTGCTTCGTAGAATATATTAGAATCCCGCCCTCCCGTTGACATTTACCCCTACTATGAAATACCCATCTTCAACAAATAATTACCTTTTGAAATAAATGGCACTCCCGTGGTCGATTAACAAAAGAAACCGGCCCAGAGCGTGTCGGGCCACGCTCAGTGTAGTGTTCCTTAGTTTTCCGTATTTTTTTCAAAAACTGTTCAACCTATCAAGTTCAAAACAATTTTCCTAGAAAGTCTTTATAAAGGTCTACATTTGGGGACAAAGGTCATATTTTTTAAACTTATAGTTTAAAAGTTAGAGGGGGGGTACATTCTTTTTTACTTTTGGAGCGATTATTTCCGAAAATATTAACAATATCAAAAAATGATTTACGTAAACCCTTATTCATATTTATCTTTAAATACCTATCCAACAATATATCACACGTGAAATGAAAAAAAGCACTCCCCACTTTACAAATAGGGGGTACCCTAATAAAACATTTTTTTAACCGACTTCAAAAAAGGAGGAGGTTCTCAATTCGACTGAATGTTTTTTTTTTTTTTTTTTTTTGTATGTATGTTACTCGATATCTCCGAGAATCGTCGACCGATTTTCAAAAATTTTTTTTTGATCGAACCGGTATAACCCCGAGATGCTCCCATTGGCACCAAGTCAGGGTCTGATGATGGGATCCTGGAGAAATCGAGGGAACTCTTCAAATGTTATAGGCACATGTAATGTTTTTAGTCTATTTTTCAAAGGTACACCAGTATTTACGTCTAATGGTAATAATTTGGCTGAGCTGATGATGGAAGGTCAACTCCTCAATGGTTAGGAGTTAAAGGATAATTCTTTCACTACTGTACATGTATTCGGACGGATACATATAATATCACTAGGAACCACTAAAAATCAACAAATAAATAAACTTTTTAACAAAAAATAAAACCGCCTTCAAAAATAAGCGCGTTACAAAACACGGAGAAACTAAAAAGCCAAAAACAATAAACCTTTCAATTCAGATTTCTTATCGTATTGCAATAAGCTAAACATCCAAATTATAAACAAATCAATTATTTTTGGAGTCGGTACCAGCCTGTGTATGGTTGGGTGGGGCAAACAGGCAATAGCAAGGCGACGAACAGGTCTGGTACCGACTACAAAAATAATTGATTTGTTTATAATTTGGATGTTTAGCTTATTGCAATACGATAAGAAATCTGAATTGAAAGGTTTATTATTTTTGACTTTTTAGTTTCTCCGTGTTTTGTAACGCGCTTATTTTTTTCCACTTTTTATTTTACCAGTTTGTCGGCATGATTATACCTATATACATATCGGTTCCTAGATGACTGCAGAACCCTAAACTCTGAATGATTTTCTTATTACAAATTTGTCCCTTTAAACATTTTCGAGGAAACAAGTTAATTTCACGATGCTTTTGAAATGCTGAAAACAACAGGCACCTCTTCAAAGTACTGAAGTCGCGTTAAACATCTTTAAAAAGTTATAGAATATTATTGAATGAACATTTTCCTTTGCGCGACGCTACTTTGAAGCCACTTACAGGCATATTAATCCATATTAATATTATAAATGAGAAAGTGTGCGTGTCTGTTTGTTTGTCCGTCCTTCGCGGCAAAACGGAGCGACGAGTTGTCGTGATTTTTTAAGTGGAGATAGTTGAAGGGACGGAGAGTGACATAGGCTACTTATCTTTCTAAGGCGAGCGAAGCCACGGGTAAAAGCTAGTTCATAATAACGTGTGTTCTCTAAATCGTTCAATTTGTTCTGAATCATGTTATTTCCGTGTTGAAAAGGTTGAATGGTGGAGAATGCCATGTAGCATTACGTCCGCCTGTTGTAACTGTGTATTTTTACTGTGCAATATACCTAGTTTAAATAAATAAATAAAACATTGGTCAAAACCAAGTTAGCGTTTTTTTTTCTATCAGAGTGAAGATCACAAAATCAAGTTTTACATCGTGCATCGGTGAAAACACTAGAGTACTAATTATGTATCACTCCAAGCTCTACCAATAAAATATATTGACCTTAACCTCTACCAATAAAATATATTGACTCTAACCAAATTTATTATTTATATCCACTTTTTTTGTTCATTTTCCTCCCAAGTAGTACAATAATAAAAACATAAAAATTACCAGAGACCAAGAACGATATATTACGGGACTGCCAAAGCCCACACAAAACAGAGTACCCATGAAATGTATGGGTTTTTTAGGCTCAAAACTAGATGGCGCTGTTTCGCAGCCTGGAAGTAGCAAAAATCATATTTTCGCCAAATTTTTTTGCGTGTTTTTATTTTTTGTAAGAACAAATGACATGCTTCTTTATTTTATTATCATGATATCAAGTCAATACACATTTTGAAAAATAAAAATATTTATAGGCATCATCAGTGTAGTTATGATAGTATTTAATAGGTAGCGCTAAAAAAAATTGAAATACGATTTTTAGTATGAAGATTCTTCTTCTTCCTCTCTCCCTCTCCCTCCCTCCCTCTCTAATTCTTCCCTTATCCCACGTTATGTGGGGTCGGTACAACATGTCTTCCTCTTCCATTCTCCTCTATCTTTCGTCATATCAACACTCACATCTTTCTTTCTTTCTTAGTACATATATTATCCTTGCCTGAGACCAAATTTTGTTATATAGTTCGCGTGATTGAGGAAATCAGAAGTAAATTAATTCCTGTGGCAGACCTACATATATAATTAACTTATAAATAACTTATTCGTAATTGGTAAACTGTGTTGGTAAATTATATATTGTGTCTGTTTTTTTGTTCAACGAAGTTATTAAGTGAGTAACAGTAGGAAGGTGTTTTAAAAAATGACAGATAAATACAAAATTCATTATCTACGAGTTTCCACAAAGATAAGCCCTTTCCAGAACAATTTTGTTCCGGAAAGAAGACCTTTCCAGAACCATTTTGTTTTGTATATATTTTTAGACTGATTTGTCTGGCTTAGTTGGTGATTCTGCCTGCTAAGCCAAAGTCCTTGGATCGAATCCCGGTAAGGGCATTTATTTGTAAAGGTAATGAGCAGATATTTCCTTAGAAAAAAAAACTTGAATGTGTGAATATAATCAAAATACAGGTTATTTTTATAAGTTGCTGAACATACTTTTACTTTAGGAGGACCAATACTTTAATTCATTGGTCCTATTACAGGACACACCTGATATGTGTGTGTTACCACCCTGCGGACATTTATTAAAACCATAGTAATATGATCCACTAGCAATCGTTTGCCTGTATCAGCAAATCATTGTTATTTAAATTTAAATAATAAAAATAATTAATACAAAAGCAATTATCTACAAAAGTAATTTTCCGATCCCCGCACATTGTTGCTAATAGTTACGAGCTGTCAGTGCCATTACTTGACAAGTGTCTAGGTATGTACATATAATGCTGGCAATAACATTTTAGTTATAAAGTATAATTATAAAGTATTTTTTTTATTTGTTAATTAAATTAAGGGAATGATTACGTTAAATAACCATGTTAGATTACGCTCCTTTAAAAAAGCTCCCTTGACACATTGTATAAGATACGTTGTTTATTTACTGACAATTGTCGGTTCTATTTCAATTTATAGTCTACTAGCTTTTGCCCGCGGCTCCGCTCGCGTTAGAACGATACAAAAAAGCAGCCTATGTCACTCTCCATACCTTCAAATGTCTCCACTTAAAAAATCGAGTCAATTCGTCGTTCCGTTTTGCCGTGAAAGACGGACAAACAAACAGACACACACACTTTCCCATTTATAATATTAGTATGGATAGGAAAACTGGAAAATTTTGCTAATATGAATTGGTATACAGCTAATAATTAACTTTATGAGATAACAAAATCAAAAATGTAAAACATATCCACATAACTGGAAGGTATTATCTTTCTCAGAAAATCTGATTAAGTACCTTTTTTTTTTTTTTTTTTTTTTTTTTTTTTTTTTTTTTTTTTTTTTTTTTTTTTTTTTTTTCACGGAGTGGGAATGCTGTTGCGCACGCTGTGTGGGACTCGCCGTTGCTTTCCCTTCTCCTGACGAGAAGGGGAGAAACGGCCCTACCCACTAAACCCACTCCGGCATTTCACCCTCTTTTCCGTTGTGAGAGCGCACTGGGTTCGGAACGTTTCACTTCACCACTGCGCTCTCCGGTAGCCCTGACCAGGGCACCCGCATCGTAAAGGAGGATCGGAAACGCTTGATCCCCCTTCCCGGCATCACATATGGGGCATGGCCCCTCTAGGGCTCGAGGCGAGCGTACGCTCTCCGCCTTCGACCCTGCCGCTTTCGTCGTAGCGGAGGAGCGTCAACAGCTGCCTCTCGCTCTCTCTCTGCTTCCTCCTTCCGCGACATGACTGCTTCGCAGAAGGAGGCCACCGCCTTCCATTTTCTCTCGCTACCCAGCATAGTCTCTACTACGCCGCGTAGCGAGAGGTCCGCCGCTCCCGTCTCTGCCCTGAGGGTAGCTCTTTCCACGGCCCAACGAGTGCACTCTTCCAGAGTGTGTTGGGCCGTGTCGTCCGCTACACCGCACTCGTGGCACTGAGGCCGCGGTTCTCTCTGTATTTTATGCAGATAGTGTCCGAAACACCCGTGTCCGGACACTATCTGCGTGACCCGATAAGTCAGGGCGCCCTTCCTCCGATCAACCCACCTGTCCATTACTGGGAGAATAGCCTCTATAGTTCGGGTTCCATAGTGGCTATCCTCCAAGGTAACCCTCCACCTCTGACGCAGGCGCTCCGCGGCTGCTCTTGACGTTCTTTCGGCCTCCTCCGCGTCCGGGAGCTCGTCACGCCCTCTGGCTTCTGCCCTCAGTCGGTATCTCTCCGCTAGTACCTCTGCCTCCAACTCCCAGGGTGGAGTGCTGGCGAGGAGGCATACCGCTGCGTAAGAGGTAGTACGGTAGGCCCTCACCATCCGCTGAGCTACGAACTTCTGGGGCCGCCGGAGCAATACCTTTGCGCGTCTTGTCAGGTGTCCAGACCAAATCGGTGCACCATAGAGCGCCATACTCCGGACGACTCCTGCGTATAACCGCCTACATGGAGCATTCGGCCCCCCCAGATTAGGCAGTAGGCGACCCAAGGCCGAAGCAGCACCTACAAGACGGGGAGTCAGTCTAGCAAAATGCTCCTCGAAGGTCCACTTCCTATCCAGGACAAGGCCCAGGTACTTAATGTGGGCTCTGACCTGGACAGACTCACCTCCCACCCTGACTGAAGTGCCCTCCGGCAACTGTCCCCACCCTCTCGTCCGTCCGAGGACCATGGCCTCGGTCTTTGGCAGGGCGACTCGTAGCCCCAGGAGTTTTATGCGTTGCACCGTAAGCTCGGTCGCCACCGCCGCCCTCCTGAGTAGCTCGTCCAGCTCCTTTCCCCGTACGGCCACCAGTGTGTCGTCCGCGTAGCACACGGTGATCATGCGGGGAAGCTGCACCCTCGGATCACCCAGTCGTAGCCGAGGTTCCACAGAAGGGGACCCAGCACAGAGCCCTGGGGAACCCCGCATGTCATCGCCCTCGCACTCCGAACACCCCTCTGCTCATAAAGCACTACCCGCCCCGTCAGGTAATGCTCCACCACGCGCGTCAGATAACGGGGTACTCCATGGTAACGGAGTGCCTCACCAATGACGGTGTAGGGTAGGGACCCGAATGCGTTTGCGATGTCTAGTGACACCGCAACCACTCCCTCCCTCTGGCTGGCTGCTAGCACCCCGAAGTCCCTCAGAGCGGCTACAGCGTCTATGGTGGACCGTCCTCTGCGGAACCCGAATTGTCTGATTAAGTACCTGGGTAATAATTAAATACAGTAAAACCTGGTTAAGTGGGACCTGGATAAGTGAGAAACCTCTTTAGCTGGGACCCAAGGTGCGGTCCCGACACTTTCGCACCGATTTACCTCTGTTAGTGAGACAAAACAGACCTCTATAACTGAGATTAGCCTTTTCGATTTTTTTGTCACATTTCCCTCTATTAGTGACACAGAGTGTGTATTTTACCTCTGTTACTGAGACTATATTTGAAATGTATATTCACTTAATTGATTGTTAAGAATTTTATAGAAATTTACCTCTGTATCTGAGATACACTCAATCTATGACCTCTGTAACTTGGACTTTATTGAAAATCTATTTCCATATTTTTAATAATTCTTAGCCCATCTGTAAATTACGCGATTGATTCTTGGTTTTTAGGTGAGTTTAAGGGTTTTCTTGGTTATTTTAAGTAATTAAAACTAAAATTTCGATTTGTAACATAAAAATTATAAAATGAAATATAACTTTCATAATATAAAATTTCTATGACACAATGACATTAAAGTCTTATATATTATTTAAAGACAAGGCTTATTTACCTTTTCTTTTAGCATGCAACTAATAATAACTATATGAAAAACACCTTATCACCTCTATACATCCCCTATTCTGGCCTCTATTAGTGATACCCTCTGTAAGTGAGACAAACTTTGTATTATACCTATCTAACTGAGACCCTGAATAAGTGGAATACAGCAAGTGAGATAAATTTTGTCGTCCCTTGAAGTCTCACTTATCCAGGTTTCACTGTAATACACAATAACAAAAATATTTTTAAGCTAAATGGAAACCAACAGACAGTTCAGTATACTGTCCAATTGTCCATAATCCTAAAAAATGTGACATAAAATAAACCTAGGTACACCGATGCGTAAAATTTCAAAACCAACGTGCAAAAATCTAGATTGGTCTTCCAAGAGCAATGTATCGTTAGAGATCAAATATTCCCCTGCGGTAATCTGTTTCTTTTTATCATCATCATATAATCAAATGATTGTCTGGTAGAGAATGTCTTATTTTTTGTAAACAAATGTGCAATAAAGTTCAAATAAACAAATAATAATAAGTAAATATATTTTGAATACCTAACGCTTCATCAGTTGTAAACTTACCTATTTTCAGCATTCGACCAGTTGAGATGTCCAACACTCACTACGAAACGACAATAGTGACGAAGAATTGTCGAAACAAATCGAGATCGTACTCGACACGCGACAGGGGGCGAAGGTGGGCGCGACAACCCCGCTCGGCAGCTGGCTATCGACTGACAACCGGAACAGCCTGCTCCACAATCGCCGACAAGCTGCAGTATCAACAACGCATGCGCCCTGCATCAGCTCCATCCTACAAACAGAAAGTCGTAACAACCTTCCCGTTTCCATCACACATAAGCCTTTTCTCAGTTCTGTCAAACACGATCTCGTAACATCTTGCAATCAACTTTTGCGTACTGTAAAATTAAGGTAATTTGAATTTTACCGGATTGCGATAAGTGTTTTTTTACTCGCGTTTTATTGGAGGAAGTAAGTTTGTCACATGTTGAAGTTCACAGCGTGCTCGTGTTATCAATGAGGCCTTGAAGATGTGCGCAACTGAAATTCATTTAACAGCTTAATCGCATTACAGAATAATGTAGTGCGAAAAGGGTTTCCTTCGTATGTTTCCGGAACCGTTTGTATTTGTCATGCTAATTCAGTCAATGTCAGTACATCTTGTACTGAGACTGACTGAAATAGCATGACACGTTCGTACGTTTCCGTAACAATACGAAGGCAAATCTTTTCGAACTACATCTGTAATTATTTTGCCCTTTGTCGGAATCGTCATTACATTATACACGGTGCTCGTGAGTATTGCAAGAGATTTTAACCAAGCAAATCTGAGGCCAAAAGAAAGAAAATAAACTAATATACCGTGTATAATAAATAGACTACTTACCTATAGGAATACCTATATGATTATCCATTTTCAATGAAAGTCATAAGTTATACAGCTTATATTTTATAACTTTATCGTTGAAAGAAAATAAATAGCGACTTCTACATACATAATATATAATGATAAGCAAGCAAGTGGGCCTTATGTAAAATATTATCCCCGGGTATTCTAAATCGGTGCCAAGGACTTTTAGGCCCAGTTGCACCAACCACTTAACTCAGGGTTAGTGGGCTGTCAACTGTCAAATTCTATATAAAATGGTGGGTTAACCCTCGGGATAACCTCCATTTTCATTGGTGCAAGTGGCCCTTAAAGTATCAACGCGCTATAAAAAGGAATGCCTGAAAGATAATGTACGTAAATATTTGAGTAGGCAGTGATTTTTAAGAAAAGAAAAGAAAAGTTTTCTCGTGGCCTGATTTTATTTTAGAGCAAACTTGCTTATTCTTCATATATAAAACTTTTGATATAAAATATATTCCACCAGCCACCACTGATCCAGTAACTATCCTAGAGTGCTAGACTCAGGCGAACGTGCCTGCGGTGCTAAGTCCCTCATATTTCTAGAAAGTTCGATGAAAAATGAAAAATGACATGTAAGCAATATTTCACGTTATCTCGTATTGGGTAGGCATACAAAACGTACTAGTAACATTATGACTTCTGTTTTACAACAGTTTTTATAAGACGAATAAACGTAAGTACTAAAGATTTTCCATACAAATTTTAAGAGGCAACAAACGTTCTCGACTGTTTTCTCCGTGGTTTCCGAAGCTAGAGGATTTCTTTAGAACATAGATGAATATTGCCAATATCTGTGTCTTGATACTATTTTATATAGTATTTAAGGTCTCTAGCCCTACCAACATGAGAAAAAGGGTTATTCCTGAGAATTCGATTCTGGATGTCATTCCCTTGGCGTATTTTTTTAAAACAAATTTATTTCTAGTTGTAATAAAATATGAAATTATATTTAATCATAAGCATATTTATCGAATAGGCATCACTTTCAATTAATTTAGTTCAAAAAGCTTAGGAAAATTATCACTACCCTGTTTAAAATCCAAGGGAATGAGAAAAAAAGTATGTTTTTTGTCAATTTTGCAGAAACTGTAATTAATATGAAGATAGCTAAATAATCAATACATGCAGTCATCCATATACTATTATTATCACTAAAGCCGATAAGCTTATTGTAAGTAATACATTTTATATAAAAAATCTTGGTAATAATAATCACAGTGAACCACAGCCAGGGAAATTATATATTTACCTTCATAGCTCAGAACTCCTACGACTTGTCATATCCCCTCCCCGTGGTGTCGGGAGCGTTACGGTTGCTTATTAGGCACGGTGGGCTCAAAGCCTTGAAAAGTGTTTAAGTAGGGATATGCACGTTTTTTAGTGAGGCACCAAGGGAATGATAGCTAAGCCCCGGACAAACCTTTCATTGCAGATGCTCAAGAAAATACAGTAAACACTTTTTTTTTTTAAATCATAAACTAATGCTGTAACGATTTAACTTAAAACTATAATATATATTGAATTCAATCCCTGACTTATTCTTTTTGTAGTAGTTTACTCAAAAAAAGACGAATGGACGCACCAGGGTAATGATGTTTCAGGTGTTTGATTTTTTTTTAAAGTTAATTCTACTAACCTTAAATAAAAATGCATTCATGCCCCAGTTAGATTATATGGTACTATAATGATAGAAAAATAGTTTGATGATTTATTTCAATGTTACGGGTACTTATTTCCCGAGGACGAGGAAAATTTACACTTTCAAGAATCACCCAAAAACGGCCTCATTGACTGTGACAAAGAGAGGCGTGATATTAAAATAAATTATTTACACAAAAAAAAATTTCAAAGTGAGTACCTATTTATTTTTATGCCGTTATGACTCGTACCCCTCGTCAAATCATAGCATTTTATGATGTATAGATCCCCCGCAGTTTTTATCGCCCTAAGCTGACGCCCTTGCATAGCTGTACCCAGTATAATGGTGCTTGCACACTGCACCCGCGCGATGCCATAAACTTGGCACGTGCAGTCGAATGCAGATTATGAAACATTGTTAGCAGCTCTGAGATGACTTTTTAATTTTAAAATTAAAAAATACAGAATTAGCAATGGACCAAAGGGTAATTTTTGGTAAAAACATACTTTATTTTATATTATTTTTTAATAGTCGTTTATAGTATATTTTTCAATCGTCACAAAAAGTCAATAATCAGTGCAAGAATAAATAGAGCAATCCCTCTCTAACCTGCTACAGTTATAAAAATAAGCTTTCTTGTGCAAACATAAAATAAAGGTAAATTCTTCAATAAGTTTTTAAAATAAAAAGATACACTTAACAAATATCCGTACTGGGCGGGAAGAAGTTGACATCTTCACTTACGTTATTTTTTTTTTATTGGCGCAATCGATTCCAATGGGTCTATATTTATATGTATAAAAAAGACAGCCAGTTTAATACATTAATTTTGAAGTTATTGGTTTTGAAATCAAGTGAATATCTCGAAATTGAACGACATTTATTTGACGAATCGAGTTATTATGCCTTTTGTTTTATCACTTCTCGGTTCATACATGAACATGTCTTACTGTTAAACTTCGCTAAAATTTATAACATAGTACATTATTTGACATATTTACTTATGCTTTTTGTCACAATCATTGTATTCTTAACTTGCATTTTGACATAACGACATATCAAGTTTAGTGAAATGTTATGCTATGATATAACGACATATCAAGTTAAGTGAAATATTATGCTAAGCGTGCAAAACCGAACAAATTAAGATATCAAAATGGACTTATTAAGCTCCTCCGCTAACATTTGAACATGTCTTTATATGAAATAAAGTTCAAATGCGAATCACAGTGCATAATCGTATAAACCTACTTGTACAAATAGTAAATTGTTTGAATAGAATAAAAAAAATGATAAACTGAGATATCAAAGCGTAGCCCTCAATGCTATTCTGTTAAAATGTGAATATTTATTTAAATGTCAATTGGCGCTCAAAATAGAAATCAAATGCGTAATAGGATTTGAACATCGAAGGAGATTATGAGGTTCAAACTAAAATTATGGAGCAATCAAGTTATCAATTTACACATACTCCTGAGCCTATGTGTAAACTCTTTAGTAAAACTGTATTCAATTGTAATTAATTATTAACATCAAATGTTAATCATACTATGTCAAAATATCTATTGAAAACCAACTAAGTGTACTTATATTGACCTTCCAAGATGATCACTTATTCATTATAAACAAGTGTAGTGTAAATCATGTCAGTCATGATCATACCAATAAAATAAACCTCTACTGATAGGAACATGACTATTAATCTAATAAACCGCCTTAATGTTTTAATTGTGTAATAAACCATACTTATCTGAAAAAAAGATGAAAATAAAAGCCTAAAATGTATAAATATCTTGTTTCGGTGTATGCAGAAAACTTTTTTATTAACTGTAAGTGCAGCTAAGATCACAACGAGCTAATTTTAAGCGGTTACTTAATATTTTACTCAATTGATCAATAGAAAAACTTGTTCCTCTTATAACATCTTTTAGGTAAACAAATGTCTTATATTGCATATTTTAAGTTATCAACATTTGCACGGTAAAATGTTACGGAAACTTATTGAATAGATCCATATATCAAATTAAGTACCATCACTTGATAGGATTGAGTAACTGCATATGTCACATATTCTGATTGTAATACTGTGAACATAAATAAATATTTCAAATTATCTAGTTGTTCATATACAAAATTATTTATTTTCATACTCTTTTGTAGACATGTTATAAAAATACTTCAAAATAATGTTTTTGCCAGTTGAATATTTCTAGTTATCAAATTAAATACTTATGTACAAATAATATTTAATGAGTTATCAATGATGGATTGATCAATAATTGTGCAATATCTATAGTTATAAATAATTTATCAAGCAGACCCTACAATATTATTATGTATGCAAAATATTTAACTATCTTAATACGTGTAGCTGATGGCCCCGGTGACATCGGTTTGCTTCCCAACAAGCCATATAGACTTTTGTGTTGAGATGAGACCACACCACTGCATCTGATTTATTCTTAGGCGCGCACGAGCTCTCGTTCCTAACAATACGGAATCAGTGTCATTCCTTGGCATTACCATGTTGTTGGTGGCAGATGTATTGGTAGACATATACCCACAGTCATAATACAAGGTCTAAAAGATAAAAGGTCTGTAAATAAGTTCCAAATAATCCTCTACAAAAACCTGAACAAAAAGTATAGTAGTAGTACTAGTAGTAATAATTACTGTATTGTGTACAACAGTCTAAATATACAATTTGTAGGAATAGAGATACAAGTATATGGAAGTAATGTTGCCATAGTTATAATCTGTTTTATTTAAGTTTCTTTCAACTTCAATACATAAATATTCATGCTGTGAATGTAAATTTGGATTCGTGTTTCACAAGATATGAGTATTGTTTGTTTAGATTAAGGCGGCGTCTCAAAGAGATGAGGTACCTTTTATTCCTGCGCGCACGCACCTCGCTTGGCAATCACAGTGCATAGGTGTGACAGAAATGGCAAATGATGTCGCTCACTCTCGTCTTAAGCTGAAACGATTATTACCTGCGATTACCATTATACCTCATTTTTTTAGCATTAGAGAGAACGTAAAAGCACGAATCACGAGGTCTTTTATATGAGACATTTTTGCCACAACTAATTACTGTCATTCATCAACTGTCAGTCTCAGTATTATAAACAGATGTTAGCGCGGCGGTTTGTTAGCTACTTTAATATAAACTAAATTAATTTATTAATAATGGTAACATAATGGTAACTTTATTAGTGATAGTCACTATCAAAAATAAAGACTTGGCTTAAAGGTTTAGATACCATGCCATAAAATTACAAAAAAAAAATGTCAAATTATTTTTTGGCGAACCGGACAGAGAATATTGGCCAAAAAGTTTGTTTGGTCCATAGATTTTATATCTCCGGTCCCAGGTTCGGCCACATGAGAGGACAAAGTTTGGGCTGGTGTCTCACATGCACATTATAGACATTGTGCGAGTGAGGCACCAGACCAATCTCGTCGCCCTCTCACGTGGACCGTTTTCGATACAGACGACTTTATGGCTCAGTGATAAGATTCAATTTAACATATTGCAAAAAATATGACAGTGCAGTCCCTATTAAAGGCCCCATACACGGTACGATTAATCGCTTTGATCGACTGGGCGAATATCGTGGCGATCGATCGCATTGAAATTGCCAGCCATACACGAAGCAATTTATCGTTACGTTCGAGCCGTACACGAAGCAATACACGTTACGATGGATCATTTACTCCTACGAAACGGAATAATGAAGTCACTTTAAGTACTCAATTTTAAAAATGGATTTATAATTTACGAACTTTTTTGCTACTGTATGTTGCGTTATATTCTTTCATTCGGCTACGATTATATCCAAAGATAAAAAGAAAAAGAACTAAAACAGAGTATGTTAAAAATTTCTCCTAAATCAGAGGCTTCTAGAGAATTTCAAGTAGGTACCAAGTAGGTCGTTTCGATTAAAGGTGCAACCACACCGTGACTTAAAAAACGGCGACGGTATACGAAATCGCAGTGACGCATCGTATCCGTACCATTTTTACTGCATGCTCCCCACACCGTGTCCCATACGAAAGTCACCGCGTTTCCGTACCTACCGTCTGCGTATTATAATCAGCGGTCTGTGGACCATGCGGTAAAAGCGGTACGGATACGATGCGTCACTGCGATTCCGTACCGTCACCGTTTTTTAAGCTGCAGCGCTGTGGTCGCACCTTAATTTGTAACGGGTGGATAGCAAAGATGAATCGTACCGTGTATGCGACCCTTTATAGGTTAAAGTCATCATTCTCCTGCCCTTATCCCAGTCACTTGGGGTCGGCGCAGCATGTCTTTCTCTTCCATACATCTCTGTCACTCGTCATCTCATCATTAACTTGTTTTAGTTCCATATCATGTCTCACACAGTCCATCCACCTCTTCTTCGGTTTTTGTTACTTCCACCACCTTCCACATTCATTCGTAATACCTTTCTCGTCACATGCTTTCATCCCTCCGCATTACATGTCCATACCATGCTAGTCGATTCGCTCTTACTTTTTCAACAATCGGTGCTACTTTCAGGCTTCCTTGATATACTCATTCTTTATTTTATCCATTCTTTCACGCCACACATCCATCTTAACATTCTCATCTCTGCTACGTGCAATCTCTTTTCATCCGTCACCTTTAGGGCCCAACACCGATCCATACATGACGACAGGTCTGATGACTGATTTATAAATTTTGCCCTTCAGTCGAAGAGGCATCCGGGCGTCACAAATGGTTCCCGTGACCTGTCGCCATTTCATCCACCCCGTGCTAATACGGTTTTTCACGTCGCGGTCGATATCGCCATCACACTGTACGAGCGAACCAAGGTACTTAAAGTCGGAGCAGACTGGCAATAAAATACCATCGAGTTCTATGGCAGCAAAACCATATTTTTATAGGTTAAAGTAGCAAATCTTAACTGTCACTTGTCACTACCGTATTTCAGGTATTAAGGGCTATTTTTCTTATAATTTGTATCAAACTATCGCCTTATCGACTTTTGTTCTGTAACAGTAAAGCCCACTTGCACTAAACATTTAACTCGTGGTTAGTGAGCTGTCATCTGTCAATTACCGTATAAAATGGTGGGTTAACCCTCCATTTTCGTTGGTGCAAGTGGCCCTTAGTATGGAAGTATAATAAAATTATTGTATTTGTTTCAATATTCCTCGAAGTTTTTCCATAGTTATTTTCTTTCCATATGAACTTTCCCTGGACTTCTACGAATATTTTAAGACCACAACTACCTAGCCAAATCGATTCAGCCGTTCTCGAGTTCTAGCTAGACTAACGAACATCATTAGATTTTTATTTTTATAGATAGAATATAGAAAAAGTAAATAAAATTGGGTCAAAACTTGATTTTTTTTCATCATTTGTCTAATGACAATCCGTTCATATATAGATAAGTTGTTGGTACATTTGTTGATATGTCTAATATCTTGAAGATGACTACAAGTTTTTAATATGTCTTCATATAATATGAAAACTTGCTAAAAACTATTTTTAAATCAATTTTTGTCTTCATTATCGCCAGAAAAATGGATTTTTGCGATAAAGTTAAATTTAATTTTTAACGTTTTTTTCGCTTTTGTATGGGGAAGAACATAACAAGTCCATGGTACACATTTTGATAAGTCCTATATCTCATAATCTGTAATAAATTAACCCATTTACATACAATTATCTGATAGATTGTATAATTTTATCCTTAAATCTAGTTTCAAACCTAAAATCTAATTAAAAATGGATTTAGGAAAAAATCACAAAGTTTAAAATTGCCGCCCTGTAAAGTTGTCATTTTAGAGTTATCAACTTCTTCCCGCCCAGTACGGAATTATATAATATATACAATTATACATCCTGAGTAGTTTCATGTGCTCTGCCTACCCCTTCATGGGACACAGGCGTGATTGTATGTATGTATGTATGTATGTATGTATGTATGTAATAAACACGAACCCGAATATATTATTCTTGGTTTCAATTCCTTGGAGGTGAGACGCAACACTTGCTTGCTAAGTTTTGCATGTCGGGTCCTGCGTGGTGAATCTGACTGCCCGGAATTGCTACAGAGGCTAGTAAGATTCTTTGTACCGGACCTAAAAAAAATAACCCTCAGACCGCGAGTGCGGCCTTTGCTGGCGGTGCCAACGGCACGCACGGTGGCGTATAGAACCTCGCCGATACCTCGTGCCTTAGCACTGCTGAATGCGCTCCTGGTGTCAACACCTGAGTGTGACCTACTTGCGTGGCGATGGACGGATGTGTGTAAGGTATGCCTGAGATTTTGTGAGGTGATGGATAAGAGGGAGTCTAGTGTTTTTAAAGTGTTTTAATTTTATTTTTAGTTTTACGTACTTATAGTATGTCATTTTATCGTTTAACAGTGTATTAGTCCTAACTGTAATGCTGTGTAAATAGTAAATAAAGAAATGAAATGAAATTAAATTATAACCTTCTTCTTTCAGGTAAAACAGTCGGTTGAAAATAAAAAAAAGTTTTGTATAGCCTGACAAGTTTTTATTTGACCCTCGCCGCGTTGCGGATTTTCAGCTGAACTAATTTCTTTTACTGGCAAGGAAGTGACACCGTCATCGAAAGTCATCGAATGTCAGTGATGTAAACTGGAAGTAAATAATTTAAATTTTCTAACGGTTTCATCGCAAATGTACCCAAAATAATATAAAACAGTGAAAATAATTATACTGAACGTGATAAATTACGTAGAACAAAAAAGGATGAAGGATTTCACAGCATTTCGACAACAATGTTCCGAGATCGGTTGTTGACATGTCCGGCACTGACAGTTTATAGTGCGGTTTTCCTGTATTGATTAGTTGGTTTCGATTTAGCTTCATATGTTTTTTGTTCTTATTTATGCTGTCTGTAGCTCTGCCGTTAAAAATATTTAAAGAAATAAATTCCGCCGTTCCATCATTGCCACTAGTACAAAACAAGGTCCCACGTAAAAAGAAAACAAACATCGACGACTTCTATAAAAGTACTAGATTCATGTATTTTAGGCTGTGCGGAAAGAAGTAGCAAGTCATAAAACCTAGCTTATTAAATTTTGATTCTCTAAAACCATGTTTTAATTTTCTACAAATATTATCGCGAAACCAGTAGACACTGTCCCCATTATATATGACGTCCGCACATTATTGCCATATGAAATCGGTTTATGTAGCGACACTCTCTCAGGGTCAAATAAAAACTTGTCAGGCTTTAACTGGTTTTATTTCAATCCCAACGTGTACCTACCTAAAACTAGAAAATAATGTGAAAATTAATTGGAGTCCAACATTTCTTTCTGAAAAGTAATTTAAGGAAGACGGATGCAATATACTCTTTTTCAGTCGTATCATATAAAATATGGCGGGGCAATTAAAACTACCAAATAGTCGTAATTAGCCTCCATCGCAATTTAAGGAGGGCAATTTAAACAATCAGAAGATTGAAGGACATGCAAACATAAAAAAGTTTATAAATATGCAACTAACTGCAGAAAAAAATGTTAAATCACATTAAAACCATATTTTTTATGGAATGTTTGAGAGGCTGTCTCTCACGCGCATATTACCAATTTCGTCGAAAACTTCACGGTCGTGTAGATCGGAGATCATTAGGACTATCAACACCATCTAGGGTGAAATGATGAAAGAGCTTATACGCTATCTGGACATATATGGAACTGCAGCAAATGATGTAAAATATGGAAGATATTTCGATTAGTTACAATTGCCCCGTAGTTACTATTAACCCGACTGACCTTACCACTTTTTGACACTATGTCAGTGGAACGAATACTAATGAGAAGCTTTTCTCAGACTAAATAAAATAAAAACGTGAGAATTATGTGTGATCCAAAACATTTCTTACTTTATTACTTTACTGGCCTATTACATTATGTAATTTAATTACAGAACGCCATTAATCGCCACTCGGATTTCTTTTTTCCACTCTTTTATCGTAATATACTATTTAAAGGTATTAATTATCTATCGCTTTTAGCATCAAAAGTAGTAAGTGGAAGTTACATAAAAGGTAGTACTTTTTAACTTGATTTAAGTAAATATAAACAAGCCTTTGTAACTGTATGTTGTAAGTAAACATCACTGAGTCTGTGCCTATCTGATATTTGTTTATTTTAATTAAACATACAACACTAAGTTTTACAAACAATCGAGAGCAAGCGCTTCTTTTTCTTTTTTTTTTAATTTAAATTTTAAGATTTTGAACATTTAACTCAGCAGTGTTCGGACTTATTCAATACTTATATATGTGTTTAGGTATAGATATATATTAAAATGCAGCGGGGCAGTTACTACTGAGGGACAATTTTCAACTAATAGATTTTTTTACAAGTTTTACAATTTTTACATTATTAATAACCCCAACACAAAATAAAAAAAAAACAAAAACTCCCGACATAGTGGACCGATTTTCAACCGACAGGAGACACGTGAAACTGTCGTTTTTGCGTCGGGAGTTAAAAGAGAGTCCACTGGTCATACAATCATAAATTGCCCAAGTCGTAATTGTCCCGATATACCTAACAGTATTTATTCACTGTTTCAGTTTTTCTGCTGAACACAATGAAATTAAATTCCCGTTTCTTTGGAAAATGAAACAACCGTATAACCTTATACATAATGGGAAACGATACAGTCGAAACACCTGGCCCTGAAAACCGATTTCGGGACTAAAAGGGCCGCGTAGCCACCGTGACAATGACTTGCGCTCCGGTAAGTAACTGTCACTGCTCATGTCGCACTAATATCGAATGATAAAGATATATTAACTCAAACATTTTGGCTACTTGGTAAATCCTTTGAAAATTATACATTTTTTTCTACTCCCGTTATTCGTCATTTACAGGGCCGTGCATAGATCTTTAAAACCCTACATAAAAGTCCATTCCCCAAAGCCAGCGTCCGCCGGCTTCCCGCGCATGCGCGCAGTAACGAAAAAATTGATAACGCATTGTTTGGCCCTGTAACCATGGCAACGCATTGATATAACGATACTGCGCGCATGCGCGGGAAGCCGGCGGGGAATGGCTTTGGGCAGCTGGCTCGAGCGCTGGCAGTGCAAACCTTTGCGTCAAAATACAGGAAACAGTGTGAATTTCACGAAAGTTATTCTAGAAAACTATTCAAAACTAAATTCATGGTCGTAGAAAAAGTATTATATTCAACGGTGTTTAACTGAGTCAAAAAATACTCGTGGCGTCTTTATTAACAATTTTCGGTTTCGTCTCAAATTGTTATCCACGCCACTCGTATTTTCTGACTTGCATAAAATACAATATTATGTTACCTTAAAACACCGTTTTACTGGACAGTCATTCTCGTCAAATCTAGTTATAACTATAACTACAGTTTATTGCGAATAAGTATGAAATTCGACATGTAAAAAGTATAATTTAATCGTAAACATATTATTCTCAATGGGCAGATGCAATAATGTGAACTAAGTATTAATTTTAAAGGTACAGTCATGATTAAGACTACACCAGAATTATAGCAGTACCGTATTACACATTACTAGCTACTCCATTACTACGTGAAACAAATGAAGTCGTCTGGAGTACAAAGGATTATTTATATAGGATTTATTTTTTTAATCTTCATACTAAGAATCGTACCTCAATTTTTAGCGCCACCTATGAAATACTTTCATAACAACATGATGCCTATTTTTTTCAGAATGTGTATTGACGTGATATATTGATATTAAAATAAAGAAACATGTATTTGTTCTTATAAAAATTAAGAACACGCAAAAATATTTCGGAAAATATGATTTTGGCCACTTCCAGGCAGCGAAACAGCGCCGTCTAGTTTTAAGCCTAAAAGGCCCATACATTTCAGGGATAAGCTTTTTTGTATGGACTTTGTCTGTCCCGGTATTATATGGTCCTTGGCAGTACTTAGGTAGTTTTGCAGCGCGGGTTTACTACTAACTTCTGACATTTGCGCCAGCAATTGAGTATAGTTAATATTTTTATTGAATAAACCACAATAAAATATAATTTAGGTAGGCAGTTTGTGTATTTTCTATTATAATATTACGCAGCAATACTGTTAACGTAATGTCCATGAAGTCGAAATCAGAAAGGTACCTTAAGGAAGCGAGAGAAGTTTATTGCCCGCGAATAAAATGACGGAAATAAGGACGATTTATTTCAATAGACAAACAGTTTTCTTAGATTTATTTTTGCAATAAATTCTGGGGCCCCTTTGTATGTTGTTTGATTAAAAGGTGCTGCATTTTTAAAAGTGATTTTTTTAAGTGGAGATAGTTGAAGGGATAGAGAGTGACATAGGCTACTTTTTGTCTCTTTCTAACGCGAGCGTAGCCGCAGAAAAAGCTACTTTACTATAGATTAACCATTACGCTTAATTGATTTCCCCATCATCTATGTAAAATATTGTGCAATATTTATTCTATCACGAAACGAATCTAGGAGTCTGAAGTCCGTGAAAATGTTTATGAAGTTATTTGAGTTTTAGCGGGCCGATTTTTGAGTCTCACGCGTTGGAATTCAGAAAAATGTCACTGAAAATAATAAGCAAGTCACCGTTTTCAACCGGTAGTTTAGTGACAGTGAGACTCAAAATTCGGCCCCCAGGTTTTAAATAAAAACAAGTCTGTTTGGAAAGTCAAGAGTCGTGAAATGTATGGGGTCCAATATCCACTGGGGGACAATTATAACTGATCCATTTTTTCCATTATTACACTACTAGCTTTTACCCGCGGCTTCGCCCGCGTAATAAAAGTATTCATTAAGATTTTCATTTGGATCCTTAGGTTTCTCTGTAGGTATATTTATCTGCGATTATTTCGATTGCACATAATACTTTTGCTTGCAATGATTGTAGAAATATTACACATCGACCACAGCGTAGGTAATTCTATATACGCTGGGGAAACCTTTATAAACATCCCACATAGCCCGTATTTCGACACTATGATCGGTGGGTAAAAAGTACTTTTTTCTATTATCTCGACAGTTTTTTACATTTTGCTTATATTTATCGCAAACGTAATCTTCAAGCAAGCAAACAACGATCGTCTTAGAGCACATTGATTGTAAGAGACCGCCGACCGATTATCCGTATCCCTCTAACGATACCCATATTATCCGTATCCGTATCCGTATCCGTGTCCGTATCCGTATCCCTATCGCTATCGCTATCGCTATCGCTATCGCTAACGCTATCGCTATCGCTATTGCTATCCCTATCGCTATCCCTATCGCTATCCCTATCGCTATCCCTATCGTTATCCCTATCGCTATCCCTATCGCTATCCCTATCGCTATCCCTATCGCTATCCCTATCGCTATCCCTATCCATATCCCTATCCCTATCCCTATCCCTATCCCTATCCCTATCCCTATCCCTATCCCTATCCCTATCCCTATCCCTTATCAAGATGTTTAATGATATAACACTTTAAGTTCTCGCGCTTTGTACACATTATTAAAGTCACATACAGGTCGAACGCGATTAATTAACATTATTTTTACCTTTTTTCCCAACGTTTCGGCCAGGTTGCACTGGCCGTGGTCGCGGAAGACTGACGTCCCAGCAAAATGTCACCGGAGATGTAAACAACACAAAACTACCCGATATTAATTTATATAAATGTTCGGGGTAGACAAATAAATATAATCTACCCGCTTTTAGTTAATGTTTATTTCCCACCATGTTTATTTTAAAGGTAAAAATAATGTTAATTAATCGCGTTCGACCTGTATGTGACTTTAATAATGTGTACAAAGCGCGAGAAATATATATGTTTTATGTGTGAAATATATGTTTAATGATTTCTTATCAAGTGCTAAAATATAAAGTTTCATGGTTTTATCTTTTAAAATTAAGAAATCCCATACAAACTTTCAACCTCTTTTTCAACCCCTTCATCCCTTTTTTTCGAAATAAAAAGTAGCCTATGTTCTGTCTCAGGGTCTAAAGATTGTCTGTTCCAAATTTCATCAAAATCGGTTGCGTGGTTTAAGCGGGAAAACGTAACAGACAGACAGACAGACAGACAGACAGACAGACAGAGTTACTTTCGCATTTATAAATATTAAGTTATTATTATTACACTATTAAGTTGAATTCCACATGTATCCACTGAACACGCAAGACATATATAACCAGTGGACACTCAATTTGATAATTCAAACATTGTAAAACATGGAAAAAATGGTTGCTTTAATCCCCAGTTGAAACTACCTCGCTGTACCTTAGCCTTTTTTTTGGTAATATAACTTTATATTGTTGGGAGGTATGATTAGGGTTGCAAATAGAAAAAAAAAACAATTTTTTTTTTTCAGAATTATGAAAAAAAACATGAAAAAACCAGGAACCATAGTTTTTTTCCTAAATATGTTTTTTTTTTTCAGATTAACAAATAATTCTGCAATAACGGTCTTTCGTGAGTTGTAACGTGTTTCAATAACAATAACGTATATTTTAATTCGATTAACATTCAGTATACAAACGTTTATTGGGGAATCCCTGATGCAGCATGCAGCGTGGAGAGGCGGTGGTGTTGCCAACAGTAAATAATGATAACTACCAACTACAGATTTCGTAAATGTTACTTTTATAAGACCAAAAATAAAGTTATTTGATTAAATTCGTGTAATAGTTAACATTAACTCTAAAATACCGTATAATAGTACATTGTGCAACAAGGGGAGGAAGTTGAATATTACTAACGAGAGTAAGTTAAATCGCGACGGCTTGCCGGAGCTATTTTAAAGACTCGAGTTTGTAATATTCATACTCCCCGAGTTACACACAATGTTTTTCATCACACTCGCAATGTAGAAAATGTGTAAATAGATTTAAAAAAGATAACCCCTCAGGTGGCAGAGCTACAAGTTGCATAGGGGAGAAGTGGCGCGGTCATTTTATAAAACATTCCGTTAAGTGGCAGGCGCCGGGAGCCGGACTCTGGGAAAAACAAGCTGTTAAGTGGCAGGGACCGGCTCCCGGACCCCGTGCGACGATATACCTAAATATATAAATAAAACCGTCTAAAACTATATCTAGCTTCCTCATTCTTGCACGAACCATTCGTCACTAAACAAGGACGGCATTCAGTAAAGGTTCAACACCTTCAACTTCAAAACAACTTGAAATATGACCCAATTTGATTGGACCATCCGCCTGCCATGTTTGAGACACGTGTTTAAAAACCGTCTTTTTCGCAAAAATTGTACTGTAATATATTAAAAAACCGGCCAAGAGCGTGTCGGGCCACGCTCAGTGTAGGGTTCCGTAGTTATTCGTATTTTTCTCAAAAACTACTAAACCCATCAAGTTCAAAACAATTTTCCTAGAAAGTCTTTATAAAGTTCTACTTTTGTGATTTTTTTCATATTTTTTAAACATATGGTTCAAAAGTTAGAGGGGGGGGACGCACCTTTTTTTTCCTTTAGGAGCGATTATTTCCGAAAATATTAATATCATCAAAAAACGATCTTAGTAAACCCTTATTCATTTTTCAATACCTATCCAACAATATATCACACGTTGGGGTTGGAATTTAAAAAAATATCAGCCCTCACTTTACATGTAGGGGGGGTACCCTAATAAAACATTTTTTTTCCATTTTTTATTTTTGCACTTTGTTGGCGTGATTGATGTACATATTGGTACCAAATTTCAGCTTTCTAGTGCTAACGGTTACTGAGATTATCCGCGGACGGACGGACGGACGGACAGACAGACATGGCGAAACTATAAGGGTTCCTAGTTGACTACGGAACCCTAAAAAGAGATATAAGAGTAAATAAATTTGTATATTTAAGTCCCTGAATTACTTTTTTCTCCAATTTACTGTTTTTTTACCTAAATAAAGTTACTTTAACAAATGGAAGTGGAAAATGTAGCCATCTGATATTTGATAGAGTCTAGCAAAACTCACATAAATGGAATGTATTTTTTTTCTATGGAATGATTTTAGCCGTTTCATAATGAATCCAGTGATATATGGTTTATGCACAACATCCCTACATTTTTTTAACCGACTTCAAAAAAGGAGGAGGTTCTCAATTCGACTGAATGTTTTTTTTTTGTTTTTTTTTTATTTTTTTTTTGTATGTATGTTACTCGATATCTCCGAGAATCGTGGACCGATTTTCAAAATTTTTTTTTTTGATCGAACGGGTATAACCCCGAGATGGTCCCATTGGCACCAAATCGGGGTCTGATGATGGGATCTTGGAGAAATCGAGGGAACTCGTCAAATGTTATAGGCACATGTAATGTTTTTTGTGTATTTTTCATAGGTACACCAGTATTTGCGCCTGATGGTAATAATTTTATGTGGCTGAGCTGATGATAGAAGGTCAACTCCTCAACGGTTAGGAGTTAAAGGACAATTCTTTCACTACTGTACCTACATATATTCGGACTGATACATATAATATCACTAGGAACCACTAAAAATCAACAAATAAATTAACTTTTTAACAAAAAAATAAAACCGCCTTCAAAAAAAGCGTATTATCCAAATTATAAACAAATCAATTATTTTTGGAGTCGGGGCCAGCCTGCGTATGGTTGGGTGGGGCAAACAGGAAATAGCAAGACGACGAACAGGTCTGGTACCGACTACAAAAATAATTGATTTGTTTATAATTTGGATGTTTAGATTATTGCAATCCGATAGAAATCTGAATTCGAAGGTTTATTATTTTTGACTTTTTAGTTTCTCCGTGTTTTGTAACACGTTTTTTTTTTTGAGTAATTATAATTTTTGTAACATAAGTAACATTCGCGATAACCACCCGTGAGGGCCCCGCCACTCAAGGGTAAACTTTTTCTGTCATTTTAGCAGTATCCTTGCCACTCAACAGCTTTTTATTTCAAGTCCGGCTCCCGGTTACCTGCCACGTTACGTGCGGTCGGCTCCCGGATTTCGCCACCTGAAGGGTTAAGTACGGTACAAAAAATTTCATTACTCCCTTGGGAGAACGATTTTTCTATAACTCACGCTCCGCCTGTAGCACATTTAAAGTGCGGGTGTGATGAAAAAGTATTAACTGCTTTGCAAATTCTGATATTTCGTAGTTTGGAAAAAAAACTGGTTTTTTTTCACGGTTTTTTTTTTCAAGTTAGAAAAAAAACCGTTTTTGCAACACTAGGTATGATGCTGAACGCCTTAAAGTTGTAATTATAAGCTTAACAACAGCAGGAGAATCGAAATTGCTTTCGATCTTGCTTCTACCGATAGTTCCTGATTGCCACTTTAACTACACAAAAGTTTTAATTATGAACAAAGAGGATCGAGTATTATAGAAAGTTACAGTCAAGTAAAATGTGTAATCACAATGCATAGACTGCCATCTCTCGACACAGGCTTAAAACTTTTGAACCTCAGTTTTGACGTTTTCACTTTAGTCTACCTACGTTTACGAATAAGGGGTAATACTTTGTTTATGTTAAACTGAGTTATCGGCGTTATCGCTATCCATACTTACCAACTTATCAACCACTTAACACTTAACTTTTCAACAGTTATGATGTTTTATGCCATTAAATTTTATACTTTGTTGGCGCGACGACACAAAGTGAGTCTTGACCTTCAACACAAGAGCACGCCTCTTTACGCGGTCCGGAGCGATATATCGCCAGCCCTCGCTGACGCCGAGTTCATCTGCCTCAACTCTATCCGCCCAAAGATACCTATTTAGGATGGCCAGCAGGAGAGCTTCCATTAAATTTGTATAGTAATTTTCAATTGATATTAAAATTGGAGACGGTAAACACGAGCGAGACTCGATCACGCCATTATCGCCGAATGATCGCGGGGTTACTCCGAGCGTCATTAAAATGTAAAACCGTCGCGAAGTAAATAAATGCCCTTAGAATAGCCCGCTGTAGGAAGGAACTAAACCAAGTATCCCACAAGTATTTATATATTTTCAGTTTTTTTTTAATAGTCAATTATTTTAAGTACGTATACCTATAAATGTTGTAGTGGTCGAATGCTGTCACGGCATTGTCATAATTTTGCATTGAAAGTTAACCAGTTGAATGTGCTCTGCCTATCACGCTTGGTAATACAGGCGTGATTTTATATTTGTGTGTATTTGTATATGTTTTGTTTTATTTAAAAAAATGTTACTTGGAACCCGCATAACTTTAACAGCGTATTCTTGGTCACATTTTAAGACTAAAATGTCATACAAATATTATAAACTTTTCTAAATTTCAGACTTGCCGATCTGTTACAGTAGGCCTAGCACATGATTGCCGCGGGAGTATGTCGCCGCGAGATAGATGACACGTCTTCTTCTAACTGTGTTAATGACATAAGGACGGTTAGTCTATCTCGCGGCAATCATGTGCTAACCCTACAGGTGTTGTAAACCTGTATCTCACAAATCCTGCAGGTCTAGCACGGTCGCATGAGCCTATCAAGTCGGTGTCTCCCTATCGCAGTTACTGCGCAAAAATGACGCACCGACCGTGATTATTAGCCTGCGTGCGTAGCCGAATGCACAAACGCTCACGAAACGCTCACAAAACGAAACGCTTGTAGATATCTATCTCTATCGCTCTAGCGTATTGGCACGACAGAGGCAGACTACCTTTTGCGGCGTTTCGTTTTCGTTTCGCGTCGTAGAAATGCAGCACCACCAGCACCGGTCCGCATCGCGGATCTCCGCCTCCGGAGGCACCTGTTTGCCTCGCCCTTTTCAAGGCCGTTGTTACGGCCTTCACCTCGGGACCTCAGATTGTACGGATGGCAGGGACGGGAACGCCTGAAGAAGAGTTGGCAGAGACGCCTGAAGAGAGAGATGTTCGACGCGCTGCAGAAACGTGGCAGTCTCAACAACAGCCTAAACGCATTATTATATTGGATGCGCAGGGCATTGTAAGCCCGATGAGTATATCTAACCCACAAACTTGACGTGTACAGTAAGCCCTAAAGAGAATGATTTTGGCGGGTCAAAGCCAGACTGCATTTCTGTGGGCGTCTGACGTCGACGATTGCCATTCGGCTACGCCGGCATTTCCCACTATTCAAAACTCCTCTTAGCTGCGAGGCTCACTCGGAATTT
Source organism: Leguminivora glycinivorella (assembly GCF_023078275.1). NCBI lineage: Eukaryota > Metazoa > Arthropoda > Insecta > Lepidoptera > Tortricidae > Leguminivora > Leguminivora glycinivorella. The sequence continues at coordinate 18,156,844 of NC_062978.1, forward strand.
CACTAGGCATTCAGCCCTTCACAAACTTGCCATATTGAGCGCAACCTCGCCGAACTTTCCCCACTCTAAAACCTTAAGGACCGGATCTAATTCTTTAATTATAAAATGCAAATTCCCTTGAATCTGCGACGGCAATCAATGTCTCCCCAAAGACGTTTATGGGGTGGAAAGTTGATAGAACCACTAAAATCGTCTGAATAAACTGCTTTAAGAATTTGCTACGGGGTTCCCTACGTGGGCTGGGAGACGATAAGGGCTAATGTTTTCTTGGAGCGTACTCTTTTAAATAGTGGGTTCATTCCGACTGTAGCTGCTGAGGGTTTTAATAAGGTGACTAAACAGAACGGATCGGACGGCCCACAAAACTTTTTGGGTTTCAGAAAGGGAAGCATTGAAGAATTGATTAAGTAAAAATAGTATGAACGTAAACTATTACATGTATTTATAGGTATGTACTTGTATATGTAGAGATGGGTAGTAAGTAAATACTCAAGAGTAAATATCGAGTACCTAAATACTCAGTATTTACTCAAAATACCCGTATTTACTCGTTTTTACTCAAATTGGTGGGTATAAACTATTTAGCGTGCTGAAATGGAAATACAAATTAGAAATATTGGTGTATTTTGTTATCGGCTACTAAGTTAAGTAATCAAATTTATATTAATTTTATTTTAAAGACGTGCTCTCCATACATGTAACTATTTTTCACAAAAATAAAATTCAGAAATTACCAGTGTGTTATACATCATCTGTTAGGTCTTTAAAAATTAATTGAATGTTTCTAAAAAAGTTTTTTAATAATATGAACAGTTTTGGAATAAAACGATAATTAAGGCCGAAATAATGTTTATACCTTTATAACTTTCGAATTCGTTGTTGGAAAAATATCCAGAAACCGTCAAATTATTGCCCATATAATACAAAACACAAAACTAGTACTTTAAACGTCATCAGCTGAGCCATTTTTGAGTTTTCTTTAGAAAACCCTTAATAAAAGGTCGTAAGTGCCACATTAACAATTACTTCCGAACGTCATGCCGTTATCTAGAACATCAATTTAATTTAAGTCTCATACTTTTACTGTAAATACCTGCTTTTTTAAAACAAAACTGCTAACTAAACATTATCACTATTTTTTTCTCACAATGATTACCTCTTTTTCGACAAACTAAGCATTATCACTATTTTTTTCTCACAATGATTAACTCTTTTTCGACAAACCCATAAGCTTCTAATAATGTAAATATCATTTAAACATGTCCACACAGTTAAAATAAAGACGACTAAGTACTTAAATCTCATTTTTTAAATTATTTTTAGGTAACAGTTTCTACTCACCCAAATGAGTAAATACGAGTATTTACTCGGTGCTTTGAGTAAATTACCAGTAAATACTCAGTATTTACTCACCCCTACCCATCTCTATGTATATGTAGTAATAATTCAAAACAGTGATCTTTCAAGAAGAGAAACTGATGATAAAGATAGTGTGCGACATTTGACAGAAGACATTTGTTCTCTTCGTTATGTTTATTGAGCATGTTGGGTTTTCAAACCACATTTTGGCCAAGCTCGAGTTCTGATGACGGGATCCATGAAGAATCGAGGGAGCTCCTCTAATATTAACGGCATACGTATACGTTTAAAAGAAAAACACTTTCTAATTTTCAGAAGACTACTTCCTCCCGTATAAAGTAACATAGGGATGGTGAAAGAGATTACTGTAGAAGAAGTAAAAATGGCAGTGCAAGGTATGAAGAATGGGAAAGCGGTAGGGCCAGATGATATACCAGTGGAAGTATGGAAGGTTCTGAAAGCGGATGGTTGGAAGTGGCTGACTTTATTCTTTAATAAGTTGTTGCAAGAAGAGGCGATCCCTGATGAATGGTGCAGCAGTGCATTGGTGCCCATTTTTAAGAATAAGGGTGATGTACAGGATTGCAACAACTACCGGGGAATAAAGCTCATGTCACATAGTATGAAGATATGGGAAATAGTGGTAGCGAGACGAATAAGAGAAGAGAGTGAGGTAACACAGAACCAATTTGGGTTTATGCCGGGCCGGGGAACCACGGACGCCATATTTGCACTTCGCCAACTATGCGAGAAATACAGAAAAGCCAAAAAGAACTTGCACATGGTGTTCGTGGATCTGGAAAAGGCATACGATAGAGTTCCGCGTAAGGTTCTGTGGTGGTGTATGAGAGAGAAGGGAGTGCCAGAGAAGTATGTGCGGCTTGTGCAGGCGATGTATGATAGAGCTAGTACTCACGTCAGGTCTGAAGCTGGAGTCACCGACAAGTTCAATGTGGCGGTAGGTCTACACCAGGAGTCGGCTTTAAGTCCGTATTTGTTCCTCCTGGTTATGGATGCTCTGACATCGGACTTACAGGAGGAAGTACCCTGGTGTATGCTGTTTGCCGATGACATTGTTTTTATTGGGGAAAATGCACTTGAGGTCCAGAGCAGACTGGGAAAATGGCAAGAAAGACTGGAAAGTGTGGGACTGAAAATCAGCAGAACCAAAACTGAACAGATGTTCTGCGATTTCGGTGGTCTATCCAGTTTTTCCCCTATTGCCTTAGATGGTGTATACCTACCAGTCTGCTCCGACTTCCGGTACCTTGGATCATTATTCCAAAATGACGGAAGCATCGACCGTGACGTGAAAAATAGAATAAATGCGGGATGGATGAAATGGCGACAGATCTCAGGGACAACATGCGATCGACGGATGCCCCTTAAACTTAAGGGGAAAATCTATAAGACGATTGTAAGGCCTGTTGTATTGTATGGATCTGAATGCTGGGCGACAAAGGTGGAGGATGAAAGGAGAGTGCACGTAGCGGAAGGGATATTAGGGGGAATAAATACAATTAGTTTGGGTTATTTTAACATAGGATTGTTTCTTGTAAATTTTGGTTTTGTAAATTGTTCCTTGTCCATCATAGGAGGTAGGCAGTTTTTCGGGTCCAGTAATGGACACTCGCAAAATAACGTCATTTCTTTATATCTTTGGAGCAACAAACTAGTATGTTTTATACCTTATCTCATGCTTAATGCAGTAAGTAAAACGCATTCAAGATTACACCGTGCGTTATTTTTTTATTTTTTTATACATGAACTCATCTCTCTTAGCAACATTACTAAGAATTCGTCTTGATATTTTTTTCAGTTAACTGGTGAATTTTATCTTGTCTCCAAATCCTTCAGAAATAACCGAATTAATTGAAACTTCAAAATTAAACAGCTCTACAACTCTAGTTTATGGTACATAGCCGTCAGTTTTTGGAAACTTATTTTAGATACTTATTTTTAAGGATTTGTGTTTTTTTGTCCATAATGGCATCACCGTCCATTATGGGGTATTTTACCTTAAGGATTTGTAGTACCTAATAAAATTATGACCATTTTCGCAATACAAATTGGGTGTTTATCGACTTGTTATGCATAATTTAATAATCAGAAAAATCCAGTTATCACTTAACGGCCTTACAATGAAATAATACCCACTATGAAAAATATAAAGCTCAGTTTTTGTAAACATTTAAAATACCTTTTTTGCTTAACTGGGAACAAGATTTAATGTCCTGCAACCTTCATTAATGCGTACATTTAATACAGAGTACCTTCTTATTTTTTAGTCACCTACAATCATTAACATTTACATTTTTGGTATATTGTATCAATATCAATCCCATATACCAATTATCAAACACATACCTACATTGATTGTAGGTGAAAAATACATTTGAAATTTCCAGTGTCGTCATATACATAGACTGATGTATAGTCTCGCTCGGACCAATTTTCCCGGGTCAATTTTTCCGATCCGAAAACTTGAATGTGATTTTGTACTTTTATTGTGTACGCCCAGGAATTACGAGGATAGAACTCCTAGTAGCTATTATGTCATCATCCTCCTTGAGTTAACCCGGCATTTGCCACGGCTCATGGGAGCCTGGGGTCCGCTTTGACAACTGATCCCAAGATTTGGCGTAGGTTATTAGGGGATATTAGGGGAAGTTTGAAAGTTGCGCCTATAACGGAAAAGATGAGGAGTGGCAGGTTGGCGTGGTACGGTCATGTAATGAGGAGGGATGAGTGTCATATAGGCAAAAGAATGTTGGAGATGAATGTTGATGGATGGAGAGGGAGGGGTAAACCCAAACAACGATGGATGGATTGTGTGAAAGAGGACATGAGAAAGAAAGATGTGAGTGTTGAGATGACGAAAGAAAGGGGAGAATGGAAGAGGAGACATGTTGTACCCACCCCACATAACGTGGGATAAGGGTAGGAGGAAGAAGACTTATATAATAGCTACTACTATTTATTGAAGCTTACTTTCATTCAACTAAATATTTTTATTAATTCTGAAAACTTTATTTATTACGATACCAAGTACCTACCTATGCCATATTTCAATATTAATGACCTGAAACAATGAATGCCGAGGGTTAACCTTCAGGTAGTTCAGGTATATTTTGCAGAAGAAAGAAATCGATAGTGTTTTTTTTTTTTATTAATTAGTCGGGCATATTAAAAAGTTTTGTCACATTTTTTCCCAAACCACTATTTATTAATCAAAACTTCGGTAAAAATAACTTATTAGGATTCACTTCATTCTTGTAAAACTTAGAGTTTTACTAATACAATACATATGCAAGGCTATCCTCAGACGCCAAAGCTTTCGTTAATTTCGTGTTCTTTCTAAACCTGTTATATAAGGTGTTTATTTATTTATTTACATTTATTAATAGATCCAACAGCTATGACATAAGTATATAAGACACAGTAGATACGGGAAGCCAATTACAGGAACTCAGTGGTAGCGACAATTTATATAAATATAATAGGTACTATAAATTGCGCACTATCGCAACCACAAGTGAAAAACCGGCCAAGAGCGTGTCGGGCCACGCTCAGTGTAGGGTTCCGTAGTTTTCCGTATTTTTCTCAAAAACAACTGAACCTATCAAGTACGAAACAATTTTCCTAGAAAGTCTTTATAAAGTTGTACTTTTTTGATTTTTTTCATATTTTTTAAACATATGGTTCAAAAGTTAGAGGGAGGGGGACGCACTTTTTTTTCCTTTAGGAGCGATTATTTCCGAAAATTATAATATTATCAAAAAACGATCTTAGTAAACCCTTATTTATTTTTAAATACATATCCAACAATATATCACATGTTGGGGTTGAAGTGAAAAAAAATATCAGCCCCCACTTTACATGTAGGGGGGGTACCCTAATAAAACATTTTTTTCCATTTTTTATTTTTGCACTTTGTTGGCGTGATTGATATACATATTGGTACCAAATTTCAGCTTTCTAGTACTAACGGTTACTGAGATTATCCGCGGACGGACGGACGGACGGACGGACGGACAGACAGACATGGCGAAACTATAAAGGTTCCTAGTTGACTACGGAACCCTAAAAGCTGTCGTACATATCAACTTATACACTAATATAATCATGTTAACAAATTAGTCACATATATTTGAAGGGACGTTAATTAACATCAAAACAATTAACTTTCACTAGAAAAAAAATTTCATATATTTTTAAACCATAATGTCATTATGGTTTATCGGAAGGTAATTTGGACATCGTAATATGAATATAATTTTAGTTTGTAAGTGGATAATGATAACAAGATGGCCAATAATTTACCATAATAACAATAATTACAATGTACACGTGTACAGGGAAAAGCTGTTTTGATTTGACTGATACTGATAGATGTTAATATAAAATTATAATAATTAAGAAAGAGAGAAACATGAGTCCAGCACGGTCACGTAATAAAGTCTATCATCCGAGGCCGTCCTTTCCGCACTATTTGTAAATGTGATGGAGACACACCGACGCGATAATGTTTATCACACCAGTGATTTAAGACTTCGAACTTTATACCCAGAAACGCTGCCAATTAACCATCAAAATCATTATTCTTTCCTCCTGCCGAAAAGCGTCAAATTTCAGGCCGCTGCGCTAAACAAAGTTACCGTTTCCCGGCTCCGTTTATAACAAAATCTAAAAGTAAACTTCGTATTCAACTAGGCCTAAAGTAGGCCAATAGGGCCTATGATCTATGCAATCGGGCTAAAGGCAAACAACAACTGTTTCGAGAAAAACAAGCCAAGTAGGTATTTCAATTACAAATTGAGCTTCCGTCTTTTCTCATTTTGTCAAGATTATCTTCGTATTTGATATACTTAAAATTCAGGTAATTTATAAGGAAATGTCTAATTTAATACGGATGATGAATTCGGCCCGATGGAGGGAAGATTCTGCGCAGTTAATATCGTTTCGTGATTTTGGATTATGAAATATCTCGTGATTGATGTTTTGAGCCGTTTGTTAAATCTATTTACTTTTGGTATTTATATATTTTTCTTAATCCACATTAAGATGATATTATGGAGTTTTTTATAATAGGGCAATTTGATTTTGTATTTCCGGGCTACTTCCTCTACAGTTCGTAAGTTTCTCCTGTAGGACAAGATTATTATGATGAAATAGATTTCTTATCGATACAGATATCCTTAAAAATGCATAAGTGGGCATTAGGGTGGAGCGAATTTAAAAATTTTGGAAATATGCAATTGAATACCACTCAAAGAATGCCTAATTTTATGTAGATTATGAGAAAAATAATAAAAAAAAATCTAGTTATATACTTTTGGCCCTCTACCATTAATTTAATAAAAAAATATTAATATTTTTTTGCAAAATATATTTTTTTAATTTTACATATTTTTTTTTTTATATATATATATTAAACACCACCTTTGGTATCAGAAATGATTTTAATTTATTTTTTTTACTTTAAAACATTTTTTTTCTGAGACCTAAATTTACTGTAAATTTGTAATTTTCCAAAAAATCCTATTTATATATAACTCGTGCTTAAAAAAATATTCTAAGCATGTGACAGAAAAGCTATCAATCGAAATAAACTCATAGCATATTAAACAACATATCAGTCCAACCAAAATTTTTGGTTATAACGCTTCAAAGTATGCTTAAATTGCCCAATTAACGCCTAATATGTCAGTTTTGGTCATCATGAAAAAGTAGGAAAAATCAAGAAAAACGCAAAAACCCAAAGCATTTTATTTATATCTAAAGATGTCCTTTCATATAAAAGACAACCCAAAAAATATATTGTACTTGTTACTTCGTTTATCGTATTTCGCATGATAACGTGATCATTGAGTCAAAAATGAAATATTGAAGTATCATTATTTACTATTATTTAATAAATTTAAACATTATTATGGTTAAATTCACTTAATAACAGGTTCTTTTATATCATAAATTAATAATAAAAAATAAAAATTGACATCCGACATTTTAATTTATTTGTTAATTTTACCTTATTTTTTTTTGCTTTTACGGCTGGTAGAGGGCTAAAAGTAGTACCTAATTTTAAATTTCATACCAGAAATATAATCTATAATTTTTTCCACAACTTTCGATACCTATTCCGTTATGAATTTCTAATTTTTAATTTTCTCCATACAAGCACGCTCCACCCTAAAAGCTGTACAATACTTGGGAATAAATTATTTAAAAACACAACCTTTCACAACGCCCCTCCGATGGGCCGTGTTAATAATAATTCAGCCTGTATTTGTATGCCGTCGATGGCCGCTCATATTTCCCTTGGCCTGGCGTTCATTTGTTTTTATGCCGCAGTAAAATATAACGAACTTTAAAATATTAATAAACCTGCAGGTAGTCATTTACATTGGGCGATTGTGGTTTTTACAATGCTTCTGTACGTTTTGTTCTTTTTCTATTTTGTCGAACAATGGTTCATATAACAGTTACATTAAATTTCTTTTGTCTGAGTTCATAAAATAATTGACACGCTTCATATTTATTAATGGGCGTTTTATTCATAATGAAAGTGCTGTGATACAGTAGAGTTCATAAATACCTGTACATTTTTTCACATTGTTGCTAGGAGTTAAGGTGAAGAAATGTACAGATATTTATGAACTCGACTGTACCTAGCAGATTTTTTTATCTTCATTAATTTGTTGTGAAACGCTATTAATCACTCATTTAATGAGGCAAGCATTTCTTAAAATATTTATAACGGAAAATAGATGTATTCAATACGTTGACAAACGATTTTTTTATATAACTCTAAGATTTTGCTCTCTATTGTACTTTAGGCCCATTAAACAATATTTATCATTTAATCCTTTGAAATTGAGAAATTGAAAGTAAAACGAACTCAATTTTGTCTTGAAAATACATCGAAACAAGTGATCATTTCTCCGAAAATCTACATGTTATCGAAGTTATTTTAGTATATAAATAATCTGCACAATGTGCTTAAACTGCTGTTATCCATTTGTCGTTATAATATTTTATCATGATTTTTTGCCAATTTTTTGAAAACTAGCCTTCCTGTCGCTATTTTACCGGCGACGGACGCCTGCGATTTCAGTGCCGCGCCGGAGCTCGAGGAGGTGAGACGTATGTCGCTTTGGTCTCCGAGTTTTCATCGCAAACGTCGAGAATATTTATCGTTGTGTGGGTCGGACGCCTTGTTTATACACGGGCTATCCTCGCATTGTGTGTGTGTAAACAGCGACCAACGAATTTGATCCTAGATCCGTAAATATTTGCTTTTGTAATACTTTGTTATGTTTGAATGTTAAAGTATTACAACATTATGATGATAAAAATGTGAAAATTACAATACGGTCAAGATGATAAGACACATCAAGATGGTACTCGGGATCTGATGATGGAGCCAGAAGGTGGTCACCAGTACCAGTGAACCATGTAAGTAAACGACTTCGTGTTTAGGCTCGTTGGGTTCGTCTCAACAAGACCTTTGACAAGAGGTGGTACTCAGGGTCTGATGATGGAGCCAGATGGTGGTCACCAGTACCAATGAACCATATAACTAAACCCAGAGATGGGGAAATCGTAATCGATTCCGGATTACACGATTACTTGATTTTACTTTGTAATCTGACACTACTGGGTGTCAGATTACTTGTAATGTCTGACACAAAAGTCGTCATGGGTGTCGTAAAATAGGTTTTAGGGGGTGCTGATTACAAAATGAATGACCAATTTGGAATCTGACATTGCTGACTGTCACTTTGACACAAAAGTCGTCATGGGTGTCGTAAAATAGGTTTTAGGGGGTGCTGATTCCAAAATTAATGACCAATGTGGAATCTGACATTGCTGACTGTCACTTTGACACAAAAGTCGTCATGGGTGTCGTAAAATAGGTTTTAGGAGGTGCTGATTCCAAAATTAATGACCAATGTTCAATCTGACATTGCTGACTGTCACTCTGACACAAAAGTCGTCATGGGTGTCGTAAAATAGGTTTTAGGGGGTGCTGATTCCAAAATTAATGACCAATTTGGAATCTGACATTGCTGACTGTCACTTTGACACAAAAGTCGTCATCCGGGTGTCGTAAAATAGGTTTTAGGGGGTGCTGATTCCAAAATTAATGACCAATGTGGAATCTGACATTGCTGACTGTCACTTTGACACAAAAGTCGTCATGGGTGTCATAAAATAGGTTTTAGGGGGTGCTGATTCCAAAATTAATGACCAATGTTCAATCTGACATTGCTGACTGTCACTCTGACACAAAAGTCGTCATGGGTGTCGTAAAATAGGTTTTAGGGGTGCTGATTCCAAAATTAATGACCAATGTTCAATCTGACATTGCTGACTGTCACTTTGACACAAAAGTCGTCATGGGTGTCGTAAAATAGGTTTTAGGGGTGCTGATTCCAAAATTAGTGACCAATTTGGAATCTGACATTGCTGACTGTCACTTTGACACAAAAGTCGTCATGGGTGTCGTCAAATAGGTATCCGGAGGTGTTTGAAAACTAATGACCAATTTGGAATCTGACACTGTTGACTGTCACTTTGACACAAAAGTGATCATGGGTGTCTTCAAATAGGTTTTCATGGGTACTGATCTCAATATTAATGATCAATTTGGAATCTGACATTGCTGACTGTCACTTTGACATAAAAGTCGTTATGGGTGTCATCAAATAGGTTTCCAGGGGTACTGTGCAATGTCAGGTTCCAAATCGGTCATTACTTTTTAAATCATTTCATTAATTTTGGAATCAGTACCCCTAAAAACTATTTGACTACAACCATGATTCCTTTTGTGTCAAAATGACAATTAGCACTGTGAGATTCCAAAATAGTCGTTAATTTTGGAATCAGCACCCCCGGAAACCTTTTTGACGACACCCATGACGACTTTTGTGTCAAAGTGACAGTCAGCAATGTCAAGATTCCAAATCGGTCATTAATTTTCAAATCAGCACCTCCGGAAACCTATTTGACGACACCCATGACGACTTTTGTGTCAAAGTGACAGTCAGCAATGTTAGATTCCACATTGGTCATTATTTTTGGAATCAGCACCCCCTAAAACCTATTTTACGACACCCATGATGACTTTTGTGTCAAAGTGGCAGTCAGCAATGTTAGATTCCACATTGGTCATTAATTTTGGAATCAGCACCCCTAAAACCAATTTTACGACACCCATGACGACTTTTGTGTCAAAGTGACAGTCAGCAATGTCAGATTCCACATTGTTCATTAATTTTGGAATCAGCACCCCCGCAAACCTATTTGACGACACCCATGACGACTTTTGCGTCAAAGTGACAGTCAGCAATGTCAGATTCCACATTGGTCATTAATTTTGGAATCAGCACCCCCTAACAACTATTTTACGACACCCATGACGACTTTTGTGTCAAAGTGACAGTCAGCAATGTCAGATTCCAAATCGGTCATTAATTTTTAAATCAGCACACCCGAAAACCTATACTCGTGGTATATGCACTTGAAATGTGAAAGTGAAAATGCTAGAATGACATGTAAACCACGAAGTTGTATAGTCATATTGTTCATTAGTATTGGTGACCACCATCTGGCTCCATCATCAGACCCTGAGCAACCACCTTGAAGTAATTAGAATTGTATTTGTCTTATTTTATCACTAGCTTTTACCCGCGGCTTCGCCCGCGTAATAAAAGTATTCTTATTCAAACGTTTACAAAAAATAAGATTTTCATTTGGATCCGTAGGTTTCTATGTAGGTACATTTGTCCGCAATTATTTCGATTAAGGTGCAGCGGGGCATTATACTTCTACATGTATCCACTGAACACGCTTACCATATATATTCCCCGTCCCCGTCCCTCCCCTATCCCTATTTCTATCCCTATCCCTATCCCTATCCCTATCCCTATCCCTATACCTACCCCGATCCCTACCCCTACCCCTACCCCTATCCCTATCCCTATCCCTATCCCTATCCCTATTACTATACCTATCCCTATCCCTACCCTTATCCCTGTTCCGGCTCGTCCCCTCCCGTCTCGTCCCGTCCCGCCCCGCCCCGCCCCGTCCCTGTTCCTGTCCCTGTCAAATTATCATGTTAGGCGGTGAATTTTGAAAAATCCTTTCTTAGTGCTCTTCTAAGGAACTTACGTGTAATTTGAAATCTCTTGAACCAGAAGTAAACATAAAAAAGAAATCCATATGGCTATTTTCGATATTTAAACCCCATTGCACCACAACAGGGGAAAAGGTATTTCACTTCCGCCACGTCAGATTTTAAAAACGTTGTATTTATCGTGATCAGCGACCCGATAAACCATAAAAACGATACCCATATTGGTTTTTTGACATTATCGCCCCTTTTCACCCTTTTAAATGGTACATTTTTAAAAAACTTGAAACACGTATTTAGTCATATGTCTTTAGCAATCCTCCTGTGAAGTTTCGCATAAAACAGTGAAACTAACATTGTTTCCCCATACAAACTTTGAACCCCCATTTGACCCCCTTAGGAGGCGAATTTTGAAAAATCCTTTCTTAGTGCTCCTTTACACTATATAAGGAACCAACGTGCCAAATTTGACATCTCTAGGACCAGCGGTTTCAGCTGTGCGTTGATATGTCCGTCAGTTTATATATTTTTTTATATTTAAACCCCATTGCACCACAACAGGGGAGAAGGTATTTCACTTCCGCCTCGTTAGATTTAAAAAACGTTGTATTTATCGTGATCAGCGACCCGATAAACCATAAAAACGATACCCATATTGGTTTTTTGACTTTATTAACCCCTTTTGACCCTTTTAGGGGTAAAATTTTCAAAAAATCTAAAACACGTATTAAGTCATATGTCTTAAGGAATCTTCCTGTGAAGTTTCGAATAAAATAGTCAAACTAATCTTGTTACCCCATACAAACTTTGAACCCCCATGTGACCCCCTTAGGAGGTGAATTTTGGAAAATCCTTTCTTGGCGCTCCTCTACACTACATAAGGAACCTACGTGCCAAATTTAAAATCTCTAGGACCAGTGGTTTCGGCTGTGCTTTGATATGTCCGTCAGTCAATATATTTTTTTGATATTTAAACCCTTTTGCACCACAACAGAGGAGATGATATTTCACTTCCGCCTCATTAGATTTTTAAAACGTTGTATTTATCGTGATCAGCGACCCGATAAACCATAAAAACGATACCCATATTGATTTTTTTACTTTATCACCCCCTTTTCACCCTTTTAGGGGTTAAATTTTCAAAAAACCTGAAACACGTATTCAATCATATGTCTTAAGGAATCTTCCTGTGAAGTTTCGAATAAAATAGTCAAACTAATCTTGTTTCCCCATACAAACTTTGAACCCCCATTCGACCCCCTTAGGAGGTGAATTTTGGAAAATCCTTTCTTAGTGCTCCTCTACACTATATAAGGAACCTACGTGCCAAATTTTAAATCTCTTGGACCAGCGGTTTCGGCTGTGCGTTGATATGTCAGTCAGTCAGTCAGTCAGTCAGTCAGTCAGTCAGTCAGTCAGTCAGTCAGTCAGCTTCTTCTTTTATATATTTAGATCATATTAATATATACTTTACTCTAATACTTATCATATAACAAAAGCAAATATTTGGGATGGGGTCTACTTTTATAATTATTACTTTAATTTTTTAAATAAATTATAACATAATTGATATTATTTCGCGCTATATTCTCGTATTTTCGTACAAAATAATGTTTATTAGGAACCAAAAGTTTATATCGAGATAGTAGATTGTGGTTGTTATCAAAATTCCATAGAAAGGATCAAGATTGTTTTGTCCATTATTGTAGTGCGAGCGAGTGATAAGACGTGCTAGAAAGGGTCGGCATATTGGGCTCGCGCGGCGGGTAAAATACCTAATTTCGCCCGACGCCGAAATGTTATAACGCTCTTAAGATTGCGGAGCAATATTAACTTGGGCGAGGAGATTATTATAGCGTCAAATTCCGAGTTCTACGTGAAATGTAAAAATCTTAGCATATTTCCTTTATTGACAGGCAGCCTATTACCTACCGCGAATCGCAGAAAAAAAACCGGCCAAGAGCGTGTCGGGCCACGCTCAGTGTGGGGTTCCGTAGTTTTCCGTATTTTTCTCAAAAACTACTGATAGGTTCAGTAGTAGTTCAAAACAATTTTCCTAGAAAGTCTTTATAAAGTTATACTTTTGTGATTTTTTTCATATTTTTTAAACATATAAATTACTCGCGGTCCCAGCACAAGCAATCCTAGGAAGCACTTCCTATCTAACCGTGTCGTACGCGAGTGGAATAAACTACCAGAAACAGTCATAAGTGCTCCTTCAGTGAACAGTTTCAAAAACAGACTTGATAAACATTTAAAACTAAAATATAAACAGTAGTAACTTAAAAACAAGTGCAGTGATATACACGCATCAACTATCAGCTGCTAGTGTATCAAATAATATAATATAATATATGGTTCAAAAGTTAGAGGGGGGGGACGCACTTTTTTTTCCTTTAGGAGCGATTATTTCCGAAAATATTAATATTATCAAAAAACAGTCTTAGTAAACCCTTGTGTCTCTCTCTGTCGCGCCAATAGGCAAGAGCGATAGAAATCGATAGCTACGAAAGAGATATTATCGTTAGTGTTTAGTGATCGTTTGTGTATTCGGCTGCGCATACAGGTCATCCCTATCGCCTTCGCTACATAATATGTCACACGGTACCAAAATTATTTTATCCAAATTCCACCTTGGGCGTTAATACTTGAATCCCCCGCTACGCTCAGGATTCTATTTTTGCTCGTGATTCAATTATAGAATCTTTGCTTCGTTCAGGAAGTCAGGATTCTGTTTCAAGAAGTTCAGATTTCTGTTCTCTTTGCTCCCTTGTTACACAATCTATTTTCATCACACCAGCACTTTAAATGTGCTATTGCACGCAGGCGGAGCGTGAGTTATAGAAAAATTGTTCTCCCAAGGGAATAATGAAATTTCTTGTACCGTACTTAACTTTTTTACATCTATTTACATATTTTTTACATTGCGAGTGTGATGAAAAACATTGTGTGTTAAATGTGTGTAACTCGGGGAGTATGAATATTACTAACTCGAGTCTTTAAATCGCTCCGGCTAGCCGTCGCGATTTAACTTACTCTCTTTAGTAATATTCAACTTCCTCGCCTTGTTGCACAATGTACTATTGCATGTACGCAATTCATATTCACATACATAGCTTTGACATGTAGTGAACATGGAAATTTTCACATGCCCTGTGGCAGAGCATATTAAGGATCTCCAATGTAAACACTTTATAACATCTACTGTAACGCACCATATGTTCTTGTGAATAAACTTTCATTCATTCATTCATATATGTATCTGTGTCGTATAGGCATCGTATTCATCGTATTCTACATAAAACTTTTATAAACTCATAGTAGTGGTTCTGATAGGCGCTCAGAAACAGTTGCTGCGTAAGGGACCTGTACAGGTGCGCTTACCCTACCGGAATCTAGGGTCCCGATAGTTGCTTACATTGCTTCTATCTTGCTAGACAGGAATTTGTAATGTTTTTTTTTTATTTCACTTTAAACTGTCATGATTTACTACGCTCAAACCCTACTAGGAGAGATCAAAACACCACTTTTCTGTTAGACAAGATCAGTTTTTTTTTTTTTTTGTGTAGGTAACTCAATTTGTTTAAGTAATGTTTTGAAATATAAAGTATATACATTATTTTTCCTCATAAACGATGTGAAAAGCAATACAAATACAGCTAGTATCACGTCACATGATACCTAGCATTTTTCTACACCTTGGGCGTTCACACTTGAATCCACTACGCTCACACTGAGAGAAAATACAACCAGTTTTCATGTTCGTTCAACAAGATTTTTGGTTAAAATAGCGCCTACGTGCTCTTTGGTTCAAACAACAAGCTACTTGTCATTTGAATCGGCAATATATTTGAATCAACGAGTCGATTTTATAAAAACAACCTGACACATATTGTTTTAAACATACGTTTGGCTGATTCAAACAGATAAACCGCAACAAGTCGAACTTGTTAAATTCACAATGCAAATTTCTCTCAGTGCAGGGTTATATTTCTGATCCCACGCTATGCTCGGGATTCAGTTCTTCGCTTCGATCATGATTCAGTAAACGCCTTCGTCATGAATAGGTATATCATTTTGCTTTCTTATGACACAATTTACTATTAAATTTCTTAAAATACTGCTGGTAACTGAACATTTTAAAATGTTGACCGCGCGCCGCCCGCTTGAAAGTCCGCTTGCAGTAAGGCGCGGTATATAAATCACATAGGTACAGTCTAGTTCATAAATATGTGTACATTCCTTCACTTTAATTGGTTGAAATAAGGTGAAAAAATGTACACATATTTATGAACTCGACTGTACAATTGAAAATTATATAAAAGCCAGAAATAAACAGCGTTCGAAGGGACAAATCATTCCAAAATTTCGCTGTGCAAGACAGAAAATTTTAATTTCTACTAAGTGTCCTAACCCGCCAAACATCGGAACAATACCAGCACAGGTTGCTGTAAAGTGAACATTTTAACACGTTGGCTGCTAAGCCCGCACGACGCTCGACCGTCCGGTTGCGGTAATATTTAGCGATAAGACACGTACGTCTGTTTGTTTTCCTCGCCTTTCCAAATGTACTGTGAGTTGCTGGGCTTACATGACCACTGTGACGTTTTGTGTATTTTACACATTTTTAAGTCTAAGGAAAAATTCACACCTCCTCCAGGACTCGAACCTGCGATCTTCTGCTATCTGAGGAAGGCTGCTGCTGAAGGAATAAAACAAGTCTTTATAAAGCAATTATAAGCTATATTAAGTGGAAATAACTTTAGGTATAAAACGCGAGTGACAAACGGTAATGTCAGAAGAATGTAAACAAAACTGTCAACACTATGCTAGCAACCAGTGTGATAAAGAGGATTGCTCTGCATAAAGGTCTATGCGTCCATATTTCCAACAATTATCTTGATTTTTTTACTATTGGCCCCATTTGAACTGAAGTACCTACTAAAAAAACTCACGAAATGTTAGCCCGGGGCCTCGCAAAGACTAAAAGCCGCTCCTGCTACCTTCATAATTATTATGTGATAGGAATGCAGCGCTAAAAAGTCAAACTGATCAGAAACCCGCTGGCAGTCGACAATTCGAGTCGCCCTCCATTACAGATAAAGCAGCTAGTACCTACTAGGGTGCCATTGCAGAGTAACATTCATATTAAAAGTAGATTTATTTAAGTCCTTCCATCTTTAAATATACCAATCCTATAAAAAGGTATTAAAAGGTAAGTGGAAATCCTTCCTAAGAGCCCTATGCCCCTGGTGAGGGACAGCAGGATATAATAATAATCATCATCATCATAAAAAGGTTCAGCTGTTTAGCTGTTCCATAGCGTCTGTTCGGAGAAGCTTCGTGGATTGTATGGGACCCCATACATTTCATGACTTCTTTTTCCGAACAGACTCTAAAAGAAAACTAGACAGGTGCTACTTTCTTATTTGAGTTATTAAAAGTACCTAGTGGTAGTACGTTAAATTTTACTAATTACCTAGTGATAAGTACAATGAAAGTCATGTAAACCTACGCTTTAATTCCGTCGTTAAAATAAAGGGCTTATTAATAGCCAAAACGCTTCGGGTGGCGATTTAGATAACATGAATGTTAGTTAATTATTTATAGTGACTAGACCTGCAGAAAATAATATGTATTAGGCAACAAACTTTAGAATGGAACATAGGTATTACTCAACTAGAGCCTTACCACGAGTTTCACTTTGATGTCTGCATAGCTTACTTTTATTTTATGTAGCTCGTAATAATAATTATGTTACTACCGCAAAACTCGTAGTACGTATCACCCTTTACGTGTATCATCCTTTTACGTGTATATTTATAACATTTGCTCAGACTAGGAGCTGACTTAGACAAAGGTATCTAGAAGGAAGAGAGTGACTGAAGCATAAAAATCAATAAGTAATCAATAAATTTTTATAATATCTATTTAAATTTATCATAAAAATCAAGTTTAGATTTAATTAGCCGCCTTTACACAGTCGCTCTATCGCGCGTTCCCGGAGCGTACAGGATAGAGCGCGATTGCGCGATTGCGTGTTGTTGGTTTTTAAGGTTCACGTTCTTTCGCGCGTGATTGCGCATCGAAGTTTTTGAGAACGAAAAGAGCGTGCGTGTAAAGGCTAATCGTGCGCGATATACTGGTTATTATTGTTATTAATAGTATCGATTTATAAAGAGCAAGTAATTCAACCACTTATTATTTAGTCCACGAGCGTGTGTCCGCCATCTTGCGCGCGCGAATGAACGTACGTGACTACGTGTAAAGACAACCTCAACCACGCGATTGCGCGTCCGCTCCAGCGCACGCAATCGCGCGTTCTTTCCCTTCCCCTCCCGTCGTCTTTACACGCGCATTCTTTCATACGCGATTGCGCAATAGAGCGTCTGTGTAAAGGCGGCTATTAGTTGTGTTATGTATATTTGAAAGATGACGATAAGGTTAGGGACTGCGGATACTATAAGCGCTTTACTCCTTAGTTTTTTTATTATCAGGGCCCATAACTTTCATGTCGATGAGGTAAAATTGACGTCACGCTGCATATAGAATGATTCAAGAGTTTTATTTAATAATTAATCATTATTCATCAATCATTTTAATCATGACTTCAAAACTAATCTATTCATACGTGAAATAATCAATACCTACTTGATACATGAAAAGTAAATTAAATTATTTGTTTATTTTTTTACATTGATTTTATTAAATATGTTTGTTACCATATTTCAATAAAATATTAAAACAAAACAAATTGTTTCCTTTTCGTTTCACGTATTGCAAGTAGGCATTAATTATTCCACGTATGAATAGTTTACTTTTGAAGTCATTTGTACTACATGATAAAAAATGATTAATGAATAATGATTAATTATTAATTTATTACAATAAAACTGTTTGAATCGTCCTATAACTATGCAGCGTGACGTCAAATTGATGTCGTCGGCATGAAAGTTACGGGCCCTGTTTATTATTCTAAACAAAATACTACACTATATATATATAAACACGCCTGCACTCCCAGAAGGTTTATGAGAAGCACTTAAAAGTGCTTAAGTGTCAGTGCCAGTCATAGCAATTCAGGGGTTCAACTAAAACGAAACTGTGACATTGCAGTGACAGGTTGCTAGCCCATCGCCCACACCACAATTAAACTCATTGTCCATATCACAATTTAACCCATTGTCAATCACACAATCTTCTTCAACACGGGGGTGGTGAAATTGTCACCACATGGAAAAAATGTGGCATCAATGACATCGATCGTCCGACGTACCTACTTGCGTTAAGGTCCATTCACGTCAGACCACGACGCTGCTCTACGGTGCGCCATCGCCTCCTGGGTACGTAGCCGAATGGCACAAACGCTCACGAAACGAAACGCTCGCAGATATCTATCTCTATCGCTCTTGCGTATTGGCGCGACATAGCCAGGCTTTTCGTTTTCGTTTCGCGTCGCAGAAATGCCATTCGGCTACGCCTCCTGTCCGACACCGGGCCGTACGACTCGAGTATACATCGTCCCCTTACTGCAAATACCGACTATGTGCAAAAAAGTGATTTTGAGATAATGCGATTTTAATGTTTGAAGGTACGATTTCATATGAAAACATGAAAAAAATTACTATTTGTATACAGCATTCTACAGCCCGTATTGTGTTGTTTAATACTTAATCGTAAACAATATCCAGGCTTGATTTGATTGCCGATAAAACTACGATTTAAAAAAAATAGTAGCAAACTTAGTTGGTTTTTCCTGTAGAAATAAAAATTTGTATATTTCTCTTATTAATACATATAAAGCAGTGTTTCCCTTTGATTAAGCTTTGCTTTTAATACACTTTACTTATGATTTGCAAAAAACGAAAAAATATACAAAAGTTTTGAACTTATTTCAAAATATATTAAATATTCTCAATGACATAGGCGGTTTTAGTTGCAGGAAATATAGCTGCTCTAATTTTATGTTACAAAACTTCACTTATCATTGTTAATTTAACTGGTACATTTGTAATAAAAAGTTTTTTAACATTACTAACCATTAATAATACTTTATTTATGGTTTTGAAGAGTTATTCTCAAAAAAAAAATTTTGAAAAAAATCCTCTTCAACCGGTTTTAGGAGATTTTTCACAAAATACTTTAACCGATTTCAGTAAAATTTAACAAGAAGTAACGCAATAGCATTCCCTTGAAATCACAAAAAGAATTTTACAAATCGGTTAATGCGTTTTTGGGTAATAGCATAATATGCATAGGTACTTACTACATACTAGTTCACTGTCTCAGCAATCCGAAGTCCGCCATAATTTATGTTCGAAATTTCACTATCTACACTGTTACATTTAGTATAGGTAAATAGTTTTTGTACGCTCAATAACCTGAAGTAATAGTTTATTTAAAGTTTTGTAGTATTTACGCCAAAGTCACTAAAATGTAGGCGTAGATGAGGTAATAAGTAAGAAAAAGTAATGTGTAACGGTAATTACATAGGTTTCTGGGGCGATTTAAAGCAATCATGTTTGCAATATTCTTACGCCCCCAGTTACACGCAGTGTTTTTCATCACACTTGCAATAAAAAGATAAAAAAGTATTTATGGTAGTCCAAAATACAAATTTAAACACTCTTTTGGGAAAAAGTTTTTTCTTTTACTCCTGATACGCCTTCGTGCGATTGCACACTTACTGCGCAAGAGTGATAAAAAGTTATTAAACAACATCTTCATCGCTGGTGGAATTCGATACAAACACGTCCGTAACACGGCTGACAATGCTAGACTAACTAGGTATTAAGTGATTGGAAGCACTCATGGTACTATTTAGTTACGATACCTTTGTCAAAAAGTCTGCGTAAGTCCATTTTCTTGAACGCAGAGATAGCTAGTTGTTTATCGAGCTTTAGACCGAGATAGAAATATGATATGATACATTAAGAGGTTTGAGGTGGTTCTACTGAACTGGAGTTTAATTTGTGGCGTTGGTTTTCTTGCCTTGTGCTACGTCCAGATCTCGACATGAACTTAAGCCTAGTGCCCACTAAGCTCGCCGAGTCGAATCTCATTAATTCGCCTTCTGCATTTCTTATGAAACTACGTCCATTAGCGACGCGTCGAATCGGATTCATCGTTCATTGTAAATGTATGCAGGGCTCGATTCGACGTGCCTCGACTCCACCTAAGTGTCCTCAAGACTTTATTCAGCCTTTGTGACAGAGATTTAATACCTAAAGGGTACCATGAGTGGTTTCAACCACTTAATACTGCAGTTGGTGAAGTGGTACACAGTTGTGACATCTGAAGTCTACTCGTACCGTAGGTATGCTAGTAAGTAAAGTAAAGTAAAGTTTATTCATTGTTAACTGTGTACATAAGATGGTATGATATACAGGAAATACAGTATCAACAGTGCCCATTTCGAGCGTACAATATTCTTAAAAACTACTGACTATATTAGCTTACTGGCTAACTTATAATTATTACCCGGTATATTTCAGAAAAAACTCATTTAGGTTGTAGAACATCGTATGAAAAACGAAGCTTTATTTAAGACAAACAATGGGTTATAATTATGTATAAAGAAGAGAAATATGCAAACATTTATTTCTACAGGAAAAACCAACTAAGTAGGTATTCGACTGTTTCATTAAATCGTATTTGATCGTCAACTAAATACATTCTGAATATATATACGACAAAGTAGTAAACAAAAAAATATAGGGTTTAAAATGCCATACACATAACGTAAATTTCTTCATGTTTTCATATAAAGCGTGCCTTCAAACTTTCAAACCGCATTATCTCAAAATCGCCTATTTACACATAGTCGGTATTTGCAGTAATAGACCGTTATCCTTTCCTTCGTCACATCACATGCAAAACCAATTATAGTCCCTATACAACTTTTTGGTAGAATGAAATTGCTGATGTTTGTAAACAAACATCTTCTGGAAAAACATCTTAAAGACATTTGGTGTATTTAGCCTGGCTTAAAATAAAGAATTTTGTTGATAGTTTTATTTGCAAAAATCAAATATGTACACATTAAACTTTTTTGTAGAACATAAGATGGCTACTTTAACAAAATGTTTAAATGCAAAAAAACACTATACACCATTAAAAGGTTCTACTTGGCGGATAAAGCATAAAAGTTTATATTAAATATTCATATTACATTCTGGCAGTTTATAATGCAACAAATTGACCATTAAGTAACTTTATGCGGAAGCTATCTTTTGAATGCAGCGTCGTATCAATACATGGGTTTTAACATATTGTAGCCCTTGAAAACCTTATTCTATAGGTGCTAAAAACTCGATTTCGTCAAAAAGTCACTTAGTCGGTATTTGCATTAATGGGACGACATGACCTTGACGTAATCGTTGAGTCTACGTTCACGACACGGAGCAGGGCCTCTACGTTCACGACACGGAGCAGGGCCGTCTGACAGCGGGCTGTCCGACCTAACTGAGTCGCCTGAGCAACGGACTGTTTCTTTATGTCAAACTAGCTTTTGCCCGCATGCAGCTTCGCTCTCGTTAGAAAGAGACAAAAAGTAGCCTATAATGTCACTCTCCATCTCTTCAACTATCTCCACATAAAAAAATCACGTCAATTCGTCACTCCGTTTTGCCGTGAAAGACGGACAAACAAACAGACACACACACTTTCCCATTTATAATATTAGTATATGGATGTCAATCATCCTTTAAGCAAATAATCAATTTGTAAACAGGGTTCGTAGCCAAACGGCACAAACGCTCACTAAGCGAAAAGCTCGCAGATATCTATCGCTATCGATCTTGCGTGTTGGCACGACAGAGCCAGACCAGCCTCCTTTCGCGGCGTTTCGTTTTCGTTTGGCGTCGCAGAAATCCTTTATTCGGTTAAGGACAGATTCTGGTTTGGGCAGATTCTGGTTTGGGCAGATTCTGGTTACGGCAGATTCTTTTTAGGACAGATTCGTGTTTGGGCAGAAATTGGGCAGTCGCGACCAAAAACTTTAAGTCGATCAGAACAATCACATTATGCAATTTTTTTTTTCATTTTCGTACAAATTGTATGGGGAAAGTTTTCTTCAATTTGTGGATTTTCTAACCGGAAAATTTTTTTTGGTTCCATACTAGCTTTTGATCCTGGATGGAAATAGGATCGAATGGCATAAAAAAAGTTTGTCACAAATTATATTTTTCTCGCACCCTGTATGTTTTTTCCAAAATCTGTTAGGCACTGGTCCCACCGCGAGCTAGTAAACTATGAGCTATCGGCTATTTCAAGGAACAATAGATAATCGCTTCCGTGAATATAAAAGTGACAGAGATGTCATAGCTGGGCGATGAACTATAGTAGCCCGGCTATGATATCTCTGTCACTTTTAAATTCACGGGAGTGATTATCTTTTGTCTTTTGAAATAGCCGATAGCTCATAGTTTACTAGCTCGCGTTGGGACCAGTGCACCTGGTGGGAGCAAGACGAGCATACTTTCGATTGCCAGAGTCGTAATCGAATACAACTCATGGTAAGCTCACTATACACATGAAATAAAATAACAATACACTCCTTTTTTTTGGGCAGTCCTGTAAAAAGTTCTATTAGGGTTCTAGACACTTTTTTCGATGATTGTATTTCTGCCCAAACAAGAATCTGCCATAAAAAGAATCTGCCGTAACCAGAATCTGCCCAAACCAGAATCTGTCCTTAACCGAATAAAGGGCAGAAATGCCATTCGGCTAGGCCTCCTGGTCTTCAAGCAAGTACCTACTTACGCGCTTGTAAATGCCTTATCAGATAATCGATGGAATCAGGCGTTACTTAACAGAAAACTATAATAATCTTCTTGGTTTTTGAAAGCCTCGTCTTAAAATAAAATTATTATGTCCAAAATACAGTAAATTAGTACCCCAGAACTCCGCCTAACTTAGTTCCACTTCTCGAGTTGTCGTGGCGCTTATTTAAACCCCTTGGTTCACTTGAGCTGTGCTAAAACTTGCTGTGATATTTGATTATATTATTAAAGGTTAAGGTGCGAACACAGTGGTACCTAATTGTACTATTTTTATTATCATATAAATACAAGTACTTACGTTGTGTTAAATGGGAGCAACATGTCATATTTTTACAATAAAGGCGTTTATTGAATCCTCATCGAAGTGAAGGATACTATAATTGAATAGCATAGTGAGGTTCAAAGCGGTGAAGGAAAACATCGTGAGGAAACCAGACTAATTCCAATAAGGTCTTGTTACCCTTCGGGTTGGAAGGTCAGATAGCAGTCGCTTTCGTAAAACTAGTACCTACGCCAAATCTTGGGATTAGTTGTCAAAGCGGACCCCAGGCTCCCATGAGCCGTGGCAAATGCCGGGATAACGCAAGTAGGATGATGAGTGAGGTTCAAAGCCCAGGGTGGAAATAATTTTGCTACCATGTGACACATGCTGCCTTTTTCATCGCCTATCTATGAGGAAATTATGTTCCAAAATAAATCTATGATGATAAAATCTATAATGATCTATGATAATAAAATCTATGATGTGCAAATAAGTAGTACGTATTTAGTCAATAATAAAATTGTATTCGACTGCATAATAAAATTATATCGTGTGCAAATTCTTTTGGTTGCGTTAATATTTTATACTGGCAACACACGGACTTTAGTCCTTGAACACAGAAGTGCGACTTTGAACCCTCGTAATAGGGAAAAAGTCACCTTTTTGAATTACATTTTATATCAAACCTAAAATTATATCGTCATAAATGATTATTTTATTTTGGAATGCTCACGCTCCGTCTTGCGTGAGCGACGGGCGAAGCGACGCGACGCGACGCGATGCGACGCGATGCGACGGCGATGGCTCAAGGTCATCGCGTATCCATCGCGCGAAACTTCGGCACTAGCATTTTGGTGATTAGAATCACAAGATTCGCCGTCTCTCACAATGTGCAAATGGTCTAGCGGGTTTGACTTCTAGGTGGAATCGTTTGCGCCATGAGTGTCGTGAGTTCGAATCTCGGCTCACGCAATCTTTTTGCATTTTTATTTACTTTTTTTCTTTTATGTTCTACTAGCTTTTGCCCGCGGCTTCTCTTGAAAGACGGACAAACAAACAGACACACACACACTTTCCAGTTTAATCAGTATGGATTATTTGATTTTGTTTACCTGCTTATTTCTTTCTCTAAGATTCTACTTTCTTATTTTTTTTTTAAGAACTCCGGGTTTTATACTAACAAGGAAAGTTTTAAGTAGCACACAATAATACTGCATTTTGTTTTTATTAACTTAATGTTTATTTTAATCGATACTAATATTATAAACGGGAAAGTGTGTGTGTGTCTATTTATTTGTCCGTCCTTCACGGCAAAACTGAGCGACGAATTAACGTATACTATTTACTTATAACGAATGCTATTTACTTAATGTTGAAATGAAAAAATGTCATACAGTGTAACCCAGTGTTTTTTAATGCTGCCATCTAGTGTCGACTGGCATAACCACTACACTAAGAGCCCTTATTCCTTAGAGCGTTCATCAATTTCGTGAAATAGCCATTGATAGATGGCGTTGGCTTGGCGCTCGGTACGCGAGCCACCGGTAACGCAACACACAGGCAAGAATGATCTTGATAGTTTTGAATTTAATTGCTAGTAGTGGAGTAAAAGTAAGGTACCCTGGACATAATTCAATAACTCGTCCTTTTTGATATTTTATTGGGTATTATTATTAAGCATCAAATAGTAATTATGTACATAGATAAAAAAAAATACGATCGTATTCATATCTTATAAAAATCATGAGATAAAGTACATTATCCCACTTTTCGCTAACAGCAAAATAGTTAACCGAAAACTTTGTTAGATTAACTTTGTGGTGCACTCAGATGCGATCAGTTATTAGCGATATTACACAGAAAATAAATCTGATTGTGTACTTTTTTTACCGTTTTCATTTAATGTGAATATCTAGGTAGGTAAAAATGGTGACCATGATATATATATCAATTTGCATTGTATTAAGTATATATAGACATTTAACACCGATCTTAAACATATATTTTTAACGCTTAAATAAACATGAATTTCTCAGTAGGTATAAATTGTAACTGAGATTTTTTTGCTTAAGACCAGGTTTTTGTGTACTATAATCATGATTTTATCAAAATTAATACTGTGAAGGTCGCGCTTAAGAAACTGTAAATGTCAGTAATTTAAAAGGGTGCAAAGTTGTCGTAGAGCGGCTGTCGCGGGGCGGGGGGAGCGCGCGGGGCGCGGGCCTGGGAGAGCGCGCCGCGCACCGGCCGCGTCACCGCGGCGGATCGGTTAATAGGTTAGGGACGTAAGGTACCGGCCACACCAGAGCGTCGCGTGTCTCGGGGCGCGCAACGGACGTCCGCGCCACGCCACCTGAGTGTAATTCAAAAACCGGCCAAGAGCGTGTCGGGCCACGCTCAGTGTAGGGTTCCGTAGTTTTCCTTATTTTTCTCAAAAACTACTAAACCTATCAAGTTCAAAACAATTTTCCTAGAAAGTCTTTATAGAGTTCTACTTTTGTGATTTTTTTCATAATTTTTAAATATATGGTTCAAAAGTTAGAGGGGGGGGACGCACTTTTTTTCCTTTAGGAGCGATTATTTCCGAAAATATTAATATTATCAAAAAACGATCTTAGTAAACCCTTATTCATTTTTCAATACCTATCCAACAATATGTCACACGTTGGGATTGGAATGAAAAAAAATATCAGCCCCCACTTTACATGTTGGGGGGGTACCCTAATAAAACATTTTTTCCATTTTTTATTTTTGCACTTTGTTGGCGTGATTAATATACATATTGGTACCAAATTTCAGCTTTATAGTGCTAACGGTTACTGAGATTATCCGCGGACGGACGGACGGACGGACGGACGGACGGACGGACGGACGGACGGACGGACGGACGGACAGACAGACAGACAGACATGGCGAAACTATAAGGGTTCCTAGTTGACTACGGAACCCTAAAAATCGTCTCCTCAGTACATTTTGTATAGGAAGGACGTAAGACGCGCCCCAGGCGGCGTGGCGGCGGCGTGGCGCGCGCCGCGCCGCCTGGGGGCGCGTCTTACGTCTAAAATAAACACAACGGACGTGGCGTGGCGCGGGCGTGGCGAGGACGAGGCGCGGACGGGGCGCGGACGCAATCTAAATTACACACAAGAGGCGAAAACACGGCTCGATGCGTCATTATACAGGCTGATTTCGTTGCGGAAACGTCTTCCTCGTCCGATGATGAAGATGCGTTTGCCTTGCTGCAAATTCTCAATATGCAGAGGCACAGGAGATATTGGGTTCACCCTATGCGAAAATTATCCGAACATTACAGATATTTCGAAACCATGGAAAAGTTGCATGAATATCCGGATCTTTTTCGTACAGTTTATAAAATGTCAAATAAAAATGCAAATAATAAACCTTTGAATTCAGATTTCTTATCCCTCATGCCTGTTTGCCCCACCCAACCATACCCAGGCTGGCCCCGACTCCAAAAATAATTGATTTGTTTATAATTTGGATGTTTAGATTATTGCAATACGATAAGAAATCTGAATTCAAAGGTTTATTATTTTTTGCGTTTTAGTTTCTCCGTGTTTTGTAACGCGCTTATTTTTGAAGGCGGTTTTATATTAAAGAAAAATTTATTTATTTATTGATTTTAGTGGTTCCTATTGATATTATATACGTACAGTAGTGAAAGAATTATCCTTTAACTCCTAACCATTGAGGAGTTGACCTTCCATCATCAGCTCAGCGACATTAAAATTTTTACCATCAATCGTAAATATTGGTGTACCTATTAAAAATACACTAAAAACATTACATGTGCCTATAACATTTGAAGAGTTCCCTCGATTTCTCCAAGATCCCATCATCAGACCCCGACTTGGTGCCAATAGGACCATCTCGGGGTTATACCCGTTCGATTAAAAAAAATAATTTGAAAATCGGTCCACGATTCTCGGAGATATCGAGTAACATACATACAAAAAAACCGGCCAAGAGCGTGTCGGTCCACGCTCAGTGTAGGGTTCCGTAGTTTTCCGTATTTTTCTCAAAACAATTTTCCTAGAAAGTCTTTATAAAGTTCTACTTTTTTGATCTTTTTTCATATTTTTTTCAACATAAGGTTCAAAATATAGAGGGGGGGGACGCACTTTTTTTCCTTTAGGAGCGATTATTTCCGAAAATATTAATATGATCAAAAACCGGCCAAGAGCGTGTCGGGCCACGCTCAGTGTAGGGTTCCGTAGTTTTCAGTATTTTTCTCAAAAACTACTGAACCTATCAAGTTCAAAACAATTTTCCTAGAAAGTCTTTATAAAGTTCTACTTTTGTGATTTTTTTCATATTTTTAAA
Source organism: Leguminivora glycinivorella (assembly GCF_023078275.1). NCBI lineage: Eukaryota > Metazoa > Arthropoda > Insecta > Lepidoptera > Tortricidae > Leguminivora > Leguminivora glycinivorella. The sequence continues at coordinate 18,184,730 of NC_062978.1, forward strand.
CATATGGTTCAAAAGTTAGAGGGGGGGGGGGGGACGCACTTTTCTTTTTCTTTAGGAGCGATTATTTCCGAAAATATTAATATTATCAAAAAACGATCTTAGTAAACCCTTATTCATTTTTAAATACCTTTCCAACAATATATCACATGTTGGGGTTAGAATGAAAAAAAATATCAGCCCCCACTTTACATGTAGGGGGGTTACCCTAATAAAACATTTTTTTCCATTTTTTATTTTTGCACTTTGTTGGCGTGATTGATATACATATTGGTACCAAATTTCAGCTTTCTAGTGCTAACGGTTACTGAGATTATCCGCGGACGGACGGACGGACGGACGGACGGACGGACGGACGGACGGACGGACGGACGGACGGACGGACGGACGGACAGACAGACATGGCGAAACTATAAGGGTTCCTAGTTGACTACGGAACCCTAAAAACGATCTTAGTAAAAGTAAACCCTTATTCATTTTTAAATACCTATCCAACAAATCCAACAATATATCATACGTTAGGGTTGGAATGAAAAAAAAAATCAGCCCTCACTTTACATGTAGGGGGGGTACCCTAATAAAACATTTTTTTCCATTTTTTATTTTTGCACTTTGTTGGCGTGATTGATACATTGGTACCAAATTTCAGCTTTCTAGTGCTTACAGTTACTGAGATTATCCGCGGACGGACGGACAGACAGACCGACAGGGGGAAACTATAAGGATTCCTAGTTGACTACGGAACCCTAAAAAACATTCAGTCGAATTCAGAACCTCCTACTTTTTTTGAAGTCGGTTAAAAAAACAACCTTTATTGCCGGCCGGCAAACGGCTAACCGATTGAAACAGAAACATAAATGAAAAGAGAGGGCGAACGGCGACACCTGCGTGTCGGCGATTTCAAAGGTAAGCGCACGTGCACCCGATCTCGCTACCTACGCCCAGGTGCGGGCGCGGCTTTCGACCTTCGCGCCGTGCAATAGAATTTAATGTCGGCTGCTCGTGTGCGGTCTGTTTGTTTTATAGAGTGGCGGCATTTTCAACATCAAAGGGTGAGCCTATTTTGTGCAAAATTCTGTTATATCAATAACTTCTCACGTCACTAGATTATCGACTTTGAATGTCGAGTATATTTATAGTATCATCACTTTATTTCAGTGTACGAATTTCGTATGTGTTAAAAATCATTGTTCTAGCTTCATAAACCAGGGAGGAAATAATGGAGAGCGTTTATATGTCTTGTTTTGCCTTAATTCAATATCATCACATATTTTTGTTGCTATTAAAATAATACATCCTATATATCAAGGCCTTGTAGCTCGGCGAAAGAATCGTGATCGCGGAGTGCGCCGGCACTGATTATAATTATTTTGTCCAGTTATTATAATAACCTATACAAAAAGTACCGATAGAATAGGTATATTAGGTATTCGAATCTATATCTGCATAGAACTATTTAAAACAAACCACAAAAGTTCATAGTTGATCGTTATTGGTACAGTCAGCAACTCAGCTGTGAATACAGATAAAGTGCCAAATATATGTATACACACACCTTAATGTACCAAGTACCAACACTTGTACAGGAAATAAAATACTCTACACGGTGTTTCCGGTATCACTCAAAACCTCAGACACCCCAACTGATTTTTATTTTTTTAAACTTATCTAGAGTATTCATCTTTTAATCTGATCGTTACTTTTTTTTAAATTGAATTTTTAATTTTCTGTACAGCTCTACTTGACTTTTAGCTCTACACTCAATAAAATAATTGCTAACTACCATCATAAACCATAAGACTATTTATTTGTGTACGTTACTGCAACGACATAAGGTTTACCAATAGACAGCTAAGATGTTGTCACTGTAAAACACTTTAAAGCTTTGTCACAGTAAACTTCAAATTGGACAGGTAATCGCAGTAAGCAAATAAACTCAATATTCAAAATGACAAGGTTGTAATTAGGTACGAGTTCAATTTATGACTTATGATAAACATTAAGATTAAACTGACAAACAACGTCAAACTAGCAGCGGAAAAAATAATCGTCCAAGTAACCGGCCAGTATTAATACCCCTAAATACAGAAAAAAGGTAAACAACCTCTAGCAATGCGATATACACAATGTTGTATTACGAGTACAATAGAATGGGCACGTAAAAAATAACTAATAATACTAATTTAAATAAAAATATTACCCCCATCAAGATATAGCTCAATCGATTCTACTCTCGATTCTGAACAAACTGTTTTCAGGTTTTTAGTGTTAAGTGAAACACGGTGTATACATATTTTTGGCACTTTGTCTTGCCAGCTGTGTTGTTGACTGTACACGATCTAAAAAGGAGCCGAACGGTTATTATAATTACGCGGTGACTTGCGTAGTCGGCGGCCGCGCGATACATAGTGCTGTCTCTGTTCAGGCCCCGTAGCCGAATGCCATTTCTCCGACGCGAAACGAAAACGAAACGCAGTCTGGCTCTGTCGCGCCAATACGCAAGAGCGATAGAGATAGATATCTACTAGCGTTTCGTTTCGTGAGCGTTTGTGCCATTCGGCTACGCACCCTGTTCTCACTACCACGAATTTGAAGAACAATATTGCTGTCTCTCTCAATCTTTAGGCGTCATTCATATATTACGTCATACTAAATGTGACAATCCATGTTAAAGGATTAAAAAAGCGTGACATTGGGGGGTCCAAATAGTAGTCCATAAACCACGTCTTTGACCAACGTGAGTGATATCTCTGTCACTCTTTACGTCTTTACTAACAGAAATTTAAATAACAATAGTGCTATCTCTGTCACTCTTTACTAACAGAAATTTAAATAACAAAAATGCTATCTCTGTCACTCTTTACTACCAGGAACTTAAATTATTATAGTGCTATCTCTATTCTCTGTCACTCTTTACTATCAGGAACTTAAATTGTTATAGTGCTATCTCTGTCACTCTTTACTACCAGGACCTTAAATTATTATAGTGCTATCTCTGTCACTCTTTACTGTGTGCGGGAAGTGCACATACCACGAGTTTGACTAACATGAGTGCTATCTCTATCACTCTTTACTACCAGGAACTTTAATTATGATAGTGCTATCTCTGTCACTCTTTACTACCAGGAACATAAATTTTATTATTACAGTGCTATCTCTGTCACTCTTTACTACCAGGAACTTAAATGATTATAGTGCTATCTCTGTCACTCTTTACTGTGTGCGGGAAGTGCACATACCACGAGTTTGACTAACATGAGTGCTATCTCTGTCACTCTTTACTACCAGGAACTTAAATGATTATAGTGCTATCTCTGTCACTCTTTACTTCTAGGAACTTAAATATTTTTTTCTGTTTCGGTTTTGGTCTTGGTTTCGGTGTCGGTTTTGGTGTAGGTTTCGGTGTCGGTTTCGGTTTCGATTTCGGTTTTCGTTTCCATTCCCGTTTCGGTTTCAGTTTTCGTTTTCAGTTTTGTTTTTGTTTAAACTAACAGAACTAAAACCAAAACCAAAACCAAACCAGAAACGGGAAACCGAACACGGGAAACCGGATATCGGATACCGTATATCGGATACTGGTTACCGGTTACTGTCTACCGTTTACCGGATACCGGTTACCATCTACCGGTCACCGTTTACCGGATACCGGTTAACGGTCATTGGTTACTGGTTACCGGTTACCGGTCACCGAATACCGGAGACCTGTCACCGGTTACCGGATACCGGTTACCGGATACCGGATACCGGTTACCGGATACCGGTTACCGGATACCGGTTACCGGATACCGGTTACCGGATACCAGTTACCGGATACCGGATACCGGTTACCGGATACCGGATACAGGATACCGGTTACCGGATACCAGTTACCGGATACCGGATACAGGATACCGGATACCGGTTACCGGTTACCGGTTACCGGGTACCAGATACCAGAAACCAGGTTTTGATTTCTGGTTTCTCATGTTACAACGTGTATAGATTAGTCGATACCAAGTCGGACACTTCCGATTAGGCGATTTCGGCTCGCATTGTTACGCAGCATTCGAGTGTTGAGTTTCTCACACATGAGGCCCCCTAATAAAATTTGTACCACTCATATTATTGATTTGACTCTCGCAACACAAACACCTCATGCCCACACAAATACACACAAAATAAAATCATTCACAAACTTCAAATCATTCAAAAACTCAACAGTCACACGCGCTCCTCGCGGTCCTCTAAGAACTCCCTCGCGAGAGTCGACACTTCAAAATGAAGCGACATCGCATCGGCTCATCGTCCACAAATCCGAAAAGATCCACCGATAAATTTGTACCGGAAAGACCTCACCGCGACAATGTCACATTACCCAAATTACTTCAAAAATCCTCTGAAAGTGAAACAGTTCATTAGGTTTACCGTAAGAGTGAGTGAGACAGACACGCACTGTGCTTCAAATTTGCCTCGCCAAAATACGTTACACACGACTCGAAAGAATACAGTCTTAAGCGCCGCAAGCTTTCATACATATTACGTTGTTGTGATCCAAGCATCTCGTCAAGCTCGATAGGTACTATTATTGAGCTAACGACTTGACCAGTTTAACGTGACCTATCGGACTAATTGATTTGTATGACTTTTGTCACTTGTAATAAGGGAGCTCTCTTATACTGGACGGTGAAATATTTGTTATCGAAGCGTTTTGAAAACGCGGCGCCCTTGATATCGCCGAGCGAAACACGTGTTGACGACTCGCCGCCCGTTCCCGCTACTACTATACTAGCTATACCTACTCTGTGCACGACCTTATTCTGCAGGTAATAACGTTCATATTAAAGCGCAAGTAAGAAAAATATCAATTAAGTAATGAATCTTACATATTTGTTGTTTAATTGATTTCGTATAGTACTAAGAATATATTAACGGCAAAATTTACCATCTTTCAATTTAGTTAGGTATTTTTCCTTTCCTAAAATTATCAATATTTAAGATTTTGAACAAGCGCCAAAAGTATTGGTATAAGTTTTAATAATTTATCAACACACGTAATATTATATTCATAATAAATTGCAGGATTACGGTTAACAATATTTTCTAGTGAAATACGCCTGAAAATGTGTAACTTACTAAACCTTCTTTATAAATGATAGTTCTGTATGAATTATTTATAAAAATTAGATGTTTTTATATGAAATGCAGGTGTCACAACATAATACAAGCACTTTTTCCGGATTACATTTAATACTTTAGTTATAAAATCAAAAAATATTCAAAGTTCGTTTTTATTTTTTTTAAATTGAATCAGAACCCTAATTTGATTAATAATTTGTATTTTAACTATCACTAATGATACTTTATACGACAGAAAAAGAAAATTACGGTTATCGAATTATGTCCAGGTCAAGCTATTTTTCCTGGTCTATAGTAACAATTCTTTTGGTTTCATGTGTTAACTTTTTTGTAAAGTTTACAAGAGATAAGAATATATTATTATTATATGGTACCTACTAATTGTAAGTAACTTAAAATAAACAGTTTCAAAGAGCTGAGCTGTGTGCAAAAAATTACATGTGTTATTGGCTCGGCTAATGAGATCAAACATGGTCGAGTTACGATAAGTAGAATAGCAGTTCTGTTATTCATTTCCTGACTCGATCATGTGACCTTGGACATCATCGAGATTCGACGCTGCTCATCAGCCCAAATGTAATAAGCCCAAACATAGTGGAGTTATTATGAGTAAAATAGCAGTTTTGTTGACCATATCCTGACTCCACCATGAAAACCAGATCCTCATCCTGGGGGCCGGTTTTTGAATCTCACATATGGGATTTGTCACTAAAATACCGGTTGAAAACAGTGAATTGCTTAGTATTTTCAGTGACAATTTTCTGAATTCGAACGCGTGAGACTCAAAAATCGGTCCCCTGGTCCCGAAATATAATAATAATTCAAACTCTCATCAGATTTCAAGTAAAATTTCTTGGATAAAATTGCATGTGTAAAAATCAGGCGGACCGTATGCCTGTTTGCCACCAACAGGATCAAGATTTGTTTAGTCGCAGTACCTATACAGCACTTCTCAGAACTATCTAGCTGCTTACGCTTACGAGAGCACGGTGCGCCGGACTATCGAACGTAGGTCCACTGTCTATGAGCGCTGGGCGCAGACTGAACTGAACCAGGGTGGCTAGCCGAATGGCACAATCGCTCACGAAACGCTCACGAAACGAAGCGCTAGTAGATATCTATCTCTATCGCGCTTGCGTATTGGCGCGACAGAGCCAGCGGCGTATCGCTTTCGTTTGGCGTCGGAGAAATGCCATTCGGCTACGGGGCCAGGGTGGCTAGCCGAATGGCACAATCGCTCACGAAACGCTCACGAAACGAAGCGCTAGTAGATATCTATCTCTATCGCGCTTGCGTATTGGTGCGACAGAGCCAGCGGCGTATCGCTTTCGTTTGGCGTCTGAGAAATGCCATTCGGCTACGGGGCCTGAGCAGTGAGCGGGCCCGTGTCAGCAGTGTTTTTTTTCGAATTTTATGTGCTTTAAAATAGTACATTACGATACAAGTGCGTAAAAAAGGAAGTTCGAAACGAGTGGCGATAAATTAAAACACGACCGAAGGGAGTGTTTTAAATCGACACGAGTTACGAATTTCCTTTTCGCACGTGTATCGTACGACGTTTTTCAGTACAGATGAGCCTCCGAAGTTGCGACCTGGCATATAATGGACCACTTCTCGAACTAGTGCGTAAAAAAACGACCATCTGTACTGAAAAATATCTATCGACACAAAGGTATGTCTTACATGTATTTTTTTTATATGGCAACAAGAAGTTCTGGTTTAGGATAATATTATTATTTAAGAGTTACAATAAATGCAGGAATCGCAGGAATTACAATGAACGCCCCATAAAGAGTAGTCTAATTATATTTTTTTTGTATGGGTACCTTTCCTTGTTAGTATAAAAGCCGGAGTTATTAAAAATAAAATAAAAATAAGAATGAAGATTCTTACAGAAAGAAAAAGTAAACAATCAAATAATAGAAAATAAAAGAAACAAAAATAAAACTGCAAAAGCACGCCTCAGCCGAGGTTCGAACTCACACCGCTGGCGCGGCGTCCAGACGTCGAAACCGCTAGGCTACGAGCCCGTTGTAATAACTAGTTAATTTTGTGATCCTATTCACCAAAGTCAAGTGCTAGTACATATATCGTAAGGTCATCGCACTAGTGTTTCATATTTTTAGTTCACACTTAAATTTTAATATTTTACGCAGACAATCTCGTATCACCGTGCACATAATCAAAGGCTGTCAATACAAGTTACAAAAGTTGTAATTTCCTTACTTTTTAGGCACATTACTCCTTTGGTCAACTTATGTTAATTTGAATATTTTGAATTTTTATTATAAGAAAATATAAAGAATGAAATGTGAGACTAGTAATCAATCGTTGTTTCTCTAGTCCGACCTCTCTACGTATTGAATTTGCTTCAAAAAATCAAATAGCTTGATCGCGCGCCCATCGCCATCGCATCGCGTCGCATCGCCGTCGCGGGCCGTCGCGGGCCGTCGCTTACGCAAGACACTCCCATATGAACACAGCGGTTTGATCGCATCGCGTCGCATCGCGTCGCTTAACATTCGCATGTTCATCGCTAGTTCGTCGCGTCGCATCGCCGTCGCGTTCCGTCGCCCACCTAAGACAAGTCCATAGAGATAGAAGGTTTGATTTCGTCGCATCGCATCGCATCGCGTCGCCGTCGCGGGTTCGTCGCTCACGCAAGACGCGGCGTCAGGAATACTCATTAAATGTTTATTTTATCTAAAACAAAGATAAGATCGTAAATCTTCCAGCAACTTCTTTTTTTTTTTCAATAATACAAAATAGATAATTTTTCGACGAAAAATTTTATTACAATTTAAACTCGCCCTTATATCCGCTCGAGACGCTGCGCTAAATAAGTTAGACTAAGTTACTGCAGAGCGCTGTAAAAATGAACTTTACTTGTGTTACTATTTGGATACTTTTTTGGCGTAAGTGCAGAAATGTGTGGAGCAGTACCAATCCACTTTTTTCTCAATATGAAGCATTAAACAAAGGTTTAGCTTAGTATCCACGAAATCGTACCGTGAGTACTTCCCAAACAGAGGGGAAAATGTCGGTTTCTCAAGTACAATCTATAGTCTATAATCACCAATAATAACTCTCGTCATTTTCGAGCAACTTAGGAACAGAAAAAAAATTCAATATTTTAATGGATAGATTCACAGAAAACTAAAATTACACACGTTTTCGTGATAATTTTTACCTAATTACAAACACAGAGAAGTGATAAAAAAAAAATTGTACATTTATTAATTATTCTGAAAATAATCACTTGGGTTCATAACTTTTTTTCATATTACATAATATTTTTAGAGTGTAGCAGTGACCATTTCCGTTGAAATGGAAGTACCACAGAACTAAATCAAGATAGAAGGAAAAAGTGTATCTACTTCGCGTGCGGAAAAGTTAAATAGCGAGCAACATTTTTCGCCGCGCACGACAGTCTGCTCCCGACCGCTGCCCGCGAGTGACATACAGTGAAAAATACAAAATGGGTCGGTGTTCGATAATTAACTGTTCAAACACCACCAATAAAAGCAAGGGTGTTAAGCAAAGTATTTCCTATCATCGGTAAGTACCATTTGTCCTAAAATATTTTTTATTAAATAAAAAACACGATTTTCCTATTTTTATCATCAAAACATTAGCTGACGTACGGCCGTCAAACTAGTTTTCCATTGCGGCTTTAATTTGACGAGTCCGACTTGGCGTGCGTTTAAAACAAGCGATATAAAAATAGGCTATTCAAACTGTCGAGACAAAGTGAAGGTAGATTTGTTATTTTGTCCGTCGAACTCACGTCGAACTTAAGAATAGTGGTGCACCACGGAACTATATCGTCATGTATGCTGCGATCATGGACTATAGGGACTGAGCTCACACTTTTTTGCCACACTAAATTGAACTTTATCACCGGTGCAGAAAGGCGTTCTTATCAGACTAGTAAAAGTGTGTCCACATGAGAGAGTCAAAGTTGGGGCTGGTGTCCCTCTCGCACGTGTGACCAGTGTTAAAGAGATTACTATAGTAGTAGTATTTTTACCTGTATGATGATAACTAAGTTTATAAACTTCTTAAATTATTTTTGTTTTATATCGAGGCAAGGATATTAATACCTTGTAACGAATTGGTAAGTCATTATTATGAAGCCATGAAACCAAAGATTTGCGCAATTAAAAAAAACTTTTAATTCGGTATTAGTAGATTTGGTAGTAACTTTGAATATTGACTGGTATCCCCAAAGAATGACAGTGATGACGTCATTCAAATAATTTTGACAGTGGCAATAAGTGCGAGAGGGACACCAGCCCCAACTTTACCCTCTCATGTGGACACACTTTTTGGCGTAACAACTCAATCTAGCTTAATAATATATAAATCTATGGCTGCGATTTCCTTATTCTATTTAAATCGATTTTGCGAAGCAGTGGAAATTATAATTATGTTTTTATATTGTTATGAAACTATACATATAAAGTACGAGTGAAAAGTAAATTTAACTTAAAAATAGGTTACAGTTACGGTATTAACGTTGAATTTGTGGTCGGCAGAAAAACAAATACAAACATAATACACTCTATATTTATTATGAATAAAAATAACTAAAAATGTGTTAATGGTTAATTATATTTATATATTACTAAAAGTTGTAATAAATAACATGAGGATAATGCTGTGAGTACATGGTCGATTTTATTAAAAATATTACGAAATATTAACTAGTATTAATACCTACCTACTAAAATCTTTGTTCCTGGCCTTAGGCGAATTATATACCCATCACTAAAGTACACTCGTGACGTCATAGGCTCGACACAAAACGTTACACGCTCGGTTTCGCTGTTAATCGCCGAGCATTTTCCTTCTATCTTGATTTAGTTCTGTGGGAAGTACCTAATACGAATAGAGATAAAGAAAACGTTAAAGAATAAATTACATACTCGTACTTCTATCAAATATTGGCAATTACTTATAATAATAGCGACTGGTAATTATACAACATGTCATAGTTATTTACCGTTTTTGATCACGAAAAATATTCTCGAAAGAAACATTAAAAAAAAAACAACAAGACATCAGGGAAGTAATCATACAATTTATCTCTTCGATCTTCAATTCTTACAGCCTTAGCTTTAAAAATAAATAAATATACTAGCCAATCACGCTCACAGCAAAATCGATACCTCTGAGCGTCAAAATCTATTAGTCCAAATTGAATAAAGCAGCGGGGATATCACTGATTAAATTATAAAGCTATTACACAACGACCAGTCCCGATTACCGAGCGTTGGCTAGTCAGTCACGCGCGCACATAAACATGGTAAAAAATATATCCGGAAGGTTTAAGGGTGTCTTTTCCACCAGAGATATGCTATGTAGCGTACATTGATGGATGCGTCTGATATCCGCCAATCAGCTTAGTCGAACTGGTTCCCACTAGCGCTATGCTTTGTGGAACAATGAACATGATTGGTGGATATCAAACACATATATCCACGTGCCACATCTCTGGTGGAAAGGCACCCTGATGCAGGACCTAAATAACTTTATATCCAGGAACACTTTCATAAAGCATACCATATAATATATAAATACACAGATATATGTAGCTACTCTAATCGATCTTTAGTACATTTTACCGTAAGTTGTACCCTAGAAAACTATTGATACAATCATGAATAGGAATAAAATCCAGTGTGGTAGAATAGAACATACAAATTATATAGGAAAAGTTTTTATGTCGCTTTCGTAGCTGAAAATTTTCTTTCAGTCCCATACAAAGCTTTTGATCCTAAATAAAGAGGTCGATTGTCATCAAAAAAGTTGGTCAAAACCTCACCGTGTTTTTTCGAAAAACTATACACGCCAATTTTCATAAATTAGTATCTAATAGAGAAAAGGTCTCCTAAATCCGTTTTCGCTTATCGAAATTCACCCTGCATAAGTATTTTATTTATGTTTATCTATTTTTATATAAGTACTAGCTTTTGCCCGCGGCTTCGCTCGCGTTAAATTCGAAAATTGTAGAACCCCCCGTTGTGGGGAAGTGGGGGTTAGAAAGAGACAGAAAGTAGCCTACTGCCTATGTCACTTTCCATCCCTTCAACTACCTCCACTTAAAAAATCACGTCAATTCGTCGCTCCGTTTTGCCGTGAAAGACGGACAAACAAACAGACACACACACTTTCCCATTTATAATATTAGTAGTATGGATTGTCATACTATGTATGTCACTTAGTACCCGTAAGACAAGCTTTGCTTAGTCTATCTGGGGACGCTATTGCTATGTCTTGTATGGGAACCCTGCATTTTATGATTAAGCACTGAGACTTGGCACAGTTGTTCATTGGGTGGTCCTGAGTAGATAAAGATCGGGAGGCATCGAGAGCCCCCTTAATTTAGGAGGGAGGAGGGGGGGGAAGGCTGGTGCCTCCGCGCTTCCTTTGAAACCATATTTCTCTAAAACTATACAAAATAGGGCATGCGATATATCATTTTCGGATAAATGAAGGACAAGGAATTCATTTTTGGAACAAAAAAAATGTATTTTAGTACAAAAATACAAGATAAAATAGGAAAATCTGAAAACGATATTCTTTTTTATACATATTATTGCACATTTTATGAAAACTGTAATGGTTTTTTCTAAATAAAAAATATTATTTAATAGCTACATTTATCTAGTTTTAGAAAATGTATAATTTGTTATAGAAATATATTATAAGACGAGTGATAAAAAATAATTTACATCGCCCGATAGGGTGATTTGAATGCTCTTTTCAATAAGTTTTGTCAATGATTTCAGGTATAATCATTATTTTTAACACACGAAAGCCGTAATCATTGTATTTTATGGCTATTTTAGTGATTAATGTACTTAAAATAAAAAAAATACAAAAATTAAAAAAAAAATGTGATAACTTTTTTATAACATTATCCTATTTTGTTATTTCTATACAATATATATCTAAAAGCAATAAATATGAATGAAAAGCCACATTTATGTAGTTTATAAAAATATATAGTTTGTTATATAAATATATTACGAAACGCGAGATAAAAAATAATGAAAGTGACGTGGCAGGGCGATCTTGATGTACGGTACGGGTCAGCTTGTATGATTCGATGAGGTGAGGTAAAGGTACTCAAAGCTCTCAAAAAGTGTAGTTATTTAGAGTACTTCAAATTAAACAACATACTCCTATATAGTCTGAATTTAACTATTTATATTACATGAAATGATCGATTGATATGATAGGTCAGATATATACATCTGATCTTAATACATCTTGTGAAATAGTAGTTATCTATATGATTTGCCTAATTTATGGATAATTCTTACTTGACATATTTATTATTCCAAATCTGCGTCCTGTACTTTGGTTAACGAGTGCCGAAAATAGTTATTACTTAACCAAAAAACCGGCCAAGTGCGAGTCGGGCTCGCGCACAAAGGGTTCCGTAGCAGCAAATATAATAAACTTATTATGTCAATTTATACACCTGCCAAAATTACAGTTAAATCAACCTATCTCAAAAACTATAAGAGATACTTTGATCAAACCAAAAATCGTTGAAAGAGTTAATTAGCATGCATCACCTCTATTTTTTTTAGAATTTTATACCCCGTAGTTATAAAAATAGAGGGGGGGGACATACTTTTTACGACTTTGAGAGCTGATATCTCAAAAACCGTTCACTTTAAGAAAAATGTTTTTAGAAAACTTTATATCATTTTAAAAGACCTTTCCATTGATACCCCACACGGGTATGTACATCGAAAAAAAAAATTTTCATCCCTCAGTTACATGTATGGGGGCCCCACCCCCAATTCTTTTTTTTACTATTTAGTGTCATAATTTTGTAGCGGTTCATACAACACATATTCCCATCAAATTTCATCACTGTAGTACTTATAGTTTCCGAGTAAATCGGCTGTGACAGACGGACAGACGGACAGACGGACAGACGGACAGACGGACATGACGAAACTATAAGGGTTCCGTTTTTGCCATTTTGGCTACGGAACCCTAAAAAAAAGACCGCCAAATTAACAGCATTTCACCGACAAAAGCTGCCTTGCACCATTTTTGTAAGGGTTATAGGTATATCAAGGTGTCCATGTATGGGGTCAACTAAACCCAATTCAAAATTTGCTACTTGTGGCTGGACGAAAGTCTGTAACAATTGGTATTTGGGAGCCTACTTGCCCGCAACGTTGCCTGTTGCTGCAGAAACATGCCTCGAAATTGTCGGACGCAGGTGTAAAAAACAGTGCCGCGTAAGGTGCAATCGTAAAAAAAGACTTTTTAAATTAAATGTTCGGAGCTGATGTGCTTATGCAGTGGATGTTGTGATATATACATAATTAAATTCAGACTATTCATGTTGTTTTATTTGAATAACTCAAAATAGCTACACTTTTTGAGAGCCTTGAGTACCTACTAGCCCCGATACACATGTTTTCGTCTAGTCAGACCATTTTTTGAGGTTCTCCATTGTACAAAAGGAATGTCTTAGTTCAAAAATCATTAATGTTTAATGCTAATACGAATCTAGTTTAGTTTTTATGGCACTATTGCGCAATAACTAACTATCATTGATACCTACTGAAAGGAAGAATATGACGATTTTTATTTTATCTTTTATGGATGGGTAAAACCGATTTAAGGAGGCCCAAAGGAAGTAACTAAATTCTGCTAGTAAACTAAAAAATCTTCAAGCCTATGCATGCAGAACTGTTTCAGGAGAGGAGAACGTGATTAAGATATTTTTTTTGCAATATAAGTCACATGCAATTTTATTTTACAATCAAAATAAACTATATTATAGGACTTTTACAATTTTCTGTACTGGGTCGTGATATACCTACATGTGTAAACGTTATTAGAATAAGTATAAATATTTCTGTATTACTAGACGAACTCCACTGCATAGCGGGTACCTTTACCTCACCTCATCGAATAATGCAAGCTGACCCGTACATTAAAATTTTCATTTTCATTATTTTTTATCTCGCGTTTCGTAATATATTTATATAACAAAATATATATTTTTATAAACTGCATAAATGTGGCTTTTTATTGATATTTATTGCTTTTAGATATATATTGTGTAGAAAGAACAAAATAGGATAATGTTATAAAAAATTATCACATTTTTAATATTTTTTAAAAATTTTGTTTTTTTTTTATTTTAAGTACATTAATCACTAAAATAGCCATAAACTACAATGATTACGGCTTTCGTGTGTTAAAAATAGTGATTATACCTGAAATCATTGACAAAACTTATTGAAATGAGCATTGAAATCACCCTATCGGGCGATGTAAATTATTTTTTATCACTCTTCCTATAATATATTTCTATAACAAATTATACATTTTCTAAAACTAGTTAAATGTAGCTATTAAATAATATTTTTTTATTTAGAAAAAACCATTACAGATTTCATAAAATGTGCAATAATATGTATAAAAAAAAATCTCGTTTTCAGATTTTCCCATTTTATTTTGTATTTTTATTGTAAAATACATTTTTTTTGTTCCAAAAATGAATTCCTTGTCCTTCATTTATCCGAAAATGATATATCGCATGCCCTATTTTGTATAGTTTTAGAGAAATATGGTTTCAAAGAAAGCGCGGCGGCGCCAGCCTTCCCCCCTCTTCCCTCCTAAATTAAGGGGGGCTCTCAATGCCTCCCGATCTTTATCTACTCAGGGCCACCCAAGGAACAACCTGTGCCAAGTCTCAGTGCTTAATCATAAAATGCAGGGTGTTGTGCAATAGCGTCCCCAGTACTAGGGCAATGTCGATCTGTGTGAGCCCCTAATATTTTATTTATGTTCTTTATTTAGAACTACACTTGTTACACGAATAAGTTAATTAGTTAATTATAGCTAGATTCCCACCACAACTTTCATAATTCAATGCGATTAGGGTAAATTACTCGAAAATCAACCCCAGCTTCAGTCAGATTATCCCAGAGATCCAATTAGGGCGAAGTATCTTGATTGCCTATTTTACACTTAGTCCCTAATATTTCGTAGCTATACAGTGATTAATCATTATGAGTACCTATCGTTATATTTACTTATACGTTATATTTCAGTTAGCTACGTTCTTTACGAACTTTCGCTACGAACTTTCATAAAATAGCAAGATTTTCATGAAATATTTTTAGTACTTTCCTACATGTTCAAAAATACTCTAGAAAAGTACTAGTCCAATATGTTTTGGAACTGTCAAAGTTATTTTTTTTTATGAAACATTACACAATACGTTAACGTTATGTTACCTATAAGTACTCGTTTTAGTTCAAATTTTCTGGTGGCGGCTTTTATTTTATTACCCTATTGTTTCTGACAGTTTCGATTTTATGACATTCGAAATAGAAGCCAATGACAGAAATATCCTTAGCCTTCGTAATCAATTTAAGATCGTTTAGAGATAATTAATAATCCCCAATTTGAAGTGGAAAATTTGCAAGTAGGAACTCCTTTGAGAAATGTCACTCGGCGGTCTTCACACAACACTCACGATTACCACGGTATTTATACTGGTTTACCAGTAAAATAACTCTTCTAACAAACGTACGCCGCGCGGGGTGGAGACAAGTGCGTTGTGTAGTGTGTACGTACGCAACACATGCAAGCGGATTTGGATAAACGTGGATAAGAATAATATGCATAATGATATTTTTTTGTGTTTTCTGACTGATATAATGTGGTATTATTAGGGTTGCGAAAAAACGGTTTTTTTTCTGGCTTGAAAAAAAAACATGAAAAATTTTCTAGAGCAGGTTTTTTTTTTCTAAAGGTCAAAATTTCAAAATTTGCAGAACAGTTAATACTTTTATACGGTTTTTTAAACTTTATGTTAACTATTAAACAAATTTAATAACTTTAATTTCTGGTTTTATAAAACTAACATTTACACAATCTGTAGTTAGTAGTTATCGGCTATCGCTATTTACTGTT
The DNA here is from genome assembly GCF_023078275.1 of Leguminivora glycinivorella. Classification (NCBI taxonomy): domain Eukaryota; kingdom Metazoa; phylum Arthropoda; class Insecta; order Lepidoptera; family Tortricidae; genus Leguminivora; species Leguminivora glycinivorella. The sequence continues at coordinate 18,200,810 of NC_062978.1, forward strand.
GGCAACACCACCGCCTAGGGCCTCCATTCCGTAATTACTTAATTACGCAATAACGTAATTCCGGATAGCTATTGAACTTTTTAGAATAACGTAATTGAAAGAATCAATTACGTGATTACGGAATTATAAACAATTATAGTAATCGGATCAGATATGTGTGATATTTTAGCTCTAAATCATACAAAATTTTACTTTTTATATGAACGCATTTAGGTGTTTATAGCTGGTAACACAAACAGAATAAACATCAAGAGTTTATGTAGTTTAAAATGTGTACGGTGTTGTTATTTAGCGTCATGACTAACTTTATTGAGAATTAGTACTCCTCGGTAAAATTAATTTCAATTGCCATGTAAGTATATTAATATAGTACTACGGTTCTAAAAGTTGGTTTTGGTTAGCTCACGGTCAACCTAACACGCTTCCTCACTTCGCTCGTCGTCGCACCTAACTGGGCTCTGTCCCATATGAGATTTCTGCAGCCTTACCACGATCTTTTTAAAAACGATTCAAACGCAGAGCAGTTCAGTTTAGGTGCCTAAACTGAGCGTCTCAATTTGCTACCATGACGTCCAATGTTCAGAGTCGAAACTGAACCGCGTACAAGTGAATGAAAGACCGATATTGTCTCTGGTTCGCAACTGAATCGTTTTGACAAGAAAAGGATGACGCTATAGGAATCGTATAAATCTATCTCTTTTCCCCCTTGTGACGTTTGATCGTTCGAAAACCAGGAACGATTACTAATTTTTAATTTTATTTTATTCTTAAAACTGGAAAAAGAAACATTTAAAATATTTAAATGTAAAATTCACAATAATTACAATGATTTTATGTAAAATATCGTGTCTTTTTGAACAAAACTATAAATAAATGATAAAAATATATATAATGACATTAATGACAGTTCGTTAAAGCTTATGTTTAGAACATCGCGCCCTTGACTAGTAGGTAATTAATAATAAAGTTTTTATTTATGTATTTGAAGTGCTGTGCTCGGCTATAGAACTCGCAGTGTTTGGATGATATTTTAACAAATACGTAAGTCATTAGTATTTATAGGTAGCTCACTCGTGTCTAAATTTAATGTATATCGCTAAGTTATGCTAGACCTAGTTGATTCCTTAGCCATCCTAGTTCTAGGCATAGTTAGTCGCAAGTGTTAACATGACTCCTTGCATATCGACTAAAAAAGGATCAGACTTTTTCTCGCTCTTTTTGATTTGCGTTTTTGCGAAAGTTGCGAGATCATAGGGCACTCTAAAAATGTAAAAACGTGTAGTTAGTTGGAATAGTTGGTCCGTAAATATTACTAAACAAAATCATAAAACTTTATATTTTATTATCGAATCGGTAAGGATCGAAAAACCAAAATAATAAATTAATCAGGTGATGAAACTAGCTTTAGTTATATTTTCCATCTCCTACTCCTTATAAAAAACACAAAACTATTTAGTATCGCTAGTGTTACAACAAAGCGATTCAGAATAATGCGGTAAGTGAGTAACTTTTTATGAATCGCTAAATTTGACATTCCTGCGATTCAGTTTAGGCTCAAGTGGCATGTCATGGTACGAAATACACTTGAGATGAGTGAATGAAACGGCTGGGACGCTTATCGCTCGCTCGGTCGAAATTTGATCGCAATAACAATGTCGTGGTAGGAAATAGCGACGCAGTTCAGTTTAGGTCCTAAACTGAATCGCGTTAAGAGATCATGGTAAGGCCCCTGTTGCTATACTTACCTGTTACACAAGTTTAGGCATTTTTATTTGGACTGTCCACCGCCTCTCGACGCTCCACGCTGCATCGGGGATTCCCAAATAAATGTTTGTATACTGAATGTTTATCGAATTAAAATAATGTTATTATTATTGAAACGTTACAAATCACGAAAAGCCGTTATTGTCGTATTATTTGTTCATCTGAAAAAAAACATATTTTTTTTCGTAATTATTTAAAAAATAATTTGTTTTTTTTCTATTTGCAACCCTAGGTATTATTGTAGTAATGTAAGAGCGTGCGACTTTCGATCCGGAGGTCGCGGGTTCGAACCCCGGCTCGTACCAATCAGTTTTTCGGAACTTATGTGCGAAATGTCATTTGATATTTGCCAGTCGCTTTTCGGTGAAGGAAAAACATCGTGAGGAAACCGGACTAATCCCAATAAGGCCTAGTTACCCTCCGGGTTGGAAGGTCAGATGGCAGTCGCTTTCGTAAAACTAGTGCCTACGCCAAATCTTGGGATTAGTTGTCAAAGCGGACCCCAGGCTCCCATGAGCCGTGGCAAATGCCGGGATAACGCAAGGAGGATGATGACTTATAGTTAATAGTATTAAATAACAACATCTTACTTTGGACGATGAGTTACATTTACGAATAGTAATTTTGTTCAACCACGTGCTTTTGAACGCAGTGGGTACCTTTCGCGTCGCCGCTGCCGGAGAGGGCGGAGAGTAACTACGTAGTCGTCCTTATACCGTGATTACTCACGTCACAAAGTTCAGATGTTACAGAATACATACTATTGTACTATTATCTGTTACATATTCAGTGATACTATTAACCTTGAAATGCCTGTTACTGTCACGGCGAACGGAAGCTATTCGCAGAACTGCAAATATATTCAAATGTACCCGTTCCTTCGATTACTGTTGACACTTTAACCTTGTTAATACGGTACAGTCAGCTATACAGGATGTATTCTTTATAACGGAGGCTATATTTCGGAGCTCATATAATCCGGCAACCTTCAAATCAAGAGTGAACAGGCATCTTCTGGGAGAGCTCATCGTAGGCCACGTCTTTGCCTTTGGCTAGTCTGTGGTCAAGAGTAAGCCCATTAATATTCAAAAAATATATATTTCGTTAAATATCACCTAAAATTTACCCGTTTCACTGTGTCTCAAAACAATCTAACACGTGCTCACTTCACCGCCGCACAACGGTAACGTTCGGGCGACTATTTACTCTAATGCACCGCCATACGTTTGGTGTCAATGATGATTATGGAAATGTAGCAAAATAGCGGGAATATTAAGTTACTATTTATTTTTGTTTTGGGTTCTATACCGTCTATGTGATCATCTCTTTAAGTATTTCCGGTTATAAAAATTACATCCTGTATAATTTGATATAGTCGGCAAGCGGAATAAACAATATGTTAAGAGCGGAATAAACAGTATCCTGCCAATGGTTTCCGAATCCGTCTTGTCAAGATGAAAAACGTATTATACCTTGTAAGCGGAATGAATAGGATGTAGCTTACCCCAGTGTAATTAGAGTTGCCTGCACATAATCTGCTCATGATAAAACTCTGGAGAGGCCTTTATTTAGGTACTATACGGCAAATGGCAGCTAAGATTTTTCTGTAAGTAAATAAACGCGAACGATAACCAAAATAAAACGATGTGAATGACCAAAAGGGGGGGGGGGTATTAGCTTTAAAAAATACAATCTCCTTAATAAGGGGGCCACTAGACGGATTACTTAATCTGAAAACGATTCATTACACATCATATAAAAAAGCAAACAAAAACTACCCCACTCCTGCGCTTCCCTCCCTATCTTAAAAGCAAATTTCTGTCTAGAAGAAAATGAAGAACCACTCACATCCATTTCTTTTGATACGCAATTACGCATACCTACGGATAATACTGAGAACCACCTTTTCAAAGCCGGTTAGGTAAAATATTCATTACATTTCTGTGTTCGAGTACCAGTAGTAACGCTTTTTACTTATGGGGACCTAGGCAGGAGATGATTCAAACGCCGATACCAGTAGAATAATGAACATTTATTTTAATAACTTATCGCTATATATACAATTTTCATATTAAAGAAAAACAACAAAATAGGTAGTCATAATTTGATTAATCTAAGTTTACCCTAAGTATTGAGAACTTGCGAATACTAGCGCGATGGCATATCATCTATCTCGCTCTTATGGTAAATATACAAATGGGTAGTTGGCAAAACTGCTTTCTTGGATTACCCGTCTGCATCGACTCTCGGCCGTAAGAGTGGCACGTCCGATCTTCCGTCTCACTCCAACGGCAACGTAAATATGCGCGCGGCGCCTGCGCGCGCTTCAGTTGTCTCCGGCCGCCGATGCGAACGCATGTCCCATATACTCCCTACACTGCATCGGCCAAATCGAGATGTTCTCTAGAATTTTAAAATTTCTAATCTTCAGGAATCGGTTCTAATAACCGCGAAAAGATTTCCTTGAATGTTCGATGGAAGGGAATACACAGAGCATCTACCGTTAATGTTTGACGTTTTTGAATACCGTAATTTAGGGTGAGTTGAGCCAAAACTGACTTTCGAAGTTAAAAAATACTCGCGGCGCCTTTATTATCAATTTTCGGCATCCCCTCAAATTGTTACCCACGCCACTCTCCTGTTTTGACCGCTCTTAAAGACCGATTGCATAATAGTATTTTATACAATCGTGATATAATACAAAACTTTTCAGTCGAGTACCATGTTTAGGCCACGAAGCTTGCTGAGTAGCCTAACAGTACGGTACGAGAGTGAAAAGCTTAATTATACTCTGTCAAACAAGTCTGTCAGTAAATAAGAACTATGAAAACTATAGGTATCCTTTTCTCTAGCACCCTAAAGAATAGGATGCATATAGTTTACTTTGTTCTTATTTACTGACAGACTTGTTTGACAGAGTATATATCACTATTGTATACAATACTTTTTCTACGAGTCATCATCTTCGTCATCAATGGACGGAAATATCATCATTCATGCAAGTTAAAATTAATGTTAATAGAGTCGTTCACCGTTGTATCAACATCGAATTACCTAGCAACCAATTGTTTGTAATAACCGTCTCTGATTGGCTGATAACGCGACAGATAAAAAAAAATGTTTCAGATGCAGGAAAATTTGCCAGGTATCGCAAATTAGTATAGAAATTGTATGAAGTTCTATTTTTGAAATTATTACAGTTAACTAAAGTCAACTATAATGAGCTTATTATAATTGAGTCGGAACTGCCATAGAGTATCCAACACTGAAAAGTTAGCACTTATAGTTTAGTCTGTGGTGTCCTAATTGACAGATTACAGTCGACAAGTAGAAAAAATACTATTTCGAAGCAGCCACCTCCTCTGTCTTAAAATAATTTCATTGTTAGCCTAATGGGCACCCTGTGTCGAAATAAAACAACTCTACGACAAAGCTAATTAGCTTAGTTTATTGGAAACTTGAAGGGATGATGATGGGGTAAAAATAAACTTTAGGACAAAGGTAGACCTTTCGCTTCTCGGCGACATAACAACGTGGCAGATTGGGGGCTTTTCATTATTAGCATTTTCCCGATTAGGGCGGGTTTACATTATACATATGTAGGCATATCATCAAACATATAAATGTAATAGATGTTTTTAAGGGCACAAAAAACTCGAAGCGGTTGTATCTGAAAAGGCTTGGCATTTAATTAATATTATTATGAATAGATATATTAAAAAAAATTAATTACATAATACATGTATTAATGCTCTCGATTCCTCTTCGTTTGAAATATATTACATATTCGAAACTAGGTTTTATAGTCGGACTCGTCATTATAATAAAAAAAAATTGAAGGGCTCAAAATATAGGGATTCAAGTAACAAGCAAAAAAAAAACAACCGAATTGGAAGCTCCTTTAGTAATCTTAAAGTCGGTGATAAACGTGTATTTAAGTTGTGTGGACTGTAATTTTAGACACACGAATTATTTATTAGCAAAATAACTTAGTGGTTTCCAGTGATGTTTCCTATTTTAAACACGAAACCGCAACTTTCGACGTGTTGTCTCTCTATTACACTTACCTGCGAATGTACAAGTGAGACAGAGTGGAAACACGGCGAAGGTAGTTCGCGGTAGGTCCTCAGAGCTTTAGTTTCTAACTTTTCCACCGGATCTAAACAAACCCCCGACGTTTTAAAGTTAAACCTTTGCCGCCTATTCTAAGCCGCTCGTTGAATAATGTAACTGTTTAGCCTTTCAGATGCGCCCGTATTCTAATGGTTGTATTGGCAGTCTAGTTTTGGCCTAAATATAAACGTAATCACAGGTCGGACCTGGGAAATAGTCTTCCTTCCTGGAGTAACTAAAGTTAAATGGGAAAATGTGATTCGCAACATCTAAATAAAGATTGGTTCAATAATGTATTTTTTAAAAGACCTACTCAGGTGAAATAATTACTAAGTATCTCCAACGACACCGAAAACCATACATAACAAGAATTTATCATAGGTATGTAACTTGGAGACATACCAGTTTTTTTTTCGTCTTTGCCTGACAGTTGGTGGTAAGCTCATGGTAAGGGTGGTTTGCTGTCAGTGCGTTATCGCATGGTCTCAATTAGAGTAGGCTAATCGATCGGTGGCCAATAACTTAGTGGTTCACCGCAGTCTACGCCCTCAAGCGTGTCTGGCATTCAGATGCAGGTTACATTGCTTCAAAACATACTGATACTCGTACCACATTATATGCTATACCAGGGGACCAATATTTGAATTTCGAACGCATGGATTCGCCGTTCAAAAGTCTCTTTTTTCTACTCCCGTACTGTTATTCGTGACTTACAAGGTCGTGCATAGTACTTTAAAACCCTACATAAAAGATGTCAGGACAAGTCTATCTAGTCTATACCCTGAAAACATTTAGTAGCAGTAGCACGATATAGCTGTTACAGTTCAGTAAATACATTGCTACCAACTTAACAAACCAATCACTTCATCGTAGAAAATTAAAATATTGTATGAAATAGGTACATTGTTGCCAACCTTAGAATGTCAGATAAAGCCTGGCATTCGCAGAGTCGAGACTCGTTCGTTTTCTGCTGCGATCATTGGCGACGCGTCGAATCGCATTCAAATGTATGAGAACTCGATTCAACTCGACTCGATTCGTCTTAGTGGCCAGGCTTCAAAGAACCATGTACCATAGACAGTTTTATTTTCATGTTTGCACTCAAACTGCATATTCGAAATGGTAGGTGGTCCACTGAAAGTACTTAGGTATTTATTGAATTTATAATTTTCTTTCAAAGTAAGTGCTTGGTCGTAGAAAAAGTATTGTATGCAACGGTGTTTAACTGAGTCAAAAAATGCTCGTGGCGTCTTTATTAACAATTTTCGGCTCCGCCTCAAATTGTTACCCACGCCACTCGCCTTTTTTGACCTCTTTTAACCACCAGTTGCATAAAATACTATAAAACTTCTCAAAAATTCGAAAACGTTGTTTTGTTTTTGACCCTCAAGAGCGTATGGTATTCATGTGCAGGTTACCTATTGCCTCAGAACGTGCTGATACCATATTATGTGCTAATACTTATACAGGGTGTTTCCTATAACGGTGATACCGCATTATGTACACCGGGTGTTTCCAAACCGAGTAAATAATTAAAACATAGATTATACTCATAAACTCTAATAAATAATTATTAGATATATACACTAAAGAAAGAGTCACCAAGTCTGCAGGCAGATTTAATTTGTAATGTTCACACATGAGCGGGACTATTTTGTTAAAGCGAAAAGGTACAGCGGGGCAAATCTCGACTGGGGGGTAATTGTAACTGATCCATTTTTTCCATTATTACACTATTGTATCCTTCCGGGGATTTGTAAGTTCACATTTTTGACACATTTGTTTTGAAGTATGTTGCGATGTGGCTAAGACGTATCGTTTGCCAAATCTAACGATTAATTTCGAATTGGTTGAATCGATTAGGCCCTATGTACAAGGAGGCGCTTAAACAAATATACGGCTTCTGTCAACTTACTGAAATGTCATTTGAATCGAAATGACATGTGGTAGATTATGTTTGAAGTAAGCGAAATATTGTTTTTAAGTACTTGATTTTTTTAAATATTATTACATACATACATACATAAATACAATCACGCCTGTATTCCATAAAGGGGTAGGCAGAACACATGAAACTACTAAAGCTTAAATATTATTACAGGATTTTATTTCAAATTTCATTAAGTTGCGCGAGTTTACGTTTTGTGGTCGCTGTCATGTGTCAAAAAGAGGTTCTTACAGCTCTGGGACAATATGATGTTGAATTCTACATGTATCCACTGAACACGCCTACCATATACCTACTAGGGGTGCGCCAAAGTTCATATAAAATTGTTATATAGATTATTGGTAGTCCAAAAATGTTTCTCATACAATTTTACATTAAAACGATCATTATTCATAACAATTTTATGTTAATAACTATCGTAACTTCGAATGACTTATGTTCATAATGTCATTCATCATAAATACGTTTTATACTAATGTTTATGTTTATATACTTATTGATCATAACGATTGCGAGAAATATAATTTATCGTTATATTATTGTTAACAGAACAGACATCACATGTGACAGTCCAGTTAGCTGCGACGACGAGCGTAGCGAGGAGGAGCGTGTTAGGTTGACCGTGAGCGAACCAGAAACGAATTTTAAATGTAAATTGTATATGTTACTGTAAAAGCTTCAAGCGCGCTTCTATAAATGGCACAAGTTTTTCATAGAACTTCCCCAAAACTTTTTAAATAATTTTATGATGAATGATTTTCTTTAACACAAAATTATGAATGTTATTGAATATTTGTATAGAATTTATGATTAAAAAATTTCGACTAAATGATTATTATGAACAGTGATAGTAGTACTATTGATAATAATGAAACAAAATTATGATAAGTAAAATTATGAGAAATGATCATTCGGAGCACAAATCGATATAAACAATAATTTTATATCAAATAATTTTATATGAGCCAATATGGACCCACCTACTAGTACAGCCGGTGGACACTCTATTTAATAATGCAAACATTGTAAAACATGGACAAAATGGACCAGTTACATTTGCCCCCAGTCGAGATTTGCCCCGCTGTACCTTACAATTTTATTTGTTCCTTTATTATGTTATAATCTATAACTATTCCGCGATTCCGCGATACAAAACAACTTGCCAAAAAAACAGATTGGACGGGAATGTGTATTGTGTATTTTAAATGTATTATTTATTAGTCTAGCTGGCATTCTAAGGAAGTCCGTTGATCGCAAACAACCAAGGGAGATAGCGAAAGAAAATGTATTAAAAATCAGTGAATCGACACGAGGCTAGCCACTTGTGGGTTTACCACGAGTCTCTATTTTAAAAACTAGTGTATATTTTATATACTACGTCGACAGCAGCAAGCATATAGCTCGTCGGATGGTAGGTGGTCACTGAAGCCTATAGACGACTGGAACAGGCTGCATGTGAATTACCCCAATACTCCTCTCTATCGTTGAGCCCTGGCAACCTAACTCAATGGCAGGAACACAACACTAAAAAATATAATTCATATACCAATCTAATGGCAGTCAGCACACGTTAAAATTTAATATTTTGAATCCGCTTGAATGTTTTTCGGATTTTTAGTAGGTATGGCTTTGATGACCAGACTACGTTGGAAATTTAGCAATACGATTCTCCATAATCCCTAACAACAAAAACGAAACGCCGCGAAAGGCAGTCTGGCTCAGTCGCGCCAATACGCAAGAGCAATAGATATAGATATCTACGAGCGTTTCGTTTCGTGAGTGTCTCGTGAGCGTTTGTGCCATTCGGCTACGTGTACTGGTAAGACAGGCAGAGGCAAACCGAAGACAAGATGAAGGGACGTTAACGTAGTGCTAAAAGACATGGTTGAGTGCAAAGTGTCCGAAGATGACGTCAAAGATAGGGCGAAGTTGGAATCAAATGACATGGAAAGCTGACTCCTCCACCATGTGGGATTCACAGCTTGGATTGGAAGAGAGAGAGAGAGAGAGTGTATGGCTTCCATGAGTTTTATTTGTCTGTGTAAAAAAAAATTCTAATCGGAGTCTAATATCACATAAGAGTTTATTAGGCTTAAAAACAACATGCGAGTTCATAGTGACTTTGACCAATAGTAGCACACGAGGCATAAATCGAAGATTTTGGAACTGTGCCCACAGCTTCCGGGCACAATAATTCTTCTTACATTCGCTCCGTTAATAATATTAATATTATTACAGTCATTATCCGTACCAAGATAACATGAGACTGTAGTAAGTAAATAAACATGGTATTATGTATTATTATTTCCGTGACAACAATATACGAAATTACGCCCGGTTTGTTATCTAATTGGGAGGAATTACCTATCAGAGAGGGAAAATATAAATATTCGAAAATAATGACATAACATACACGTTATGTACACTCACGCTTGTGTTCCCAAAGAGGGGGGGGAGCAAATATAACTACAGCTAGAAACTAAAATATGGACAAATGTACAATACGCTAAAAAAAGAAGCTCGGCCGTTGGATTTGATCTATTTAGTGATAATTCAAATTTACTTCCATTTGTCATTTATTTATTAAGAAGATAACACAGAAGACATACATGGCATGAACATAAAGACTTAAAATAACAAATATCCTTAGGTACAGATGCTTCCATATACGTATCTCTCAATATGAAAAAATAACACTTAACTTTATACTTAAAAACTAACATGCGGTTCACAAATTACAAGCAAGAGAGACTTCTGTAAATGTGCTTAATTAAAACTAATTTAGCTAGTAGGGAATAAAAAAAAAGCTTAGGTATTTGTATTACTGTTTTTATACAAATTTGTGACTGCTGTCTTGAACTGGGCGCGGGACTTTGAGAATAAGTCAATCTCGAGAAGAGACTTTTGTATTTCTGAAGAGAGGCACAAGAAAGACCTAGGTAGTATGTAAAGCAATAAATACTCCTACCTAATTTCTCACTGCAGACATTGCTAACTTTCTGACTGTTTTTTTCTCCGCAGGTCTAAGAGTTCTTTTACGCTCCTCGCTTCCCGCTGAAAGTTCCGCCCAGCCGCTCACGGTTACCTCACATACCGTCAGCCAAGAACGCGACCAGTCGACCTGTCTTATCTCACTCATACTTGTGTCGCTTAACTTCAAACTCGGATAAATCCATTCTGCTTTAAGGTTGATTATGTATAAAAATATATATAATCTGTAAAAGAATCAACCTTATAGCAGAATAGATTTACCAGAGTTTGAAGTTAAGCGACACTTTTGTACTTTTATATATTCTGTGCTCATACAAGCATGGTACGCGTTGGCCAACACGAGCTTAGGCACTGGTCCCACCGCGAGCTAGTAAGCTATGAGCTATCGGCTATAAAAACGAAAAAAAGATAATCACTCCCGTGTAATAAAAGACACACGGCGATGTTTATAGTTACTCGCCCAGCGGTGAGCTATTAAAATCGCCGTGTCTCTTTTATTTGCACGTAGTCACTTATCGATTGCTCGTTTTTATAGCCGATAGCTCATAGCTTAATAGCTCGCGGTGGGACCAGTGCCTTAGACTGTGTGCGTAGGAACGCACTTCTTTCATAATTATAATATGTATTTGATCGGCATTGTCCGAGATGTGAGCGAGTTTTGTCCTTATAAAGTAATTTTTAAAACAAGACAACCTACTCGCACACAACCCTCTATTAATCATAGGAAAAACAATTACCATTTCCTCCTTGGAAACTGTTTAAAAACTAACAAACAAGCACGATTAATCAGAAAGATTTATCATTAAAAACAGCCGTTCTGGGGCACATGTCTGGATGTGCATTAAAAAACGATTTGTAATAACCAAGGAACGATTCGTCTTATCTTAATGGTGCAAGTTTTCCTTGTATGCCGTAGTTTAGGTCCGATTCACATGCATAGATACATACATACTTATTATAATTTAGCGCTTCATGCTTCGACTATTTATATTATACTAGCTTTTTCCCGCGGCCTCGCTCGCGTTATAAAGAGACAAAAAGCAGCCTATGTCACTATCCATCCCTTCAAATATAGAATAGAATAGAATACTTTTTATTCGAAAGCACATAGATAATAAATAATTTTACACTGACATAGAATAGTAATAAAGTGCCACGAAATGGCCTCACCTCAGCATATTGCTGGCGACTTCCAGTGCTGTTCTTCCGGTGAGACCATTAAGTGAGAAAAATCACGGAAGGTAACATTCAAAAGAAGAAACATAAGGAACAAAAAAGCATATAATTATTTAAAATAAAAAAAACATGACAAGAATACAAACATGGCTAGACGGACTTTACGTTTTGATGGCGACCGAACCTGAATCGGTCCGGTCGGATATAGCGTGGCATGACATTAAGCGCTCGTGTACTAGCGACAACGGACGTTACATGAACTAAATGAGACAACAGATTTAACAACGTGAGAATGAAATATCTCCACTTAAAAAAATAACTTCAATTCGTAGCTCTGTTTTGCTGTGAAAGACAGAAACAAGCAGACACACACACTTTCCCAGTTCAAAATTCGATGATGAGAAAGTCACAAAAAACTAATGTAATTTTTGGTACATTTCCGTGACGCTCACGCTATGGAATGACGTATTCTGAACTCATGCTAGGTACACTGTATGCGTTTTGATAGCTAGCTCATTGAGCATACAGTTGTCATCGTGTGACGACTCGCTGGTCGTTCGGATGTATAGGTACAGTCATGGAAATGATGCGCGTGTAATGCGCAATAGGAGCTAATCTACAAGTGTGTCTGCTTTGTGTGAGTTCAAGAAATTGCGACAAAACAACTGGGATGCCCAATCTCCTTCCTTCCTATATCTGTGGTTTCGACCTTAGAATGATTTTAGGTGAAACATGTGTCGCTTAACTTCAAACCTGGGTAAATCCATTCTGCTTTAAGGTTGAATATATCACAAAAGCAGGCAGAATAGGCACCAAGTTTTGAATTTCAGAATGGAGAATAGTGGAGATTCGAACCTTTATCTTTGATGTCGTTGGATTATTTGTCACATCGCTGTTTTCATATAAAACAGGCGATTATCTTATGCGATCAACGGAAAACGCATGCGTTCAATTCGCCAGAATGTACGTAGAGTATGTAAATGACAGCTGCGGTACAGATGTAGTACGAAAAAGGTTTCCTTCGTATTGTTCCGGAAACGTTCGTATTTGTCATGCTAGTTCAGTCAATGTCAGTACATCTTGTACTTGTACTGAGACTGACTGAAATAGCATGACACGTTCGTATGTTTCCGTAAGAAAACGAAGGAAACTCTTTCCGCACTCCATCTGTAAATGCATTATGATTTTTCACACATTCCGTGATCGCGTATGCGACTACACTGCGTCGATCACATCAAACATGGCGCATCTCGTATTACATGCATAGCGTTGTCTTGCTTGGTATTTGAGTCAACGTGCGAAATTGCCAATCCGATGCAATATGCCGTCGCTGTAGGAGATAGGTGCGAGGACGACGAATATTCAACGACAATATGGTCGGCCACTTAGCAATGCAATATTAGCTATTCTATTCCTAACTTGTAAAGTTAAATTCTCTACACACTTTTTCAAACATAACGACTCGCACTTTCAGAGCGTGAACGATTTATCGAAACGATTTGAACCCAATTAACTAAAGTAGTTTACCTAAATTAAACCACACAATTATACCTATCTCTAGAATATAGCGTTAAGGGTAATCAAAGCTAAATTCACGTGAACGACACACACTCCGCCGGCTCGCTAATGTAACTATCAAATATTCCGGTCCCAGTTGTTGTTTAACTTATTATATTAAGCGAGCTCGCTATTATTTACTTTGTTAAAAACATATTTTGGTCAAACTCCATGTCCGAAAATTACAAAGCCAAAGTTACGAGTACCGACAATAACGCTTTTAGTTGGTGCTCGGTGACTCGATACCGCAAACCGCATTTATAGTAAACAGATCGTTAGTCAGTGGGTTTTGTTTATCAATCAAATCATTTGGGGTACTGATTTCTTAACTTATATTACGAAAAACCATTTATAATTTGATTAGGTATACTTGCTTGGTCTTTAACAGCGTCTCAGAGGTCCAAACTCGGGGTTTGCCAGCGAGCTATGGAGCGCAGCATATTAGGCGTAAAATTAATGGATCGTATCCGGAACACTGCGCTGCGCTCCAAGACAAAAATTGTCGATGTGGCTCGGAAAGCGGCCAAGCTAAAGTGGGACTGGGCAGGACACGTCTGCCGCATGCCGAGTGAGCTGTGGGCTAAGATTGCCACAGAGTGGCAACCCGGCCTAACGCGAGGATCCGGCAGACCCCGCCGGCGATGGCGGGACGACTTGGATTGCTTCCTTAACAACTGGCCCGAAACTGCCCGAGATCGGGAAGATTGGAAAAAGAGGGGGGAGGCCTTTGCCCAGCAGTGGGACATAACAGGCTCCTAATAATAATACTTGCTTGATAATAGCTTCGGTCGCAAGCTACAATCTCCTTAGTAAGAATGATGTAAGTGCCTCACACACGCTACAGATGTAGTGCGAAAACGGTTTCCTTCGTATTTTTCCGGAAACGTTCGTATTTGTCATGCTAGTTCAGTACAATGTCAGTACATCTTGTACTAAGACTACTGAAATAGCATGATACGTTCGTGCATTTCCGTAACAGTACTAGCAAATCTTTTCGCACTACATCTGTAACGGATAGAACGGGTTTGAAGGATGGAAGGGGCTTAATTGACAACATTTCATATTTTTGAGTACAACTTTTTAGTGTTTGATTTGAAAGAACTCAATACTAAAAGATACACGTATTTTTTTATTTTTCCAAAAACTGCTATTTTAATGAGAAAATCCCTTCTTATTACTACTTCGAGCAGAAAGAGCGTAAGTTACAAACGTCAAGACAACAGCTTCGTGACATCACATGTGTTGTTTCATACACCTAAGAAAACGACAAAATCATTTCTAAAAAAAAAGTTTTAACAGTCAGCTCAAACAGTTCGGTATGTCTGACTGTCAAGTGACTCAAGCGTCACTGTCAACCAATAGTGAATGACTACGAACCATAGACTAAGCCATAAAATTTTTAATATCTTTGCTACGAAGAGTGATAAGTGTCACTGTCAAACTCAAGTGACATCCCAACTGGAAGATTTTTTTGTTATAGTGGCAGCTTTAAATCAGCTATTTGACGTCACTTCCCCTTTAAGCTATTTTTAAGATTCTTTATACTAAAAATACGGAAAAAAAAATTAAAAAAATGATTTATGTGATCTACAAGCGTATATCTCGAAATGGTTTTCG
The DNA here is from genome assembly GCF_023078275.1 of Leguminivora glycinivorella. Lineage (NCBI taxonomy): Eukaryota > Metazoa > Arthropoda > Insecta > Lepidoptera > Tortricidae > Leguminivora > Leguminivora glycinivorella. The sequence continues at coordinate 18,215,976 of NC_062978.1, forward strand.
ATTTAGGGACATTGAAAATTTTGAAACGTTGTCAATTGCCAAAAGTAGCATTGTAACTTAGACTATTTCATGTTCTCTGTCTACTACGTTGGAGAATACAGACGTGAGTTTTATGTAAGTATGTATGTTCTAATATGTGCACATTGCAGTCACCCTGCATGCCTGGATGGACGCCACAAGCCACAAAATGCAATAATGAATAAATGAATCATCGACGGGTCTCCGTCGCTTCAGTGAGTGACAAATATTAGCGATTCACTTTGTCCCATGGCATCTAATCGTATTAATGACAGAAGTCTATCTCGCAACGACATACTCTCGCGCCAATCATGTGCTAACCCTACAGAGCCTATAACATAAGTTTTTGACGTTCCAAAGTAAGTTATTCAATCAAATGACATTCAGTTAATGAAAAAAGTGAAATCGTTCCCAAAGGCTTACCAAAAATTACGAGTTCATTACATTTTCCAAGACTTTATAATTTTGTACCCGTTTAAATTGTCTGGGTTTAAATGAGATTTTTGTAGTTTCCAGTATTTTCCAGTAAGGAAGTAGTCATAAAGCAATAGTCCTCAGTTATTTTTTATTTAATCTCTCAATGCTTCCGGTCCCCGGATAATAGCTACAACACTGAGGACATGGAAATGTATACAATTGTAATAAAAGGTTATTTTGTAAAATATTTGTTACGGGTCGGAAATTTGTTATAGAGTATTGTCCTTCGTTCTTATAATATTAAAGTCAAATATCTGGGCGACCAAGCTTCGCTCGGTTCTATTTTAAAATATCACGTCTTTAGATAAAAAAAAACTTATAAATACAAAAACAAAAAAAAGACAAAAAACAAATTCTTAATTTCTGGCCGGGATTCGAAACCAACGATCTATCTGCGTACATTAGACCGACCTCGTACGACTGAGCTAAGCGGAATCGATGCGCGCGCGGCGAAATTAACGACCATATTTTATGTTTACTAACGCGAAAGAAAAACTCATGAAAACTCGAAAATTCGCGTTTTCCGGGATCTAAAGCTACGCTAGATCGATTTTTCACCCCCGAAAACCCCCACATAACAAATTTCAGCGAAATCGTTAGAGCGGTTTCCGAGATCGTCGGTATATATAAATAAATATACAAGAATTGCTCGTTTAAAAGTATAAGATACATAGAGCAGGGTCTTGATAATCGGTACACAAGGTATTAATCCGAACATCGCATCGCAGTCAGGGGAGGGAGGGGATTCTAGGAATTTTATTTTGTTGTTGACGACCGGTCTGGCTCAGTGACCCTGCCTGCTAAGCCGCGGTCCTGGGTTCGAATCCCGGTAAAGGCATTTATTTGTGCGATGAGCACAGATATTTGTTACTGAGTCACGGATGTTTTCTATGTATATAAGTATGTATTTATCTATTTAAGTAGGTATGCATATCGTCGCTTAGCACGCACAGTAGAAACAAGCTTTGCTTAGTTTGGGGCTAAGTTAATCTGTGTAATGTGTCCCCAATATTTATTTATTTAAAATAGGTGACCTGCAAGAATGCATCTCAATAATCCATTTCCATTTTTCCTTTAATTTAAAAATATTTGAACCTACGTAATAATAAACTGTAACTAATAAGTGGCTTAACAGACACTGGGCAGAAAGCGGTGTACACCTCTCGACACCCTTGAGTTCTCACACCGGTGTTGCCCTTGAGCCATCTTGGATGTCGCTTTTTGTGGGGGCCCATCTTGTGGGGACGAGTCACCGTCTGCCGGAAATAAAATTGGATACCGTTTTATTAGGCAGGCGTCCGGTTTTTTATCCATAGCCCAGTATTTAGTCCATCACTTTCATCAAAATAGACCAGTTCATTTTAGATTCCATTAACTCTCAAATAGTCCTTACACCCTGGCGGGTGTTGCCGCTGCGTGTGTCCCATGATACGGGCAAGGGCAACATCCGCTCGGTGTACCCCTTACATTTTATTAAAGTGTCGAAAGGGCCTCTACGTGTTGGCTTCGGCCCCGCGCACGCCTCCCAAAGGTCCGGAATACCATTGTTCCGTGATGGGAAAAACTGTAACTAATAATTACGTAATAATCTATTGTCATAATTACTACGTAATAATTTATTGTCATAATTCAATAAAGTTTTAATTTACATAAAATCATACAAAATACAAACCCCTATATTCTAGCATGGCTCTCGTACATATCCATTAGTATCCACAATGTACATAAAATACCGCAGCACTACCAATACTGCCAATATTATTTTCACGCCAATTTAGGTATTATAGGCTTAATGAACTGTGATATCAGCCATATAAGTATGTATATGTATTTTAAATTCATTGTTAGGTAATTAAGTACAACCATGCAGGTAAATCGATAAATAATAATAGAGATCTTTCAGGTGAACATGCTCCACCCTAGACTGCAGTGGTACTTTCCATCAGGTAGGTAATGTATCAAATCACACACTTAGGGCCCATTTAGACAGTACGAGAACTCGCATACGAATCTTATCACATTGCGGTATTTGATGGCTGTGCAAATTTGTATGAAATCGCATGCGAGTTCGCACGCCGTCTAAATTAGGCCGTATTACCTAGTTCACCCCAAACTGACAAGTCGCATTCGCCGAAAACTACAAGCACGTTTTGATTTCCAAGTCAATTAGAGCAGTCGTGTATACATATGTTTGGCACTTTGTCCGCATACAGGTACATATACTTATTACCTGTAGCTACAGATATTTTATATCCGCCCGAAACTCCCAGATTTCCGCGCATGTAATACGAAAACCTACACTATTTGACCTTCACGACGACTTAATCAATATTGCTCATCATCAATATTACTAGGTTACATGACACACTATAAAACAAAGTCACTTCCTTCAGTGTGTCTGTCTGTCCGTATGTATGCTTACTAGTAGATCATTAAAACAGCCCAAAGGCATTTGATGCGTTTTTTATTTTTAATTACATAGAGTGATTCAAAGTCATTCAAGAGGAATGATTCATAATATATAACACTTGTGCAAAGCCGTGGAAAGCGCTAGTAAATTATGAAACTTTTGGACCGATTGGTTGCATCTTTCATTTTCGAAAACTTTTGACTGTGGTGGCGAACAATTAATTCCCACCACGCCAGGCGTGCCATACAGCATAGTATATGAATCGCACAGAAGTGTTTGATATAAATTTTATTGAGATTTTAATATCGGTATTGGCCCTCGGATCCCGTTATTTGACATAATATCACAAGTCATAATGTAATGTTTCCCAGATTATCATTAGTCATAATAGGCTCTTGATAGGCTTTTTTAGTCTGTCTTATATGATTAAGTACTGTCCAATTAACTGAAATAAAATATTATCATATTTATTATGACTTAAAAACAGCATTTTTTTTAAGTATACTTTACGTAATCAGACGAAAACAACACAGTCATATTAATCTATAGATTATCTGTGCATCAGGTGATTCTACTAGAAAACAACATTCAATAATAGTTCAATATGTCAATTATTGTTTTGACATGCAGTAAGGTTCAAATTCGATGACGTCACTACATCGCTGACAGCGTTTACGGTAGCCAAAATAAATAAAAAATTACACACATTTTTAACCGAAAATACGTGGTCATCATACACTTTTAATACCCAAAATCTATAAATATTGTTTTTTTATGTCAAAATTCGATTTGAGTCTAGTAGCCTATTCTGAAACGGTTAACTTTTCAGGGTTTTCATTAAGGTCATCTTGATTAGATTTGTTAGGTTTGTCGCAATCCTGAAAAGCTACGCGTTTCTGAGAAAAATCAAATTATGACTAACGAAAATGAGGACAAACGATACAATATGACTTAAGAGTTTATGGGAACCAATAGAGACCCGAAAAACCTAGCTGCACTGCACTTCAATTGCGTCAGGGATAATTTTAAATAGCTATAGGTAAGATCTTTGTGTTTGTTAAAGCGCTGTTTACGCTTTCAGAGCCAGATACTCTATTAGGAATTCCAGGCACGCTCTCATTTCTTATGGTCTCCACCAACCGAAGCAAATTGTCTGCCTCTAGAGTTTTTCAGAGCTTGGTAAACTAGCAAGTGTATTTAAGCTTAACTCAACTTTAGCATTCGAGTAAATCTTTTGAGAAATCTTAAGACGCAAATCCGGCTACGATGTAATTTTTAGCTACGTACGTTTTTTCTAGGTTGAAAGATAACAAACATACCTATAAAAAATATTCACCTGAAATTCCAAAATAACTACTTAACTGTACATATGACCGGTCTGGCATAGTCGGTAGTGACCCTGCCTGCTAAGCCGCGGTCCCGGGTTCGAATCCCGGTAAGGCATTTATTTGTGATGAGCACAGATATTTGTTCCTGTTATGGATGTTTTCTATGTATATTAGTATTTATATATTATATATATCGTTGTCTGAGTACCCACAACACAAGCCTTCTTGAGCTTACCGTGGGACTCAGTCAATCTGTTTAGTTTGTTCCTATAATATTTATTTGTTTATTTATTTTATTTACATGGCGCTTCTTTACCGCAGTGTTCAAACTAGTACAGACTGTACCTGCTTGCGTAATTTGCCGATATCGAAACTTTAATGAGACATAAAAATATAATGTACTGTACAACGCTGTATAATACACGTGCGAAGAAGTACTTCGCAACTCGTGTCCATTTAAACAATTCTCTTGGATTATGTTTTAATTTATTCCACTCGTTTCGAACGTAGGTACATATTTCGTCTTTTCCACCCTTGTATCTTAATATTCTATTCATTTCTATTACAGTACCTACATATTAGAGGTATTATGGCGCTACAGCCCGCCTACTATTTACGTGCGTATTACGTCGAAACTTTAAAGGGCTATATTTATTATGTACTGGAAAACGTAATTACAATACACGTGCAACGAGTAAAATGAATCACACGTGTATTAAAAAAAAACAAAAGTAAGTAAAACAAACTTCTAAGTAATACTTGATGGAACGGATCTTTTCATAAACATTATGAATATTTTTATTTATGTACCTAATGGGGAGCTGAATCTCTTGTATCTTGATTTATCCTGACACTTTGCCACTGCTCATAAAAGCCTGGAGTCCAGTTTGGCAACTATCCTAGGATTTAGCATAGGCACTAGTTTTACGAAAGCGACTGCCATCATACCTTCCAACCCAAAGGTAAACTGGGATTTATTGCTTCAATAGAATATCTCTTAGTTATGAAATAGTTCATAGAACTAGGGAAGCTAAATATCAAAATGAAAATTGAGTAATAAGTTGTCTTAAAACCATATTTTAAATGCTTACCTACTGAAAATAGATAAACTTAAAAATTAACCGGCTAGAGTTTAAATGAATCACTCACTGCACACTTTAACAACATTATACATAAGTATATTATTTTGTCAAATAATTATGTATTAGTTGTCAAAGCGGACCCCAGGCTCCCATGAGCCGTGGCGAATGCCGAGATAACGCAAGGAGGATGATGATTTTATTATGTCCAATTCTTTAAGAGGATACGGTAGCGAAAATGCTAAAATGGAAAGGAGCCCCCCTTTCAACTTGAGAATTTTAGTTAAGTGTTATTAACTAGATTTATCGAAAAAAAAATCCATTAAGAACAACTCAGTCAAAAGATAATTCAAAAAAATCTTTAAAATCGAGGTTCCGCTCTCGACTCTTTTCTTTCCTCCTTCAAAACTTAATCAATCGGAACAAAATTTGAGAATCTGAATAACAATGAAATAATCTATGTCGAACCGTTTAGCTTTTTTGGTTAATTGTTACCAATCTTGAGTATCACACCTTTTTTTGCGCCACAATGAAAAAGGCCGTTTTTGGAAATTTTTGATTGGCTCTAGAATCTTTAAAAAGCAGAATATCAAAAAATCAAAACGGTTTGACATAGATAAAAATAATAACAATCTGTGTTGAAAAAATCATTGCTCTATCTTCAAAAACCTGGGAGGAAATAGTCGAGAGCGTTTGTATGGAGAATTGACCCCTACCGTATCGTCTTAATAATGGCAAAGTTTGACTTTCCTTTGTTTTTATTCCTAATGGTTGTGAATAAAACGTCAGACGCGAGCGATGTACGTACAGTCACCATCAAATATTATATCAGAACTGCCAAAGCTCTCACAAATATCGCAACAAGTCTCTATTCTCAAGACGTTTGATCCAATATTTGTGAAAGCTTTGGCATCTCAGATATATCTGATGGCCAATATGGCCATTGTACTTACTACCTTATAAGGTAAGAGCTTGTTATGCCCCCAACTCATAACAAACCATTAATGTGGAGTCCCTGTGACTGATTTCTGCGGTGTCTATGCCATGTGAGATCTTATCCATTAAGTTTAAGTGGCTTTCATTATGTAGAGGTCCATTTATTTCTTCTCCTCTTACAAGTCCAAAAAAATGGTCTGCACGGTATTTGTTTTCAAAATAATTATGCAATGGAAAATGGTTTTTTAATGAAACGTTAGTGAAACATTTTGTAAATAAACGTTTTGAAATTTTTCACGAAATTCAAGTTCCATGTCTCTTTAAATTGGATATGTCATTTTCCTAAAATGTGTCTGCGGTGAAGCCTAATTGCCGCACATTTTTCCAATTAGGCAGCAGAAATATTTTTTTGAGAATGACAGTGGTCCATAAATCTTCCAAAACTGCCCTTACAGAACTAGATATATATATAATCTAGTTCTGGCCGCTCTCGCAAACATTCCGTCCGTCCAGAACCGATTAATCCTTTAATTAAACAACTTCTACTACCCTTCAGTAGTGGTGACACTGAACCAACCGTGCGAAACGAAAGGAGGTAACCTCTCTTAGCCAGAATGGTCGATACGACCTTCTTTACAATAGGGAGAACTATCCCTTGGGCCCATCAATCTACTGAGCGGACTGTCCGAGCCGTCATAACTTCAAAATTGATTAATTCTTGTTGCAAAACCTTATAACTTTGTTATTAGTCTGTATTGTGAGGCACGTGTAATCGTGTGTTATACGCGAATTTTCAGTGTTTGTTTAATAACCTGAAATAGATGGGTATGATTCGCAAAAAAAAGTGACAAACGCACCGGTGGCCTGGCCGAATGGCGAGCCCAGGTTTTCAGGGTTGGAAGCTAATATCCTTATTACCAGATTATCTGGCGGTGTTGGAATTTTGCAAGACTTTTTTTTTACCCAAATTTAACACTCCATTGTTTCCTGCTCTATTCTCCTGACCTATATTTAAATACTTATTGTAACTCCTAACTCGGGACACAACGATATCGAGAAAAATCATTTTTCACGTGATCCACTTTATAAAAAATGCAAGCTAAGCTGTTAATAAGAAACGATTAAAATAGTAGCCAGCTGGTGAATCATTATCGTTTGCCTGCCCTTCGAGACCGGACTCGTCCCGCTAACGATACTTACCCCAAATTACGGTAATATATACACTACTTTCTAATATTAAAACTACTACAAATCACCGCGTAACCGTTACTAACGCGTTACTAACCCCCCAAAATAACTGTCACTCCTATAGATAAACTACCTGCAAACTTTAAGGTACATATTGAATCAATCATAGATTCCATAGGAGGGTTGACATACAGGGCAGAGTGCGGGCGATTCATTGGTGGAATTACCCCAACCGACCCGACCAAGGCTTAAACCCTTATGAATAATAATTCAGGTCAAGCGCCCTTTCCAGAAATTTATTAAGGAATCGCTTCAATTAAAGGGATTTTGTGGACAATTTATCCAATTATGGAAAACCGGTTTTCATATTAAACCCTATAGTTTAGTTAGCGATGTTCAACTCAATTCGGCTTCCGATTCCCTTTTTACTGCAAGTGTTAGAATCACCATTACCAACGCTGTTCATGCTCCTGAGCGTGCGTAGTCAAATGCACAAACGCTCACGATATCTGTTTTGTAGCTATCTATCTCTATCGCTCTTGCGTATTGGCACGACAGAGCTAGACTGCATTTCGCCGGATGTGGCTAGAGACTAGCCTAAACGAGCCAACCCGAACGCGCGTATACACGATTACACGCTTGTGGGGTAAATAGCAAGAGCGGGGGGGGGGGATATATTCGCTTGTAGCTATAGCTACCTATAACAAAAGTATAGTTGGAAACTAGCCTAAAATTTCCACATTTAATTTAAATGACCTGAAGTTTCATCAGTATAATTTCACTAAACAGACTGGATGCATATCCGTGCGTGGCTCAGTTAAGCGTTGAATAGAGGAACTTTTCTGGCAAGTGGCAGCGGATGCGGTAACACTAGCAAATAACGGGAGCTTACACAAGGCACGACGAAACGTCGAACGATATTTCCAGCATTTTTTGAAAATTCGCCGTTTAATTTACTTCCCGTGTAATTCAAATATTTAAACTTGATATACAGGGTGTAAACCTAATACGGGCGAACCTCTTAACGGTGGTGAGTATAGGACATAAAAAATGGAATTAGATAACTTTTACTTAAAATTGAAGTATTTTTTTTATCCATACAAATTAATTCGGCCCGCAAAGTACTGCAAACACACTCGCGTTAAACGCTCGTTGACAGTTGTCATTGATTGTCATCGCAAACACGTTTACAGTACATTGCAGCTGGGAAATTTTTCAAAATTTATTATGGGCTGAAAATTAAGGTAACTCAAAAACACCTCTTAATTAATGATAACAATATTGAATTATATGCCTGGTTTCATTTATCGCCCTTATTACGTTTACGCACTGTATAATATTAATAATATTACTTATAGTATAGGATATAATATTATAGGACATTCTTACACAGATTGACTGAGTCCCACGTTAAGCTCAAGATGGCTTGTGTTGCAGGTACTCCGACAACGATATATTATTGTATATATTAGTTATTTGTTATACAAGGGGGCAAAGTTGTATTTTAACGCCGAGTGTGGAATTGAAAAACGAGCAAGTGTAAGGAATCATGATCTTGCGAGTTTTTTAACACACGAGAAGTAAAATACATTTGCACCCGAGTGTAACACAAAACTTTTCCCTTCACTATAGCGAGGAAACTACAACGCAAAAAATGCGTTTATCACTGCTTCCAGTAGTTCCATAGGTGGTAAATCATCTTTATTACAAGATTCACCTACTTTAATCAATTTTAAAGCAGTTAATTTGACTTTATTCAAGGTCAAATTACTTTACCCACTAGTGGATAAAATGCGTTTTTACCCGCTGGTATTAAAGGACAAAACACGTGTTTCCGAGCTAGTGAGGGGAAAAATATATAAATATGTATAAAAACATAGAAAACATCCATCACTCAGGAACAAATATCTGTGCTCATCACACAAATAAATGCCCTTACCGGGATTTGAACCCGGGACCGCGGGGATATATTATATTTGTACCAAAATAGTTTTGATAGCTTCATTTGGTTAAATAGGTACCCCGGCCGTTTTAAAATGGGTGTTAGTAGTAGTAGTAAACTCTTTATTGTACAATGAATAACAAAAAACACAGTCATTACAGAAAAGAACAGTACTAAGGCAAACTTATCCCATTACGGGATTTCTTCTAGTTAACCTTTGTCTTGTAGTCTTGTGACACATTGGCCCCAAAAGCCTCAAATGGCCACTGCCGAGCGTAGCGTATTCGCGACGTTTGAGATTTTTGATGGTTGAAACTTAAAATACAAAAAAAAAGTTAAACTTACAGAATAAGCTATCCAGTGACATATCGCATGTCCTTATTTCTAATAAATTATAGGACCCTCATTCGCCAAAAATTAATACTGTTAACAGATGGAACACACATACTTAGATTTTTTTTCAGTAATGTTTATATAAAAAATATAAGGATACCGAACACCGGGCAAAGTGGAGAAGATTGCGCACCAATGCGTACATTGCGTACCCTGGCGCTAGGCCGGAAAACACTACGTTGAAGAAGATGAAGATGTTTATACAAAACTGCAAAAAGATTTTAATGCTTGAAGTAAAATTCTTGCCCGTATGTTTCCATTATAGAAGCGCAAATTCTCGGCAAATGCATCCCAGGCGTAAACATTGCGAATGCCGCAGATCCGCGCGATATTGGCCACGCATGCTCTTTATCGCTCCAGCTCGTAACTTCACAGTTTAAGAGGAACGGAGCTGCTTTTCCATAAAAAACTTATATTTTCCTCTCTTAAGTGCATAGAAGAAAAAGAGGACAACTTGTATTGAAATACGGTTTCGGAGCGGTTGCCAACTCGCCACTAACGTGATAAACTTTATCACGTCAGACCGTCCTTTTTGCGCTACTTGTAAGTGTGATAGAGACGCACAGATGAGATAAAGTTTATCACCCTAGTGTGCTACGCCCGCAGAGCACAAGAATCTGTCCACCACGTTACAATCGATAAGCTCTCACTTATTGCAAGAAAAATAAAATTGTCAAGGGACTGACGACTTATGAAACTTATAAATATTACTTAGCAGGACAATAACTCCGGACGAAAATGTCAGTTAATTTGGCGCTGTAGCTTTTTACTTCTGACAGGCCGATATCGTCTGGCATATCTATATTTTGTAAAACTGACACAATATAGGCAACCTAGAGCATTAATTTCAAAATACCTTTAAAATGTATAATCCTATAACTCCACGGGGTCATATACAACATATCACAGCTAGCAAAGTCGGGCATAAATCGAAATCTGTATGTCGACATGACATCTCGACATCGGCTGTGGTGAAATAACCGCTGCTGCTAGGACTTGCGGTGCAAACGATGCGGTTACTCCAATTCAGCTACGGAATATATTTAGGTTTTGTGGTTTGTTTTCATTTTGTCAAATAACTAAAGATACGGGCAACAACTTTTTTCAATAGGTCAAAAAATACTGCGGCGCTAGTTAAATAATTAATTATCTTACATTTATGATCAAGTACCTACTTCATATTTTATATGAAAAAAAGTAAGTATATTGGTACGTATCAAATAGAAACTGTGCTGAACGAAGGCACTTAAATATGACGAAGCACTACACCACAAAGCTTTGTAGTGATAAATCGGTTCAATGCAATTATCGAATCTACATCGCCCTACTGGCAAGATGACCGAACCACGCCAACCTGCCACTCCTCATCTTTTCCGTTATAGGCGCAACTTTCAAACTTCCCCTAATATACTCATTCCTGATCCGATCCATTCTGGTCACTCCACACATCCATCTCAACATTCTCATTTCCGCTACGTGCACTCTCCTTTCATCCTCCACCTTTGTCGCCCAGCATTCAGATCCATACAATACAACAGGCCTCACAATCGTCTTGTAGATTTTCCCCTTAAGTTTAAGGGGCATCCGTCGATCGCATGTTGTCCCTGAGACCTGTCGCCATTTCATCCATCCCGCATTTATTCTATTTTTCACGTCACGGTCGATGCTTCCGTCATTTTGGAATAATGACCCAAGGTACCGGAAGTCGGAGCAGACTGGTAGGTATACACCATCTAAGGCAATAGGGGAAAAACTGGATAGACCACCGAAATCGCAGAACATATGTTCAGTTTTGGTTCTACTGATTTTCAGTCCCACACTTTCCAGTCTTTCTTGCCCTACTGGCAAGACTGAGAACCATTAAAATCTAGGAACATCCTCGCGCACATGTTCACCGAATAATTGGCTACTAAAGTATGGAGACGAAGACATTACCTGAGGCGCCGCCCCTTTCATGTCTGCAGAGATCCCACATTTTGGGTCCAACTGAAGATTCGGACCTATAATGGCTTTTTGAGACATCTTTGCTTTGAGGAAAAAGCTTTTACCTACCTACTTATACATAAGAACAGATTGAGATGAATTGCACATTGGCTTTTATTCTTATAGCATGTTATTTTAACTTAAGCGCTTATTTTGCATTATGCCAAGACGAATTAGGTAATCATATGTGACATTAGCCGATATTTTGATCCCCGATGGCCTTCCAAATAAAGTAATGGCCAGAAATATTTTCAGTAATAATCGCCTGTAACTAAAAATATCATGAGAGCGGCAATTGACATCCATAAGAAATTAAGTTGTTATCAATCTAATTTCCAACTTTATACTGGAATGGAATATATAAGTGTAGGTTTCCGACAGACTACCTAATTTGAAAATCTATACGGAAATCGAATTAGGAAATCTGAACTTAGTAACATAACTGCTTAAAATTTAATGTTATACCTATACATAGTTATTAGTCAAGTATGTAGGGGCAGGATAAAGAGAGTTTGAATAAAAAAACAAGTTTACCACGAATAATTCAACGTATATCGACTATTATGATTCTGTTAGGATTCAATGTTTTTTCTTTAAGTAGAAACAAAAGCAAGAAAAAGTATTTTTTTAAACAATATCCATTATTTTTTATTCAAAACAGTTGAAGTACAGTAAGTGATATCTGATTATTGTTTTCTGTCACGATGCCTGCACGTACCAAATGTTTCTTTTTGACCCAGTGTTTGACTGGTAGAGAATGCCTTAAGGCATTATGTACACCATTTTGTACTTTTTTATGTGCAATAAAGAATAAATAAATAAGTACCTATAATCACAGTCTTGTAAAACAACAAAGCACATATCATGATTCACAATGTGAGTTATACTTGTGCGTGTAATGCCTGCAATGGCTGCCCCAGTGGAAGAGTTGGTTCGTCTCCTTGATGTCTCCTTGGTAACAGATGTCGAGATAATGAGGTCAGTATTTAAAATGAGGGCCACTCTAGGGCCGGACGGCGTGCCTTGGCTCTTTAAACATCTTGGAAGTAGATTACGTGGCCACATTGACGACTGCCTCCGAGAGGGTATACATTCTCGTTGTAAGGTGGGCAGACTGTGCCTTTCGAAAAAAGGGTAGTCCAGCTGACTGTCCCTTAGGATACCGTCCCATTGCCTTCCTAGATGAAACTGGCACGACGTTGAGCGCATCATCGTAAGTCTCATCTACTGCTGTGCACGCATTTTGGAAGACACGTGCCCAAACATCAGAGATCGGGTTCTGGGAGGAGCGATAGACGCAAATGATGCACTGCATAAATACAGCGGTCTGGTAGCAGAGAAAAGGCAGGGAGCCATCGCAGTATCTCTTGACATTGCCAATTACTTCGGCTCTCTTCTTTATGTGGTAATAAAATAGGCGCATTGCTTCCACGATGCGCCTTTCTATTTGAAAATCATCATTCACCATAGGGCATTACCTTGCAGATAGAGTAGTGCTCAATGAATCAGGAGGAAGATGCCTAGAAAGACAAATGGAGTGTGGTGTTCCTACCGGCTGCGCCATGTAAACGTATAGGGACAGGTCAATGAGGCTACGTGCTCAAATCAAGACTGACTTCTTTATTCTTCTGGGTTCTTACCCACATGCATATTCATAATAATCATAACCTACCCACAGTTTTCCACAGGGGTCGGTACTGGGCGCCTGCTCTGGAGCATTGGCTCTGACTTGGCTATCAGAGTAGTCCAACTTCTCCGCATGATAACCATTTTTTATGCCGATGACACAATAGTAGCCGTGAGTGGAAGAAAGTACCAGGATAATAAGGAGAGCCACAGTGGCAACTGAGCTCACAGTTGGGCGCATTAATTTGTTTGGGCTTGCGGTGTTACTTGCCACGACCAATGACGAGGTTTTTCGAGGGAAAAGGTTGGCTTCTGCCCGAAGAAAGTGATTACTGCCGACCTAGCCAAAATGATAATAGTTGACGCTATACACCGATCGAAATGCAATCTGGTTCTGTCGTGCCTACATGCAAGAACGATAGGGATGTTGCCTGTTGGCGGTGAGGCGGTCCCTCTTACGCCCCAAATTAAGTACTTGGGCTTAAATTCAAATCAAAATTGGTACTCCGAGGAACATTTTATCAAATTGGTTCCTAGCCTCGTCGGGACTGCTTCGGCGCTGAGCAGACTATTGCCCAATATCGAAGGACCCAATGCCCCATATCGGCGCTTATATGCGAACGTCAACCGCGGCGTGTATACAAAATTTCAGCTCAGTCGGTTGAACATTTCTGCTTCAAATTGGGTTGCAAGATTTGACCTCAACATACATACATACATACATTGCAAGTTAGTAAAAACCATGTCAAAATAGCTTTTTTTTACTTGTGTTTCTTTATCCTGTCAACAGTCACTTTACCCTGCAGAGTGATGGCAGGATAAAGTTACACAGGGTGTAGTGAAAATCCGATTAACTAGATATTATCTCCGAAACTGTTGATAATACAACTGTCATAATTTTAATATAAATAGTTATACTTCAATCATCATCCTCCTTGCGTTATCCCGGCATTTGCCACGGCTCATGGGAGCCTGGGGTCCGCTTTGACAACTAATCCCAAGATTTGGCGCAGGCACTAGTTTTACGAAAGCGACTGCCATCTGACCTTCCAACCCGAAGGGTAACTAGACCTTATTGGAATTAGTCCGGTTTCCTCACGATGTTTTCCTTCACCGAAAAGCGACTGGCAAATATCAAATGGCAAATGAAATAGTTATACTTCAATACAACATTAAAATGTTATTAGTAACAAAACTGCCGTATTAATATTTTAAAATAATCATGCCAGAATAAAGTGGACATACCTGTTACAAACTCCGAACGTCACACTTTGAAAACTTCTAACCACAAGACCGCAGCACCTCACACACAAACCTTTACACCGGCGGCTAGAACCATACTGGCTACGTGTTTTACGTATATTAATTACGGTTTAGTAGTAGTAGTAGTAGTAGTATAGTACATTACGATACAAGTGCGTAAAAAAGGAAGTTCGAAACGAGTGGCGATAAATTAAAACACGACCGAAGGGAGTTATGAATTTCCTTTTCGCACGTGTATCGTACGACATTTTTCAGTACAGATGGCCCTCCGAAGTTTCGACCTGGCATAGAATGAACCACTTCTCGCACTAGTGCGTAAAAAAAACACCATCTGTACTGAAAAACACTTTTCTCAAACATGGTATGAAATATTGATGTTATGTGCCTTATAATTGGCAGCGAAGTATGACGTTGCAGGTGCGGCTAGGACGATTGATAGATAATGGAATTTCATACAAACCTTGCAGGCCAAGGCCGGCAAAGTCTTCTTTTTTAATTTCCAAACACAGATAATTGTGACATAACATCCAGGTATTTAGCCAATTAAAAAAAAACTATAAGGGGCTTTATAGACGTGCCGACTGCAACTGGTACGGGCCCTAGACAATATTTGATTTTGGGTGCGTTTTCATAAAAAAAAAATTTTTTCGTTTTTTTTTTTTTTTTTTATTTTTTATTTTTGGTTTTTTTATAGGCGTATACAGGATATTAAAGGGGAACGAAAATTCGATTATTTTTGTGCTACGACGCACCGTTTAGAAGATACAGCCATCCAAAGTTACTATTTTCAGTAGACTTTATTTATTTCACACCATGTTTGAGAAAAGCACTATACATACATACCTCGGCGGGAAATGGGGTTGCCCGCCTCAGACCTATCCGTCTATATGTCTTCGGCCGGCAACCCCATTTGTCCCGGCCTCTGTAGTAATGTACTATTATTGTACAGAACAAATTACATGTTTTACAATTAATTACAATTACGGTTTATTCACAGACTACATTATCTCAAACGATTCTAAAAATCTATCACACACTAACACCACCATACATCACCGAGACACATTCCTTTATCTAACGCTGTTCTACAGCAATGCTAAATTGCCTACTTACAACTATAAATATCTCAAACACTGTCGGTGCGTGTGATGTAGGGGCCAATTCAGACAGTCGATCTGCCCATCACTCAGGCATGCTACATTGCACTGAACATTCGAGGTTTCGATTTAGATTTAGTATAGATTCGTGATGGAGTTGCGTTTCTTTAAGGTGCCGCAGGTACAGAGGACGGATGTTGAAAAGTCAGCGCTTTAGATCACTGTATGGCTGCCAGAAATGTAATTAGCAATCTCGACGGAATTTATTCTGGTTCATTCGATTTGAATTCTCTTTCTTCAAACTTCTAGTCGTAAGATTTGCATAATATAATGTTTCTGTGATTTAAAAAAAATCTGTCCTATACGTAATTATAATTTTAATTGGTAGACCGTTCTACGAATAACCACAGAATATATAATAGTACAAGTACAGAAGGCTCACTCCTTTGATGTTCACAAAACGCCGCCATTCTAAATTCTTACCTACATTAACAAACGGACCGCACGCGTGCAGACGACATTGAATTCTA
This sequence comes from Leguminivora glycinivorella, assembly GCF_023078275.1. Classification (NCBI taxonomy): domain Eukaryota; kingdom Metazoa; phylum Arthropoda; class Insecta; order Lepidoptera; family Tortricidae; genus Leguminivora; species Leguminivora glycinivorella. The sequence continues at coordinate 18,232,246 of NC_062978.1, forward strand.
TTGCGCCGCGCGAAGGTCGTCGCCACTGAATGGGCCGCGAACTCGCGGCCGCCGGCATGTACTTGTAGTGCGGCGGAAGGATCGCGGAGTGAGCCGCCCCTGGAATAACGTCTATTGATAATCTACCAGTACGATTAGTTACACGTTGCCACTCTAGTATTCACGACATTTATCAAAAGAAGTCGAAAATACAATAAACGTGTGATGTTCTGCCTGCGCAGGACTCACATATCCTCCGTGCCTGATGGGCCTGGGAGGTTTTACCGAGCTAGTCTCAGATGTGGGAGAAAGGGGGTGCAAGGCGAATAGAGAGAAACACCGGTTTCACTTAACTAAGCGGGCTTTTATGCCGTTTATTCACACACACAAAATAACCTTAATACTATCGCGGTAACGCGGCCTATCTTATGCTATATCTAACCTTCCCCGGCCGGCCGGGGTTAAACGGAATCAATCTAGGGTGCGCCGGAAGGGCCTACAACTACAGGGACCTATCGAGGGTCAGGAGGTAGGAACCGTAACCCGGCCTAGGCGCGTAATGGTCACCCCGGCCCTGATCACGGGGGAGATAAAATAAGGTAGGAGGGTTTCAGAGGGTAGGAATCGTAACCCGGCCTAGGCGCGTAATGGCCACCCCGGCCCTGATCACGGGAGAGATAGGATATATAGGTAACCCGGCCTAGGCGCGTAATGGTCACCCCGGCCCTGGTTTGGGAATTCGCTGGTGATCGGATATCAACCCGGCCTAGGCGCGTAATGGTCACCCCGGCCTTGGTTGTTGGAGGACAAGTGGATGGGAGCGTCGCCGTGAAGCGACGGGGACGGAAAGGGCAGCTGCACTGGCTGCGCGCACTTAAATATGGTCGGCCGGCGATCCCCTCCACTGCGCCGTGCGCTGCCGGTGGGCTCGATTCCGCGCGGGGCGCGCCGCTGTGATGACATGGCGCGCTGGTGACATAGCTATGTCACAAACGACACATTCATCGTAGGGTAAACTCACCTCATTCAGTGACACGCCTAATTCGGTGATACTAGCTTTGAAACACTATTCCGAAAGACGATTTTTGGTTGTATCACCGAATTAGGCGTGTCACCGAATGAGGCGAGTTTACCCTGAGTAGTCTAATTGAATAGTTCCTTTAATAAAATTAAATTAGATTGAGGCTCAGTTATCAATTGATTTTATATTCAAATATAAAACGAGATGGTGGGTAGGGGAGGCCCAATTAAAAGAGGCCGTACGAGAAAATGGCTGAAAAATTAAATCATTTTACAACTTTGGTAGACAAATATTGGTAAACCCTATTGAAGTCAATTAATGTACGAAAGTAACAGTAATTTACCAAATCCAAAAGTATTTGTATATAAGGTGCATTAGGGTAATTCCGAATGACTGAAATGCTCGAGTAATTTCGAAAGGGGAATTTTAATATGATGGAATTAATGGTGATTTTTATGCGACTTTCGAAATTAGACGACTTTTGGAATTACCCTATGCACCTTAAGTCTTTTAACCACTTCAGCTCTAGAATTAAACTCAAGTTCTCTTAGGGCCACTTGCACCAACGAAAATGGTGGGTTAACCCCAGGGTTGACTACAGGGTTAACCCACCATTTTATATGGAATTTGACAGATGACAGCCCGCTAAAGCTGACTTGTGACTTGGTGCAAGCGGGCCTTAATCATATAAATTGTAATAAAAACCCGTACTGAAGCATATTTTTGAAAATATAAAATTAACAAGTTTTAAAGTACTAATAACTTACATAACAAGGTATTTGTGAGCCTCTCAAATCTTTTGCGGAGTACAAAGTTAAAAGAACCGGAAGTCCACTTCTGACTTAAAATTTGATATACTTTTGAGAACAACTGTACCTACTGTTGATGATGATGTCAAAATAATTACACGATCAAGAATATCTGAACACGTTTTTATGCGCATTATATATAATGTTCTAGGCGTGTTTACACAAACTTAGAGTCTGTGCGGAGTGAAAAAATCACAGAATGTATTATTGGGCCCCATACATTCCACAAGTCTTCTTTTTCCAAACAAATTCTATGATTATGTATCCTGAACGCGACTGCACGACTGTAGTCAACGTGACGCTGATTGTGGCTCACAAATAAGGTCTTTTCAAAATAAAACAAAGCAATTTGAAAACGTTAAATTATATTTAGTCATCAGTTAGTTATAGCAAAGATCTATATAACTTCGTATAGACAGATAAAGTCTAAGAAAAAACCGTACCCCAAAACCATACAGAAAAAGGTACGGTGAGCTAGATTGTACAGTCTAGCAACTGCACATTTTTCCGTTTACGCTGCAACCTACTTAAGGCCGAGCCGTAATTTATTATTTTAAGTAAAGGTAAATTTAGTGCGTACCTAGCTCTCTTACGATAATCATCAACTAAAGGAACTGCCAATTAAGTTGCCTAGTGTAACCATTTTAAGGTGAAATAAACCAGTATAACATAACTCCATCTCTTCATCATCTCTTCGAACCGGATTCTATTTCTTCCAAAAAATCTGTAAGATCAAATCTGACTGTGCTCTTCGCGTCAGTTAGTTTTTGCATCAAGTTCAGCATGTCCGCCTTAGTGACGTCATACATAGCTTTAGTTTTCGTGTAAATATCTAAAAAGAAACTCAACGGAACTATAACTGGAATCGGAACTTTAAGCTGCAAAGGGGAGGCAGAGCTTACCTGCAAGTCCTTGCAATCCGATTATACATTCCAAACTAAAGCATTCATTGTTAGAAAAATAACTAGGAACCTTCCCAACTCCACATTCGAGAAAGGGAACTGGACGCACCTACAAAACTTGGAACTAGCGGATGCTGACTTCAACGTGTCGCGCCCTATAGACCTCTTGCTAGGGGCGCACGTTTACGCTGACGCTCTTATGGATGGCGTAATTAGGGGTGGAAGATTGGCTCCGATTGCCCAACAGACCCGTCTAGGATGGATTATTAGCGGGGAACTCGCAACAAATGGCCCACTTAGCTGCCATGTAACTTTAATTAACCTGGAGGAACTTGCCAAGTTTTGGGAAACCGAAGACATCACCCAAAGCGAGGAGAATACGTCTCTTAACGACCAATGCGAAGCTTACTACCAGCAAACTGTCCAGCGAGGCTCCGATGGGAAATACATTGTGAAATTGCCATTGAGCGCGGACTACGAAAAAAAACTGGGCAATTCTAAACGAATTGCGGTCTCTCAGTTTTTACAACTGGAACGCAAACTACAAAGACAACCTAAACTGGCCGCAATGTACAGGGAATTCATGAAGGAATATGCCGATTTAGAACACATGAAACCTTCGGCCTCAACTTCATCCCAGGACTGCTACCTCCCGCATCATGGGGTGCTAAGGGAAAATGCCATCAGTACGAAGCTAAGGGTTGTTTTTAATGCGTCTCAAAAAACAAGCTCCGGTTACAGCCTAAACAGCCTGCAAGAAAAGGGCCCTAACCTACAAGGGGACATCCAAGCATTGATTCTGAAGTGGAGAGCCTACAAATATGCCTTCTGTGCTGATGTTCAAATGATGTACAGATGCATTTGGATCTCTGAAGACCAGCAGCATCTCCAGAAGATAATATGGCGAAACTCGCCCTCTGAAGCCCTTCAGGAATACCAGCTTTGCACAGTAACCTACGGCCAAAAATGTGCAGGATGGTTAGCCACAAGAACCCTCAAGCAATTGGCTGTTGACGACGGTCATAAATATCCCGAAGCCGCCGAAGCGCTGAAGAATGAATTTTATGTTGATGACCTCATCAGCGGCCGCAACTCAATTGCGGAAGCAATACAACTACAAAAATCCCTAATAAACTTACTTAAAGGTGGAGGCATGAACTTACGAAAATGGTCGGCAAATGACCCAACTCTACTTGAAAATCTAAGCGAAGATCAAATTTCCACACAAACATTTGACTTCAAACATGAAGATTCTATGAAAACTTTAGGGCTCGGCTGGAACCCTAATTCTGACACTTTTTTACTCAACTGGAATCTAAACAATAAGCCTTCAACTAACTTAACGAAACGAACTCTGTTGTCGGAGATATCTCGTCTATATGATCCATTAGGATGGTATAGCCCTGTAACTGTGACCGCCAAGCTAATATTTCAGAAAGTGTGGACAAGCAATATCTCATGGGATCAAGTTCTACCACGCGACATTCAAGAGGAATGGCTGAAGTTAAAAACAGAGCTGCAACTACTAAGAAAAATCAAAATTAACAGATGGATCGGCGGAACATCAAAACAAATCGAGCTTTTGGGCTTCTCGGACGCAAGTGAGAAGGCTTTTGCTTGTGTAATATACACTCGCATTAGAGACGAAAGCGGGAAGCCATGCACAACTTTATTAGCAGCGAAAACTAGGGTTGCCCCCATATCACAAAAAACTACTCTTCCAAGATTGGAATTATGCGGAACCCTACTGTTGTCTCAACTAATGAAGAAGGTTATGGAAGCATACAAGAATTACGACATAACTATTAAAGCGTTTTGTGATTCTCAGGTGACTCTCGCATGGCTGCAAGGAGATATATCACGCTGGGAAAAATACGTAGCGAACCGAGTAGCAAAGATCAAGCAAATAATACCGGCAGACAAATGGCATTACATTAGATCTGAGGACAACCCAAGTGACTGTGCTTCGAGAGGCGTGTATCCAAGCAAACTAGTTAACCTCGACCTCTGGTGGCACGGACCGTCTCTTCCCGAAACTAGCCCGAAAAATGATGCTCAAAGTTTGACTTGTCTTTTTGCTACAAACATCGGCGCATTGAAAACCGAAGAAGCAACCCTAACCACAAAGCAGGATAAACACTTCATATACGACCTTCTTGATGAGTACAGCTCGCTATCACGAGTAATACGAATCACCGCATGGATATTACGATTTATTACAAACTTGCGACGTAAGCAGAAAGCCGACACCAACTATATAACTACTAAGGAGCTAATCGCCGCAAATGAATATTTAACCAGCTGCGCACAAAAGGAGGCATTTCCTGACGAATATAAACTACTGTTTAAAAATAAACCTATTCCAACCCACAGCTGCATATACAAACTGAAGCCTTACCTAGACGAAAGGAAATTGATTCGGGTTGGCGGACGGTTGAATAACTCTAACTTGCCCTCTGGAATGAAAAATCCAATTATCTTACCCAAAAAAGGGCGTATGACTCATCTCGTCATTCATCACGGGCACAGGGCAACATTACATGGCGGGGCGCGCCTAACCCTTAACTACATAAGACAACGTTACTGGATCATAAGCGGCAACAGGGCGGTAAAATATCAACTGCAACATTGCGTTCGCTGCCACCGATTCAAGCCGTCAACCACCCATCAGCTGATGGCGGACTTACCCCGCAAAGAACTATCCCATCAAGGCCATTCACGCACACTGGTGTAGATTTCACTGGTAGCGTAGAAGTCAAAATTAACAAAGGGCGAGGTGTGAAAACATCGAAGGGATACATAGTTATCTTCGTGTGTCTGGCCACGAAGGCTGTACACATAGAACTTACTTCGGACATGAGCGCTGAAACATTTTTGGCTGCTTTTGAGAGATTATGTGCCCGCCGAGGCACGCCTAAACATGTTTACTCTGACTGCGGCACCAACTTTATCGGCGCATCGAAGATTATACGTCAAGAATTTGAACAATTCAAGCAAACACTGTCAAACTCAAGCTTTTTTGATGAAATTGGAAAACTGGAAGTGGAATGGCACTTCAATGCTCCCGCATGGCCTAGTGGTGGGGGAATTTGGGAGGCCGCCGTGAAATCCTTGAAATATCACCTAAAAAGAGTCCTTGGGGAGCAGAAACTTACATTCGAAGAGTTTATCTCTCTGCTGGCGAAGATAGAAGCTTGCCTAAACTCAAGACCGCTTTGTCCTCTTACAGAAGACATCGATGAATACTATAACTGTCTAACTCCAGGACATTTTTTGACCGGGTCAGCTACGTTGTCACTGCCGCACTCGGATTACAGTGACACCAAACACATCGATCTGCGCCGCAGATGGCAGCTTATTCAACATATAACGCAACGATTCTGGAAAGCTTGGTCATATGATTATCTAACTCAACTTCAGCGTCGAAGCAAATGGAACAAACCAACTCAAAATATTGAAAAGGATGACATTGTTCTTGTAAAGGAGGACAATTTACCTCCGGCAAAATGGGCACTCGGTCGCGTCGTAGAGGTTCACCCTGGGCGCGACGGCCTAACTCGCGTAACAACTATACAAACTCAAAACGGGACTTTCAAGCGTCCTGTTGTCAAACTTTCACCCTTGCCGATGAAACCAAGGGCTGAACTCGAGGACAAGCCATCGACAAGCCACACTGAGCAATCATTGGAAAACAACGAATCTGAACGAGGCAACACTAAGAAATCTACAAGATATCCTAGAAGAAATAAAACCGCCAAGCTATCCTTCGTAACATTGTTTACAACTTTTATAACCATGTGCGCTATATCAGGGTCGCACGCCGCCAGCGCGTCGACGTCGGCACATATTACGAACCTTGAACCCGAGCGACCGATATATTATGATACAATCGGCAAGGTACAAGTAATACATAATAAATGGACATTACTTATGTATTACAACCTAACTAACTATTGGGAAGGAGTTCGTCGCATTGAAACATACCTACATGGGGTGGAAGACTGGTGTGCGAAGACGGACCCAAGATATTGCAAAACTACTCTCAACCAACTGTACCACGAAATGGATCTCCTGCAATACTACAACTCTATGCTGCTCGCCCCTCACAAGCATCTAACCGACAGGAAGAAACGAGGACTAGCCGACGGGGTTGGGTACTTAGCTAATAGTTTATTCGGAATCCTGGATCAACGTTTTGCCGAAAAATACAAAAACGACATAGAAGCCGTACATGACAATGAAAACTACCTACTCGAACTCATCAAGAATCAAACAACTATCGTCGAACTAGAAAACAAGGTGCTAAAGAAAAATGAAGTTAACATCCAACAACAATTCAACGTTATAGAGTTCAGTCGTGTCCAATGCGCGCAGCGACGTAGACGCATTGATGATTTAATTTAATTATAAATTGCGAAATCGCGCGGCCCTGCCGCTGCCGGCAAATTGACACGATGGCAGATTCTAAACAGGGTCAACCCATCGTAAACGAGTTCCTCGCTTTTCTGCAAGAGAAAAATAAACTGCTGCGGGAAGGAGCGATGGATGCGGCGACTGCTGTTCAGATGTCTTCGCGCGCGTCGAAGTTCACCGTGGAAGACATCTGTGTAGCGAAGAAAGTGTTGTGTGAGTTCCTTGGAATAGCCGGCACCTATGTACCTCACCGAAGAGGAGACGAAACTGGGAAGAAGAGCCTGGAGGACATAATGAAGATCCTCAAAGACTTCAACGACCGGATTCCGGAGTTTGTGGCGACGGATATCTCCAACATCTCGTCGTACAATCCGGACAACGTCGACGTCAGATGCTTGTTTAAGGAAATCGTGGCCCTAAGAACAAGTTTAGCCGAAATGAATACGAAGTTTGAAGCTAGCCTAATTACTATTTCTGAGTTACGTGAAGAAATAAAATGTTTGCGAATTGCCCCAACTCAGACAGCGGCTTCAAATTTCAAGTCTGATAATCGACCTGCTGACAAGTCGGTTTGTTTGCCTGTTGCCGGTGCAGTAAAATGTGTCGCACGCGCCGATCCGCCGCCCGCGCGCCCCCCGCGCGTCCGGCCGCCACATGTCCCAACAAACTCGCGTCAGCGTGCATATGCTGACGTTGTCGGTGAGTCCGTCGCAACGAACCGGGTAAATGCACCTGTAAAGGTATCACGGGCTCCTATTGTGGAAAAGTCTGCCCGCACGAATGTGGATGAGGAGGGATTCACATTGGTGCAAAAGAAGAGCAAGGCGCGCAGGGCGCCTCGTAAGACTATGTGTGGCAATGCGGAACCAGTGAATTCAGGTCTACGGATTGCTACGCCGAGTAGGGCGCTCTACGTGTCGCGCTTGCACTACTCCGCCGAGGCTGATGAGGTGGTGGAGTACGTTCGCCAGAAGACTGGCTACACGCTGAGAGTGTTCCAGCTACAGTCGCGCCACTACGTGCACTTCAGTTCGTTTGTGTTGCGAGTGCCGCGGCCGCTGCAGGACACCATCGCGAGTGCAGACTTCTGGCCGAAGGGCGTGGTGTTTCGGCGGTTCCGGGGCAACCTGCCGAACCCTACGCCGTGTCAGACGACGCAACGGAGCCACGCTGTTACGTCGTCGCCTAAATAGAATATTGTTTTTTTTTTTGTCTGATTTTTACTGTTGTGCTATATTTATACCTATTGTTTTTATTTTTTAGTTTCACAGTGCTTTGGTTTTACTGTTATGCTGTGTAACTTATTTGAATAATAAATAAATAAATAGAGACCTTCATGAACGAAACGAATATCAACATAGCAAAAATTGAGTCAGCAGTGGAAATCGCCATGGCCACGAGCTACTTTAATTCGGCTTCACTATCAGCCTACCTACTCATCAACAATCTAAAGAACATGCAGGAAATGCTATTCAACACCCTAACTGATGTCTACAAGGGCCATATCGACGTCCACCTTGTGACGCCGGTCAGCCTAATCGAGCAAATGAACATTATCGCTGGCAAGCTGCCAAGAACCATATCTTTACCTGTTCACAACATACAAGAAGACATCAAGGACCTCTACAAACTACTGTACGTTAAAGCTCGAGTCACCGACACTTATTTCTTCTTCGAACTTCACATTCCTCTAATTTCAGATGAAGACTATACGTTACATCGTGCTATACCGCTGCCCGTCAAATCAACTCAAGACACTGTCATCGTGCAAACAAGTGCCCGTTATATAGCCGTTAACCTGCAGAAAAATACCTACATATCCTTTAAAGAAGAGGACCTTCAAGAATGCGTACAGTTGAAACCAGAAACTTTCATATGCAACAAAAACTTGCCAGTGTTTAACCTTCACAATGAAAACATTCCATGCGAAGCAAAACTAATAAGTCATCGCACGAGTACACCATGTGACGTAGCGCATACGTCATGTCAGAACGCCTGGATCGAGTTGCACTCACCAAACGCTTGGCTTGCCATTTGCTGCGATACCTGCACGCTACGAGCCATATGTGAACAAGATGTGACGTCACACACTATGACGTCATCCGGGATAGTCACTTTAGCACAAGGTTGCATACTGCAATCTAAATACCTAACTATACATTCACTAAACCAATACAACAGCAAGATGAAGATGGACTATGAGATAAACGTGCCCTCAGTAACATCATCCATTAATCGGATTGCAAATCTGACCTACCACAACATACCACATCTTTACCATACTGAACGTAAACACAAGGACACCGATGTAGAAGAAGTGGATAATAGAATACAGTTCCAGAAGAACAAGGAACAAGGTTTCCAAACAACTTTAACTACCCACGATATTCATCAATATACTATCAGCTATGCCTTGCTGGCCGCTGTCATATCTGCTGCTGTCTTTTGGGGAGTGGGAAGATGCTATCCCGATCTGTGCAAGCTAAAGAAGCGCAAACAATGCTCACTACAATCAGTAAGGCCACACTACGAGGATATCGAACTTCAACCGATGCCAGAAGAGAAAAGCCAGCCACAACCACAAACCGGTGCGAGACCAGCGAGCCACCTCGCGCCACGCCCGAGCCGTCGCCTCGCAACCAAGGACAACGTGTCATTCGACTTTGATTAATTGGATTTCTTGATTTATTTGTAATGGCTTTTCCTCTTGTTGAAATTTATCTTAACTTTCTCTCTCTCTCTCTTTTGGGGTTGCCAGCATGTACAGTCTAGCAACTGCACATTTTTCCGTTTACGCTGCAACCTACTTAAGGCCGAGCCGTAATTTATTATTTTAAGTAAAGGTAAATTTAGTGCGTACCTAGCTCTCTTACGATAATCATCCATAGATGGCGATACACCTTTGGGGTACGCTCGGCTAGATGGCGCTAATATTAATATTTGTCATTTTAAAACATATCAAGCTAAGAATATAGGTCAAATTGTCAAAACTGAGGTTCAAAAGTTTTAAGCCTGTGTCGAGAGATGACAGTATATGCACTGTGATTACACATTTTACTTTGACAGTAACTCTCTTTAATACTCTATCCTCTTTGGTTATAGTGTTGAATTGCCTATAATAGGTATATATTTATTTATATTTAGGTATTAATTAGTGAAATCAGAATCGGCCTCCAGGGTTAGTAAACAAGTTAGCAGGTAAAAGGAAACTTTGCGAACACCGAACACACCTTGAGCTCTAAAGTTTGCTTTGAACAATAAATGCTTCAATATTTTATAAGAAGGAAAGCAACGGGCAATAATCATGTTTTGATTTATTGAGAAATGGTTTAGTTAGACGAGAACTGTTTCCATCACTGAAACTAACGAACTGCTACATAAATATTAAGAAAGTAGAGTACTTACATTCATTTCATTTCATTTAAAAAAATACTTATTAATTAAGACTTCTGCTTGTGTAAAATATCAACAACTGATTATCAAAAAGAACTAGACTAGTTTCCTCCCAAAGATAGTAAAACAGTTAAAACTGCCGTGCAGTAGTATGTAAAAATTTACCTTTGGCTATAAGGTCATTCCATGGATACTAGAGATATTATTAACTTGTAAGTTAACTCTTTGGCTATAAACTTTTTCAAAACTGCATGGAAAGTTGATTGAGAAAGCCACTATGAGGTTCACCTAACAATTTCCATTCGTTCTCCCGAAATTAGCGTGCGGTTTCAATATCAGCGACTATCGACACCGGTTTGCGGCGATAATAAACTCCAACTACAAATTTAATTAATCGAACGATCCCCAAACTACGATCGGAAATTTGGAGAATATTGTCAGCAAACCTCGTATATCGCTGTTCTACATCACTCAAAACTAGACCTCAAATCCTTAGTCCTATAAGATCATATTTAAACCAAATAGTACGTTTAAAACGAGTTAACGAAAATTGAGAGAAAATTTGCGGATACCGAACATCCAGTTAACGTAATTTTAATCTGTAGCCAATGGAGTCTCAAGTGGTGAATGAAAGTCGCTTTCGCGGTTAGCTTTGTTGGGGCTCACTGATAAGGGAAATCTATTTACTATAAATCCGATTGAACTACAGACGGCACAGAAGCGATATACGGTATCCTCACAGAAATCTAAAGTTAATAATGAGATAATGACATTGGCTGGCATCCGTTGACTCGTTGGGTATACGATATCTATAAAATTGCGGGTCACAACTAAATTGAGACTGACTCAGGACTGGGCTACTTGGAACCACTCTGTGAAAAATCGCACTGGGACCCCTTGGACTTAGTCAATGTAGTTTCAAAGCCAAAAGGGACAAAATGGTACAGTCACCGGCATAAATAAGTGATTTTGTATTTGTATGTTATGTTACCTTCCGTGATTTTTCTCACTTAATGGTCTCACCGGAAGACCAGCGCTGGAAGTCGCCAGCAATATGCTGAGGTGAAGCCATTTCGTGGCACTTTATTACTATTTTATGTCAGTGTAAAATTGTTTATTATCTGTGTGCTTTCGAATAAAAATATTCTATTCTATTCTATTCTATTCTATTTTCTGTACCTTGTTATACTATTACCGTCTTGTTTGAAATGTCATACGAAATTCTCAAACGATTTAAGTAAAGCGAAAAGGTACAAAAATCATCACTTCTTTTGCTAAGGCTTTTCTCTTGTATTTAATTAGGTTTCAAAATTTCGACACTTTCTTGTTCTTGCCATAGTATTTATTTATAAGTATTTACCAAGAATTATAGCCAATATTAGGTGTCACAAATAAACAATGCGACGAGTTCTAAGAAATTAAAAGCCACTTTAGAATGGTCTTGATGACTATTTGATGGTTTTGCAAATATACACTGTTAACGAGTAGGTAATCCGCAATTTCTTCAAGTTTTTTATTAAATGGATAAATTAATGTCTCGTTTTTTAACCCATTGATTGCCAATGTCCGCATCCGCATTACAATGATTCGAATTTGCGCCTTAAGGCCGGTTCACACGTATTAAGTTGTCAAGTAATTAACTAAATTTTAACTTAATTTTAAGCGACTTAATTTTAAGTAAGCGTTTACACGTCGTAAACAGCTAAGCTCTTTAGTCATCCTGAAATGGACGATCAACAGCGCGTTCAAGTCATTCATTCAGTAATTACATTCGTATTCAGCGAGGTTTTAGATGAACTGAAGGATGAAATAGACAGGGAAACGAGAGCACCCACAAGACTGGGTGAGAAACTGGATAAGCAGAAGGAATGAATATGGCGCTAGTGCAACTTTGTTTAACATAATTATTCTTCAATAAACTTCACTGTAGTAGTGTCTTCCGAACACTTCGACATTTTTCAAAAAAGATAACTCACGAACATACGATCGCAACCGCTCCGCCAAACTTATACAATTAACTAATATTTAACTAAATCATGCCTGTCCAAACGTATCAAGTGGTAGTTCACGCCCACCTACTTAACCGAAAAATAGACAAAATTCTAATTTACTTGCTTAAGTGCACGCTAAATATTAACTTGTAACTTATTACTAAATTGATTGTTTACACGCTTTAAGTCGCTTAAAATTAAGTTAAAATTTAGTTAATTACTTGACAACTTAATACGTGTGAACCGGCCTTTAGACCTCCACTCGTAGAGAGGTCCTCTACGAGTGAAGGCCTCCGCCATATCGTTCCAATTGTCTCTGTCCATTGCTCTTATAATCCAGTTTTTTCCAGCTGCTCTAACTATCTCGTTCACATGCATTATTAAGTACATATAAAACCAAAATCAAATAGTATAAAACCTTGAAATAAAGGGTGAACACTATTAAAATGTCGCCTACTTTTTTTATTTTTCTAGCGTAATGCATCAAACCTTTTTTTTTTATTGTTTAAAATTTTAAATTTAGAACACTCCTGTATTATTTGATAACCATGAAATATGCATTTGTTTTTTATTTATGAAAATGGCGTTACACAAAAAAAACTCGTGAATTAATTTTCATGAATTTAGTAAAAATCCCAGTTTATCAATGGAGCTGGCAAAATCTTGTCAAACTACTAGGAGGACGGTTCAACGGACCCTAAAAAAAATTAAACAAGGTGAATCTATAGATAGGAAGCGGTGTGAGGGTCAACCTACCAGAAAATCTAATGTTAAGTTACAAAGAAAGGTGTGCAAGCTATTTGAGAAGAATCCGTGTATCTCTTCCCGGGATGTCGCGAAAAAAGTGGGAACTAGTCAGTCAAATGTTCAAAAAATTAAAAAAGTTTGCGGCATTAAAACATATAAGAAGCAAAAGGCTCCAAAGAGAACTGTGGATCAGTTTAATCGTGCGGTAAGACGTTCCAGGTTGTTGTATGCCTTATTGATTGAGAAAACATGTTGCCTAATTATAGACGATGAAACTTATGTCAAGGCAGACTTTGAGTCTTTGTGATGTGTAAGCATACCTTACGCGACCCTGCCAAAGCGTGTCAGCGTGTTGAGGAACTACGACCACTAAGGCTTCTCTGCAGCATTTCGTCGGTTTGCTATTTTCAAGATGGGGAAAACTGTGTCTAGAGTGGAGAAGGAAGAGGTCATCATAGCTCAGGCCGGTCAGGGCAATAGCGCCAGGACGAGTCAGGACATCAGCCACGCGGATGGGCAATCATACATAACGATGGCTATGGGAGTGATGATCACCGTTATCTTCGTCTATCTCGTCTGGAAAAGGATCCACAAGTGTCTGACGCAGAAGATCGAGCGCCAGGCGGCTGCTATGGTGATGCGCAGGCGTGCGTCCGTCTAAGGTGGCGGGCAGCGGCTGTCGTGGGGATTCCTGGAGCGCTGCGGATCGGCAAAGCAGTGTGAGTGTCCTACCACGAACTAAGTGACAAAGACTTTCATCGGACTACCGGAAAAATCATGTAAGTGTAGTGAAGTGACAAAGACTTTCATCGGCCTGCCGGGAAATCATGTAAGTGTAGTGAATTATTTTCCTATGGACTGTAGACCTTATCGTGTGGCGTTATATTAGCTTAAGGCTCGTTATAGTTATGCCAGATGTTTTAGAATTTTATAAGCGCATTAATTATTTTAAGGAATATTTGCTTAAGCTTGGGCCAGTTAGAAGAAGCGAGAAGTTAGGGCAGGAAAAATTTTCGGAAGCAAAGTCGGTTTATAACGAGTATAATGCCTATTTAGAGATTTATATTTCAAAGGTAGAAAAGGGGGAAGTGCCCCTCGACAATAAGGTACAACAGTATATTGCGGAAGTCGAAAGAGCATATGCTAAAATATTGCAACTGTTCGGGGAATCGCAACAATTAATTAATTCAAACATGGGTTCCAAATCGAATTTCGACTTGAAGACGGCAGTCTCTCTTTTGCCCGTCATGGATGATACTGAAAAGGTTTCTTTGCAATTAATCGACGCCATAGAGTTGTATGGGACAATGATAGTCGAAGCTGACATCCCGGTGTTGATAAATTTCGTTTTGAAAACACGTTTGTCTTACAATGCAAAACTGCGGTTAACAGGTACCTATACCACAGTAGCGAGTTTAATTGCAGATATGAAACTTCATCTGCTAACTCGGAGGTCGGATACCGCTTTGCAGAAACAGTTGCAGACGGCTAGGCAGGCGGGAAAGAGTATAGAGCAGTTCGGTAGAGATTTAGAGGATATTTTTGTCAAGCTGACAATTTCACAAGCCAATGGTGATTCGAGTGCTTACAGTGTTCTAAAACCCCTTAATGAAAGGCAGGCTATTCACAGGTTTACCAGTGGTTTGCGAAATGACCGGTTAAGTACGGTAATATCGGCTCGCAATTACACGTCTCTTAAAGACGCAATACAGGGTGCTAAGGATGAAGAGATTGCGATGACACCAACACCCTCAGAGCAGGTGTTCGCGGTGCGCGGTAGGGGTGCAAGAGCCCAAATAGCTTCGGGTCGTGGAAATGTATATTTCAACAGTAGGGTAGGTGCAGCGAGACACCCGCAGTACGAGTACAGGAAAACCGAAGGACGCGCTTCCTACTTGCCCAGAGGCAGAGGCGGTGGCGCTTTCAGGGGTGGTTTACGCGGCCATGGATATCGTAAAAGTTAACGAGCGTATAGAGAATGACAAATTTCCATTACCGAATATTACCGAGATATTGGATTCACTGTCTGGTGCAATTTATTTCAGCACCTTGGACCTTAATCAAGGATACTATCAAGTAAAACTCGACCCTAAGAGTAGGCAATACACGGCATTTTTGGCTGATAAGCACTACCAAATGAAGCGCCTCCCAATGGGTCTAAAAACGAGTGCTAGTGCGTTTAGCAGAGCGATGACAGTTGCAATGACGGGTTTGAATTACTTACAATGTATCGTTTACCTTGACGATATTATCGTCATGGGACGAAATCTTCAGGAGCATAGCAAAAATTTAATAGACGTATTTTCGAGGCTGAGGAAAGTCAACTTTAAACTTAACCCACTAAAATGTACGTTTCTAAAAAAGGAAATTTTATATTTAGGCCATTTAGTTACGTCAGATGGAATCAAACCAGATCCAAGCAAAATTTTAGCGATTAAAAATTATCCAACTCCAAAAAATGAAGATGAAGCTAGAAGGTTCGTAGCGTTTGCGAACTATTACAGAAAATTTATTCCGAAGTTTGCCGAAATAGCTCAGCCAATAAATAATTTATTTAAAAAAAACGTAGACTTTGTATGGACTAATGAATGTTCAGATGCATTTAATACCCTAAAAACAGCAATGAGTAACCCACCATTGCTACAATATCCTAACTTTTCAGAAGATAACGAGTTTAGAATACACACCGATGCGTCAGGGATAGCGATAGGCTGCGTTTTATCAAACGGAGATGGTTTACCTGTTGCTTACGCCAGTAGACCCCTGAACAAAGCGGAGAAAAATTATCCCACCATTGAGAAAGAGCTTTTAGCTATTTTGTGGGGAATAAAATATTTCAGACCTTATTTATTTGGACGACGTTTCAGAGTAATTACGGATCATAGGCCGTTAGTCTATTTATTTAACATGAAGGATCCCTCCAGCCGCCTAACCAAATTCAAATTGTATTTACAGGAGTACGATTTTGTGGTAGAGTATTTGAAAGGTAAAGATAATGTGGCTGCAGACGCATTATCAAGGGTTGAGATAACTAGTGAACAGCTGAAAGACATGAGTGAAAGAGTTATGTTCGTAACAACACGTGGGCAAAAGAAGCGAATGGAAGAGAAAGAAAGGCAAAAAAATGCCGGCACTACGGATTTCCAAAACGGTTGGATTGATCACCCAAACGTGGCCGAAATTCTAAAAAAACCTAACAATTCAACACAATTAAGTTTTAATTCAGAAGAGTATCGCAAGTGTGCGAAAATGAATGATTGTATTTATAGCAGAAACAATACGTTTGTATATACACCCTCATTGTCACTTATTAGCGTTGCACCAGTATCCCTATCATGTATGAAACGAGCTTTCTTCATGAGGGAATTGGAAGCTTTCTGCAATATTATAAACATTAACGAAATATGCGTTATTAAAAACAAAGACAATGAAAAGATTATCAAAGAGCTAGCTCAACATATAAAAAATATAAGTAAGTGGTCCGGGCCACGACTATGTATTATAAAGGGTGCAAAAGAAGTAAAGAATAAAGATGACAGGCGAGTCATCATGAATGATTTTCATATCTTACCCACTAGCGGACACGCGGGTATGCGTAGGATGACGAATAATATAAAACGTCACTACTACTGGCCAAGCATGGAAAATGACATAAAAGCTTTTGTAAAAAAATGCGATAAATGCCAAAAGCAAAAATTCCATAAACACATAAAAGAACCGATGTCTATTACTACCACAGCCACATCGGCATGTGAAAAAGTGTATCTAGATCTAGTTGGCCCTTTAACTAAAGATAACAACGGGTATAGTTACATATTGACGATACAGTGCGAGCTCACTAAGTACGTATGGGCTTACCCATTACCCAATAAAGAGACCGAAACGGTCGCGCGAGCATTCGTTGAAGGTTTTATTTTACATTACGGCATCCCGCGCGAGATAGCAACAGACCGAGGTTCTGAATTTATTTCTTCAACTATGCGAAATACGTGTAAATTGTTAAAAATAAATCAGATACAATCCACGGCATATCACCATGAGAGTCTCGGTTCTTTGGAGAACTCTCATAAGGCCCTGGGAGCTTTCCTCAGAATCCACACGGATAACCAGGCTCACGAATGGAGCAACTGGCTTCAATTCTGGTGCTTCAGTTATAACACGACTATGCATTCTGAAACTAAGTATACTCCCTTCGAATTAGTATTCGGAAAACTTTGTAATTTACCAACTAATATAACTAATAATAATATAGATCCTGTGTATAACTTCGATGATTATCCGATAGCTTTAAGGTATAGATTGCAAAAGGCTCAGGAAGACGCCAGAAATAATTTAATTATGTCAAAGCAGTTAAGAAAAGAAAGATATGATAAAACATGTAATCCAATTAAGTATAAAATAGGCGATTTATTATTAGTGAAAAAAGAAGGACGTGAAAAAATGGACCCAGTGTATTTAGGTCCATACTCTGTTATTGAAGACATGGATGTTAATGTAAAAGTTTCTATAGGAAATAAACAAAATGTAATCCATAAAAATAGAACTATTCCTTATTTTATGTAACGAGTTATGCTAGTAATAAGTTAGTCATAATCATTGACTCATCGGTGCACCAGGTGTGCGTCACATTTCATTATATTATTGTTATCGTAACCTAAGAGAGTAATCACCTCACCATAATTATGAGCGTGTCGTATTATACAATAACACATAAAAGTGATTGACCTGTATTTTTATTGTAGGTTAATTTGAAAGTTTGTTAAACATGATTTTGAAAAAAAAAATAGGGGGGAAGGTGTGATGTGTAAGCATACCTAATTAGATTAAGTAGGCTAGATGCTTTATATATGGAAACTGTATTACTCATAATGATCAGCTTATTCTATCTGTATTCTAATCGACATTACATATTGATGCCTTGGAGAGTCAACATGTGTTTCATTTATTAAACTCTACTACATCCCTACCGAATAGAACATGCACCAATAGCTTCGACCAATACATCTTTACCAGGTAACCAGTACTATTCAGCTCGTGACGCCTCGAATCTTGACGAGTCGAAAAAGGTTATCGCAGTAGAAAAATTTGCTAAGAAATACCTTGTTTGGCAAGCTATATGTCAGTGCGGCTTGAGGAGCTCACCATTTATTACTACTGGGACAATCAACACTGATATATATATATCAGAATGCTTGAAAAAGAGACTGTTACCATTCATTAAGAAACACACTTCCTCAACATTATTTTGGCCAGACTTAGCAAGCTGCCATTACTCTTCTCGCACTTTGGAATGGTATAAGGCGAATTCAGTAGAGTTAGTACCTAAGGAGAGCAACCCGCCTAACTGTCCCCAACTTCGCCCAATTGAACAATATTGGGCAAATATAAAAAGCAAATTACGAAAAACTTGCCAACCTGCAACTTCATTGACTTTCAGCGGAAATGGATTAAATGCACCAAATTGATAACAGATGATTCCGTGCAAAGGTCGATGAATCACATCAAAAGTAAAGTCCGGGAATTTTCTCGTCGGTCCTTGAAATAGCCCTTATATTTTTTTTATCGATTGTACGTAATGTAAAATTAGTTATATAAAAAGTTTTAAGTATTTAAGATTTTAATTTTCTCTTCTGTAGCATGTTCGACCGGCGACAGTTTAATAGTGTTCACCCTTTATATCTTTTTAGAAAAAAAGTTCATGAAATTGAGAACCAACCTGTGTCTAATTATGAGTTTTTGAAATCATTTCGGAAAATGTACCTAAGTACCTTTATCATGCGAACAGCTAAGCAGTGGAACTTACTTCCTGCATATCCATGAGATTGTGGTCAAATCATTTGACCTGTTTCTCATTAAAAAAAAAAAAAATAAAGTAACAGTTTGGAGACGCTGCAGCGTACTTTCTCCATACAAAAAATGTAATTTATCTGTATTATCTGTGACGTTCTCGGTACGAAGTAACATATTAAAAATTCACAGTGGCTAGTACAAAACACACCACATTTAATTGCGAAGCCGTTCGCGTCAGCTAAATAGTCATGGATCCCCGAGTTAATCAGCCTTACAGTGCGTGGATGTCACGGCTCGAATGTGTCCCCACGGCCATCTTCGGCGTTCCTCAGAAGAACCTAACAGCCAACCTACGTCCCCGACATGCGTCGTTTCGCGACACATACTAACTTTACTAGTAGGCCAGTCAACTTAGACCCGAAATGGCATTTTGATAAATGCATTAAGGGCGTTCCCTGCCCCAATGATCTTCGATTTGAATCCATTGATATTATGATAGTTTCTAAAGCAAATTATATTAACAGCATCGTCTTTAAACAAAATAGTATCTCATAATTCCTTTACAGCTCATTGTTTCTGTGATATTTGGCATCAAAGTTGAACAATTTTAGGGTCAAAAACTAGTTTTTGGGTAATAACTTTTGTTTTAATTGAGTACTTTAAAATTAAAATCTCTCGTGTATTTTTAGAACATGTCGATTTCATGTATGTAATACCCTTCACTAAAATCGAATTTCGATAAAATGTTTTAAATTATAAATAAGTATCGGGGGGACACCTTACACAGATCAACCTAGCCCAAACTAAGAACGTCTTTTTTGCATACAATTGCGTATTTATAAAGCATTAACCTGTTTTCTTCTTGTCAGTCATATAATCTTGTTAGAGTGGTCGACTGGTCGTGGAAGCTTTACATGACGTATGTAATCCGGCTTTTGTTAGTGAAATTCAAATTTTCCTTTGCGATGGCTCTCCATTTCTGACGGTTGATAGCTTTGCGAGTCAATCGACCTTTATTAGGTTCTGAATACATGTCATCTGAGTTCGATCCATCCTGAGGTATGCATAAAATTTGGGTGCCTACAATGATATTTTTTTCTTGTATTTCCAACGACTTGATATAAAAGGAGCCCATCCCCAGCACGGTTAGCACATGATTGCCGCGAGAGTATGTCGCCGCAAGATAGACTACCCGTCCTCCTTATGTCATTAATACAATTAGAAGAAGACGTGTGATCTATCTCACGGCGATATACTCGGCAATCATGTGCTAACCGCCGTGCAGGTGGTCACTACTAGCAAGTTTTATCGATGAGGTACTTGAAAAAAAGCGTTTTTGAGATTAAAATCGCGCCTTTTTTACAACCTTTGACTACGAATTCAGATCAACTTTAATCATGGTTTAAACCAAATTTCACGAGGGCTTGACAAGCCTAAAATAGAAAAAGATTAAAGAAATGCACCCTTCTTAGGATATAAAAGAGCAAACACGGATTACACACTTAATTTAGAGCCATATTATAAATTAAGACGTCTAGCAGCTCGCTGGTAATTAATTCTTTCAAAACAATCTACTTTGACTGGTCTATACTTCGTAGCCGCAAATGCATCCAATTTACCCCTAACTGCGGAATGGGGCAAGCGAGAATTGACAATCAACGTGTGATGTATCGTCCAGTTTTATTTCTGCAATTTGTTGAGTGCTTTCTGAGTGACGGCAACAATGGCTTGTAGCTGGACTAAAGACTCGAGCAGAAATTGGAAAGCCTTTTATTTCCACTTGTGCTCAGCTAGCAAATTAAAGTGAATTTTAATTTGCAGGTTGAGTTGAAGAGAATTGGAATGTTTCAGTTTTATCAAAAATAAAACTATGGAAACGGCTTATATCGCGTATAATGAATTTACAATTCATCCTCGATCGACGACCGGTCTGGCCTAGCGCGTAGTGACACTAGCGACCCTGCCTGCTAAGCCGCGGTCCTGGGTTCGCATTCTGGTAAGGCCATTTATTTGTGTGATGAACACAGATATTTGTTCCTGATTCTGTGTAAGTATGTATTTATCTATATAAGTAAGTATATCGTCGCCTAGCACCCCTAGTACAAGCTTTGCTTAGTTTGGGCCTAGGTTGATCTGTGTAAGGTGGCCCCAAATATTTATATTTATATTTTATTTATATTTATCCCGACGTTTCGAACACTTTACAGCATTCGTGGTCAACGGGCGACTGAGGAAAACTTACAATGTGCAAAAGCTACCCACATACAAGAAATATTAATTAACCATGACCATAAATAATAATATAGATTTTTAAGGCAGGTTTACACAATGTTAATAAAGCTAGTTATACAATATTCAAAAAAAATACAATTACTATGTTAAAAACAATTAATTAATCTACACAAAATTGACAAAAACAAACTGCAAATGTCCAACACCATACAACACAAATGCCTCACAGTCTCCATCCTGCTTGTTCCGTTATCAGATGTACTACTGGATCCCAAGCCGGTGGTAAAGTCAAGCCATCTTCTCTATTAAAGCTTGGATATTTCTTGATATCAATTATTATTTATAGTCATGGTTCGATAATTATTTCTTGTATGTGGGTAGCTTTTGCACATTGTAATTTTTCCTCAGTCACCCATTGACCACGAATACTGTAAAGTGTTCGAAACGTCGGGATGAATTGTAGATTCATTATACGCGATATAATCCGTTTCCATAGTTTTATTTCATGAATTACTATCGCGGTAACCAAAGACAATATTTTATCAAAAAGTTCATACCGTCGCACGACTACTTTGCCGGTATGAACATTTTTCGTAAAAACAGTAATACTATGTAGACCTGCGCCAAATGCTTTGAAAACGCAAATGTAAGAAATACTTCAGTTCTCAAAGTAATTATCACAGTCAAGTAACGATAGTGTTAAGCGCCATACCATTATTGGCTTCGTGCGAAGTGCATGGAGGGGGTAAGCAAAGCGATCGCAGTGCTTGCGGTGGTCAAAATCGACACTGATTGTGGTTGTCATCTATCAAAACTCATAAAATATAATACAATGTGTAATGTTTGATATGGGGCACCAATGTTGTTTCGTTGTTAATTGTAAAAATAATGGCATAAATAGTCGTTGCACGTTCTATGCGTTTCTGCTCTAAGAAACGCATAGAACTGGAAATTGGATCAAAGAACTAAATGGATAGCTACCTACCGTAAAAAGAAAACGTAAGTGACATGTCAAAACAAAACATTATAATAAATTATATTTAAGCTTTGTTTACCTAATATTGTTCAATACGCTGTTAGTATTTTTCCTACCGTATAAGATTATGCTTAAAGATTCAGGCCTAGCCTGGGAATAGGCCCGTGTCGGATATTTATGCGGCCGCGGACATGACTAGGTACTTACGTTTAGATTTGTTTTACATGGCATTAACGGGACGGAGGTTTAGCGAATACCATATCACTCGCTCGTAGAACTTCTACCATTACTCCTATGTTCTTCAAGATTCCTTACATGCCCTGCCAGCACCAATTTATTGCCTCTTTCTGTGGTCTGGGGTCGGAAGTTTATACCGTGAGTAATGCTTTGGAAACTGATTTTTATTATTATATCCATGTCTTTATAATCTATCTACCTAAATTACACTTGAAATAGTAGCTCTCGTTATTCGATTTATTTAAAATTAACGAAAAATCGCTAAAATATATGTTTGTTTACATGTCATTTTTTGACATTTTCCACTTCAAGTTCACATGGTAGTGGGCGTAATTGTCGTGCACGTAGCCAATATGTACGTTGAAAACGAACATAATATGTAAAATCGACAATTTGACACATGTTTGGCATCTTTACCTTGGGAAGGGATTCTCATTATCTAATTACTATGCGGCCCGCCCATGCTTCGTACGGAGAATAAAGCATAAAAATGGATATGGTAAGTTTTCGTACACACATTCTGTTGTTATAACTATCTCAAACGGCTTGAACAGCGTTACCGATTAACTGCATACAAGTTATATGATACCAAAGAGGATCGAGTATTATAGAGAGTTACTGTGTAATCACAGTGCATAGACTGCCATCTCTCGACACAAGCTTAAAACTTTTGAACTTCAGTTTTGATAATTTGGCCCATATTATTAGCTTCATATGTGTTAAAATGTCAAATATTAATATTAGCGCCATCTAGCCGAGCGTTCCCCAAAGGTGTAACGGCATCTAGGCCACCGTACCTTTTTCTCTAGGGCTTTGAGGTACGGTTTTTTCTTAGACTTTATCCGTCTATACGAAGTTACATATGTTTTTGTATGAAACTTACCATTTGAAACACTTCTTGATATTAATCATATTGTCAGATCCGCCATCTTTGCACCTCATTACAAGTCAAATCGCGTGGTCCCCATAACAAACTTCCATACTTGGGAAAACCCGACAATACCTGACTCCCTATTAAAAACAAGACACGTAGCAAATTAAAGTTAAAGCGAAATTAAGCGTAATCAACATTAATAAGAAGCCCGTGCTTGGAATAGCAGACGGTGGAAGGTATGTAAAATCCCATCTGCACTTTAAACGATATTAAATCTAAAATGCAAATGCTCACGTCTTTCTGTTGAGTATACCGAGACTTACACAACTAGAATGGCTAGAAGCGACAAATGAATGACATTAGTGGCTGACAGTGCCAACACTCCATATTTGCTAACGTTTTTTTAACAAATTTTCATCATTTCTCATTGCGAAAGATTATAGAAAGTAAATTTCGTGAACAATGGCACGGGCACTGAAAGTGTCAATTGTATCATTATACTCTTATTAATTTTTATGACGCATTACAAGAAGACTTGCAGCTTTGCAACTAGACTTTACAACCGACTATAGCTGGGAGGCTATTGCACAACACCCTGCATTTTATGATTAAGCACTGAGACTTGGCACAGTTGTTCCTTGGGTGGCCCTGAGTCGATAAAGACCGGGAGGCATCGAGAGCCCCCTTAATTTAGGAGGGAGGAGGGGGGGAAGGCTGTCGCCGCCGCGCTTCCTTTGAAACCATATTTCTCTAAAACTATACAAAATAAGGCATGCGATTTATCATTTTCGGATAAATTAAGGACGAGGAATTCATTTTTGGAACAAAAAAAATGTACTTTAGAACAAAAATACAAAATAAAATGGGAAAATCTTAAAACGAGATTTTTTTTAATACATATTATTGCACATTTTATAAAAACTGTAATAGTTATTTTAAAATAAAAAATATTATTTAATAGCTACCGTTATCTAGTTTTAGAAAATGTATAATTTGTTATAGAAATATATTATAGGACGAGTGATAAAAAATAATTTAAATTAGGATGGAACATGATACCCCCGATGATACCCCCCCCCCCCCCCCCCCATGTGAACCAAACTCAAAAATGTCGAGAATGGCGCTGCTAAATCAATTCTAATTAACACAAGTCAAATTATATTCTATTGAAAATATTTCAACTTGTGCTATCTTAAAGTAGTCACACCATTATATATATATATATATATATAAATTAAAACCGAAATAAAACTTTCAAAATAGCAAAGGATGGCTTTTCAATATAAATACAATCATATAAATTCATTTGCCCTATTTTGTATAGTTTTAGAGAAATATGGTTTCAGGTGTTCATTACCGTACATCCGCCGGCAGGGTTCCCATACAAGTGCATACAGAACTAATCAGCATAATATTATGTGTAATTGTGTATTTAATGCGTCCAGTTGAGATGCCATCGACAAATCTATTCCTGCCTGGATCGAGGAACGCCGCTCTGTAATTCGGGGACGCCATTCAAACAAACTAGACTGGAATGGACTACCGCAAGAGAACTTACTGCGGTAAATTTAGATTCGCATTTATCGGTAAACGATTTTAAAAATGTATTGAATTTAGGCGCATTTTTAGTGTAGTGATGATATTCTCTTTGACGTATCAAAACTGGATTGAATTAGTAACAAAATTTTACACGAGAAAATTACTGTCCTGGGACTTGAACCTTGAACACACGGCCTCTGGATACATATATTATATATTATTTATTACATTATTATAGTTGATAAAGGGTATAATTTATAATTGAACGAAATATCATAATTCACATTTTATTATTTTTTACATATCTTGCAAAATAATTAGTACAAAATATTACCGATTATAAAAATTACAACCTGTATAAATAGCCAATCTTTGTTCATATTCCAAATTTTCAAACGAAATTTGCCTTTCCACGAAATACGACCGAAAAATATACAGTATGTACCTAAACCAACGAAAACCATTTACTGAAGCCTGTTAATACTTAAGTTACACAGAGCAACTTTTACTTGGGACCAACACCCAAAACGCGAAATAAAAATTTACTCTCCCATAGGAAATACTTACTATAAAATAAAACTACCTATGAAACTGTCAGAAGATATTTTCGTGATTTCGGTGTTGATCACATAGTAAAAGTTTCTCAGTATCACCTGGACATTTACGGGTTACAGTAAATGGTTTTCGTTAGTTTACATACTGTATATGTGCGTGGTAAATGAAGTCCAATGCAAATTCCCAAAGCTGGTTTTATGCAATGCACTGTTTTATATTTTACGAAATATTTGTATTGTGATATTTGTTACGTTAAGTATATTAAATTACAAATACATTTCCTTTTAAAAGTACCTACGTTTCTGTTTGTATTTTATGAGCATCTAATAAAATGTTAAACATCAAACTAAATCAAATTCATAATTTTTTAGGGTTCCGTAGTCAACTAGGAACCCTTATAATTTTATTTTGCCTATGTCTGTCCGTCCGTCCGCGGGCAATCTCAGTGACCGTTAACGCTAGAAAGCTGAAATTTGGTACCAATATGTATTTCAATCACGCCGACAAAGTGGTCAAATAAAAAAATAAAAAAAAATTATTAGGGTACAGTCACCGGCATAAATAAGTGATGATTTCTGTACCTTGTCATATTAACGTCTTGTTTAAAATGTCACACGAAGTTGTCGCAGGAATAAGGTACTTACAGAAATCATCACTTCTTTATGACGGTGACTGTGAGTGGGGAGTGATTTTTTTTCCTTCCAATCCTAACGTGTAATAATTGTAATATATTGTTGGATAGGTATTTGCAGGAAATTTGTTTTGAACTTGTTAGGTTGAATAGTTTAATAGAAAAATAAGGGAAACTACGGAACCCTACACTGAACGTGGCCCGACACGCCCTTGGTTGTTTTTTTTTTTACATTTATGATTCAAAATCCTCATTTAAACGTCAATTATTCTAGCAGCCAGTTTTGGGCATTAAATTTAAATTTGTATGAAATTACATGCACTCTTGTCGATAAAATAAAACGTTGTTATTCATTTTTGAAGTATCAAGCGAGCCTTTACCAGTTGGTGTGTTGAAAATTCTCTTTTATAAGTATTTGACTTGACTAAGCTTTCCTAACTTATATTTTCACTTTTAGTTTAAAAATTAAAGTATGGGTTGTAGTTCTTGCGCTCGTATTTTGTAAACGTTCGGCCTGAGGAAGCTCAGAACAGATAAGGTAAATTGAAAAAGCGATGATCTTCGCGGGACTGCAAAATAATGAAGAAAATCATGAAACCTGTGAGCTGTTACGGGTCGCCTGTCTAGCTCTTAAGGCGAAAACACACGAAGCAGTAAATTCCAATTTCAATTTCGTTTATTTCACTCATATAAGTTAACACCAAGACACTTACACGGTAAATATATATATATATATAAGCACAGTTAAAACAAGGCAGGATTAGCCAGAGGACGTCGGCACCGCCGCGCGGGGCGCGCGCCACCTAAACTCGTGCCTTCTAGACAGAATCTTGGCGATGGAATAGGCTAGTTTCCTACTAGTCAAATCAGCTTCTTTTTATGAACTGTCAAAACGATTTGTTAGCATGGAATTACTATGAAATACTGAGGAGTGACGTCACGATCAATTCATTTACTTTATATCTTTCTCTTTGACTTATTAAATAGAAATTATGTTTAAAAATAACTACTGTCCCTATTTTTCACCTAATTATGTGGTGCTTTATTTCGTGCACAGCATAAAATATTTTATTTCAAGTATAGGAAACTAGCCTACTGCCAGGCCCACTCGACCTAGGACAGTGGGTTTGTCAATCCCGCCGTGAACCAGAAAAAGGTAATGCACGATTAAAGATAGTTGTCGCCTGAACTGCAGTGTGTCGAGACCAACCAATCTGAAAACCAAACCAACCAAACCAAAAGAACTGCAGTGTGTCGAGACCAAAGAATCAAGCGGTGGCCTTGCCTGATCAAGCGTCAGGAATGTTACATTTTTTTTTGCGGTGAGGCCAGAGGGAATATTCATTTTTTATTCATGTTTTAAATTAACCTATCGCCGGCATGTCGAGCTAGTCGAAGTGACAACCATTGATACTATATAATAAATAAATATTATAGGACATTCTTACACAGATTGACTGAGGCCCACGGTAAGCTCAAGAAGGCTTGTGTTGTGGGTACTCAGACAACAATATATATAATATATAAATACTTATATACGTAGAAAACGTCCATGACTCAGGAACAAATATCTGTGCTCATCACACAAATAAATGCCCTTACCGGGATTCGAACCCGGGACCGCGGCGTAGCAGGCAGGGTCACTACCAACTGCGCCAGACCGGTCGTCTATATAGCGATCGAAGCGCAGCCTGGCTCTGTCGCGTAACTTATTATTAATCTGTGGCGCTACTACAAAACAGCGATAGGCAGAACTAGTTACAACTTTACGAAGCGTAAGCTATTATGACGTTTGGCTAAGTACCCTGAGCCGACTCAGTTAGAAATAGTGCCCAACCGCTTTTGACTGAAAAGTGCCCCACCCGAGAAAGTAATTTCTGCCAAAATATTCAATCGAAGAGACAAAAACGTTAGCCGTTGGTGTCTCAGCGAAGTGACACGGCTTTCTTTTGAAACGCACAAAGCTTCCAAACTTCGTCCATGTAGATGTAGAATAAAATTGTAGATGGATTATATTGAACCTTACGTTCATCTTAAGACCCAATATTACACGAGCTAGAATTTTGGGCATAACATAAAAAATTGCACATCTAAGTTATTTGTTATATTATCATTATGTATAATCTATCTACGTGTGTCTCCCAATCCTGCTCTTATTCTATTTGTAAAATGACGTCTCTTATCTTATCTTAAATTATCTTACTGATGATTTTGACGTTCAAAATAACGGTTTTTTTTTTTAATTTATTTACTCAAAAAAGGTTACACAGTATTATTCTAATTGTAGTATTTTCGCCAAACTGTATGACAGTTTGTTGCTTATCCCCTCCTGGAGGGCGATTTTTTGAATCTCGCACACGGGATTTTGTCACTAAAATACCGGTTGACGGTGACTTGCTTATTATTTTCAGTGACAATTTTCTGAATTCGAACGCGTGAGACTCAAAAATCGGCCCGCTGGACAGTGTTCCGTGTGTTCTGTACCTAATAGCTTTAACGCGATTTCACGCCGCTACGGAATTAAGAGTAGTTGGAAAATACTCCGAAGGCAAGAGCAGGTCTTAGGTACCGTGAGTCGTCCATTTACCTAGAAGAGTAAGGACAATGCAACAACCCCCTAAAACACTAGTTTTTTAGGAACGCTAATGCATTTATAGTTTTTTTAGTTGACTTAAAGATTCTCCCATAAGTTTTTGATATTTTAATGCGAGATTCAATAGAAGAAAGGTCACAAAAAATGTAGCAAATACATGTACATGCTACCTTAGTGCATTAGAGTAATTCCGAATGACGAAATGCTCGGGTAATTTCGAAAGGAGAATCTTGATATGATGGAAAAAAAATTATATAAATTGTCACTACCAGTGAGTTCCTGTAATTGGCTTCCCGTATCTACTATGTTTTATATACTTATGTCATAGCTGTTGGATCTCCAAATAAATAAATTTAAATATAATATAAAATATAAATATAATGGTGATTTTTATGCGACTTTCGAAATTAGACTACTTTCGGAATTATCCTAATTCACCTGTAATTTTTTTGATTGTAACAAAATTTAAGTACTTAAGTACTAACTATTTTGGAAAGTTGTTATAACTTTCTCCTTATAATGAATATTATTTTACACAGCATATACACAGTTAGTATGAAAATTTTGATGATGTTTTAGGCATCAAAAAAAAATTAACCAAATAAATCCGAATGAACGTTATAATATGTACCTACTCGTAATTCCAACAAGCATTATGAGAAAACACAAATTGCGCCAGATTATTTTTCCCAACATGTGAATAAAATACAACATTATCATCAGTTTTATCCAGCGAGTGATCTTTTAATAGCTGTTGTAGTGAAATTCTTGAATCAAGTTACGTTACGGCATAGGCTGTAGGAGGTAGGGCATAGCGAATGATATTCCGCTTTGTGTGGTAGGGCACAGCACAGCGGATATCGTCTCGCTCGAATCTAGAGCAGAGACCAACTGGGGAAGCACCTCCGCCTTACAGAAGACCGCATTCAAATAGCACTAAACCCTACTCATAGTGTTGTGTTCCTGCCGGTGAGTAAGGCTGCCGGAGCTCAACGAGGATGCGGTGTGCTGACGACGGGAGGACTTACGGAACTAATTTGTTCCGTCTACTGTCCTTTGAGTCGTCGGCAACCCGAACCCTCCTTGGAACTTGTACCTACACTCCATTTTGCTGTGTACTTATACTTAACACAGCAAAAGGGAGTGTACATCAAGTTTCTAATGGGCTGGCAACGCGCATGTGACACTCTTTGAGTTGCAGGCGTCCATAGGTTACGGTGACCGCTTTCCATCAGGCGGACCGTTTGCTTGTTTGCCACCGACGTAGTATAAAAAAAATAGGTATGGGCATTTGGGCATGGTGCGTGAACATACATACATACTTGTTTTGAAGGAAAAGCTTCTTATTCACTATGCAGGAAAGTCCCATACTATATGTAGGTCGCATTTACAAGCCTAAAAGTCGGCTTTCAAAAAGTCTATAGATATTAAAAACACTGTTGCTATCACTATTGATGCATTTGTAAGCGTAGTCGATTTGTGAAAAAACCGCGTTGGATCCGACAATAACCGCTCTGTTCGTACCAGACTTTAATGCGCTCCAGAAACTACGAAAACTATTATAGCGAACTTTAATACGTTCACAGAAGAGTCGTCAGATTTTTAGGCAACTGTAAATAGTTTGTCAAATATACCTAAAAACTAGTGACTAAAAATGACTGACGAATGTTTTTTTATGGGAGATATGGAAACTATACATGAAACAATGTTTTGTTTTTAGCCGTGTGAATTGAAAAGCTCGAAATACGACCGTGAATGTCGACAAGAATGGACTCCAGCGGGGTAGCACACTAGTTGGATAAACTTTATCGCATTGGTGCGTCCCTATCGCACTTAAAAATAGTGCGAAAAGGACAGCCTGACGTCATATCGTTTATCACACGACCATGCTTGCCTAAATACCGTACAATACTCACAACTTCTTTGGTTCGGGTATCTATGGGCGACTGTCATAGCTTGATAACAGGTTATTGATCGTCTGTCGTCGAGTGATCGAACATAGTCTAGATCTCGCGATCTGGCAAACCAATATGTCAGTAATTTAAAATTGAAATTGCAATACGAGCGAAGGATTTTCCATGCCTATTATATTTTTGAAAATTCCATTAATTTTTAATCTACAATGGGCTTGTTCCTGATGTTTATAAAATAAACTATGAATGAAAGAATATCCTGTTTTATTTTTTATAGATACCTATCTGTCTTCTAAAGGAAACATAATACAATAAAGAAACATTTCATGAAAAACATTATATCGTGTTCAATAGATTGGAATGGAACATGATAGGGTGCGCAGAGGAAAATATTTTGACAACTTTTTAGGATTCCCTCTAGAGAATTTATCGAAACGTGTATTCGTCGATATTAGGTCCGCCCAAGATTATATAGCCCGGATTGTACTAGTACACTAAATATGTGTCTAATAATAATTATCCCTGTGCGATATTATATTACTTATTTTCTCATGAATTCTTACTCTTGTTTTGTGTAATAATACTCAGAAAACTATTAGATACAAACTTGTAAAGATAAAGACCAACTTCCACCACCACGAATAACCATAATGACTAATTAATTTGCCTTGAGGCATTAAGTCCGCCATTTGTACCTTATTTTGTTGTGCAATAAAGATTAAATAAATAAATAAATAATTTTGCTGGACATTTTCCGCAAATCCACATGAATTAAGGTTATTTTAAAACGCGGTAGCACGTAGCACTACTCTAACCATCCCAGTGTGCGTACCCGAATGCACAAACGCTCACGAAACGCTCAAATAATATCTCTTTCGTAGCTATCTATTATCTCTTTCACTCTTGTGTATCGGCGCGACAGAGCCAGACTACATTTCTGCGGCGTTTCGATGGCGTTTCGCATCGCAGAAATGCCATTCAACTACGGGGCCAACTCCTCTACGAGACGAGACCTAGGAGTGTCTTCATGTTGCTTTTAGCCTTCTTTACAGTCTAGGTAGGAGAATATTTTTTTCTACATGTCGACTGTAATCTGTCAATTAGGGCACCACAGACTAAACTATAAGCGCTAACTTTTCAGTGTTGGATACTCTATGGCAGTTCCGACTCAATTATAATAAAGCTCATTATAGTTGACTTTAGTTAACTGTAATAATTTCAAAAATAGAACTTCATACAATTTCTATACTAATTTGCGATACCTGGCAAATTTTCCTGCATCTGAAACACATTTTTTTTTATCTGTCGCGTTATCGGCCAATCAGAGACGGTTATTACAAACAATTGGTTGCTAGGTAATTCGATGTTGATACAACGGTGAACGACTCTATTAACATTAATTTTAACTTGCATGAATGGTGATATTTCCGTCCATTGATGATGAAGATGATGACTCGTAGAAAAAGTATTGTATACAATAGTGATATAATTAAGCTTTTCACTCTCGTACCGTACTATTAGGCCACTCAGCAAGCTTCGTGGCCTAAACATGGTACTCGACTGAAAAGCTTTGTATTATATCACGATTGTATAAAATACTATTACGCTTTCTACATAACTGGGTAGCCAATCGTGCAACATCGCAATCGCTTACGCTCATTTCGTTATCCTACCTAGCTGGCTGAAAAGCGATTAGAGAGAGC
Source organism: Leguminivora glycinivorella (assembly GCF_023078275.1). Taxonomy (NCBI): domain Eukaryota; kingdom Metazoa; phylum Arthropoda; class Insecta; order Lepidoptera; family Tortricidae; genus Leguminivora; species Leguminivora glycinivorella. The sequence continues at coordinate 18,264,544 of NC_062978.1, forward strand.
TAACTAAGATAGGTAGTTAGCAACCCTGGTTCTTCTGCGAAGTATAATCTATGGCGGTAGCGTTATCACATGCCATGTGAAATACGCAGAATGTCAAAACAATTTTATCAGGACTTACGTACCGATAGTAGGCAACCTGCAAAAATAAAAGCCCAAAAGCCCAACGGGATGGTATTGTTGGACAAACAATATAGGAAAAATCTGTCCTACCTATTTATAATTTATAGGTACCTGCCTATATATATAGGTTTACACCGTTTATGCAAAATTTTAAGTTCTATTCTTATTAAAATGTTATTCTATAAAATAAGTCTCGGGATCCTTACAAGTAACTTATCTTTGTGTTATTTATGATCAGCTTTTACGATCAAATATTGCCAGTTATAAAAATTACACCCTGTATGTCAAGTTGTAGTGATAGGCATAGGTATAATTGCCAGCAATTAGAAAATAGCGAAATATCTTTGTTATTTAGAAGGTGGGTAAGCAAGGGTGCTGGTTACAAAGGGCGCGGTTAATCCCTTAATTAGCCTTGGAGCCCTTAAATTCAATTGCTTACGAATCAACTTACCCGAGGCTACGAAACAAGCTCAGCGGCCTTATTCGACTCACATTGTCTATCAAAGTAGGACCATTTTCTCACCAAACACACCAAAATCAAAAGAGGATACTATCGCATGTTGATTCTATCAAATTTTGATTCGATAAACTGTACAATTAAAATTTATTAATTTAAATAAGAATGAGGATACTATCGCATGTTGATTCTATCAAATTTTGATTCGATAAACTGTACAATTAAAATTTATTAATTTAAATAAGAATGTACTTAACAAAAATCTATTAATAAACGTTTTATTACCTAGTATTATTGAGACCGTGCGCGACGACACGCCACGTGACAGGTGACCATTATGGACAATATTGTCGCCGCTGATAAGCGAGAAGTAAGTAAACATTGTGAAAAAATTAATGAAAACTTGTGTTATTTTACTATATTAGACAATTTTGGACGATGGTGGTTACAACATTATCGCCAATAACATTAAAATTGTTGTTTTCAGTGAGAAATTAACAAACTGGTGACTAAAACTAAACTGGTGTCTTTTTGTGTGTACCATGTTGTGACGTTAAATAAATGAATTCTATTCTATTCTATTCTATTCTAAAACGGGGTTTCGTACCATCGCTCACGAAATCATTTTCCAACCTAAGACGATGAATAAAGACAAGAAATTGGTGCTAGCTGGGCATTTTCTAGAGATTGAAGACTTTTATTCCACCATTTGTACCTATGTGCAATAAAGTATAAATAAATCATTGGCTTTTGAAATTGTTGATCAGTTCACTAGCTATGCTGTCATTTTCATAGGCTAACTATAGGTATTATAAATATCATTTACAGGGTACAGGGTTTATTGTAAAATAAAAACAAACTAAGCTATAATAACTTTTAATTATAGTATACATTACAAAAACTTGTTTCATTTACTTGAAAATATTGGAGGTTTAGCAGATATCACATCAAATATGTAATCATCAATGCGATGAAATAAGTTCTCAGGAATTTTATTTAGAATGTGATAAGCCTTCATCGGATGGACTACTTCTGCTTTTATTGTTCTCGTGCTCCTTCGTCCGATTGAAACCTCGATATTTACGCATTTTCGTCAATCCGTTTCGATTTGTACACAGGAGCACACTTAAGAAAACAAATAAAATGATTTTGGCACATAACTGGGATTGGCTTCCACGTCGGTTTTTCTACCTCCAATAAAATTTGCACTACAAATTCACCGTAAATTCAATTCAATACTTGTATCAAAAGATTACGCACTTTTAAGTAAAACTTCAGAGGTTGGATGACTCTTTTCTTCTTACGGCAACTATTCACTTAAACGGTGGTTTCGTTTCCACCACGGTCAGTGTTGCCAGATCTACTGATTTAGCAGTAGATCTACCTGATTTTGAAAAAATCTACTGATCTACTGCTTTTTTTGTAATTTTTCAAGAAATCTACCTGCTTTTTTCCAATTCGATATTTTTTAGTATAAACAATTGGATTGGCTTCAAATTTTTACTATAGACGGTCCAACAACTTTGTCAAGGCGCGAAATTAAAATTTTCTATGGGTCAACTTTCATCCCTTCATTTCTTAAAGTTGCTGCCTTTTTCTAGTGACAGAAATCGCTTGACAGACTTTATATCTGTGATTGTTCGTAATGTACTGGTAGCTTATTGGGATTAGCAATAGCGATCTAGGCGGGTGCAGGAAGTTTGATGTTTGTATTCTAACTGGTTTTATATGTGTTCATATAAAATAATGGTACATGCTGTGTAGGTATATCCATCTGAGTAGGATAGTGATACGAAGCCTGTACGCCCTTTTCACGGCGAGGGATGTATAGTGCTTTTCTCAAACTTGCAATGAAATTAAGAAAAAATATCTCTTGATAGTTTTGATAAAACTGGGCAAAAAGAAAACTTTTCTAATTCCGCGCCAATTTTTTTTTTTTTTTTACTCTGAGGTAACTTATTAAACGGTGACATTCAGGTGCATTTGTACAATTAATATTTTTTTTGTGATTACTCAATGTCATGGTGTAGTGTCAGCATTTGACGTTTAGAAACAAATGGAGGGTGCTTTACAGGCTTTCGTGTGAACTGTACTATGAAATATCATCTTCACTCAGCTCACCTCACTCTCAAGTTTGAGAAAATGTTCTTATTTGTGCAACTGCCCCATCGATACTGAATAGGAATGGAATCAATTGAATGCATCCTATACCTTATAAAACAAAGTCCCCCTTCGCGTCTGTCTATGTGTGTTTGCGATAAATTCAAAAACTACTGAACGGATTTTCATGCAGTTTTCACCATAGCTGGGCACCGTTAATCAAATAGTTAACTTCGATAATCGTTAATCCGTTACTTAAAAAGTTAACTTCGTTAATCGTTAAAGCGATACATTTCGGTAGATTTAACGGAAGTTAAAGTTAATCGATAATCCGTTAACACGTCATAAAAATAGGACTCCACTGTAGGTATTATGTATTTCTATTTACTAAGTATCCACCAAAAACCATTAAAACCTGTGACGCCAATCGGTAAAAAACCGAAATGTAATAATTACGGTCTCTTCGGGCTTTTACCGCCGTTGGTTGGCTAAATCGTAGGTTTTACTTCGGATTGGTAATTATTGGGTCATTCATGCGGTCGCGATCGTGGTGTGTCAGTTCTTCAGATTGAGATTTGAAATGACAACTCGATGCTGTGGGTCACGATAGGTAACTTGGTAGAGTAATCTAAGGCAGCGTTCCCACTTATGCGTCGCGTGTCTCGGGGCGCGCAAAGGGCGTCCGCGCCACGCCACCTGAGTGTAATTCAAAAAGCGTCTCCTCAGTACATTTTGTATAGGAAGGACGTAAGGCGCGCCGCCAAGCGGCGCGGCGCGCGCCCGCCGCCGCCACGCCACCTGGGGCGCGTCTTACGTCTTTCCTATACAAAATGTACTGAGGAGGCGTTTTTTGAATTACACTGAAGCGGCGTGGCGCGGACGCCCGTTGCGCGCCCCGAAACACGCGCCGCTCTGGTGTGGCCGGTCACTAAGGCCCGCGCCGGACTCTAACTTGATGCGTCGGTTGCGCGATTTGTCTGTCATGCCTGATGATTGCACTCTATTCCCAGGTTAGTGATCGATCTAGCACGCCTAATAAGATTTAGAAGATCTCGAATTTATAAGTGATCCAAAGTCGCCAATTGGTCTTTAGACTGTTTATAACCGACGGATCTGCTTTTACCGATAAAACCTAGGTTTTGCCGTACTACGGGCTTTTACAGTAGCAGTAAGAACGTGGTTTTCGCGGCGCAGCGAGCCGCTTGGGGTGCTGTATTAACGATTAACGGACTCTATGAAATTTAACGGAAGTTAACGAATCCGTTAACATTTTTTAAAGTTAACTTAAAGTTAATCCGTTAATCGAAATGTTAACTTCGTTAATTAACGATTAACGGATTAACGAGTTAATGCCCAGCTATGGTTTTCACCTATGAATAAGTGATTCTTGGGGAAGGTTTAAGCATATAATTTGTTGAGATTTTGTTTGATATATGACGATATTTGCTAAACAAGTCGGACAAAATCCCACAGGCTGAGAGCCTTAAATAATCGATAACGCTGCCCAAACCGTTTCAGCTATATCAATGAGCTGTATAACGAAATAGTATATCTCTCATAGGTTTACATAAAAGTCCGCGAAAACATTTATGCCTATTTTTTACGGATAACTTACTATGTATAACCATTTGTAATCCCCATGCGTAGCTGGGGCGGGCCGCTTTTGTCGAATAAGTTTATCTTCGTAAAAATTGTATGGGATAAGTTTTTTCTTGATGTGTGGCTTTTCGATTCGGTTTTTTTTTCGTACACACATAAGAAAGAAAAAAGTTTGTCAAAAATGACCTTTGTATGTTTTTTCCAAAACCTATAAACGCAAATCTTCATGAATTTGAAATCGCGAGAAGTCTAAAAGAGTTCTAGGACCGTTTTCGTGTAACAGCATAATTTTTCTTTCATTCTTCTTCACTTGGTATCAATATTTGTAGTCTACTGCTTTTTCTCCCGATCTACTGGTTTTTTATTCATTTTTCTACTGTATACTTCAGATTCCGTCTGGCAACACTGACCACGGTCTTGGAAATAGCAAAAATTTTGTCGATATTTTTCTTGGAGTTATTACAATTCACCATAACAAATTTTACTAGGCCCATATTAAATTTATCTCAAAAACGATATGAAAATGTTTACTGCAATATGGATTTGACAGCGTAAGTCAGCGACTAAGATGTCAATTTTGGCCGTAGTGACCGCTGTGATCGTTTTAGCTCCCTCCACCCGCTTTGCACCCTGCCAATAAGGTTTAGTTGACATTTGTCGCCTAACTGTTGTAAATGTCTAATTCAACAATTTGCGGTATCTGCATCATCGGTTCGGACACTCAGCCTTGGCGTGTCAAATTAAGCCCCAGAGAGTGCCAAGAACGATCCCACTAACACTGCTAGAAGAAAAGTTATCACAAACACCTTTGACTTTGTCTATATAAATAATATAAAATAAAATAAAGTCTTTTATTTCTTGCATACATTTGACTTAAATATTAAAAAACTATCTTTACGGTGAAAAAATTTTTACTTAAAAACTACATATCAATTTTTTTTTAATTCTCACACCCGAGCAAATCGAGCAATCGTAAGATTTCAAAAGTTACTAACCACCAGCGTAGCAAGATTTTTTGAGATAGATACTTATCCCCGTAGAAAACATTAATATCAAGTTGCCAAAAATGATGCATCAGCTCAGCCATATAAATATTTCATTTCATTCATTTCATTTATTCATAACAAAAAAATTGTGTTGAACATTAGCTTAAGATTAGAACTAGTACTAGTACATAATTATAATATTATATTTAAATAAAGTAGGTATTACTCATATGTATGTATGTATATTACGTAGATTGAAGTAAATAAGTGGACCGTTCTTAAATAACCCGTATTAACCCTTATTTCTGCAGAGTCATTGGATCCCTACAAAGTGTAATTGTACACGAAAAATGGTAATATGTCACTTAGGGTTTAATTAAAGTGTCCCGAAGGTAATGAATGGGACGCTCGGAACGACTAAATAAGTACGCGTGTATGTACGCGAACGACGAAGGTCTTTAATAATAGAAGGTGAACTTTTTTATAATATCATAGGACATTCTTACACAGATTGACTGAGCCCCACGGTAAGCTCAAGAAGGCTTGTGTTGTGGGTACTTAGAGACAACGATATAAGTAATAATAATAACTCCACGGCCGAATTCAGCCACAGCGACTGCTGTCAGCTCCGGTGCTGTCGCTGATGTGCTCGCAAGTGGCTGACGAAGCAAATCTTGGCAATAAATGTTCGCGAACATTGCGGGCATGTGAGCACACCATTAACATAATTGTATGGTATTGCCGCTGGTCAAAGCGGACCCCAAGCTCCCATGAGCCGTGGCAAATGCCGGGATAACGCAAGGAAGATGATGATGGTATTGCCGCTGGTGGTCTGTCTTTAATTGTGTCACGCTTGGAGTCAAGCTCTAAGCGCCGACGAGATTCAAAGTCGGTTATTTTGGCATTTATCGCAGATCGCCATTCCGTGCGTATGGCCGCCTCCTGTTCCCATCGCGATGGCTCTGTCACACTTTTTCATACATAATATACAAATACTTATATAGAAAACATCCATGACTCAGGAACAAATATCATTTCTGCTCGTCACACCGACCGTCCCGATTCGAACCTGGGATCGGGGCTTAGCAGGCAAGGTCACTACGCGCTAGGCCAGACCGGTCTATATAAGTAAGATAAGGTGGGCTGATTTCGAAAATTATCATCTCATATGAACTCTATTTGTTGCTAAGAAAGTGGTTATAATTAGTATAGCAGATCAGATTACGTCGCGTATAATGAAATTATAATACTTACTTAGTTACTTTCCAACGTTTCGAAACCATGACAGCGTTCTTAGTTTACGGTTGAGGATTGTAGCTGCCAGCTGAGGCCCTAGACTCAATTCACATTTTTGCATTTGTAAAAGCTTACAAGCGATTTCCTTTTTATTACATAACTTTTGAGAGCGCTGCATATTTATTTAAGTACACAGTTATTGCTTATAATTTAAATGTGTTATTTTATAATTATTTTATTTATTTATTTATTTAAGCAACTTATAAAAACACTGTAATAGGGTATTTTGACTAATACACCGTGTTTTTTATTGCCGTTAAATATAATGTTTTTAGACTCATTAACACGTTTTTTTTTTTCATTTTTTTGTACATAATAAATAGTATAAACAGCATTATCTACCAATCAACCTTTAGACAAAGCAAAGATATATATGTAAAGTTTTGCGCCAGCCAAAATAAACATATTAGGAAGAAATAAAGGTAATAATACATTTGTTCAACCAATTCCTTTTGTTAACTATGAGTTTAGACACTAATGCACTAAGTTTCTCAGGGAAATGAATTGTATTGAACCTAAATAACCACTTAATGTAAACTGAAATCAATAATAAAAACCGGCCAAGAGCGTGTCGGGCCACGCTCAGTGTAGGGTTCCGTAGTTTTTCCTTATTTTCTCAAAAACTACTGAACCTATCAAATTCAAAACAATTTTCCTGGAAAGTTTTATAAAGTTCTACTTTTGTGTTTTTTTTTCATAATTTTTAAACATATGGTTAAAAAGTTAGAGGGGGGAGACACACTTTTTTTCCTTTAGGAGCGATTATTTCCGAAAATATGAATATTATCAAAAAACGATATTTGGAAACCCTTATTCATTTTTAAATACCTATCCAACAATATATCACACGTTAGGATTGCAATGAAAAAAATATCACCCCCACTTTACATGTAGGGGGGGGTAGCCTAATAAAACATTTTTTTCCACTTTTTATTTTTGCACTTTGTCGGCGTGCTTAATATACATATTGGTACCAAATTTCAGCTTTCTAGTGCTAACGGTTACTGAGATTATCCGCGGACGGACGGACGGACAGACAGACATGGCGAAACTATAAGGGTTCCTAGTTGACTACGGAACCCTAAAAACAGGATGTATCTAAAGAACAAAATACAAGTGTAGTGTAAGTATTTCCTGTTTTATTATTTTAACGTCACCCTTCCATGTCTGTTTATTTAGCGGGATCCAAGAAAAATATGTTTGTAAGAAAGATAGCATTTCTCGCTTACAACGCGATATTGCTGATCGGAAATGTTCCTAGTAAATTGGATTTTCGACTGAATAAATATTTAGGTTACGTGACTGAATATTGTGAGAAATGAAGAAGGATACGATCTAGTCTACATGTGGATTTAAAATCAGACGCAAAGGCTAAAAGTTGGTTCTTCAGATAAGGTCTCAATATAGGGTGATGCTCGTTTTTTACGAGTACAAATTCCGATGGATAAATCCCCACATTGATACTATATCTCCGACTTTCAATTATACCTATGTATGTTTTTTTTATTCTCTTGGCTCATGTGATAATGTGGTACTACCTCTACAAATACCTTTTCGTTGCCACGTCAAACGCAAACGCTGTCACGTTGAGACGCCACGTCACCGCATTGTCTAACCTTGTAACGCCCATCATACAATTTTTTTGAAAATTTTCTTAATTTTTTCATTCTCTTCATTCTTCAGGGGTTTCGTTTTTTCAATTATTTTCCATTATAAGTCGCAAACCTAGGTAGGTATTATCCTCAAATCGACTAAAATAATTGGGTAGAAATGGTAGAATAAGTACTGAGATTCGTAAAATTCTTAGAAATACATTTCTATTTTCATTTCCTGCGCAGAGTTATTAAGAACGCAACGTCTGTTTCTTTAAAAATAAGCCGCTTTAGGAGTATGTCAATAGAAATGAAGCTCGTCGGAAACGGATTAGAAAAATAATAATGATTATGACGTCACACAACATTACTCAGATTACGCTTTAGAAATTGTATTACTATACCTAATATACCTATCTATGTACTAAACATTATTACTATACTTATCCATGTAGGTACTCGTATTTAGACATTGTTTTATTTTTCGTGGACTGCAAGAAACTAGCTAATTAGAATTGAAAGTTATATAAGTATTTTTTTATAGCATCTATGTAGTAGGTAGGTAATTCTACTAATGCTTTACTCGTAGAAATGGTAGTTCCTGTTGTTACACCGTGTATAGTGAGTATTGGCGGACTATACGATACCAATACGACATATTGTGGCCCCTTGGGACTAACGCGTAGCTCTTGTAGGCGTTAAAATGTTGCTGTTGACATTTGCACGGGTAGCATGGTCGCGCGATAGACGATTAAATATCAGGCCGTCCCTATCGCACTATTAGTAAGCGCGATAGGGACGGCCAGATGTTTTATCATTTATCGCGCGACCATAATTGCCTGCTTGGTGTAGGTATAATAGTAGGCATTGTGCGTGCAACAAGGGGAGGAACTTGAATAGTACTAAATTGCGACGGCTCGCCGGAGCGATTTAAAGACTCAAGTTTGTAATATTCATACTCCCCGAGTTACACACAATGTTTTTCATCACACTTGCAATATAAAAATATGTAACAAGATAAAAAAAGTTAAATACGGTAGGTCAGGAACATAATTAATATTATATTACTTTCAACAATTTTCTGTAGCCCCGTTCCGTCACAAGCACTGAGAAACGTGAAAAGTGGCATTTTATCGTAAGCAAAACTCTGTAAACTCGCTACGCGCGACGCGGTACGTGAGTCGAACAAATAAAAGCCGAAGTTACTTAGATCGCGAAATTGTTTTAAACAACGCTAAGTGAAGATGTTGTTGTGCGTCCCCGCGGTACCTTGTTCGGAACTACGCGGGCTTGGACGGTCTATTGATTTTTAATAAAACTGATCTTTAAGTCTGCAAGTATTTTTACAAACACTGAGCGTGTACGCGATAAAAATACTTGTGGAACTTAAAGATTATATACTTTATTAGATATCTGCTTTATAAAGCTGACCGGTCCCTGACTTCCCTGATTAATAATTATTGCAACGCCTTGTCAAGGACACACACGAGAGGAGAATCTGGTGATATTTCCTACCCGTCACCACACATGAGAAGTCGACTGTGAGATATGGGTTAAACTGTAGTGTGGACGATGGGTTAGCACCCTATTGTCACTGAATAATCACAATTCGTTTACTCTCACCCCTTACCCTTAAATTGCTACGTTTTGCACTGAAAGTTGAACAGTCTCATATTCTATGCGTATCCCTTACGGGAATACAGGTAATACCAGGGGCGGCTCACTCCGCGATTCTATCGCCGCGATACAAGTACATCCTGGCGGCCGCGAGTTCGCGGCCTACTCAGGGGTGGCGCGCGTTCTCACGGAATGCACGTTCGCACTTTCTACTGTTACTTTACGTTGCGAGTTTTTTTAAGGTTCAGATGCGATGTACGCGTGTGGAATGGCTAATAATACATTACAGACATCAAAAATAAATTAAATACCATAGGACATTCTTACACAGATCTACTACTGATTAAGTCCCACGGAAAAGTTCAATAAGGCTTGTAATGTTGGAACTTGAACAATAATATATGAATACAGTATTTATACCTAGAAAGTACCCAAGACTTGAATATAATATATAAGATTTTATGTGAGTGTTAATTCGTATAAGATTTTATGTGAGTGTTAATTCGTTTTAATCCATAGGTAACCCGAATAGTATAAGATTTTATGTGAGTGTTAATTCGTTTTAATCCATAGGTAACCCTATCGCCGGACGCCGCGCACGTGCGGCTCGTTTCTTTGTAAGAATTTTGTAGGTATTTAAAAGGCGGCATTACGAGAACATCAAAGCAGTGGGCCTTCTGTACTTGTACTATTATATATTCTGTGGTAATACAAAGGAGTGGTTGAGAAGGTCAGTAAGCGAAGGAAGGAAATACTTTGCCTACGAAGTATTAATATTAATGTGCTGTAAATTAAGGCCCTGGTAGGGTACTCCCCGTTTCACTAACCGCAACCATTCATCATAGGTACCTACACTACTGGTGATCACAACAAAGTCTTCACCTAAACAGGCTTGGAGAGCGATTCAAACTTTATTATATTAAAGTCTAAAGGAACAATCATCGGCATGTTCCATCAAAAGTTTTTTTTCTATGTATGTATTTATTTCCTACAATGGCCCTTGGTGATACAGTCAGCATCAAAAGTAGATTATCTATATAAGCTACTTATTCGATATTCTCTAATAATTACATTCACACACATTAGCCCATATGTGCCCAACACATATATTTTTTCCCCTATTTTTTGAGGTGACAACCTCATTCTCCTACTTATTTTAATGAGTTGTAGCGAATTTTCAGCAGTGGATCAAAAACGACCCTATGGGCATATATGGGTTAGAGAAATATGACTATACAATAATCAATCAATTTATTTTTAATTTTATCAAATATCATCAATATACATAAATAACCCCCTACCAACCTTAAATTAAAAACAATAACATTAATCCCATTAAAGTCATCCGCAACCCGGGCTATACACTATGGGTTGGAAGGTCAGAAGGTCGCTTTCGTAAAACTAGTGCCAACGCCAAATCTTGGAATTAGTTGTCAAAGCGGACCCGACGCTCCCATGAACCGTGGCAAAATGCGGGGCCAATTTTTTTGCCAAATCAAAAATACAGGTAAAATGTTAAATTACTGACCCAGTCCCCAAAAATCACACTTGGAACACCGTTCCACTAGCACGTAATGTGTCAGCCATCGATTGCTCGGCGTCGCAATAAGTCAGCGCGGCCGCCCCAGTAAATCTCGCTTGACAATATTGGTCGGCCGCGTCGGTGGCTCAAAGACAGTGTCATACGCCCGTGTTGAGCTTATGGTCGGCATTTATCAGCAGAGTGACGGTTCACACGCTTAGCTTACAGATTACTGTCAACTGGGCTTATTGCGTTTGGAGGTATTCTAAATAGAGCGTATTATAAATATTACAACCCTTGACGTTCGAAGAATGGGCACCGCCCCAGTAAATCTCGCTTGACAATATTGGTCGGCCGCGTCGATGGCTCAAAGACAGTGTCATACGCCCGTGTTGAGCTTATGGTCGGCATTTATCAGCAGATTGACGGTTCACACGCTTAGCTTACAGATTACTGTCAACTGGGCTTATTGCGTTTGGAGGTATTCTAAATAGAGCGTATTATAAATATTACAACCCTTGACGTTCGAAGAATGGGCACCGCCCCAGTAAATCTCGCTTGACAATATTGGTCGGCCGCGTCAGTGACTCAAAGACAGTGTCATACGCCCGTGTTGAGCTTGTAGTCGGCATTTGTTAGCAGAGTGACGGTTCACACGTTTAGCTTACAGATTACAGTCAACTGGGTTTATTGCGATTGGAGGTATCCATACTAATATTATAAAAGCGAAAGTAACTCTGTCTGTCTGTCTGTCTGTCTGTCTGTCTGTCTGTCTGTCTGTTACGCTTTCCCGCTTAAACCACGCAACCGATTTTGATGAAATTTGGAACAGACAATCTTTAGACCCTGAGACAGAACATAGGCTACTTTTTATTTCGAAAAAAGGGATGAAGGGGTTGAAAAAGAGGTTGAAAGTTTGTATGGGATTTCTTAATTTTAAAAGATAAAACCATGAAACTTTATATTTTAGCACTTGATAAGAAATCATTAAACATATATTTAAAGTCACATACAGGTCGAACGCGATTAATTAACATTATTTTTACCTTTAAAATAAACATGGTGGGAAATAAACATTAACTAAAAGCGGGTAGATTATATTTATTTGTCTACCCCGAACATTTATATAAATTAATATCGGGTAGTTTTGTGTTGTTTACATCTCCGGTGACATTTTGCTGGGACGTCAGTCTTCCGCGACCACGGCCAGTGTAACCTGGCCGAAACGTTGGGAAAAAAGGTAAAAATAATGTTAATTAATCGCGTTCGACCTGTATGTGACTTTAAATATGTGTACAAAGCGCGAGAACTTAAAGTGTTATATCGTTAAACATCTTGATAAGGGATAGGGATAGGGATAGGGATAGCGATAGGGATAGCGATAGGGAAAGCGATAGGGATAGCGATAGGGATAGCGATAGGGATAGCGATAGGGATAGGGATAGCGATAGCGATAGCGATAGCGATAGCGATAGCGATAGCGATAGCGATACGGATACGGATACGGATAATATGGGTATCGTTAGCGGGATACGGATAATCGGTCGGCGGTCTCTTACAATCAATGTGCTCTAAGACGATCGTTGTTTGCTTGCTTGAAGATTACGTTTGCGATAAGTATAAGCAAAATGTAAAAAATTGTAAGGGATAATAGAAAAAAGTACTTTTTACCCACCGATCATAGTGTCGAAATACAGGCTATGTGGGATGTTTATAAAGGTTTCCCCAGCGTATATAGAATTACCTACGCTGTGGTCGATGTGTAATATTTCTACAATCATTGCAAACAAAAGTATTATGTGCAATCGAAATAATCGCAGATAAATATACCTACAGAGAAACCTACGGTCCCTACGGATCCAAATGAAAATCTTAATGAATACTTTTATTACGCGGGCGAAGCCGCGGGTAAAAGCTAGTTCTAAATAATTAGAGCATTTTATAAATATTACAACTCTTGACGTTCGGAGAATGGGCATCTAACTATTAATCCATACTAATATTATAAATGGGAAGGTGTGTGTGTCTGTCTGTTTGTCCGTCTTTTACGGGAAACGGAGCGGCGAATTGACGTGATTTTATAAGTGCATGCAGATAAGTAAGTAAGTAAGTAAGTAAATATTCTTTATTGCACCACAAGGATAACAGATTACAAATAGCAGACATTAAACATAGGTAGCAACAGGCGGTCTTATCGCTGTAAGCGATCTCTACCAGACAACCTTAGGGTAGCAGGAAATAAAGAATAGACATTTTGAAAATGGTAGTGCAAGAAATAATTAAAGGAATAGGAAAATTACACATACACTAAGTTAAATAATTATATACACCAATATTAAAAATAAAATATAAAAATAAATAAATAAAAATAAAATATCATGTACACAAACATACACATATAAGTATTATTAATACATACACAAATGCATACACACATATGTACATACATACATAACATAACATACACAGCAGCAAATTAAGGCAGAGATAGGTAATGATTCTTTAGTAAAGTTTTGAAGCTTTCAAGTGATTTAGCACACCTAATCTCTAACGGCAGGCCGTTCCACAGCCGAACCGCTCGAAACGTGAAGGAGTCATTGTAAAACTTTGTAGAGGAAGATAGTTGAAGTGATACAATTAAATTGTAAATGATACGATACTTTTGAAAGCGAATCAATGTTTTAGCCAAACCTAGTAGAAAGTGGAGAAAAGACGCGCTAAACTTTAGGATACAAGTAAATGTTAAAATGCTGACCCAGTCCCCAAAAATCACACTTGGAATACCGTCCTGCCACTAGCACGTAATGTATCAGCCATCGGTCGGCCGCGTCAGTGGCTCAAAGACAGTGTCATACGCCAGTGTTGAGCTTGTGGTCGGCATTTGTTAGCAGAGTGACGGTTCACACGTTTAGCTTACAGATTACAGTCAACCGGACTTATTACGTTTGGAGGTATTGTAAATAGAACGCTTTATAACTACTACAACCCTTGACAATGGAATAATGGGCACCCAACTATATTTGAGTAGTTGACGTGATTTGACGTGAGTCCCACCTCGGACTTGTGCCCTTTTTCATCGAGTCATTTTGTGTTATGCCCTTATTCACAGGACCCACATTATTTAACAAGTATTTTTTTTAACTTAAAGGTAAGTACCTAGAATCCATCAAACCTAGACCTAGAGTACATCTTCCAATATAAAGTACGCTGGTACGCCATAATATGACTATTATTGTTACCGGTCTGGCGCAGTCGGTTATTTGGAGCGGGTTCCGTCGTGTCCCACTGCTGGCCACAACACAAGCCTTCTTGAGCTTACCGTGGGCCTCAGTCAATCCCCAATTTCTCCACTGATCTCTATCCAGTGCTATGTCTGACCATTCCTCCAAAAAGGAGTCCAGTTCATCCCTCCATCGCCGGCGGGGTCTGCCGGATCCCCGATCAGAGTTTTCGGGCTCCCACACTGTAGTGAGTTTGGCCCACAACTCATTAGGCATTCGATGACAATGGCAAATTTAATCTTGCACGGGTTGTACGATACAAAAAACCTTATTTTATAATTACTAGAGGAACGTCATTCTTTAATAACTTACTATATACCTACCTAATATAGTAATTTAAAATAGTCACTGACCTTTTTCTAAGTAACATCCTCGAATACGTAGCAACTGGAGACCGCTGGTGCTTCCTCGCAACCATTTCGATAATCTTCGTACTCAAGACTTCGTACTTTAGCTTTAATTCCCAAGAAACTTTCAAATAACCACGAAAAATAAGAACCGTATGCTTGTGAGGCTTTATTTTCATTGCACAGTAGAGGCTGTAACAATTTCAATAGCTTTATTTTAATTTTGATTAAATTCTACTGAAATTACAAAATGATACAGACAAAAAAAAATACAAGGAATCCATGAAACTTAAAGTCAGTTTAAAAAGAAATAGACATAATAATTACCTGCACAATCCGATCTTATATAGAGTATTTAATTCACAATCTATTTAACAATTCTCACATGTAATGTAATAACACATTTTTTTCGCAAGGACAGCAAAATGTCATAGACAGTTCCAGATAAACGAGCGCATTCGCGAAGCGTGCTGATCATCATGAAATTTTGCCATGTTACCAGACCTCTATCAGGCTATCAGGCTAGTGACATGAAGAAAGAATTTTTAAATTTTAGTATCGATAAGTTGTCAATACGATTGATAGACAATCTAGACTTCGTAATGTCAGGACTTTTTGATATCATCCGTTCGTAATCGCAATATTGATGAAAATCTTTTTAGAAATTATATTTTTCAGTTTTTACTTGATTGATTTCAGTACTTTGTGAGTTTCTTTATGTGTATTAACATTAATGTGTAATTCCAGAGAAAAGTGCGATCATGTTTTCCAGCAATGTTTGTTTACATGATAGGACAAGTTCCGACGATGAGCGAAAATTAAGGACTATTATGTTCGCCATCCGTCGCCATCGAACCGAGTATCGACCAAAGATGTGGGGCCTTATAATCGACATAACTTTTTCTTGATGATTCCGAGGTACGATTTTTTCTCAGTTATAGATAGTGATGTGCAAGTTGCGGAAACTTTCCAAAAAAATCTTAAATTTCATGAAAAATTCCACGAATTTTTCACGAAAAATAAAGGGAATTTAAATTACATGAAATGGAAAGTTTCCATCCATACAATTGGAATGGAAAGAATGGAAAGTTTCCGAAGTTTTCCTATGGTCGGCACATCAGTAGTTATAGATATATACTTCACAAATCACAAATTGTTAATAATATCCACATCAGGTACATTTTTAAAAAAGCAGACCTTAACATAAATTACATTTTACATTTGCCATTAAGGTTATATCCGTCGACTTATATCTTTGTCTATATTTAATTAACTTAAAATACATTACTTAAGTAAAACGTTTTGTCGGTGAACCTCCGCCCGAGTAAAGTAAACAGCGCCCGTATATTTGCCGTGGCGCTCATTTGTAACCTGGACGTGCATTCTGTACCTTAAGTGCCTGTTTGCTTGCGTCAACACGGGAATGAAGTTAGCACTCGGCGCCGCGCGCCACCACCGATATTTTACTTCGAGTAGACTAAATTACAACCGTTTTTCACCACACTTGCTTATAAAACGTGTTATTCCGCGTATATTTTTTTTATAAATATCCATGTACAAATGTATACACAGTATATGTATACTGTGCACCTTTCAATGCAGCTTATCACATTCATGTCAGAAGCCATTGATAGGTATTATCAGTTATTTGGATAATTTTGACTTTTAGGCCCACTTGCACCGGGTGCGTATCGATGGATATAACTTTTTTTGATATATTTTTAGTCGTTATAACGATGTTATAAATATATACCAAATGTTTTTTTTTTACTTTGTTTATTCATTATAGTTAAAAAAGTCTTGTAAGCTGTAATAACATTTTTCGATTAAATATTGTTTCAGGGTTTTGTTAAATATTTTATTCGATTGGATATCTTTCATGTCATTCGGTAACTGGTTATACACTTTAATTGCCATATTTTGTGGGCTTGTGCTATGCAGTTTTAGTTTTGAGTTTGTTGTTTGTACGAGGTTATTTTTATATCTCGATTCGTATCGTCTAGGCTGGTCACCGATTTTTTTGAATAATTCGGGGTATTTTCGTACAAACTTACAGAGCTCAAAGATATAGATTGAAGTTAGGGTTAAGATTTTCATATTTATGAAATGAGGGTGGCAGCTATCGGGAAATTTAATGTTCGCTAATATTCTTATACAAGTTTTTTGGAGAATGAATAAATCGTTTATATCCGTACTATTTCCCCATAGGATAATAGAATATTTTAGCCACGAATACGCATACGCATAATAAGCTGCGAGGGCAGATTTTAAATCAGTGGTTTTTTTAAGTACCCTTAATGCATACGTAAATTTTGACATTTTGGTTGCTATTTTCTTTACGTGCGCTTTCCAATTTATGTTTGAATCTATGTCCAAACCGAGAAGTGTAAAAGTATCAACGCATTCTAGTTTTATGGTGTTGTACGAGAATTCTATTTCTAAAGGGGTTTTTTGGTATGGCCTAAATTGCATTAACTTAGTCTTTGCAAAATTGATTTCTAAATTATGGTCGTTCATCCAGTGCGTAATATCTGTTAATATGTTGTTGAGATTTTCGTGAAGATTTTGATCGTTTAGACATGGTGTAAGCACGGAAATATCGTCAGCGAATAGTACACAAGTTTGATTTATTATTTTTGGGAGATCGTTTATATAGATCAAAAATAATATGCATCCAAGGACACTTCCTTGAGGAATGGAATTCTGTACGTGTTGTACATCGGATCTGACGTAATTTATATACCCGGTTTTGTGATCGACACTTTGTAGTTCCACGTATTGTTTACGATTTTTTAGATAAGAGGTAAACCATTTGTGGGTTATTCCTCTTACGCCAATCCCGTATAATTTATTTAAAAGTATTTGATATTGGACTTTGTCGTAGGCCTTAGACATATCTAATAAGATTCCAATGGCGTATTGTTTACTATTAAGTATGTCCAATACTTGCTGCATATATGTATATGCGGCTAAAGTGGTCGAACGATTTTTCCGAAATCCGTTTTGATTTTCATCAAAAATCCTATATTTTTCACAGAAAGAGTAAAGACGTTTGCAAATAGCTATTTCAAATATCTTTGATGATGTTGTAAGTAGTGAAATGTTATAATATAATAAGTTAGTGGGCCTTCAACTGTCAAATTCCATATAAAATGGTTGGTTAACCCTCGGGTTGCTAGTGCAAGTAGCCCTTCAGAAGTTTGTTAGAGATTGTTGCATAAAAGGAGATAATTGTAAAAATACGGCGAATAATTTTTTTAATCATTAATTTCTATTTCGTTCCATCAAGTTTAATGACTAAGAGGAAATGGTACCATTCCATTTACAAACGAGGTTAATTTTCCATTGTGGACATTATGGAAAACCACAGAAGTAATTATAGTTCTGTGTGAAAAACATTTCATGTACATAGTTCTATTCTATTGGCTATGGATTTTTTAATTGGGTAATATAAAAATTAGGAACAAAAATATAATAATTTTATTCGTAAGGTTTATAATTTGCAAGTTTCACAACTCATGTCGATTTAAAACACTCTCTAAATTGGTGTTGTAATTCATCGCCACTTCGAATTTCCTATTTATCGCTCTTTTACCGTAACGCACTAAAACGCCACGCTACCGCCACCGATTTGAGCACCTGAACTGAACTCGCATGATGTACGAAAATTTCCACCGAAAATTTATTCGGGTGAGCACGGCGCGATCAGCTGCCGTCAATGCATTTAATAAATCATGGAAATCGCCGACGGTCTGTCATCGCTGCACGCTGACAAATTGCTGGCCGGATTGATGACCACTGAATAATTGCTTTGTTTACGTTTTTAGTTATAACTTCCGCCATTTATCATGGCTGATGATAGTGCTAGGTGTAGTCGAAGACTGTTCATATTCTGCTAAATGTATGCACTAATAGGTTTGAATTGAGCGCAGGAAGTTATAAACACAGTATGGCCAGATTCGCTTAATATGTGATAGCTAATGAGATGTCCTTTCACAAGTTTCACCCCTTTTCGTTTTGGCGTTGGTTTTAGGGACACCCTTTTTAACTTAATTACTATTGCTTATATGTATTCAAGTGATAAACTGGAAGATATCATTGACACATTTCGATTGTTGCGTTTCCTATAGGCTGTAAATAAATTGGCTTGATGCATGGTCAGTCATAAATAACCTGTGAAAACTATTAAAGGCATTTTATGGTTTCGGATGTGCGATATTACTGCACTCTGGCGGCAGAACATTGCAGTAATACTCAATGCTGTAGCATTTTGGGACACAAATTACGATATTTGAAATAGTAATACAATTTCGAGCGGAATTGGCGGATCGCCGTCCCCCCCACAACTCGACCGGGATCCGGGAGTGAGATATTGTTGCTCGCATATCAGCTGAGCCATTTACCATGAATTGTTCACTTTTTAACCCCCGACGCAAAAACGACGGGGTGTTATAAGTTTGACGTGTCTGTCTGTCTGTTTGCCTGTCTGTGCGTGTGTCTGTCTGTGGCATTGTAGCTCCCGAACGGATGAACCGATTTCGATTTCGTTTTTTTTTTTGAAAGCTGAGTTAGTCGGGAGTGTTCTTAGCCATGTTTCATAAAAATCGGTCCACTATGTCTCCGTCGGGGGTTTTTTCAAAATTTTAATTTTGTGGTTAGGTTATTAGAATACGTTACTTGATAGTATAAACGTCCCTAGTCTTTCGCCAGAAGCTTTCAGCACTCGCCATCAAATGTACTATTATCAGGTAAAGTGCCTTGAAATGTGGATGAAAATAGTGTAGTGGATGTGGATGAAAACATTCAAAGGACAGAGCGGACGTCAAACGCCAAATTAGTTCTTGGTATTATTTGCATGTGGATATTATGTCAGTATCAAAACGGAAGCTTCTTGAAATTACTACTACTACTAACTACCCAATACCTCATCCTCACCTCATCGCATCATCTGAGGCATTATAGCCGCGGGTGGGCCTTAGCCTGGTCAAGCAGGTCTCTCCAGTCCGATCTATTTGTGGCCTTCCTTCTCTAACTTTTCACTCCTAGGGTCCTGATGTCCTGGTATACGCCGTCTAACCATCTGAGCTTGGGCTTGCCTCTACCTCTGCTGCCCTCCGGTCGGCCATCTTAAAGGCGTTTGGGTACTCTGGCCTCGTCCATTCCAACCACGTGTCCTGCCTATCGCAGGCGTCCAATTTTTATGGTCTTAATGACGTTAGGCTCATTGTACATTTGGTAATAGCTCGTGGTTATAACGCGTTCTTCATCTCTCATCCTCCATCACAGCTCCGAAAATGCGTCTTAGGATTTTGCGCTCAAATACCAGCAAGGAATTTTCGTCTTTTTTGCTCAGCATCCAGCATTCAGAACCGTAGGCGAGTATGGGCCTTAGTAAGGTTTTGTACCAAAGAAGTTTTACTAGAACTAACAATACGATATAACACTAAGGTCCCATTTACACATTCCCGGATTTGATTGGTGTGCTGAATTGCATGTAACCGTACCGTCCGTATGTAACACAGACCAACCCCTATAGACATCCATTACAAGACGACTCGCGGTCGCCAGCCTTCCTAGTATTTGCACTGATATAAGCGCGGGCGCTCGCCGTGCCCGATCAGTATCGACCAAGTAACAGACCCGAAAGCAGCGCGTGTTTTTCGCACTAAAAAATTGGAAAAGGGTATTTTGATGCCTTAAAGATGTCCACCTGTAGTGTGAAATGGTGTGGAAAGGTAACAAGAAGCTCAAATTTAAAAACAGACGGCATTACATTCCACAAATAAGTCATATTTATAATTTATTCAGAGCCGGCATAGGTCAACTTACATTGGCCACTTACGCGTCAGTAGAGGGACAGTCATACTTCTGTCCCTTTTCATCTGGCGCGACTGCCCGCCGTCCTTGAAACGGCCAATCACAGCGCGCTTAACACATTCCCCGCCCGCTCCTCGCACCCCAAACACTGGTGAGGTGACTCGTATCGCGAACAAAATATACAAGATTTCTACTCTATAGGAGGTTCTCTGTGGCATGTAACTAAAATCGCATGACAGTTCGCGCGCCGTCTAATTGAGCCCTTATATTTCTTTTAAATTGGTATTCGATACGTAGGCATGCTTCAACTTCATCAATTTTAATGATCTGTGTTGCAAGTACACACGCTTCATAATGCAGTCTGGTCTAGTAAACTGACCGAGTAATTGAATGTCAACAGCTCCTTTTGTGGAGCCGCCCGCAGGTTAATAATTAATGAGGAAACAACTGACACTGTATTATCACTACTGATTTCAGAGGCGGCTCGCGGCTGTAATTTGTGGGTGTTCACCCAAATAATCATCGTAAGGCCTAAGGTCCTACATGTATGTAGCCTACATAACATAATTAACACTATTAACTGTGTATTTGTAATTCCTATTACAACGGCATAAAGTCTAGTGTTCCTGTTTGTACTTATTCAATGTGATTAAATTTAAATCATATTAAATTGGCTCAGAGATGCATTTTTTTTCTTTCCTTCAATTTTCCAACAAATGCCTTAACTATAAGTTTAAATTTCAGTGAAAAATATTCTTTATTTAGTTTATATAGCTGCCCAGCTTCAGGGTTAATAACAGTAAAACATAAAAATGAATAGACGAAAACTGCAGTTCATTCAGTAAATGAATGCGGGATTGTGAATGTTTTTTTTTTATTTTCATCGAAAGATGTGATAAGTCACTGACGATCACTATCGGTCCATGCAGACTCACCACCTCCGCCGTCCGCGCCCGCTCCAAATAAAAGACATGGAAAGCAAAACAGTTTGTCACTTTTTTCACATCCACATAACCACGGTGTTTTATCATACTGTTCCGTTTTAAAAACACGTGTAAAATTTTGGTTTTTGAAAAAACATATTTGCGTAAGTTTAAGGTCGGGCCGCGGTGGTCCTTTAGCTTTTAATTCTAATCGCGTTGCAAAAGTTTTTTCACACTCTTTTATAAATGTCACATTGTATCCATCCATTCTCACACACTTGCAATAAAAACAATTTAATCGGTTTCAAAATAAGGCAAAATTGTATTCTTGCGCGTGCCTTAAAATAAAACTTTATCTATTGTTTACTAACAATTAACAAAATAGCGCGCGAAATACGCGGCTGGCGGATGACCGCGACGCATTTCGCGCCTGCGCGATGCAACCGAGACGGTAATCAAGGACAAACCCACAGACCTATATCGAGATAGAAGGAAAAAGCTTGGCGGTTGACAGGGAGACCGATCGTGTAACATTTCGCATTTATTGGTGTTCTTATTATGATTGGATTATCCTAGTTAATTATTAATGTAATTTAGAATATTTATAATATAAGTTAGTTTAAGATTTTTGCATGAATGTATTTGTAATTTAATTTGTGTTGCATACTTTTTAATCTTTTGAATAAATAGATAAATACTTGATACCACAAATGTGAATTGACTCGACAGTTTGAATTCATGGCTTATTTTTACATCGCTCGTACTCTAATAAGAACAAATCAATTTATTTTCATTACAATCATTACATACACATTATTCTAGCATTTATTTCATGTTTATAGGTCGTTTGTTTTGAACGCACGCCAAATCGAGCTCGTCAAATTAAAACCGCAATGGAAAACTAATTTTGACATCCAATCGTCGAGCAGACTGCCGTTCGCGGTACTAAATATGATACTTTTTCTTTCTATCTTGATATAGCTCTGTGGTCAAACGTCCCTAGGAGCGGCGCTCCAGATTTACCTAATATTTCATACATAATCTTCTGTCTCACGCGCGGAGCTATGACTAAACTTCTCTTTCGCTCTTACTGAATTTCGTATTAGAGAATGTACTGAATATTTCTCCATAGGAGCGCAATTCAAAGCGCTCCGTTGAGCGCGGTGCGTATGAAATTGTATAGGAAGGGAATTGGCGGATTAATATAGACTGTATAATGAACTTTTAAGAAATATTTAAGTAATTGTTTGATTGGACTTTTTTCGATAGTTTTTATATAGTATAATACATTAATTTGAGGTACCATAATTGATGTATTACTATAGTTTAATTGTGATTATTTTTGGGAGTGCACCGCACAAGCGCACTTTAGGGCAAGCCGCTACTGACTGATTTGCCTACGGAAAGTTTCCAAAATTCGGAATTTTTCACATAGGAAAACTTCGGAAACTTTCCCTACTTTGTATGGACAATTGTATGGATGGAAAGTTTCCATTTCATAAATTTAAATTCCTTTTATTTTTCATGAAAGTTGATTTTTTCAAGAAATTTAAGGTTCTTTTGGAAAGTTTCCGCAACTTGCACGTCACTAATTATCACCATTATACTCGCCTGCGGTCACTGTCAAATCACATACCTACATGTTTTCAAGTAACTTGATCATGGTACCCCGATACTGTTTTATAGCACACTCAATGAAGCCTATCTCGCGGAAAATAATTCGTGTATAGGCGAATTTTGGCATAGTTGTAGGGAATGGTGTTCTAATCCACATACTCAAAGTACTGATGGGTAGGGGAGGAGCTAACGGGTGGAGGGGGGTGTAAAGGTCCCTTTTTTTAGTTTTTCGCGAATAACTCTTAAACTGTGGCACATAGCAAAAAATGTTCTGAAACACAAGTAATCTTCATAAAATTCTCTACAAAAAAGTCCTATACACTTTTTATCTGGGACCAATCGTTCATGAGATATGGAAGGGAAAAGATGGACAATAAAGGAATAAACTCATTTATTTATGAACAATACGTTTATTCTTATAGAGACGCGGTAGCGTGTCAAGCCAGGTTCAAGTAACAAAAGTAGCAAGCAGCACCGTGTGTAATATTACACGAACCGTTTGGAGCCACATTTGACCCCCTTCTAACTCAAAAACTATTTCACATAAACGTGTTATAATGCAACGTAAAAAGAAATCAACGCGCGTAGTAAAAGTATAAGCTATAAGCGCTCCTCAATAAGCCCGGTACTAGCAGCCCGCCTTAGTACGTTTTCACATTATCCGATCCGATATCGGATGTCGGAAGGATTTCAAAGGCAAAAATCCAAGACGGCGCCTTAAATGTACGGGATATCGGTCCTACTTCCGATATCGGATCGGATAATGTGAAAACGCACTTATCCCGCGCGCGCGCGCAGCCCTTTATAAGCCACCGCGCGGCCGGCGCTCGCTCATCCCAGTCGTCCTCAAAACGTCGACGTAAGACCGCCCCACAAGGATGGGGCGCGACCAGATACAGCCCTCACAGCGCCCAGCGCGGAAGGGGCTACTCACACCCCAGCAGGGGTGTTGAAGGACATTACAGCAGCGCTCGCTCAGTTTGTCTCGCGCAGCGATCCGATCACATTGTAGCTGACTTGACGAGCAAAGCATCACGACCGCCCAGTATTGCTTTGATGGGATAAATTCATAAATTAAATCCTAACTATCTTCCGTCTCTACTTCGATGGGAGCTCCGTTAGTGCATGCTCCCGAGCATACACCACAGACACTGGAGCAGGCAATTCCTGCTTTTCGGCAGCCGCATCGCACCCCTTTTTTTCGGATTCAATAAGTAAAATTTTCCTAAAATAGAGGTACGTTTAGTACGTGCATTCAATATTCAAGCAGGCGTACAAATATTTTGTATTTAACGTACAATTTATTTACCACCTACTGAATGGGGATGAACCAGAAGAGGCGATGGCATATAAAAGCCAGTGACAACCAACGACCCAGTGGCACCTGACTCCATTCTCAAAACTATATTTTGCCGATGCAAGACTGGGTGTGGGGTGCGATGCGGCTGCCGAAAAGCAGGAATTGCCTGCTCCAGTGTCTGTGGTGTATGCTCGGGAGAGTAGCCCCTTCCGCGCTGGGCGCTGTGAGGGCTGTATCTGGTCGCGCCCCATACGCCCCGCGCCCCGTCGACGTTTTGAGGACGACTGGGATGAGCGAGCGCCGGCCGCGCGGTGGCTTATAAAGGGCTGCACGCGCGCGCGCGGGATAAGTGCGTTTTCACATTATCCGATCCGATATCGGAAGTAGGACCGATATCCCGTACATTTAAGGCGCCGTCTTGGATTTTTGCCTTTGAAATCCTTCCGACATCCGATATCGGATCGGATAATGTGAAAACGCACTAAGGCGGGCTGCTAGTACCGGGCTTATTGAGGAGCGCTTATAGCTCATACTTTTACCACGCGCGTTGGTTTCTTTTTACGTTGCATTATAACACGTTTATGTGAAATAGTTTTTGAGTTAGAAGGGGGTCAAATGTGGCTCCAAACGGTTCGTGTAATATTACACACGGTGCTGCTTGCTACTTTTGTTACTTGAACCTGGCTTGACACGCTACCGCGTCTCTATAAGAATAAACGTATTGTTCATAAACAAATGAGTTTATTCCTTTATTGTCCATCTTTTCCCTTCCATATCTCTTGAACGATTGGTCCCAGATAAAAAGTGTATTAGACTTTTTTGTAGAGAATTTTATGAACATTACTTGTGTTTCAGAACATTTTTTGCTATGTGCCACAGTTTAAGAGTTATTCGCGAAAAACCAAAAAAAGGGACCTTTACACCCCCCTCCACCCGTTATCTCCTCCCCTACCCATCAGTACTTTGAGTATGTGGATTAGAACACCATTCCCTACAACTATGCCAAAATACGCCTATACACGAATTATTTAATTCCGCCGACGGACAGTTAAATGTCTTCGTTAGGCGTGCTATTAGTTCGTAGAACAGTGGAATAACTTTATTAGGTAATAAAACGTAAATAACAAATAGATAATCTAAATCTAAAAATTAGAAACTAAAATTAAAATCTTATCTAAATTAAAATAACTATATATAAATAGCTCCCCCATGGCATTGTGCCAAAGATGCTGGCGGCATTCCCTCGCTGAATAGCAATGCATAATCAGTTGCGAGAGAAAGCCGCCAGCTCTCTGGTCACTGGTAGTGTCAATGAGCTTGGCGCTCAGCTCTTTAAGAAAATACGAGCGCTTGGACCCCACGGCCGTAGGGCCTCGATACTAAATGCCATAAAGTGGTATATTATAGAACAGTTAGATAATTATGGTAAAAGGTAAGCATCACGTTATACAGTTATAATGTTCCTAAAATCGGGTACATGTTGTTCTAAGGCCCACTTGCACCAACCACGTAACTCAGGGTTAGTGGGCTGTCATCTGTCAAATTCCATATAAAATGGTGGGTTAACCCTCCATTTTCGTTGGTGCAAGTGGCCCTAAGTGTTCCAGATTTACTATATCTATCTATATATAAATCTCAGAAACTATTATGGAGGGTACATGTCTATGTCAAATACAATAACGGCGACTGCATGGGAACACGATAATATTTGAACCAATCTAGATAAAGATTCGCGTGTACATATTTGATTTGTGGAAATTAACACTAAACTTGACTTAAACATAGGTGGGCATTAACTCGTTAATCCGTTAATCGTTAATTAACGAAGTTAACATTTCGATTAACGGATTAACTTTTAAGTTAACTTTAAAAACTGTTAACGGATTCGTTAACTTCCGTTAAATTTCATCGAGTCCCTTAATCGTTAATCCAGCACCCCAAGCGGCTCGCTGGGCCGCGAAAACCACGTTCTGACTGCTTACTGTTAAATCCCGTAGTACGGCAAAACCTAGGATTTATCGGTAAAAGCAGATCCTTCGGTTATAAACAGTCTAAAGACCAATAATTGGATCACCTATTCGAGATCTTCTAAATCTTATTAGGCGTGCTAGATCGATCACTAACCTGGGAATAGAGTGCAATCATCATGCATGACAGACAAATCGCACAACCGACGCATCGAGTCCGGCGGGCCTTAGATTACTCTACCAAATTATCGTGGCCCACAGCATCGAGTTGTCATCTCAAATCTCAATGTGAAGAACCGACGCACCACGATCGCGACCGCATGAATGACCCAATAATTAACCATTCCGAAGTAAAACCTAGGATTTAGCCAACCAACGGTGGTAAAAGCCCGAAGAGACCGTAATTGTTACGTTTCGGTTTTTACAGATTGGCGTCACATGTTTTAATGGTTTTTGGTGGATACTTAGTAAATACAAATACATAATACCTACACTGAAGTCCTATTTTTATGACGTGATAACGGATTATCGATTAACTTTAACTTCCGTTAAATCTACCAAAATGTATCGCTTTAACTATTAACGAAGTTAATTCTTTAAGTAACGGATTAACGATTATCGAAGTTAACTATTTGATTAACGGTGCCCAGCTATGGACTTAAAACCTTGAACAAATTATCAACTTGAATACTGAATACCTCTTAGATATCGCCGACGCTGAAATTCAACCTCCGCGCTACATAAGACCCCAGTCAGACCCTCGTGTAAAGACATCGCTTTACTATTTTAAAAGGTACGCACTTTAAGGAGTTCCATGCATAACAAAAAGGGTAGAGTAATTTTATTTCACAAGACGCAAAATACGCTATTTTGTTACCTTATGAACTGGATTTTTCTGGCAAAGCATTGAAGGTTTTCTGAGAATTTTCTCTTTATTGTTAAGGCTAGATTGATTTTATTATGAAACAGTTCCAAGTAGGTAGCCTGTACCGAATACCAGTAACATCTCGTAATTAATGCTCTATTTACTGAGGGTGGATTTGATTTTATTTGCAAGTATAGATCAAGTTTATTATGTAACAAGATTGTATGCACTTAGACAATTTAGGACTTTAAATATGCCTACTTTAATGATATATCTGTATTTCATGTGATTTTTGTCTTGCATCTTTAATACCTTGCATCTTTAAGGGAACAATTTTATTTCGATTTTTAAGTAAGTTAATGTAATGACTACATTTTCATTTTCATTAAGGTCTAGGATTCTATTTTAACTGATAAGTTGGTATAGGTAATACCTAACTTCATTTTTTGTATTACCATATTTGTATTCACAAGAAACTGTCTTCGGTTTATTGCGTTGAAGGAAGGTACCCAGCGTATTGAAAAATTATGGATCGTTCAGAGTATACGAGGTGTATTTATGATTTGTAACACCTTATCTGCCCGCTCTTTCCATCCGCAACTTTGTAGTTCTACATGGAGCGTAGACAAGATGCCAATCTTTCATGGCCTGTAGCGAATCGTAGTCATTTCTCAGTATTGCTTTTCCATATTTAGTCCCAGATTTGTCTACTCAGCCAGGATACCTAACAAAAACTCCAATATGTCGCTACGTGGCAAACAATACGGTACAATAGTACAATATGCTACAAAAGCGCTGCCTGAAAATCTACATACATTATGTGTAAGAATGTCCTATAATATTTATTTATTTATTTATTCATTTAAAGATATCATTCCTGACCGGATTTTTTCGTGTTCACATTTCGTACTATTTCAATGATCGAATTTTCCTTCGAATAATGGTTGTAATGGCATCATGAACAAGACATTAAATGGTATGATCGTAAAAGATAGAATACCTCAATAAAAGTGTTATCGAAACACGCATAGGACCATTTACCTTACAACGACCTTTACCCTACTTGCACTCAACATATCCTATAGAAATAAAAGCCGGTTAACAGAAAGAAGCGGCCCTATTCAAAATTTATTATACGACAAAAAATATCTGTAGATATTTACAATAATCATGTTAGTCTAAGCATAGATTAAATAAAATAAAGGTTAGTCTCTTTTCTCTGATCTAAGTGACAACTGAATGTTTTAAGGTGACGATACGATGAACGGTCACGGGCGGGGACGTGAGTTAGAATTAGAACTAAGAAGTTGCTGCAGTGCTGAAGAACTTTGCCGTCCGATGCACTGATCTTCAGTGGATCTTTTAACGGTGCTCCCACACTGGCAGTAATAAATGTTATATCCGGTGTGGGAGCACCATTATTTGTGAAATTATCCTATTTTAGACTTTTTTAACCTACTTTAAATTGTACCTATATTTATGTTATGTTATTGACAGTTTATGTATATTTCGTCCTGTAAAGGCAGATCAATAGTCAGTCACTAAATCTTTATTAGTTAAGGTTAGTACAAATCAAACCAATTGTAATAATTTTTGGAAACATTTTTTTTTATAATGACTAGTACCTACAGATAGAAAAGATAAGTATTTATTTGCAACAAAATATTACACCGTTTTAGTATGAATATGCTAGTTCTTAAAAAACGTCTTTGGTTCAAGTAACCTTTATCAAAGCAAAAATAAAAACCTGTTAAAAGAAGAATCTCCACAATTTAACTACAAGAATTCTGCGTTTTTAATAGGAAATCATAATTTCTTAATTTAACTTTTACGTTCTACAGTCAAGACATAAAAGTTTAAATAAAAAAAATACACGGTTTTACGTCAAGATTTAGTTCAATCTTGGCTTGATTTTAATAGTTCTTGATTTGATGCTTTGCAACTCCATTCAAAGTTCCAGAATAACTTAAAACAAAAATAAACACAGATTTATGTCAAGATTTATTAAGTTCTTGGCTTTGTGTCACAAATTCTTGATTTAATGTCTACAAGCTCCATTTGAGAATCAACAAGTTCAAATCAAAAAATATCAAGGTTTTACTTCAAGATTTAGAACAATCTTGGCTTGATTATAATAATTCTTGGTTTGATGCTTATAGACTTCATTCATAATTCGAGCAGGTTTTAAATAAAAAATCAACACGGACTTAGGTCAAGATTTATCACATTCTTGACTTCATATCACAAATTCTTGATTTAATGCCTACAAGTTCCATTTGAGAATCAACACGTTTAGATCGAAAAATAATAAAGTTTTGCTTCAAGATTTAGTTCGCGCGCCGAGCGGCGACACCGGTTTAGTTACCAAAAAACCCGCTAGATGGCGCTGACCCCAGCCCATAGAATTCATACATCGCGGTGTTAAGATTTTTCCCGATTTGGTTAGGCTCGCCGGTTGGAACTTGATATGTATCGAATCATAGGAATACAAATTCCGACATAATAGCCCCCTGCTTCCCTCTGGGAACTACGCGCTATTATTGAGGACTATCCTAAACTAAACGTGCTTCCGCTCCAGTTCTCTCTCTCTCTCTCTAACTGGCTGGGGAACTCGTCTTCGTTCTGAGTTATAAGCTTGTAACGTACGGGTTATTGAACATAATACACACCTCTCACGTCATTTCGGCTTTCCCTTCTCTCCCCGCGCGCACCCCCGCTACAAACATTATTTACTCAATCTAAGAAATATAAAATTTCATTTCAAGAAATTATATATTTTAAATGAAATAAGATAAATTACATCCAAGAAGTAAGTATATTTGGTTTAAGATACTTACTGTTTCACCCCAAGAAACATTAAATCTAACTTCAAACATGTAAATCTTCATCTAATACCGTCAGAACTTTTAAAATGAAAAATGTATATATTTGGTGTAAGTAACTAATTGTTTCACCCCAAGAAACATTAACTTTTACTTTAATTATGCATAACTCTTAACCGAAAACCCTCATAACTCTTAATACAACAATTTTATTACTTAGAATCAAGAAATATTATACTTGTTTTTAAGAACTTGCTGATTTGCTTCTGAGTAATAATTATCACTGAACAAAACGTTTACGCTCTTGGAATAAATGATTAAGTTTTTAAAAAAAGATTGTTTTGCTAATCATGTTAAGATATAAAATGGTTAGTGCAAGTAATAAACATCGAGACATTTTTACTATGACGTCTATAACTGAGTGATCTAAGATTTCTGACATTTTGACATGTCTTTCATTATCATTCGTATCTAGAAAAAAGTTTTCACGTATACAAGAGTTCGAATCAGGCTGAAGGAATGCCATCAAAAAATCACAAGGCAGGAACAAACTCGTGAATAATATACCGCGCCTTGCGTAACAGTAGGTACGCATCATCCCGCGGCATGCATCTTTCATTACATTACTACAGTACCCGCCGCCCTAAAGATTATTTAGAACAGGTTATTGTACATAATAGCAGTGGAGGAAATCTGTGCGGGTCGGGCATCGTCGCCGCCGTTCGGCTCTCATTGCGTTCTCAATTTACATATTTAGTGACCGTGTGAGAACATGCCAGTTTTCAACTTTTCACTACATTGTGCATTGCGGTATTTGATTGACATATTGCTGACCTGCACAGTCCGCAAAGTAAATAGAATCGTTTGCGAGCTCGCGCGCCGTCTATAACGCCGTGTCTTGCGTGGGCGACGGTCGCGCGACCGTCGCGCGACCGTCGCCGTCGCGTCTCATCGCATCGTCTACTTCCATATCGATAAGGTTTGATTTCGTATGCGTCGCATCGCCGTCGCGCGATCGTCGCCCACGCAAGCCACGGCGTTATAGATGAGCTTTTACCGCCCCTTTGCGTATACAGTCACAGATAAAATACCGAGATATTATGATGAAAATTAGTTAAGTTAATACAAATAAGTGAGTACCTAACAGGACGAGGTACGGAAACAGAGGCTGTCTTAGCTAACTATACAGGGTGTTTGGTAACCGGATGCAAAGCCGAAAGTAGGAGATAGTCTAGGTCATGTAGAACATTTTTAGCCATACTTGTCTTAGACAAATGTTATTTTAAAAATTTTTTTATCGTACTTTGAAATCACTTAAATCATTTACATTTTCATGTAACTAAAATTTTAAGTCGCTGTCAACTTGTTTTCTTTAGACAAAGATGTTTGAAATCACTTTTCTAGTGTTTGATAGACATTGCACAATACGAAATAAAACAAAAAAAAATCTACCTGCAGTAAAAAAAGTACTAATTATCGATTTAGTCTGAAGTTTTGCAGTTTTCTCCGACAAATCTTAAAATTTAAATTGAAAAAAAAATGTCAACTAATAACATTTGTCTAAGACAAGTATGGCTAAAAATGTTCTACATGGCCTAGACTATCTCCTACTTTCGGCTTTGCATCCGGTTTCCAAACACCCTGTATACTGACTCTGACGTGACAAAGTGTGAAAAAATGTGTTTTTATATGGCTTACCTATAAAGAACAGATTTTTTATTAAATTACTGTACTTAATAGAGATGGGCCGTATATTCGGTAAATATTCGGTATTCGGCAAGTTTTTCAATGTTCATATTCGGCCGAATAGTTCTGTTATATTTTTGGATATTTACCGAATAAACAAAGTAAATAAATAGCGTAAGTTGTTTTGTAATTCATCGGATAATGACATCCTATTTAATATATAAAAATGCGTTAAAATATAAGTACCTTCAATAATTATTTAAGAAAGTAAAAATGACGAAGCTTAAGAAACAAAAACCTAAATTTTAACAAAAGAGCCTTAGTTAGTACCCATTACCTATCATTGAAAAGTTTTTAACTCTAAGCCAGGATTTAAATATTGGTGTTCGGCCTATCTCTAGTACTTAATAACAAAGTTGCAATGAATTCGAAAAGTACATTACTAAATTTAACCATTAAACACAACCAATTCCAGTACAAAGGATCCCATAAAAAGAATGAAAAAAAAGAAAATATCAAAGAAAATTACAATTTACAACATTTTTCAATTATACTACAAAATAATTACGCGTTTCAAAACATTTTCAACACCGAAAAATACTCAAGCACTTTAGTTTTTTTCCTGTTCCGCACTTTGTTATATTTCTTTTAGAATTCTTCGTAATTTTTAAGTTTCCTACTTAAATTACCTTCTGAGACCGCAGGCTCGAGTATTTTCATCCACTCGAAAAAGATCTTAAGCGTCGACATATTCAAAATGAGTAAAGTTTCTAGAAGAATGTTTCTAGAATAACTTTTCTAGAAGAAAGAAGACATACTTACCAATATTTACTTTAATACCATTATTTAAAAAAAAGCACGTATTCAAGACAGTGAAAGTTTTGTACGTGTAGTGTTGTTGAATAATGATTCCATAAGTTAGTAGGTACATGCTTTGAATAAAATACCTACTCCTTTTTCCAGTGACAACTTATAAATAATAAAAACCGGCCAAGAGCGTGTCGGGCCACGCTCAGTGTAGGGTTCCGTAGTTTTCCGTATTTTTCTCAAAAACTACTGAACCTATCAAGTTCAAAACAATTTTCCTAGAAAGTCTTTATAAAGTTCTACTTTTGTGATTTTTTTCATATTTTTTAAATATATGGTTAAAAAGTTGGAGGGGGGGAACGCACTTTTTTTTCCTTTAGGAGCGATTATTTCCGAAAATATGAATATTATCAAAAAACGATCTTAGTAAACCCTTATTCATTTTTAAATACCTATCCAACAATATATCACACGTTGGGGTTGGAATAAAAAAAAATATCAGCCCCCACTTTACATGTAGGGGGGGTACCTAATAAAACATTTTTTTCCATTTTTTATTTTTGCACTTTGTTGGCGTGATTGATATACATATTGGTACCAAATTTCAGCTTTCTAGTGCTTACGGTTACTAAGATTATCCGCGGACGGACGGACGGACAGACAGACATGGCGAAACTATAAGGGTTCCTAGTTGACTACGGAACCCTAAAAATCAGTAGGTACTTAGACGAAAAGTTGGCAGTCGAAGTGTCCATAAGTCATAATGCCATTATTTCTGTCTGCTTTTGCTACGTACCTCCCCTGAAGAAATGATGTTCTCATTAGGACAGAACGTCCG
Organism: Leguminivora glycinivorella; assembly: GCF_023078275.1. Classification (NCBI taxonomy): domain Eukaryota; kingdom Metazoa; phylum Arthropoda; class Insecta; order Lepidoptera; family Tortricidae; genus Leguminivora; species Leguminivora glycinivorella. The sequence goes on from NC_062978.1 coordinate 18,298,103, forward strand.
ACAGGACTAATTAGTCCAGCTATAAATGTTATCATTTGATTAGACAAAGCTTAATGAGGTTTATATAAAACATGAAACGCTAGTAGCCTTGGCTAGATCTATTTAGCTGGCCGCGAAACATGCAGATCAAGAAAGCACACTCTATACAAAGGAAATGTGATGAAACTAATCGAATTTTATTGATGTACTTAAATAAAATATTTTGCTGACACTTGATAGCACATTTGACAACACATTGGATGGCGAGGTTATTACCGCAATCAATTTGTTTAAAATATGTACACACAAATACTCATATATTTTCACTTTGACTCAAAAAGTTTCAAAAATAAACTGCATGTAAATTTTTGCATTATATTGTGAGCAAAGGCGATATCGGATCGGATAATGTAAAAACGCACTTTACGTTTATTTTTGATGCTACATTTGATTTGCTGCGTTTCTTTCAGATAACCTTTGGTTCGGAAATTGGTGTCCAGGGCCGGATTAAGGGTAGAGCGAGGGGAGCGGCCGCGCGAGGCGCCAATTGGTAGGAAGGACGTCAAAAAGCAACATTATCCAAAAAACCACACGTTTAATATTACATAATTGTAAAATTTATGTAATACTTATGTAGATAATTATGTGAATGAATAAACTATTGAATCTTGAATCTTGAATCTTTACTTTTTTCGGTGATAATAGTTATTTGTTATACAAGGGTGCAAAGTTGTATTTTAACGCCGAGTGTGGAATTTAAAAACGAGCAAGTGAAAGGATTCTGTAGTTGAACCACGAGCGAAGCGAGTGGTTTGAGAATAGAATCCTGAACTTGGCGAGTTTTTCGACACACGAGAAGTGAAATACATTTGCACCCGTGTGTAACACAAAACTTTTCTTCTCACCACTTGCACAATGTATTATTAACAGGGGCGCCAAAATTATATCACGCTCTACGCTGATTGAGTGCTCGGGCCGGTACTGTCGGTGTCTATTTAAATTGGCCTGATAGTACTTGCTGAGCTATATTAAGCTGTGTGAAGTGCCTGAAGCTACCAATCGAGAGAGCTTTGAACCTCCGTTGTTAATTTACAACTAATTTACCATAGCCGAATAGTTCATTATTCAAAGCCGAACAAACAGTTTATTTTAATGTTATTTTAAGACTACCAATATGTGTATTACTAAACATGCGTTAACTGAACACAGCAAAAGGGAATGTACTACAGGTTTCTAATGGGGTGGCAACGCGCATGTGATACTGTTTGAGTTGCAGGCGTCCATAGGTTACGGTGACCGCTTAACATCAGGCGGGCCGTATGCTTGTTTGCCATCGACGTAGTATAAAAAAAAAAAACTGAACTCCATTTATAATTATAAATCACATACACTTATACTTATTAGTAATAGCAAGGACCATTATAATCGTCCTTGGTAATAGGTATTAAAGTTCAATCAATGAATAATCTTTTAAGTATAACTTATTTTACGCGGTATCAATTTCTGTAATTTTATAAAGTTCCAATAGTTATCTCCTGTATCCATTATAAGATATTTAGCCTGTTTCACCACAGAGACAATTGTTGCCCGACAGTGACGCCGTGTCTTGCGTGGGCGACGGTCGCGCGATCGTCGCGCGACCGTGTATAGCACCTATGTATATATAACCTATGAACGCCTGCAACTCAAGGGGTGTCACATGCGCGTTGCCAACCCATTAGAAGCTTGTACACTCCCTTTTGCTGTGTTAAGTATACAGCAAAAAAGACTGTACAAATTCGAAGCAGGGTTCGGGTTGCCGACGACCAGCATTAGATCCTTCCGTCACCAGCACACCCCACCCTCGTTGAGCTCTGGCAGCCTTACTCACCGGCAGAAACACAACATTATTATGTAAGTACAAAGAAACAATGGAACACACTCCTTCGTTTTCTTTCAACCCCTTTTGAATGTCGACTATTCAATTTCGTGAATTTCGTTCAATAATATCTTCACTACTAGCGATTGAAATTCTACTAATAGGATCAAAAACGAGTGGTCTTTACCACTTTCGAACGGCGAATTCATGCATTCGAGATTCAAAAATCGGTCATAGCTTCTTATTTGTATAAATCAGGACACTGACTCAACCAATGACCGCCCATTCGGCTATTCTCATTTGTTATTGAAAATTCGCAACTTTCGTTGCTGACTGTACACTGTGTACACTGTACAGCCGTGACCACAGTCCGCTTACAGATAACAATTTCCAGCAGCTCTGGTCAGATTGGAAGGACAAATTGGCGGTCAAATCGTTAGGCTCCGTAGAGCCCATTATGAATCTGGTCGAGTTGAACGTTATGAGGAAAACGGAGCGCTTCTCCATACAAAGGGATCATTTTCCTTTATAGATACGAGATAACCGAAAAAAATCATTTATTAAAAAACTGAACCACAGCTTATGCCTCTATGTTTTTTGTGAATTATGAGTAGAAAACTGTTTTCAGACATTTATTAACTTACCTAACTCTATGAGTACAACAATGAAACATTTAAGAAAAATTGATTTTTTTACATAGTACCTATACAATAAAAAATATACCTAATATTTTTTTATTATATGTATAGGTAAGTACCAGGTAGTTTTTTCCTGCGGCTTCGCTCGCGTTAGAAAGAGACAAATAGTTGTATATGTCACTCTCCATCCCTTCAAATATTTTACTTAAAAAATCGCGTCAATTCGTCGATCCGTTTTGCCGTGAAAGACGGACAAACTCAACAGACACACACACTTTCCCGTTTATAATATTAGTCTGGATTAGGATATTTTCTCTCTTTCACATAATCATAATTATGTTTACGTGTGTGTTTTCAAACCACCGTAAACTAGTTTAGACTATGATTCAACCTGATTTTATACTCAGAATAATGAGCACCGAAGGGACGCGGCCAAAGTTTCCACTTGTCACTCTGACTTGTTTGCCTTACTCACCCCTGAGTGCTATTACTGTTAGATTGACCCTTTCCAACTTATTTTGCAGTGTAATGGTTTTCGACCCTTTTCATTTATTTATTTATGATTCAGCGAGTTAATACACTTATGTAAGAGAGTGATGCCTCTATAATTACATTTAGGTGCCTTGGTGCCTACGAATATACGTTATTATACGTGTATATATCTAATTATAAAATATGCAATATTATTTTGTTAATCTTTCCCATCACGGAAACCACTGGGTATTCTGGATCTTTGGGAAGCATACGAAAGGTCATTTCTTCCTTAGGTACAAGATACTTTTATTTTTGACCTTTTTTTGGGAATAGGAAACGAAAAATGGTGTAATTTATAAATACAGAAATTTGTCAAATATTTTTCAAAAAGGTTATTTTATTTTTTAAGAATAACTTGTGGTATGGAAAACCATCATGGATCACATAGACGTAGTACCTAAACAGTGGTGTATCTGTCGGGTCGGGCCATTCCAGCTCTGTTCGGCTCGCACATTGCTACGCAGCAACTTAAAGTCCCTTGATACTCCATTTGGTTTACTCACACGCTACCATCTTAGATTAGATCATTAAGGTACAGCGGGGCAAATCTCGACTGGGAGGCCATTGTAACTGATCCGTTTTTTCCATTATTACACTATGATGTTGAGTTCTACATGTATCCACTGAACACGCCTACCATATATAACCGGTGGACACTCTATTTAATAATGCAACCATTGTAAAACATGGAAAAAATGGACCAGTTACATTTGCCCCCCAGTCGAGATTTGCCCCACTGTACCTTACTTGATTTTTGCCAACGTTAAATAGTCAAAAGGATGCCTGAGCAAAATACAACACGATTCGAATTCGAACTACTGTCAAACTTCTGTTTTGTAACTTTTGTAGGAAGTGTCCTTTTTGTACGTTGGTTGGTACTATTTTCTGTGCCATAAATAGCACGAATACTGGACATTGGGCAAGTTATAATTGCTTCAGCTGGCGGTCAAAGAGTCCGACACTGCCGGGGGACGACTAGCTACGCCACAGCTGTAGCTACTCGTAACTTTCAATATTAATGAGTAAATCCCATTACCTTCTAGTAGAAACAATTTTAACACTTCTTAATTAGAATTTTATTTTAACACCCTCGCATATAAAGGAGACTGTTGATTTTGTTAAGCGTTTTGGTCAGTAGTATAATTTAAGACGCTACAGGAGCGAAAATAACCCACCTAAAGTAAAGAAAAAAAAAAGTAGCCCCCCCTTTCAATTTGGGAATTTATATATTTAAATATACGTTCTAATGTTATTAACTAGATTTATCGAAAAAAAATTGTCCATTAAGAACAACTCAGTTAAAAGATATTGTGACAAGATCTTTAAAATCGAGGTTCCGCTCTCGACTGTTTCCTCCTTCAAAACTTAATCAATCGGAACGAAATTTAAGAATCTGAATAACAATGAAATAATCTGTGTCGGACCGTTTAGTTTTTTTGGCTATTTGTTACCAATTTTGAGTATTACACCTTTTTTTGCGCTATAATGAAAAAGGTCGTTTTCGGAAATTTTTGATTGGCTCTAGCGTCTTTAAAAATAAAAATATAAAAAAAAATCAAAACGGTCCGACACAGATAAAAATAATAATAATCTGTGTTGAAAAAATCATTGCTCTATCTTCAAAAACCAGGGAGGAAATAGTCGAGAGCGTTTGTATGGAGAATTGACCCTCCTGTATCGTCTTAAGCCGCTGTAATGACACCTTCTGCTCGGTGTAGGTATCCCATTAGTTGCAAGCAAGTTAAAAGGTAGACTAGCGATTGAGCTGCGTACTAAGATTGGAACTTGAAAAACATATACCGTTGACGAACATGTTACCGAAATCATTGCGAACTAGCTGCTCGTTCGAGGCGGACTTTTACTCGCCCGTAACTCGGAATCTAGTGGTACGAGTGTATAATTTTAGGTACACACAAAACAAAATACCGTTGTCTCACGTATAATATTATATTATATTAATAATATTGATATTTTTGCTCATAATTTGTCCAGTTTCAAGAACAAGGTTCGGCAATTACTGTTTTCTTGTTAACTGTACTATTTTTTCATTAAGTAGATTTTATAAGATGCATCCTTGCGTGGGTACTCAACTACTGCGTGTGTAATTAATTTTGTTTACTATATTTACTTGAATTTAATTATCCAGTAATGTAGGAAACTCTAGGCCTAGATTTATATATCTTTTTGTAAACCGTACTTGTAAATAAATGGCTGTTTGTTTTCTAAATAAACTAAAAAAAAATCTGTGAAACATATCATATGTGGATTTCAACACCTTAAAGGGTCCTTAAAGGATCATTTATGCTTCAGGCGCTATATATAATCATGATAAATTGGACTTTATTACACTGGAAGCATAATAAGGACACTTTAATTAAACTAGTAATGGTGACTCAAACCGTTTTGGTACGGAACCCTAAAAATGAAATCTTTTATCCTGTTTTAACTGAATGGATGATCTTTATTAGATAGTCCATTCAGTTAAAACAATGGTGTTAATGGTTATGACAAAGTGGAAAACCAAATCAGGTATGCACCGATACTCTGTAATTTACACCAAGCTATCATAGCCGCTAGAGATCTCGTCGACAATTTGCTTTGTCTAATTGAAAGCAAACAACCGACAGGGACACAAAAGGGTAGCCAGGACCTCGCCTGAATTGTTAAACACTCCCGACGCATGCTACCCTAGTACTTTATCTTCAGTGCAATTGTGGAATTTCCCACGTGGGAGAGTCTTCGCTCCGGAAAAGTGCTATTTTAAAATTCCTCTAACGATGTGCTGAGTTAAATATTAAGGCCCGCCCGTCCTTGGGCCTTTGTTTTGCTAAGACCCAGAGGTCCAGAGCACGACAATGGAAAGGCAGAATTGTTCGCGAAACGGGACAAGAGGATTTAAGCCCAGCACGTTTATTTTTATAATAGGGTAGGAAACTTTACAGTGTTCATACCTATTCATACTGTTACATAAATGATACGTTTTCAACATTGTTAACTTTGAGATATATTAATAAGGGTTAAAAACCAAAAAGCAGGCCATATTTCTGATATAGGCCATTTATATACAAAATTTCGTAAGGAAGTATGTATATTAAGTACTTACCTTAAAAGATGAGTTGTTAGGTTAGAAAACCTTTAGTAATAAAGTGCTTCTGGATGAGATTAGCCCAGGACCGGGATAAGTGGCGTACACGAAGGTAGGCCTATGCTCAGCAGTGGGCGATTAATGGCTGAAATGGTGATGATGATGATGATGAATGAATAAAGGCTTGTAACTCGAAAGCAAACGCAGTCCGTTTTATTCCATTATGCATGCTTAATCTAGTGAAATCAAATACTTTGCCCAGCACTCTTTCAGTAAATACTTTTCTCAGAGAGCTTTAGTACAGTGACCTGCGAAATTGCATGGAGAGTTTATGAATGAACTCGTTGATAAATTCACCATGCACTTTTGCAGCTCATTGTACAGTCGCCAACATATTACACACAATTTGTGCGTCACCTATTTTTGCGGCCTTTTGTTATTGTAGATGGCAGTGTACCTTATATATAGTTGTTTATTATCCCTTTTAAAAATAATAAAATAAACATCTGTTCCCCACGTAAATTATTTCAGTTGAATAAACACGCTGTATATTCTTAAATTACCATGCTATCTCTGGCCTTTATAAAAATCACTTATTTACATGTTTTGTTCATGGCCTTTATTAGATCAATGCCAATGGTGAGCTAGACTATTAAATAAAGCTCAAAGCAGTTGTGAAACTAAAGCCGCGTTCACATTTGATTATTTCTCTGCGATTTTTCCTATATAAAGACGAACAGAAAAGTCAGGTCACGTCGCGTTATCAAAGTAATTTACACCGTTCGTGCAACTCCATCAAACTTCGGGGAAGTTGCTTGATTAGGCGCGTGCCGCGACTACGCACCGCGTCCGCTAATTTGAACCGCTCGTCGGTTGCGGCCTTAGGCTGTGGCGAAACGCCGCGTTTTTTGGACGGATGACGGATGGACCAGCTACCATTCTGTTCTTTCACATAATAACTAAGTAATAATATTATTTTACAGAAAAGAAACCTCCTACACACACCGGAACCACACCGGAACTACACCGGAAGACCAGCGCTGGAAGTCGCCAGCAATATGCTGAAGTGAGGCCATTTCGTGGTACTTTATTACTAAATATTTTATGTCTGTGTAAAATTGTTTATTATCTGTGTGCTTTCGAATAAAAATAATTCTATACTATTCTATTCTACAAAACCGAAGATTGACAGCGATTCACTGTCGAATCTTGCTGTATCTTTATAATGTATGGTACTATCACTTCCGCCTACTTAGGACGCCAACAACGACATAAAATAACGCAACTGATGTGACCTGAAAGCGCTTAGCAACTAAACATTTTTTATCACTTTGTAGTCCGTCCGTCTGTCGGAGATGAAATTAAAACGGCATATGATCATTTAGATCTACAGTTTCTTGAAACTGTAAAAAAGTAAATTTCTAAGTGTGAAACTTGCGTGTCAAATTATTTTCGATAAGTAGATGAGGACTATGTTAACACAAAAAGGCGATTTCGTGCCCCCACTTTCTTCTAAACGTGTTCTATGTAAAACGTTGCGTTTTTATCCGCCATTATAACACAGCCCTTACAGGAAAGTAACTCTTTATTTATTGTCCTGTGACGGTTTCGTAATTAACAACTTGCTCTCTTACTTTCTCTTGCGATCGTATGACGAAAGTTTACATGTTTTTGCTTGACATCTATTTGCTATACAGTGTGTAAAAGTGATAAAGTACTTAATTCTGACCTCGTAATTATTTTTAAATATTTTTCTACTTTGTATGGTTAATTTCTAATCTTACCTACCTATTTATCTGTAAAACTATTTCAAAATACTTCTTAGGCCCTACTCTAACTATCTTCAAAAGTTTCGTCCGTATTCAAAATTAAACAGTATAATTATAGGTCGATAACTGTAAATGTGACTGTCGTCAGTGTTCGACATTATTAATTCGATATAAATATACAAAATATGATATATCTATCTAGTATTATTACCTAATAAGTACCTATTAGAATGTCTACCAGTTAACGTTACGGATAATTAAATTCATTGTGTACAGTTACAGTGCCTCCAAACCGGTACAGAATGCTAGAACCAATGTAACGGCCCAGCCACGACATGTCTAAGCGCGACAGCGGTGAGCGGCAGCCATACGTGCGAATGAAAAGTCCCATCGCTGTATCTCGCTCTAATGTATAGACGCCGCTCACCGCTGTCGCGCTTAGACCATTGTCGTGGCTGAGCCGTAAAATGTATAAGCCAACCTCCTTTTTAAAAAACTCGTTTTTTGTTATCTTCTTATCGTTTTGTTTACTACTACCTACTTGCAACTTTTGATTATGATTAGGTAAGCATTGTCCGCTCTGTAGGTATTCAAAACTGTGGTAATGTTCTGTGGGATAGTTATGTTCACATCTGTTTGCTTGCTTGCTTTCATCATCATCATCATCATATCAGCCATTAATCGCCCACTGCTGAGCATAGGCCTCTCTTCGTGTACGCCACTTATCCCGGTCCTGGGCTAATCTCATCCAGAAGTGCCCCGCAGTTTTTCGAATGTGACACCCAACGGGCCAACGGATGCCAGGCGCTTCTTACATGCTTTGGTTCCTCGTATCTGGATGATCTGCATGTCGTTGTTTAATTGTAATTTTATTATTGTGTTTTGGCTATATATTTTTATAATTGTAACATAGGGTACCTACAAAATGTAAGGGCGTAATATTAGCAAGCTGTTTTGCCTGTAATGGGGCGAATACAAGGTAAGGTTTTTTGGGCTATTATTTAAGTTAATTTAAGACCCCCGGAGCCTAGGTTGGCCACACAAATAGACCACGTGACCCCCCCCGCGGGCCTGGGCCTTTACCACGTGACCCCCCCCCCCCCTGGGCACGAAGCTGGATCCGCGCTTGTCACGAAACACGTCACACCTAAAACAGTAGGTGTTTCGTGAAATTATCATAATCTATGATCCGGCCACGATATCCTCATACGTAACCCATATAACCATAATCGGTCGCCGTTCCTACGCAAATCCTCCTATTTTGTGTACACACAGGTCTTCGGGTCTCAATGCTTAGTCGCAGTACGGTCGACGTTTAGTCACGGCGACCCAAATGGGGACGATTGGTAACAGGCACAAATGGTCACAGAAGTGACAGAAGTGTGCACTACGCGTGCACACATTGTTACCGTTTGGCGACTACTTTCCCAAAATCATTCGTTCATTTCATTCTTTTCAAATGGCGACTGTCAGAGACGTCAAAGTAAAAAAGAAATAAAATCATTTGACATTAAAATGTAATGGCGTAAGAATTTGTTAAAGATAAATATTGTTTGCATTTGTAATATAATGTGGGCTAATTACCATGGCCAATTAAATTGCTCGAGTGATTTCATAAAATAAGTCTAAATTTATCAACGCGCCATCAATTTACCTCAGTTTAACCAGTAATAATATTATTGACTACTCGGTGTTTGCGTGTTATGTATATTGATTGGTGAAGTTTTAGTGCTCCGGTGCATATACTATACTGAAATAATAAAAATAATGCCTAGAAAACCAATAAAGTTGTTAAAATATGGATTAAGACGGTAATATTCCATGTAAAAAACAGTCGCCAAACGGTCACCAAACGGTCGACAAACGGTCGCAAAATGGTCGCAGCGTACACGCGTGACCGAAAGCAGTGAATATTTATTATATTTTCAAAATGGCTTCTTGTATTAATTTTTTCCAGGTATTCTCAAACTTTATAAACAATTAAATATGCCGTCGTACTCAGTTGCCCTCACTAAAGAAGATTAAAAAAAATTGTAACGTGCGTACCGAGCTGCTGGGTTGTAAAGGATCGGGGATCATATTATTATGGTCTTCTATAGAGCAACTAGTATTTTGCGGCATTTCACAATTGACACTTGTTGAAGTAGTCGTCATTCATATTACTATCAACATTAATTTCAGCGATCTGTACTTCTTTTGTCAAGATTTTTGTATAGATAAGTGTCTACAAATTTGTAATGTTAAAGAGACATAAATAAAACGTAGTAGAGTAAATATTGTGTTTTTTTTGTAACCCAAACAAAATACTTGTAGATACGAGTGCGGAAAAGAGGAAAATCGATACGAGTAGCGATAAATTAATACACGAACGAAGGGAGTGTTTTAAATCGACACGAGTTGTGAATGTCCTTTTCGCACGTGTATCGTAAGACGATTTTCAGTACCTAAATCTAAGCTAAGAGTTTCGACCAGACAAGAAATGAATCATTGCTTGATTTGCTCGCACTACTGCGTTAAAAAAAGCAGCATCTGTACTGAAAAAAACTATCATTGCGCAACAGAAATTCTATTAATATCACAGTAAATACTCTATTTCATTTGATTCCTACTTTTATTGTGTAAAGCAACACTACACTTCATTTTTATCAATAAGAATTAAAAATTATATATTTAATACATTAAGTAACTATAAAGTGCTTATCTATTTGTATTATCATTCTGCACTTTTCTTAACTTTCGCACATTTCTATAAAATGTCGAAGAGTGCTTAAATGGTCGTCGTCGTTTATTATTATTTAATTCGCTCATATTTAAATGATTCAAAGCAACCAGTCCACAACTTCACAAGACAGTTTGAGAAACCTTCGTATTTCAGATTGTCATTTGCGGATACAGTGGTTTAGGAGCAGTTCGGTAATCAGACCTACACATGTGTGTACAAATTCTGTCAATGTCACTGTCAGAAACCGTTCTGACAGTGACAATGACAGCCACAAATTCGTCCACATGTTGTTACCGTTATGTGTGCAAACGTCGACTAATAAAGTGTCGTTAAAAGTCATTCTGACAGTGACATTGACAGCCACAAATTCGTACACATTTTGTTACCGTAACGAGTGCACACAACGACTACATTTTGTTATTGTATCAATACGGTCGCATTGTTTGCACGACGTTGCCACGCGTTATGTCACATTTGACAGTTAGTTACTGATTTGAAGATTTTGCGACTGAAATGGTTGTATGGGAAAGTACTCCGGTAAAACTCAAGGCAAACATCGGATCGCCATCGCCCAACGGAATTCATCCCGCATCCCTTTAGGGCTAAAATGGAAATAAGCTCCCCAGGTGTTACTATATTGTTTCGGGAATATTGAATTTCCTGAATCATTTTACATCCAAAATTAGAACGTGATATTGTTGCGGCTGCATAAATTTGAATGGAGTTCGCTTGAGAATAGCAAATAGTTTTGTAAAGCTCTGGAACCCGAATATTAGTGCACCGATGCAGGTGTGAATATCAAGCGCTTTTGTTTTTACATTAGCCGCCTTTACACGGACGCTCTATCGCGCGTGATACAGCAATCGCGTGTGAAAGAATGCGCGTGTAAAGATGGCGGGAGGGGAAGGGAAAGAACGCGCGATTGCGTGCGCTGGAGCGGGCGCGCAATCGCGTGGCCGAGGATGTCTTTACACGTACGTTCATTCGCACGCGCAAGATGGCGGATATACGCTCGTGGACTAAATAATTAGTGGTTGAATTACTCGCTCTTTATAGATCGATACTATTAATAATAATAAAGAATAATAACGCGGTCTATCGCGCACAATTAACTTTTACACGCACGCTCTTTCCGTTTTCAAAATCTTCGACGCGCAATCACGCGCGAAAGAACGTGAACCTTAAAGCCGTTTTCACATTATCCGATCCGATATCGGATGTCGGAAGGATTTCCATAGAAAAAATCCAAGATGGCGCCTGTAATGTACCTATGGGATATCGGTCCGACATCCGATATCGGATCGGATAATGTGAAAACGCACTAACGGCCCAGCCACGATATTGGTCTAAGCGTGACAGCGGTGAGCGGCAGCCATACGTGCGAATAAAAAGTCCCATCGCTGTGTCTCGCTCCAATGTATGGCCGCCGCTCACCGCTGTCGCGCTTAGACCGATGTCGTGGCTGAGCCGTAAAAACGAACAACCCGCATCGCGCGCGATTGCGCGCACAGGTTTAACCGCACGCTATCCTGTACGCTCCGGGAGCGCGCGATAGAGCGACTGTGTAAAGGCGGCATTCACAGAACTAAATCAAGATAGAAGGAAAAAGTGTATCTACTTCGCGTGCGAAAAAGTTAAATAGCGAGCAACATTGTTCGCCGCGCAAGTCAGTCTGCTCCCGACCGCTGCCCGCGAGTGACATACTTGTGAAAAATACAAAATGGGTCGGTATTCGATAATTAACTGTTCAAACACCACCAATAAAAGCAAGGGTGTTAAACAAAGTGTTTCCTATCATCGGTAAGTACCATTTGTCCTAAAATATTTTTTATTAAATAAAAAACACGATTTTCCTATTTTTATCATCAAAACATTCGCTGACGTACGGCCGTCAAACTAGTTTTCCATTGCGGCTTTAATTTGACGAGTCCGACTTGGCGTGCGTTTAAAACAAGCGATATAAAAATAGGCTATTCAAACTGTCGAGACAAAGTGAAGGTAGATTTGTTATTTTGTCCGTCGAACTCACGTCGAACTTAAGAATAGTGGTGCACCACGGAACTATATCGTCATGTATGCTGCTGCGATTTCCTTATTCGATTTAAATCGATTTTGCGAAGCAGTGGAAATTATAATTATGTTTTTATATTGTTATGAAACTATACATATAAAGTACGAGTGAAAAGTAAATTTAACTTTAAAATAGGTTACAGTTACGGTATTAACGTTGAATTTGTGGTCGGCAGAAAAACAAATACAAACATAATACGCTCTATATTTATTATGAATAAAAATAACTCTAAAAATGTGTTAATGGTTAATTATATTAATATATTACTAAAAGTTGTAACAAATAACATGAGGATAATGCTGTGAGTACATGGTCGATTTTCTTAAAAATATTACGAAATATTAACTAGTATTAATACCTACCTACTAAAATCTTTGTTCCTGGCCTTAGGCAAATTATATACCTACTAGTGAATTGTTTGTCATCACACGAATACAGGTATATACTTACTTCATTTCACAACGAAGATGAACATCCGATATTTTTAACTTCGGCGGGCATCCCGCACGCAACCTCCACAATCGATCGAATGGGTTACGCGGCGACAACGTTCCCATCACTAAAGTACACTCGTGACGTCATAGGCTCGACACAAAACGTTACACGCTCGGTTTCGCTGTTAATCGCCGAGCATTTTCCTTCTATCTTGATTTAGTTCTGTGGCGGCATTCTGTGGTATCTCTGACCATTTTGAATTATAATTATGTTAAAACTTTTCATACCTTTCAACACACTTTTTAGGATCATCATCATCTTCCTTGCGTTATCCCGGCATTTTCCACGGCTCATAGGAGCCTAGGGTCCGCTTTGACAACTAATCCCAAGATTTGGCGTAGGTACTCTAGTTTTTACGAAAGCGACTGCCATCCGACCTTCCAACCCAAAGGTAAACTAGACCTTATTGGAATTAGTCCGGTTTCCTCACGATGTTTTCCTTCACTGAAAAGCGACTGGCAAATATCAAATGACATTTCGCACATACATTCCGAAAAACTCATTGGTGCGAGCCGGGGTTCGAACCCGAGACCCCCGGAACGAAAGTCGCACGTACTTACCGCTAGGCTACCAGCGCTACTATACTTTTTAGTATATATGTAGATAATATAATATGGAAAGTTTACTTTTTTGGCGTCTCGGACTTTTGGTACTAATAATAAGGTAGCGACTTTCTTGGTCATAAACTGAGGAAAGAACATCGAAATACCTAACTAGTATACACAGTAGGTACCTTCTATAAATAGGCGGCGCTATGTTTTTTTTCATAGATCAATACTAAGTACCAATATGCCTACCTAAGGGGTAGCTTATTCAAAAAGTTTCGTTTATATAATGAAAATAAATGAACTATAATAGTATTTTAATAGGTAAGATTTTAAATATATTCATGTAATAATTCCTTAAAAATAATTTTAAAATCTTAATAAGTCACATTTTATCCATAAAAATATCTTTGAATACATTAAACAAGAACAACCTTTGTATCTCTATTCTTACAAATTGTATATAAACTGTTGTACACAATAAAGTGATTACTACTACTACTACTACTACTAAAACAAGTTTGGTACTGTATCGCTAACGCCGTGTCTTGCGTGGGCGACGGTCGCGCGACCGTCGCCGTCGCGTCTCATACTTCCATATCGATAAGGTTTGATTTCGTATGCGTCGCATCACCGTCGCGCGACCATCGCGCGACCGTCGCCCACGCAAGCCACGGCGTAAGATTTTGCTTCATCTGCTATGCTGTCTAGTTAGTCGATGTTTTATTTTCATGATACAGCTCCATCTTGGCCACGGAGGTCCAAATACTGTCAGCCAGCACCGCTGGCTCCTCGAAGCCGGCGAAGTGCCCTCCGAAGTCTAGCGTGGTGGAGTGGACCAGATTGGGGAACTTGTCACGGAGGAAGTCATCCGGCATGTAGACCATCTCATGGCGAAACTTGATGGCGGCGTATGGAACTGGCGATTGGCTCCTGTTGGCAGTTAACACTTGTTTAGTCGTCTTATGTAATACATAGGTACGTGTAATGGTGTGTCGTTCTATACAGGGTGGAAAAATCGAATGCCACATGGATGGCAACTACCTTAAATATTGTAAATAGCACATTTTGTGTAAGGGAGACTTTCCTTTGTTTTTAAAAACAATAAATTCTGCATTTAAGGATTTATGAAAAATCGCTTGCTTCAGTCGGGACTCGAACCGGTCAAATGTGACAAAAAATAACGTGCCAAATAATGTGCCAAATTTTCATGGCCTTCCGTTATTCTGATTGTATTTGTTATTTAGAGAAAATGAACCTTATCAGTAACCCTTTCAATCTGCATCATAAAATACGGCACGTTATTTTTTGTCACATTAGACCGGTTCGAGTCCCGACTGAGGCAAGCGATTTTTCATAAATCCTTAAATGCAGAATTTATTGTTTTTAAAAACAAAGGAAATTCTCCCTTACACAAAATGTGCTATTTACGATTTTTCCACACTGTATAGGTAGAAAGAGGCGGTCCGATTAACACGCATTCCCACGCGTGAATCCATACATCTAGCGCGTCTTCAAATAAGGACTCGCACGTAAGAGCGCAAGTTGTACTTAACCGCCATCAATAATACAAGGTCGGAAAAGAAGAATATTAAAAGTACATATAATGAAAGATTTTACGGTAGATGTCGTTATAGGTCCCATTGACCAATATGTGGAAACATAGGCATACGAGTAAATACTGTGAAATGTACGTTATACTTATTTTTTATTATTCGGACTCGTCTCGATTCAAAATACCCACTATTTTGTCGCCACTCGTTTCGAATTTCCAATTTTCGTACTTTTATCGTAAAAAAATAAGAAGTTAATAAAATAAGTGATATAAAAATATGACTTACAATTCTAAAGCTTTTAAAATCGAATCTTTGTCTCTTGCTTGGGACTCTTTATAGGATCGAGCGGCAGTAGTCATACTCTCGCATGCCCAGTGGACGGTGAAAGTATCGAACCAATCGTTCATGTCGTACTTAGCAGAAAGATTGCCGTTGTCGATAAACACGCTTTTTGGACCTTCTGTGCCCATGGCCATGTTACCGAGGAACCAGGATGCTAGTGTGACGGGAGAATCGTCCAGGCCATGCCCTGTGAAACAATGAGAAAGCGTGAGGTTTCTTCTTTTCATTGGTACCTATAGGTAGTGATTCTTGTTTGCATGGTCGTAACTGCCTTATCACCGTTACAGACTACGGACGTCATCAAACATCAGTGAGCCTATCACTTAAATGGGTGATAGACGTACGAGCAAGTACGCGAACTTATGGCTCGACGACTTTTTTCGATTGTGTATCACCTTAAGTACGCGTACTTTAAAACCGCCGCGCATAGTAGTCGACGATCCAACCGGTTTGAAATCTTTACGTAGGTACGCGTACTTGCTCGTACGTCTATCACCCACTTTACGCTCCGTAGTGAGCGAAACGCAACCGTCACTGACACACTAACATAAAAGCTAAAGGAGTGATATTTCCGATGTCACAAGCGATCGTACCACAGCTCAATAATACATGTGACTTATTCGGCAAGACCTGCAGCAGTTACCCAAAATATCATTGGGCGGATAGAGTGAAGGTTGACCTCCGTGAGCTCGGCGTCGGCGAAAGCTGGCGCGATACCGCTCAAGAACGAGCAAAGTAGCGTGCTCTTGTGTTGGAGACCAAAAATAATTTAGTATTATCGCGCCGGCCAAGTAAGTAAGTAATATAACGTGTTTTACCTATATTATCTGGCCTAGAAGCTTGCAGAGCGAAGTAACCGAAATTGTCCATGTAATCCTTCAGGTGAGCCGATAACGGGTACATTTTATCTTCGTTCTTTGCCTCCACTACAGAGGGCGGGTACAGCTGTCCCAGCACCAATTTCGTAATCGTTTGTGGTCGAGAACTGAAATAAAATATGTCAAAATTCAGACACTATAGCTCAACAGAAAATACCTATGTACTTAGTTGTATGTAACTATGTACATATGTATAAGCTTTATTGTACACAAAGGAAACAAAAGAAACACAGTTACAGAGTCAGTAATATAATATACTAGCATTTGCCCGCGGCTTCGCTCGCGTTGGAAAGAGACAAAAAGTAGCCCATGTCACTCCATCCCATCAACTAATCTCCACTTTAAAAAATCACGTCAATTGGTCAGGCTTTAGAATAGGCCTAAATACAAACCTAAAAGGGAAGTTAGTGTGTATTCCCAACACTCTGCCAGGGAACAGGACTGCCATGGTGGAGCCAACGTCTTGTCCGATATTCCCGCAGTGGATGTAAAATTGTGACTTGCCCACACGCAGCATAAGGTTCTTCATGATTATACCCATTTGGTAGGGAGCCATTCCGATCTTGGACGTAGCCTGCACAAGTATATGTAATTATGTATGTATGGGAATCGATTATCATTTCATATAAAAATAATTCAAAACGTGCTGAGGATTGAGGAACGTTATGAAAACGCGTGAAGCGAAAGTGGTTTGTCAGGATCTTAGCAAATGGAAATCCCTGATTTCTGCCAACCCCTCTGGGAAACATGCGTGATTGTATGTATGTTCTAGATCAGTCATAAAGCTGTTTATAGGTCCCTAAGCGTATTATTTCAAACATAAACTTTTACAATAAACTACGTTGTACGGATGAAACTCTTGAATTAAAGCAGATCCATTGGGTGACGTCTATTGACAAGGGGGATTCGAGTGAATGACGATAGATGGGTATGGAGTTACAATATTCCTCTATGGTTGTACGGATGAAACTCTTGAATTAAAGCAGATCCAGGGTGGGGGGTCATGGGGGTATGACCCCCCCCCTGGAACCTAGGTTGGCCATACTAATAGTCCACGGGACCCCCCCCCCTGGGGCCTGGGCCTTTATCACGTGACCCCCACTGGGCTCTAAGCTGGATCCGCGCTTGCTTGAAAGGAAACAATGAACGAACCTGTGAATACGCATAGCCAGGCAAGTCTGGTGCGACGATCTCGAATACGAAGTCGGAGTCATCTCGATCCTTCTTGAGGAAGTTTATGACGTGGACGTACTCGAACGCGGTCACAGGGAACCCGTGCAGCAACAGTATCGGCAACACTTTCTTGTTGTGGGGGTTGTGGGGCTTCACATGGATGTAGTGAATATCTAAACCTGAAGGTTATGATTTATGATTAGAATCATCTTCAACGTGTTTTATTGAAGGTTTTTTATGTCAAATACAAGCAATTTCTCTAAGAAACTAGAGTCTAAACTCTTACAAAAACCTAACTGCGTGTCCAATTTAACGGAAAACAAAAAAAAAACACGGTTTATAATGAGTTAGCTCATGACTCTCATGAGCTTGCAAAAGCGATAGGTATCTATGTAAATGTATAATAAAATTAAATAAGTTGCAAAGCCTATAAACCTTCAATACTGTCTGGTCCCCATGTTGGCGATAATCTATACCCGTGTTCCCTGTTAAAGTGCGACCATGGCCAGTGCAACCTGGCCAAAACGTTGGGAAAAAAGGTAAAATAATTTTAATTAATCGCGTTCGACCTGTATGTGACTTTAAATACGTGTACAAAGCGCGAGAACTTAAAGTGTTATACCTTGTATATTAGTGATAAACTGAGGGAAGCTATTGAGCCAGCGTTCCCTAGCCCTGAAGTCGTATTGGTCCGCCCACTGCTCGAGGAACTGGCCGAGGTATTCGCTGTTCGTACCAAAACTGTTCGCAGCGCCGTGAAGAGTACGCTTCAGTTTGCGTCTGCCGTGAATACGGGCGCGCAGGTCCGAAATCATCTAACACATAAATACGGGCGATAAATTAAACGAGACATGGTTCATGAGTGTTATCATTAATGAAGACGTATTTTTAAGTAACTCATCATCATCTTCCTTGCGATATCCCGGCATTCGCCACGGCTCATGGGAGCTTGGGGTCCGCTTTGAAAACTAATCCCAAGATTTGCCTTAGGCTACCATCTGACCTTCCAACCCGAAGGGTAACAGGCCTTATTGATATTAGTCCAGCGGGCCGATTTTTGAGTCTCACGCGTTCGAATTTAGAAAATTGTCACTGAAAATAATAGGCAAGTCACCGTTTTCAACCGGTAGGTATTTTAGTGACAAAATCCCGTATGTATGCGACATTCAAAAATCGCCCTCCAGTTTCCTCACGATGTTTTCCTTTACCGAAAAGGGACCGGTAAATATCAAATTTTTAAGTAACTCTTAACAGTCCTAACGCACTTTTAAAAAATGTTCAGAAATGGGAGGAGATATTAAAAAATAAACATAAAAAACAGACGAATTGATAACTTCCTCCCTCCTTTTGAGATTTGAAAGTCGATTAAAAATGGCAAGTATATTACATATAATCGTATCTAACACCTAACAAATTGTTACCTCGTCAGAAAACTGCACAGTAAACGGCCGGATGCAAGTGTCTTCGCATTTAGGGTCGTTTTCTCCCCACCAACGCTCAGGTACGTCTTTTGGGGGCTGAGATGGGAATACAGCATCCACCATACTGACTGCTTCTTTCAATGCAGAGCGAAACGCTGTTACATTCTGTAACCAAATGTGACTCATGAATGCTGTAATAGAATTAAGAATGTTCATTTTAGTCACCTGGGCGATTCAAGTAACTGTAATGTGATCACTTCATTGCATCTTTATTTATGTACTAGCTTTTTCCCGCGGCTTCGCTCGCGTTAGAAAGAGACAAAAAGTAGCCTATGTCACTCTCCATCCCTTCAACTATCTCCACCTAAAAAGTCACGTCAATTCGTCGCTCCGTTTTGCCGTGAAAGACGGACAAACAAACAGACACACACACTTTCCCATTTATAATATTAATAATAATAGCCGGTGTTGCCCTTGAGCCATCTTGGATGTCGCTTTTTGTGGGGGCCCATCTTGTGGGGACGAGTCACCGTCTGCCGGAAATAAAATTGGATACCATTTTATTAGGCAGGCGTCCGGTTTTTTATCCATAGCCCAGTATTTAGTCATCACTTTCATCAAAATAGACCAGTTCATTTTAGATTCCATTAACTCTCAAATAGTCCTTACACCCTGGCGGGTGTTGCCTCTGCGTGTGTCCCATGATACGGGCAAGGGCAACATCCGCTCGGTGTACCCCTTACATTTCATTAAAGTGTCGAAAGGGCCTCTACGTGTTGGCTTCGGCTCCGCGCACGCCTCCCAAAGGTCCGGAATACCATTGTTCCGTGATGGGAAAGACATACAAATAATAAGTGTAGAATAGATGTAGTGTAGATACATAGGTATCTGTTTTGTTTAGCGGATATAGAATAGTGGACACTTAAGTGATGGTTAATACGCCACTTAGGTAGTATGGATTGCAAATTGAAGTGTTAATTTACATATTTCTAGATAAGCTTACTTTTGACCTGGCAACTCATTAACTGGTCCAACAGAGCAACACCAGAGACAGAGGTTGTCGAGAGATGAGACTATGGTAGCCAGATTCCTGTAATCCGTTCAGCAGGCCGTTGGAGTTATCACATTCCACTATGGTAGCACAGAAGAGAGGGCTAGATGAAAATGCCCTCTAGAAATAAAGGGTACTTCTCACAGTACTCAGTACTCACCGTCAGCGTGGTATTATTATTGTTAAAACTTACCACATTCTCATAAACGCTGTTGAATATGTCTCTAAACAGCGGTATAGCATTGTTGACAGTCTTCAAGAAACCTTGTACGGGACTTTCGATGGATGGCATTTTGACACACCCCACCGTCCACGCTAAGCCAAGCATTAGCAACAAACACGTTGGTAGTCGCATCCTGACCGTGAAGTGTTTATCTATTAAAAAATTCGAAATTGATTCAAAATAAAGCACTATTATCAATCAATTTCGATTGGTAAAATTTCGGTGGATCGAAGTGGTAAAATTTAACAAAAGTAAAAAAAATAATATTGTCTTCGGTTACCGCGATAGTTACTCATGAAATAAAACTATGGAAACGGATTAACGTCGGGATGAATTTTGAATTCATTATACGCGATTTAATCCGTTTCCATAGTTTTATTTCATGAGTAAAAAAAATCTTAATTTTTTTATCGATTTGCATGTATTTAGGTATGATCCCATGGGATTTCGAGGTGGAAAACTTGTAAGAGATGTGGCATTACTACATATCCAAGGTGCCTCATTTTATGCAAGGCTAAATTTACGATACGATAAGTAAAACTATGGAAACGGATTATGTCGCGTATAATAAATTTACAATATTTATTTACATTTCGAACACTTCACAAAAAACTATATTAATTATAGGTACAGTTTTTACTTATTTTTAGATTTAACTTTAGTTTTAATGGTATGCTTAATCTTTTATATTATGTTTAATTGTCAAATAAAGTTAACTATTATATCCTATTATAGGTATGCTTCATTAATAATAAATTAAATCGTTTTTCACCTCGCGAATAAATTACGATAATCTCACTAATACAGAAGAAACACTGGCTTATAACAGCTCGGAAAGGCTGAGCTATTTTCTTTATAAATTGGCGTGATATTTCAATACTTATTACATTTCTAATTTATTTTCCGCGTTATTTAGAACCTCATCGTAACGAACACGCTTTGTATTTCCCGAAGTTTCATGTAAAACTTTCCGTTTACTTGAGGGTAGATTATCAGGATCGCGCTCCTCCATTTTATCAAGATATTCGGAATGTTTTAAAAAAGGGCTATTGAGAGGTTTTAAAAAATATATATAAAGGGTATACAGGTAGTGTCGTCTAAATTCACTTACCAGGGACGACCGCTCCTAGCGAAAAATAAGACGCCAATGAGGTACCCAGATTTCAAACTGCTTTTATAAAGACTTGAAATCAGCTGCCTGGTGTTGCCAGACTATAAAAAGTAGACGTTTTAAGGGTAACAGTCATGGGGATGACCGCCTCCGGCACGAAAAACGAGCGCTGCTCTCATTATAATGTAAGGTTTTGAATAACGGTACAGGATTTAATGTAAATTGTAAAATAACACACTTACAATAAGTATACTTTGTCGAAATACCTTTCATAAACTGCGAATACAAAGATGCGTTAAAATTAGAACATAAATAAGTGTGAAATAATATTATAATTAATTCAAATTCAAACCGTTACTAATATTTGTAATTTATGGATGTGCATTGTATACAACAGCTGTAGCGTGAATGTTATAATTACTACGGATTCTATTTAAGAATGACCCCTACGCTTAGGATTCAATTACAGACTCCTTTGTTTCTTTTAGGATACAATATGAATAACGAATGAATATAACGAGGGAATATTCCGGCAATGTTCTGCCGCCAGAGTGCAGCACTTAAGACATACAGTAAACACAAAATAACTTACCTGACCACAAAATTTAAATTTTGAAAAAAAACCCCAACATATTGGACCGATTTCCATCAAACATGGAAGAACACTCCCGACTAAATAATTCAGGTTTCAAACAAAAAAAAAACTAAATCTAAATCCGTCTATCCGTTCGGGAGCTACGATGCCACAGACAGACACACACACACATACAAACAGACAGACACGTCAAACTTATAACACCCCATCGTTTTTGCGTCGGGGGTTACAAAACCATAGAGTATACTATGCCTTTAAAAGTTACCTCTGAAACATTGGCGTATCAAGGCAGTTTGTTTACTTACGCCGTGGCTTGCGTGGGCGACGGTCGCGCGATGGTCGCGCGACGGCGATGCGACGCATACGAAATCAAACCTTATCGATATGGAAGTATGAGACGCGACGGCGACGGTCGCGCGACCGTCGCCCACGCAAGACACGACGTTAGAGGGCCTACCTAATCACTTTTGACGTGTTACTTTCCTGTTACCTACTCCTAACTTCCGTGCGACAAGGGATAATAAGTCAAGCTATAGGTTCGCAAGCAAGTAGCGCCCTCTACATAGCGTTTTCGCGGACTAGCGCCAGGAACCGCTTTCCTGATCAGCCTTCTCCACTTCGCCCGGTCTTCGGCAGGTGTGAGATTGTTCTCTTGAGTGAGTTTAGCATAATATCCCCTATTTTTTGCCCTCCCGCGCACCACTCTCTTACCGCTCAACGCGCCTCGGGCACCCAATCCACGGCCTTACCGATCGGGAGCGTAGTCAGGTGTCTCAATGAAGTGGGGCATCGTGCCATATCGCAAGATCGCGACACGATAGGCCCTAACTTCGGAGCCATAAACAATGGAAAAATATTCATTAACGTAAAAGCTAAATCGATTGCTTTGCTTTCTTGATGTTATTTTACTGATGAACTTAGGTAATAAATAAAATATACTGAAAACTACCTAAATAAACTACTAATCCGATTAAGAAATTGGATTGAGCGCCAATTTCTTAATCGGTTTAGTATATTTTAATATGTTAAAACCTAGGTTGAATCAAATTTAAGTAAGGTCATGTGAGATAGCCCGCGGTATGACAAATAAATAATATGGGGACCCTCCCACAAATGTTAAATATTGTCCCAGAGTGTTATATACCCCATCTAACCTTACCTAGATTTGATCCGACCACAAACTTCACACTCGCTTGCATCGATGTCAGTACGAAAGAGATGCATGATGAGCCAGTTTACGCATTCGCTAGCGAACAGGCCAGTGCTAAAAGTTTGCAAGTCTGTAATTGTAGTGGTCTCCAGATCCAGAATCGCAATGCACTGGCCACTCGTTAGGCGTAAAATACACACGGGCGGCGAGAGACGTGGGGCGTGGAGCGGACGCCTGCGCCGCGTCGCTTGAGTGTAATAATTTAAAAAACGTCTCCTCAGTAACGTAGTGATTATATTATCTTTGCTCAGTACATTTTGTATACGAAAGACGTAAGACGCGCCGCCCAGAGGTGCGGTGGCGCGGTGGCGGCGGCGCGGTGGCGGCGGCGTGGCGCCGCGTCGCTTGAAGCGCGTCTTACGTTTTTCCTATACAAAATTTACTGAGGAGACGTTTTGTAAATTACACTCGGGCGGCGCGGCGCTGGCGTCCATTGCGCGTCTTACGACGTGCGTCGCCTGTGTGTAGATAGTCTCTTACATGGATTAATTCCTGCGCTATAAGCATTAGAATGTGATTATGTCAATAACATGAGTGAGGGCATTCCTAAACCGATTATATATGTACCTATGTAGCTATGTAGCTTAAGTAAAGTTAGCTTAGCTAAAGTTTGCAACTCTGTAATTTTCTTAGTCTCTGGTCCAGGATCGCAATATATCATTGTCAGAGCTCAGTGCAGTGGTCACTCGTTACATGGATTCGTTCCTGCGCTATCTAATGTCATTAAACATGAGTAAGGGCTTTGCTAAAGCGATTATGATGTGGTCTGCAGGAAAATGTAGCTTTGCACAGAAGATTACTTCCTTTTGCTACAAATGCAATAAGAACCTTTATAACTTGACACTCCCATACTTCAACCACCCATGATTCATACCATGATTCCAACCCATGAATCATAAGGAGCATTTATACGATATTTTATTTAGGTACATAAAATAAACAGTTAATAATATAAATATTATAAATTATTTCCATAAAAATGATAAATTGTTCGGTATATACGCATAACTTACCTATCTAAGATTTTTATCATGACTTTGTTACTGGGTATATTATAATTGGAATCACTTCGTCAGTAGGTACCTATTAAACAAAGTTTCCAACACATTGGGCTGTACTTTCACCACGCTAACGATGCACAAACTTAATTTTAGGCAGTGATAATGCATAAACTTATTCCTAAGCTCCATTACTCTAACTAACTAACTCTTGCGATGAAAACTTACTGTGGTTCGACTCTAACGTTCTAAGAGCAGACCCTCGAACATTCAGTTCTAAATGCAAATTCAAGATAAGAATACTTCAGATCTCAATTTGTCTCGGCTATCTCGATCAGGCGATCACTGACGATGCAGCGTTTAAGGGTGTCCTTTCAATATCGTGTTTTATGGCCGTCTTTAGGTATTTGAAAGATTGTAAATAACTTAGATATTTTATTGAGCAATAAAATTCATCTAGTCAACTTAACTCAATGTATAAAAATGCGCTATTGCTGTACGGATAATATTAGTGTCAATAATAACGTTTTTGTTTGTAGAACCGCGTTGACCACGCTGCGAAGAAAAACTATAACTGATTTAAACGGTACACAAATTTGGTCAACTGAATGGGATGTACTTAAAATTAATCATTTCCCCAAACCTAATATCGACGCGAAATCGACTCTAGCCGACTTAGGGCCCATTTAGACGGAACGAAAACTCGTATACGGTGTATACGAGTTTTATTACATTGCGGTATTTGATGGCTGTATAAAATTGTATGTAACCTCAACAGCCCGCAATGTAACTAAAATCGCATACGAGTTCGAACGCCGTCTTAAGGTGCGCGCCCACGGGCGACAAAGTTGCTCGGTGACTTTTTTGTCGCTCACATATAAGTAGTCAAAGGGCTAGTATGAGAGTGCGCACACTGGCTGGTCTGTCCACTTTCATACTATCCCATAGACTAGTAAACGACAAAATAGTTTTGGTCGGTGAAAGCCGATTCCGCGTCATATGTTTGGGGAGATCCTTTAGAATGCAAAGTATCTAAAATCGCATGCGAGCTCACTCGCCGTCTGAATGAGCATTTTCAAACTGGATGCACCCTTAATTATTTGGCCAAATGCTCAAAGAAAACATCTAATCATTAAATTATTCTCGTAACTCTGCTCAAACAGTGTGCAGCTGAAATTTCCGCTAAGAATTCACGTGGGGCGCTCAGATTTGCATTGACCAAACTTGTTAGTGGCGCAGAATAACGGTTCCGAATGAACAAGGAGCTTAACAAGCCACTCTCATTTGTATTTCGAGAGCTTCAGTTATTCTTTCAAGACGGCGATGTTGTCTTGTTTGTACGACGCAGACCGGCAGTTTCAAATTTTAAATAGAATAGAATATCAATCTCTAATAGGCGAGACGACTAAAAAAAACTAATTAGTCCGTCAGTTAGATTATCAAAAAATATTAGACACCTATTTTTTCTTTTTTCTCGTAAACGAAAACTGACGAGTTGAAGTTTCGCGTGACGTCACGCCTAGGTACAATTTTTACTTAGAAGTGACGTCACAAGCCCCCACTCCGGAACTTTTGATGCTCTTTAATAATATCTTTGTATTTTTTTATTAATTAGGAAAAGATAAAAATATGTGTTCAGTATTTTTGGAGCGTGCGGTGGATTGTCATAGTCCGGTTAATGAGTGTGATAGAGCGCTATGCATGGTTATATAGCGTTGTCCCACTCGCACACCGGAGCGGTGTGCGGATCCGCATTCAGTGCGAAGACAACGTAATGGCTTATTAATAATGTATCCATCCCCAATATGCTGCTAGACGGTGTACATAATTGAATCCTCTCGATTCGCGATTGGACTTCAGTGAATATTGCGTACTTACTTACAATTTTTATGTTTAATGCAAACAAAAAATGTTGAATGTGCTATATTTTACATTCGAGATTTATTTGCATACATTTTCTTCCGTCAAATTGAAAATATACGATATTAACATGTATTTTTCGTGTTGGAATATATACCTGGAATAAGTTATGGTGAACTATTTTTATAATTTTAATTCTAAAGAGCAGAAGTATGGAGTAGTAGTAGTACATTAAGGGCCACTTGCACCAAAGAAAATGGAGGGTTAACCCCAGGGTTAATCCTCCATTTTGATATGGTATTTGACAGTTGACAGCCCACTAACCCTGAGTTAAGTGGTTGGTGCAAGTGTGCCTATTTAAGAAACTTATTAGGTACCTAAAGGACATTTCGATAGCGGATTGGCAGCGGCGGAACCGGCGGAAAACATGCGATTTCACCTTTTGATCATATTTGAATTGGTACCTATCGTTAACCGATTGTATGTTACGACATCGACACAACCACGTCGCCATCGCTTATTCCCCTGCTGCCGTTTTACCAGTACCTACAGTACAGTAGCAACTCTGATGCCGTCGCCAATACTTAGGCCAAGGACTAAACGCAAGCGGCGGTGTCATCCAGAACAGCTCCATTCATTTCCATACAGCGAGCACCGAGCGGTACTGCACAATCATAATTTTTAAGGAAAAAAACCGCCGCTTTTGGGGTTCTGGTGAAAGGTACTTGCGAATGTTGGATTATGTAGAAATGTGTAGGTAATTTTGCTTTTAATATAAATCTTTGACTATATTTTGATGGAAACACAAATTTAATGAATATACATAATACCGTTAAGGTTTGAGGAGTTTCCTCAACTCCTCATAAATCCGATATCCAATTACATATAAGAAATCGAGCTTAACAGAATTTGACTTGAAAACTCAATATATAAGCATAACAAAGAGAACAAATCTCCTAACAAATAAATGTCAATATTCTGAACTTAAATCCATGCTGTTATTGCTGTTATTATAAAAATGCGGAAGTCACTATAAGGTAACGGACCCAATCATGGACAGTTTAAGAAAAATTTTCGCCTGTTTTTAATATTTCACTCATAAATGTAAAAATTCTACCGCTAAGCGTGTTAAATCTTGAATGTCCTATCCTTCTTTTACATTTCAAGCGTATTGCAGAATGGATAGGTACTCCTATTAGTTTTTTCATACTTAACAAATTAAAACTAGATGTATTTTCTCCAATTATGGACGGCAGTTCTCCTGTAATGGATCCCCCATTATGGACAGTGAAATAAGTTTAAAATTTTACTTTTAAAGCCAACTGATACTCAATGAGTCAATTTTATATACCATAAATACAATTAGTTTGAGTTATTTTAACATAGGATTGTTTCTTGTAAATTTTGGTTTTGTAAATTGTTCCTTGTCCATCATAGGAGGTAGGCAGTTTTTCGGTTCCAGTAATGGACACTCGCAAAATAACGCCATTTCTTTATATCTTTGGAGCAACAAACTAGTATGTTTTATACCTTATCTCATTCTTAATGCAATAAGTAAAACGCATTCAAGTTTACACCGAGTATTTTTTTTTTAATACATGAACTCAACTCTCTTAGCAACATTACTAAGAATTCGTCTGGATATTTTTTTCAGTAAACTAATGAATTTTATCTTGTCGCCAAATCCTTCAGAAATAACCGAATTAATTGAAACTTCAAAATGAAACAGCTCTACAGCTCTAGTTTATGGTACATAACCGTCAGTTTTTAGAAACTAATTTTAGATACTTATTTTTAAGGATTTGTGTTTTTTTGTCCATAATGGCATCGCCGTCCATTATGGGGTATTTCACCTTAAGTGTGCCGTTCAGATTTGAGGAGTTCCATTTTGATCATCATCAGAAGTTCCACTGCACCAAATGTCACTGTTCTGAAAGTAAACGCAAGCTGTATTTATAAAAATCATTATAAGTGTGCCATTCAGATTTGAGGAGTTCCGTTCTGACCATCGTCAGCAGTTCCACTGCACCAAATGTCACTGTTCCGTACGTAAATGCATGCTGTTCTTATAAAAACATAAAAATCACCATATGTATGCCTTTCAGATTTGAGGAGTTCCCTCGATTTCTCCAGGATCCCATCATCAGAACTCGGTTCTGATAAAAATGGGACCAATCTGTATGCATATATACATTCGATATTTTTTTTTTCAAAATCGGTCCAGTAACGACGGAGATATCGTGGAACAAACATAAAAAAAAATACAGACGAATTGAGAACCATCTTCCTTGAGATTTGGGTGCGGCGGTTAAAAATGTATAGAACTGTGGTTTGGATACAAACTGTGGCCGCTTACCGTGCCACGTAAGTCCAGTCCGCGCTTAAAAACGCCCGTCTGCCAATACCAAGAAACAGCAACGAAAACTCCATGCAAACTGAATGCACTACGAACGCCTAGAGAGCGACGTGACCTGTGTACCGAATAATAGTAGATACCGATCTGCTGTTCTGCCGTATGCGATCTTTTTCAATTCGTTTCTAACAACTGCTTCGTGCCTTCCTATGTGTACATGTAAACATAACAACTGGATGGTAATGCAAATATGTATCTTCTTTTATTATTTTCAAAGTTTGTAAATAGTCTGTGATAGGTAAGACCGGATCTTAGATAAAATGATATTGATAAATCATGGTTATACCCGTTCATAGTCAAAGTGTGTCCATATCTATATAATATTATGTGCAGAAATCGCTACAGTTGAAGCCATCTTTGCTCATTCCCACGTTAGGTGGCGTCGGCTCTACAGGTACGGTTCCGTTTCGGATAGTTTCGACCCTAGGGTTGAAGCATAGCATGCATCCTCGTATGTTATTTCCCAACCCTAGATAGAGGTTTTTACGGTAAAACTTTCGTAATAACCTTAAAAAAACAATATAGGTAAAATTTTCGTAATAACCTTAACTAATTAAGTAAATATCCATACTAATATTATAAATGGGAAAGTGTTGTTTGTCCGTCTTTCAAAAAATCACATCAATACGAGCGACGTATTGATGTGATTTTTTAACTGGAAATAGTTGAAGGAATGGAGAGTGATATAATACTTTTTGTCTCTTTCTAACCCCCTCCACTTCTCTAAAATCGAGGGTGGAAATTTGTATGGATCATTCCGCAATTATCAAATTTAACGCGAACGAAGCCGCGGGTATAAGCTAGTGTAAGTATAAATAAAGGATCTAATTAAACAACTCCAAGCTCAACAACAATTATATTTTGTTTCAATTTAATATTTAACATAGAAAATCGTATCTATACCTACTTAGTTATTAATTTAGATCAATTTACATAAACGTTACACATTAAAATGCAAACTGGGAACCATCTCAACCATCGTTTGAATAACAAATACAACATTATTCATGTACATAATACTGCATTTTGTTTTTATTGTGTTTAATAAGTTACATTATTAATTAAATTAGTATCTACTAGGTATTTAGGGTACATTTACGGCTCGATTCGAATATATTTATATGCTCTACATAATACTGTAAAAAATTAAGTTTCTTCGACAAAACCGTAACTTTTTACTGACAGGCTGTTACCGTCTGGCAGTGGATCCCTTTAAATAGTAACAACGTGGATTTTATTAGTTTACAAAGTCTTTAAACATTGCTATTAGCGAGAGTAGCCAAAATAGATACAGAAACCAAATATTTGTTCAATAAATGAATAAATAGGGCATTAAACTCCTTGCCTTTCATCAACGGAGGGGGACAGCCACGGCCAGCCGAACTCCTCTTTGTAATAAGTAGGAGGAGACCGATAATTTACACAGTTAGTGAGTTTTCACATTATCCGATCCGATATCGGATGTCGGACCGATATCCCATACATTACAGGCGCCATCTTGGATTTTTACTATTGAAATCCTTCCGACATCCGATATCGGATCGGATAATGTGAAAGCGGACTTAGGTACCACAATAGTTAAACGGGAACACTTATGTAAAATAAATGTCATACTCGTACACAAAGAAAATTGCTAACAGTGTCCATAGCTGAAATCGAACCAGCATTCTCCGTTTACCGGACGGATACCAATATAACACTAGGCCATCTCATCAAGTACCAAGTAGGTGCCTATGACAATTTTCTAACGTCTTGTGGAAATAATTTCTGTCTGTTGGGACATTTAATTTACAATAATTAGATACCTTTAAGTCACAAGAATCTAAGCTAGTTACAGTAACCGAACATCTCCTCCATGCTGCAGGGTTTTTCGCAGCACTCATCCACGATCCCGTTGACGCACGTTGGGGCACCAGGGTCCTTGCCTGCTGAGGCAGCAGCCACGGCCAACCGTCCTCTTTGTAGGGAGAGAGTTAATTTGCCAAGTTACCATAACAATTAAACGTGGTGAAATTTCTTCAAAGACTACACTGACAACAAGATACCTCCATTGTCCAGATCCAGAGCTGGAATTAGGCTCAGCGTTATCGCATTTTACAGCCTATCGCGTCGTGCGTTCTTTTCCCACTTTCAACCGCCTTCCGCGAGAGAGCGTCCTCAATTTACCGGACGGATACCTTAATTATTAGTGTGTTTTCACATTATCCGATCCGATAGCGGATGTCGGACCGATATCCCACACATTACAGGCGCCATCTTGGATTTTTTTAAATGAAATCCTTCCGACATTCGATATCGGATCGGATAATGTCAAAACGCACTTAGGGTTGAAATTACAAGGTAAGAATCTGACAATTTGTGATAATGACCCAAGGGCTTGTGGAAATGATTTCTGTCTGTAACAATTAATTTATACAAGTGTCTAACCTAGTTACAGTAATCGAACATCTCTTCCATGCTGCAGGGCTTGTTGCAGCACTCATCCACGATCCCGTTGACGAGCCTCTTGCCGCGAGGGGGCGCCAGGGTCCTCGCCTGCTGGGGCAGCAGCCACGGCCAACCGTAGTCCTCCTTGTAGGGGGCGATACCAGTACCTGGAGCAAACATCATCTCAATTTGCTGTTAAGAGGCAGAAACGGTATATTGGGGCACAGGACCAGCCGGCCAAGACGCTGGTCGCAGTCGCAAGAGACGCCGATCAAAAGTATCGAAACGTAGGCTGGCTACGTCACGCATAAATTAGTTATAAATACTATATTATTAATAATTATGATTATGTATAACATGCATGGACTAAACTAATATAGAATAAGTAGGTATTATTGTGTGCCCTTACAGGGTGTCATGACTCACTGTCTTAATTAATGTAACACCTATTATGTACATGACAATGCAATACTGAATAAATGAAATGAAATGAAACGCCAATGCGGAAGAGCGATAGAGGTAGCCAGCTACGATACCCATTATTATCGTACCTAATACCTAATCGTTCATGAACTCTGAACTGGCTATTTAAATAACACAATTGTTAAAGACATATCGTCAATCATCTTACCGAACAATGTTCCCTCGGACCTCTTTTGACCACGTTTCTGAAGGACACAAAGCTCGGATATGGCTATGGCTAGGTTCCTGCCGCAGTAAATCTGAGGATCCCTCAGGTCTTGCAGCGTCAGCCCACCGCTGATATGTCCGGTACAGAGCGCCAAAGTGAACAGGAATACCATCAAGATCAGGACTTTCATCTGCAACATGGAACAACAATAACAAACAAATGACAATCGTTGACGCTACGTAGCGATCGAAACGTCGCTACTAAAGAAAAGCTATAGGGAGAGCTAGCTACGATACCTACGCTTACGAAGCGTAACGCCGTGGATTGCGTGGGCGACGGTCGCGCGACCGTCACGCGACCGACGCCGTCGCGTCTCATACTTTCATATCGATAAGGTTTTTTTTTCCTATGCGTCGCATCGCCGTCGCGCGACCATCGCGCGACCGTCACCCACGCAATCCACGGCGTAAGAGATTGTAACGTTGTGCCCTTGACTAAACGCCTGAATGCATGAATGCAGCGCTCAACGCGACTAGCGTCAGCCAAAAACAGATACATACATATATTTTCTGTTTGCGCCGCTCGAAAAAGGTGCGTATACATATAAGTTTTAAATGTTTCTTTATCGCTTTTCTGTATTTTCGAAGCGTTAACGATTGTGAATTGGTCCAGGCGAAGATTTTTTTTTTCATTTCCCTTTGAAACGTGGGTAAGATATTTCGTACTTCATACATAAAAAGTATTGGTTACGAATTTAAACGTAACTGGAAGATGTTTAAATTGAAACAATACAAGCTTATAAAATAGACTTAAGGTTAATGCATACACAATTTATAAACAATTATAAACTGTAGTACTTACCAATAGTGGAAGAGCGGTATTCTCTTAATACAAGTATTTCAAATACTTAAAAAGAGATACTAGCCCAATTATGTAAATATTGTATTGCTACCAAATAAATAATTTTAATTAAAAAAAAAAATACAATGCCGGCCTATAAGTAGGCAAGGTAGTACGATAGTATAGGTTTGTTACAAATATTTAGGTTTATTTATTTCGTGAAGGAACAATTATTACATTACTACAATAACAATTTCAATATACGCTGAAAAATACCATGTTATAATAAAACTAACTTAAAAACTAAAACAAACTAATAACAATAATAACCATAAGTAAAAACCGGCCAAGAGCGTGTCGGGCCACGCTCAGTGTAGGGTTCCGTAGTTTTCCGTATTTTTCTCAAAAACTACTGGACCTATCAACTTCAAAACAATTTTCCTAGAAAGTATTTATAAAGTTCTACTTTTGTGATTTTTTTCATAATTTTTAAACATATGGTTCAAAAGTTAGAGGGGGGGACGCACTTTTTTTTCCTTTAGGAGCGATTATTTCCGAAAATATTATTATTAATATTATCAAAAAACAATCTTAGAAAACCCTTCTTCATTTTTAAATACCTATCCAACAATATATCACACGTTGGGGTTGGAATGAAAAAAAATATCAGCCCCCACTTTACATGTAGGGGGGGTACCCTAATAAAACATTTTTTTCCATTTTTTATTTTTGCACTTTGTTGGCGTGATTGATATACATATTGATACCAAATTTCAGCTTTCTAGTGCTAACGGTTACTGAGATTATCCGCGGACGGACGGACGGACGGACGGACGGACGGACGGACGGACAGACAGACATGGCGAAACTATAAGGGTTCCTAGTTGACTACGGAACCCTAAAAATAGGCTCCAAATCCGCACCTTGTGGCAAGGTGCCAAGAAGGCTGGCGGCATTGCCACGTTGGATGGCAATGCCTATTACGTTGCGCTAGGTAAGTGCCAGCCTTCTTGTCTCCTGTTAGCCCTGTTGCATCGACGAGGCGCTTTGAAAGCTCTTTAAAAATACTGTGAGCACCTGATCCCCACGGCCCAAGCGTTTCCACCCCAAACGGCGCAAAACATGAAAATGGAATCAATTGCTGCATATTTGCGCCGTTTGAGGTGTTCAGCGGAGTTGGCGGCAGCTATGACGAATATTTATAATTATGACATCAACTTATTACTCAATTTTCAGTTAGATGATAAAACATAA
Source organism: Leguminivora glycinivorella (assembly GCF_023078275.1). Lineage (NCBI taxonomy): Eukaryota > Metazoa > Arthropoda > Insecta > Lepidoptera > Tortricidae > Leguminivora > Leguminivora glycinivorella. The sequence goes on from NC_062978.1 coordinate 18,331,782, forward strand.
TATGATTTTGCTCCTCAACACTTTTACCAAAAAGCGTGAAATTTCGTCAAAAACCGGGTGCTATATATACTATCGATATGCGTTATTTGATCGTTAAACTTTATTTGAAAATGGTTTCTGAATACTTTGCGAAACCGGTTGACAACAGCATTGATATTTTGTAGAAATTGAATTGCTTTGTGGTCAAAGTTGCTTATAAAAGCAATTTGTTAGCAAGCATATCTCGAATAAAATTGTTCTATAGTGGCCGATCGGGCTTCGAGATGGACTAGATACATAGTGAACATTAGTGCATTTTCACATTATCCGATCCGATCCGATATCGGATGTCAGACGGATTTCAAAGGCAAAAATCAAAGATGGAGACTTAAATGTATGGGATATCGGTCCAACTTTTTTTATTATTATTATTATAAATGGGCTTACTCTTGGCCACAGACTAGCCGAAGGCAAAGACGTGGCCTACGATGGAGTGAGCTCGCCCAGAAGATGCTTGTTCACTCTTGATTTGAAGGCTGCCGGGTCCAACATCCGATATCGGATCGGATAATGTGAAAACGCACTTATTGTCAACCATTTTATACTATAATTATTTACAGATTTTAAGTACTATTTAATTTTTACTAGGTACATTTGTATCGTATGCCAAAAATGTTTGTTCATCGCACTTACTTCGATCTACCAACTAGAAAAACTCTCAGCACTAATTATTTATCCACGGCGATGTTTCAGAAACTCCGTTATATGTACCTATACCACGAGTTTTTGACGTTTCAAAATAATGTTACTGTGAAAATGTATAATTATACTTAGGTGAAAATGTATATAGGTATATATGTATGTAGGTACTAAGACTACTAAGTAACGGCTTGGAGGCGCTGTTCACTCGCTTCATGCGGTCCATTGAGTAATTATTACAAGATGCGGTCTAGCATAACTGGCGCTCTCGCCTGCGAGTCCATACTTGAAGTCGCGCTTGTTGTGCGCTAAGTTGTGCTAAGTAAGCCGCCATGAATGTTATTTTCCGCGACTTTTACGAGTTCAAACTGTGGTATGTGCACAGTAGTTACCACTCTGAATCTACTGCATATGAGGGCGTAGCGTAGGCGTATTTCAGTGTCATAGTGATTTTCGGCTTTGAATTACCCATGACCGTCACAAGTGCCTATAACGTCACAACGTTACAAGTAACGTCATAGTATAGTAGGTGGTTGGAGGCTTTGATATTTCGTCGATATGCGGCTGCGGCTTTGAGGTTGGTCAGTGAGAAAACGTAACGTGTGTCTTTGACGTGTGGCCACTGGCTATTGCTGATCGAACATATAATAGTAGAATAGAATTCTACTATTATATGTTCGTAATAGAATTCTACTATTATATGTACTATTAACTACTAAATAACAAAACTTAGGTACACTCAATGTATACTAGATTTTTTTTTAAATCAAGATTTCCACTTGAGAACTTATCTGCGATGAATAGCATTGTTCTCTTTTGTTAACCTAAACCGCTAATTACCTGTGCGAAATAATTACCATAAACAAAAAAAGATGTTTTATGAATAACAACAGTATTCCTTTAGTAATAAGGGTCAAAAATTAACACAAGTTACCTACAATAATCAAAGCATCCTTTTAAGTAAAATACACGGACATGGGTGACCACGGTTCTTAATTTCAAAAGGTTGTACGTTGAGTGTATGCTATGACAATTTGAACCTTATAAATTTAAATAGATATCATACACGAAAGAAAAAACGACAAGGCCCACTGGTGGCCGAGCCGGGAATCGAACCCGATGATATCTATTTAAATTTATAATTTATATATAGTAGTGTGAGTGTGACTACTTGAAAAAAGAACAAATCGAAAAAATAGTCAATAAAATAATTTGATTTGTTCCCTAGTTGAATTTGAACCTTATTACTAAATAAATAATGTTGTCTTTTATAAAACATCTTTTGTTGTTTATGGTATTTATTTGACACCTCAGGTAATTAGCGGTTTAGGGTTAACAAAAGAAAACAATGCTATTCATCGCAGATAAGTTCTCAAGTGGAAATATTGATTTAAAAAAAGTCTACTATACAGAGTGGGGCCTGTAACAAAAGCAAAAAATTAAACTGTAGGCTATTCTCCTTATACTGATCAACATTTGTTCAGCGACTTTTAAAAATAACTTGTATTTTGAATTTTATCACCCTTGAAAGTTTTTTCTAAGAGGTAATGTATTGCGAATTCTGTTAAGTCTAAAGTGTGACAGACAACGTCAATGACAACAATAATGGCGTACATTGAAGCTAATATTTATTTTGTATGAAAAATTAAAAATTTAAAGTCTTCATAATTTTTAAAAGTCACTGAACAAATGTTGGTCAGTTTAAGGAGTGTAGCCTACAGTTTGATTTTTTGCTTTTGTTACAGGCCCCACCCTGTATAATACAGCCTTACCAGAAATATATGACTAATTACGCGCCATGTTGCGGAATTTCATTCGAACTATTTTCTTCATACTATACTGAACTGTCACCCCATACATCACAATAACAGCGCCCTCCTAATAGTCATATATTTCTGGTGGCTTTATCTGCCTAGTAAATTGCTTAAAGCGATTCAGTAAACCATGTGAACTAGTAGGCGGACCTATCTTAAAGTTGTAGTTCTTGATGGCTTAAAATAATAGGTAAGTAGTTATTAGGTTCATTTACAAAAACTTTGCAGGCACTGATCTCAGAAATGCGTGATTAAAATATGTAGATTACTCGTTCCATTGTGTAGATATAATTCATATTACATGCCCGTTAACACTTTCGCTACCAAGAACCCGACTGTCGGGCACACCGCTCGTAGAAGCGTAGCCGATTACATGGGTTTCCCCGTATGTAGCGAAAATGTCGTAGCGCCGCGTAGAGCCCGGTTTCGAAAGTGTTAAGTACAAGCCCGAATATTAATTAACCCCGCCGACGTCAACAGAAACTTATCTTGTTTAGCAACTTACCTTTGAACTTAAACAGACCACACACGCCTAAGGAATGCGGTTCGGGGAAACTCGGGAACCCTTATATACCACCTGTCCGATGTTAATATTCAACAAATGTCAGAACGATGTATGTTAAGTTCCCCTAACGCTTTATGAAATGCCCACGCCTAAATATTTGAAGCAAACAAGAGAGCATTTTCAAATTTCAAAGCGTCTCAGCATTGAGTTATATGAAAATTTAGAGTAATTTTGAGTTACAACGTTTTAGAATTCGCGTTGCGAGTTGGGAAGTCGTTCGATTTTGGAAATAATTCCGATCAGTGGGTAATAGGTTTTCGCATGTATAATTATTATGCCTGAAATGTAACAAATAATTAGTTTCAAATTTCGGATATTCGGCGACAAACTGTAGCGAATTCGACACAAGAGCTGACTATATACATACAACCATAATAGGTACAGAAGAACCACATCGCTCTGTCGTGACTTTCGTATCTACTTATACAATATTTTCCTCAGTCATCCATTGACCACGAACGCTATATATAAAGGGTGTGAAACATCGAGATGGATTTAAAAATTGATCAAACAATTGTTTGACGACCGGTCTGGCTCAGTCGGTAGTGACCCTGCCTGCTAAGCCGCGGTCTTGGGTTCGAATCCCGGTAAGGGCATTTATTTGTGTGATGAGCACAGATAATTGTTCCTGAGTCATGGATGTTCTCTATGTATATAAGTATTTATATATTATATATAATTATATATCGTTGTCTGTGTACCCATAACACAAGCCTTTTTGAGCTTACCGTGGGCCTCAGTCAATCTGTGTAAGAATGTCCTATAATCTTATACTTTTAAACGAGCAATTCTTGTATATTTATTTATTTATTTATATATATATTTATTTACACTGACGATCTCGGAAACCGCTCTAACGATTTCGCAGAAATTTGTTATGTGGGGGTTTTTGGGGGTGAAAAATCGGTCTAACTTATCCTTAGGTCCCGGAAAACGCGAATTTTCGAGTTTTCATGCGTTTTTCTTCGCGCGCCATCTCGTGTGCAGTAGTTGTACTGTTAAGACAGAATTCTTTCGGTCGATGTAAGTACTATTTATTGCAAACACTAGATGGCGACACAGGTCAAGGCTAAAACGAATAGAAAATACACTATTTGAGTTTTTGTGGCGAAATGCGCACCATCTCGTGTGGAGTAGTTGTGTTGTTAAGGCTGAGAATTCTTTCGCTCGATGTAGGTACTATTCAGTTTTGAACTAGATGGCGACACATGTCAAGGATACGAAACAGAACCGAGCGAAGCTCGGTTGCCCAGATATTATTTATAATATATTTAATATTTATAATTGAAATTGATTAGGTATATTTTCGTTGTTGCCTTCATAGAGTATAAAATGCACCTCATCGCATCTGACGATCTCGGGAGTTTTCAGAGCCCTTCAGTAGGTATTATTTTTAGACACTTTATTAGAAAGAATAATTTATAAATTTACCGGTAACGCAGCACAGAAGGTAACCCGTAACACCTGACAGTATAAATAGTAATTAGTATCCGCTTGATTTTTCTCCTTCTCTATACAATATTTTTCTCCTTCTATAGATATTTTCTTTGGATTTTTAGACAATATTTTTCCTAGCCACGAACGTTGTTGGTACAGTTATTAGAGATTTAAACTGTTTCCGTAGTGATCCTTCATAAAGTATAATACAATAAAACGCTCATCGGAAATCGAGTTGACAGCAATGACAGCGTTCGAAACGTGTAACGTGTCGTTTTATTCACGAAAGTGACTGGTGCCGTGGCAAGTGAGGCGCGCAACGTCGGTCCCGATGTTCCTCCTCGTCGCATCTGACGGGTTAATGGGGCGGTCGAGTCGGCGCCTGCCTTCGTCTATCCGCTAAACATTTTAAACATGAGTTAGACCAAGCTGAATTGGCAGCGATTTTAATAAGCTTGTGTGACGACGACACAATTTAACTTCAAGATTCTATAATGGTGCTCCCACATGTTACGAGTTAACACTTGCTTTTGCTCACGGCTTCGCTCGTGTAAGTTGCGGAACGCTCCATACAAATTTCCACCCCCCTTTTTTAAAAAGTAGCCTATGTTACTCTCCATCCCCTCCTACCTATCGTTATATCGTTACCTATTTTTGTAATTTACTTGCGTCATAACTTGGTCTTTACCACGTCATAATAATATATACTTTATTTAGGTCCTAAGTTTAAATGATAAATCATAAGTTAAGTAGGTACGCTACGCGCCATATTGCGGAATTTCATTTAAACTATTATATATTCTGTCATCAGAATAACAGCGCCCTCCTGACAATATATAATTCTGGTCAGGCTTTAAGATATTGTAAAGTAAAAATTTTGCTGTACGCTTTCAGGGTCCATGTTTGGTCCACGTATTATAAAATGTATATGGTATGCAAATAAAGAACTATTGAACTACGAATACAACTTAATTTTTTTTAAAGTTAAGATTTGGCTTAACAGTCTCGTAGCCAGGTTATTTAAAATATTAAAAAAATTAGTTGACAACTGACAGTGACAGTGACAGTTTGTGACATATGACAGTGAGTGCCGTGTACTCGTTTGCCGTTTAGAATGGTATTTATTTATTTGGGACAAATGAAAGTGTCGAAAGTTCAGACAAGTGGCTTAATACCGTTATAAAATAGAAAATTTTCCATTTTGTGATTTAAATACATACGTTTAATCCCAGAAATATGTTGAATACGCTAGATTTTATATTTCTCAACCTAGCCTTCATGGTTACGTGCACAGGATATCTAATTAATAATTACGAAACTTATGTGCCTGCCTTCGTAATTCAGGGTTTTAAGTATGGTAGTTTCGCGTATCAAGGAAATGGGGCCATTTTCATACAAGCAATCGAAATACCGAAGTCGTACTACAGACATTTTTATTCATTTTCGTCTGTGCTCAGTGCAATCACATTAGTGTACATGTATTTGGTGTATTTTCTGCATTTTAGTGTGAATAAGTATGTTGTCATAGTTTTGAATAAGATATTAGAACAAAATGAACCAACAGGTAAGTTTTCATTGAATGGCAATTGTTAAATAACGTATATAGAAACTTGTTAGCCACACATTCATACAGAGTACATTTTTAAATAAGTTCTTGTTTTACCCAGTGATCTAAGATCTACTGATTAGCCTTCACCAGTCTATGACATATCTACAATAATACCATCATGTTCTAAATGTAAATAGACAAATTATTAAAGTTTTTGTCCCAATTCAGTCTTTCAAATTTCGCTTTTATACATTCACATAATTTATTCAGTGACACAGAAAAAATGTGTTTCACAAAATCTTTAAATATCGAAGGTATCAACTAACTGTTCATTAAAGAGAATATCAATGATACAAATAATGTTTTATCATTTTTGTAACCTTGAATTCCAGTGTCAGCAACTGCAGCACTCATTGCAATGTCGCTGCTCACTGTCCAGTGTGCCCGGAGATTCTATGAGACGCACTACCTACAGGTGTTTGCCAAAAACAGCAAGATGAACCTGAGCCACTACCTCGCTGGCATCATCCACTATTTTGCCTGCATTATAGCGGGGATCGGTGAAGCTCCTTTGTTTTGTGGTAAGATTGATAAACTCGTCACCGGCATAAGTTATGATTTCTGTACCTTGTCGTTTTAAATCATGGACGATTTCGTATGACATTTCAAACAAGATGCTAATGTGACCGTGTGTGTGTGGATTGAGTGAGCACCTTCCGAAAATAAAAAAAAATATGCTGATCATTTAGTAAAAGTTCTAAAACAATTGTAAAACGAATCTCTGAATTTGTAAAAAGATAAATCAAAAGATACAGCCATTAACATGTGCTCACTCAGTTCTCACAAACTACCAACGAAAACAGTGAATATATTCATTTAACATATAATATTTATATACTAACATTTAGTAAAAAATAGGCCAACCTACCTCTATAAATATTAGATCACCTAGTGACGTATTAAATTTTTTACAAATAGTTTCTTATGCTCACTCAATCCTCACACTTTTGAAAAGCCGAATTTTGATGAAAAACATAAGATTTAGACCGCTATTATATGTGTATAGTTTAGTAAAAGTGAAATGGGAATTTGTAAAATACAAAACGAACCACTAACGTGTCAGGTTTTTTTATAATAAATTTTTGTAAGTGCTCACTCAGTCCACACGTTTTGAGAAAGTTAAAAATGTAAATATCTTACGATTTGTAGCACCTAAGACACTCGAAAGTACTTCAACATTTAGTAAAAATTTTTACTAAATATCCACCATCTAATATTTTATATTCGTTGTCTGGTTTTAAAGATAATCAGACATAACTTTTCTCATACAAATGTATCAAGTACGGTGACCACACTATGTCGGCTCCTGATTTTCCCCACCTTCCCGTTGTCATATTGAGATTGGGGAGTTTCGTTCAATTTTGATAATAGTTTACCGGATTTGTAAGTGGGAGCGAGAAAAGAATAACTATTTCTCGCTCCCACTTACAAATCCGGTACGCTCATCTGTTAGCGCGATTAGATTACCAGGTTCTGGTTTCTTACTAGTGAAGTATTATATTCTTTGTTTCTTACCAATTATCATTCATGTCCTTTTTAATGCATGCATGTCGATATGGTTATTATCCTGACGTCGATAAAAATTACACAATACACATCATCACTAGGCCAAGAACATAACCTAAAAACAGTTTGCAGATGGAGAATTAATATGGTATTAGTTTAATATTATCAAAATTGAACGAACGAAACTCCCCAATCTCAATATGACAATGGGAAGGTGGGGAAAATCAGGAGCCGACATAGTGTGGTCACCCTACTTGATACATTTGTATGAGAAAAGTTATGTCTGAATATCTTTAAAACCAGACAACGAATATAAAATATTAGATGGTGGATATTTAGTAAAAATTTTTACTAAATGTTGAAGTACTTTCGAGTGTCTTAGGTGCTACAAATCGTAAGATATTTACATTTTTAACTTTCTCAAAACGTGTGGACTGAGTGAGCACTTACAAAAATTTATTATAAAAAAACCTGACACGTTAGTGGTTCGTTTTGTATTTTACAAATTCCCATTTCACTTTTACTAAACTATACACATATAATAGCGGTCTAAATCTTATGTTTTTCATCAAAATTCGGCTTTTCAAAAGTGTGTGGATTGAGTGAGCATAAGAAACTATTTGTAAAAAATTAATACGTCACTAGGTGATCTAATATTTATAGAGGTAGGTTGGCCTATTTTTTACTAAATGTTAGTATATAAATATTATATGTTAAATGAATATATTCACTGTTTTCGTTGGTAGTTTGTGAGAACTGAGTGAGCACATGTTAATGGCTGTATCTTTTGATTTATCCTTTTACAAATTCAGAGATTCGTTTTACAATTGTTTTAGAACTTGTACTAAATGATCAGCATATTTTATTTTATTTTCGGAAGGTGCTCACTCAATCCACACACACACAATGTGACCAGGTATAGAAATCATCACAAATTTATGCCGGTGACTGTACCAATGGAAATTTAATTATTTGTTCTGAATGGTTATGTGTTATGGGTTTCCTGCTTATACTAACCACTAAGCTGATTTAAATGATATTTTGGAATGATGGATAAAAGATTTTTAATCATCAATGGTACAACACAGAAGACAAGAAACAAATTGAGATGTGCATTAAAACTCAATTTAGTTTTCTTTTTCTGCAATGAATTTAAAAACTTTCCTACTAGTGGTCTTAAAATTTGGCTAACTTCTTTACTAAGATTGCCGATCTCCTTTCAAGTTAAGTAATTACCTACAGAATAAAAAGCACACTGAGAGTGTTTTTTTTTTTTCAGGAAGCCAAAACAGAGACACTATGATATGGACAGACGCTCGCACCAAGTACCTTTCCATTCCCTGCGTCCTAGTTTTCCTCTGGGCATGGTATGAGCAGTATCAAAGTAATATTATCTTTGCCAATCTTCGCAAGGACAAGAAGTCAGGTAAGATATTATAATACTTTGACCTTCAAACGTCAAACATAAGACTACAAAACAACAATTTGTTTTACCAAAGAGGATCAAGTATTATAGAGAGTTACTGTCAAAGTAAAATTTGTAATCACAGTGCATAGACTGCCATCTTTCGCTTAAAACTTTTGAACCTCAGTTTTGAGAATTTGGCCCATATTCTTAGCATGATATGTGTTCAAATGTCAAATATTAATATTAGCGCCATCTAGCCGAGCGTCCCCCAAAGGTGTAACGCCATCTAGCCACCGTACCTTTTTCTATATGGTTCTGAGGTACGTTTTTTTCTTAGCTACAGCTGTCTATACGGAGTTACATAATGTCTTTGGTTTTACTTAATATTATAGTCTGATGGCGTCACTGACGCAGCATTTCAGTTAAATATTGTTTACTTACTTTGCCCCACGTGTATGTACATTGTACTCATGCCTTGAAACTCTTGCAAATCATATAATTCCACTTTTGAAACCTCATGCTAGCTCAAATATAAAAGCATTTAAAAAAAAACCTTTCTTGTAAATTAAAACTAATTTGTAGAAAAAAATACTTTCATATTCCGATGTTTAGCGGATAGTTAGGGCCTCCCCAAAGATATCGATGCCGAATCTGCTTTCGTCGACCAACAATCGCTCGTTAGTATGAATATGCGTAAGGATGCGTTCAGCGACGACGACACGTGCTTACGTCTTCATACCATAGAGCAGCCATTCTCAAAGTGTGCTCCGCGGAGCCCTAGGGCTCCGCAAAACCTCTCTGGGGGCTCCGTGTGAATTTTGGTTGACTGATATGCGACTTCAACTCTCTTCCAACACAACCAAAGATTCCCCAATTGTAAAAATAAAAACAGTTCCATGTAATACCTCACATTAGAATCTAATCTAGTGATTACATTTTCTTCTTATGATTAAAACTTATTAAAATAACCTAACCACAAAATTAAAATTTTGAAAAAAACTCGACCGATTTTCATGAAACATGGCTAAGAACACTCCCAACTTACTCAGCTTTCAGACAAAAAAAAACTAAATCCAAATCTGTTCATCGGTTCGGGAGCTACGATGCCAGAGACAGACACACACACAGACAGACAGACACGTCAAACTTATAACACCCCGCCTTTTTGCGTTTATTTATTTAATTTAAGGGTTCCGTCAGACAATTTGCTTTCCAAAAGGGTTCCATGGGAAAATAAGTTTGAGAACCGCTGCCACAGAGGAATAAGTAAGGGGAGAGTTGTAATCCCATACATCAATAAATGCGAGTTATTTGTTTGCATAGCTATAGTGACATCCAGCGACTATCACGCGTCAACTAGCGTAAATTATCAGTACTGCTACTTGTCAATAGATGTCGCGACGAACGAAGAGTCTAACGGCCCAGCCACGACATTGGTCTAAATCTAAGCGCGACAGCGGTGAGCGGCAGCCATACGTGCGAATGAAAAGTCCCATCGCTGTGTCTCACTCCAATGTATGGTCGCCGCTCACCGCTGTTGCGCTTAAACCAATGTCGTGGCTGAGCCGTAATGCTCACCAATTTTTAGCTACTATTACAATCAGTATTCTGTTTTCAATTCTTTCTGCTTGTAATATAAGTTGTAAACTGGTCTAATATTATTTTTTTGGCAGACGAGACACTATTGACACCTAGTATCGAGTAGTGGTACTAGTGGTACTAATAATTCACGCTTTTTTGACGCGTGACGACTCGCATTTACCATCATTTACTGATGTATAGAGTTACAACTCTGCCCTTACTTATTCCTCTATGTCTTAAACAAAGGATACTATAGACTAGACAGCCAAATAATAATACCACTACCGAACGAGATGGTCACATACAAATTATAATAAGAGTGACAGAGAGCAAAATGCTATTTTTTGTCTTTGTCATAGTTTCACTTTTCCGCCGTTGCCACAAACGAGTTTGTGGCAAACAATAAGGACGTGACTTGTCAAGCTTATTATCCGCCCAAATTACGTAGGTTGTTTATGGTAAACTGTCAGCCATTTTTAAAGTGATTCTTAAATTCGCTCCATTATTCTATATCTGTCCCTTACGGGTGTACGCTTGCGTCAAGTCTATAGTATCCTTCGTCTGAGCTCTATGTTCATACTAACGAGCGATTTTTGCTCGGCCAGAGCCGACGTGCCTCTTTTATTTCAGTTATGGTGTTAAATAATTGTATTTCTATTCTATTTTATCCATAATTTCAGGCAAAGTAGTAACGGAGGACCACGGGATTCCGCACGGCAGAGCGTTCGAGCAGGTATCCAGCCCTCACCGCATGTGTGAGGTGATCATGTACACGGTGCTACTGCTCCTGGTGCCGACGAAAACATACTTCTGCATCTATCTGTGGGTGCTTGGCAATCAGGTCAGTTGTATGTTAGCAGACGGTTTGCAACTCGCCCTTAGCGTCCATTTAGAAGGCGAACTCGCATGCGATTTAGTTACACTGCGGACAGTTGAGGCTACATACGATTTGGCAAATCAAATACCGCAATGTAAGGAAGCTCACATGCGTGCTTTCGCATCATGTAAATGGGCCCTATACTTTGTATTACCTAAGCATTTTCTCAAGTACAAAACGGTTTTTTGTGCGGAAAAAATATGTAATCACTGAGTTCTCTCTAGTATTGATTATGTCTAAAAATCGGTTAGAAGCAGTTTCACATTTTCGGATTTTGCGGAATTTGTTATAATACTAGAAGTGCGTTTTGGATACTTAAATCGCTGATGTCTCTCACCGAGAAAAGCCTCAAAATTGGTAGTTTACTAATTTAAATGGTATTCAAATTCATAAAAGCCAGCAGCGGCTGGTCCATATAAGCCGATTCCCACCGGCTTGCCTAAAATTGATTACTAGTAACGTACCTAATGTTAAGTTAGGTAGTTAGGTTATGCTCAGTGTTGCCTACCAGAAATTTTCACCCGCCGCCACTGAAAAAGCACACTTGAAAATGAAAATATGTCTCTATTTTTCAGATTCAAACTGCGATCCAAGCCAACGAGTGGTACAAGACGACATTCAAAACATATCCAAAGGAGAGGAAAGCCATTTTCCCTTATGTATTCTAAGACTGAACCAATTCTGACTAATTATAAAAAGGCTAAACTAACCGCCGTGTAGGCTATAAGAAACGTACTCGAAACATTCGTAGTGTATAATTCGTTACTAACTCAAATATTTATTTAAATTATTTGAATTGGAACATTCCAATTACCTTAGCAAAGAATTATATTTAGTGAATACCTACTTAAGCATGTTATTCCGTCTTAATATGAGAAGCTACTTTAAAATTTTAATGTTGTTAGGTTAGGTAGTAAAAATATTATTTATGATTTATAATTTATTGTATAATTAAATTATTGTGCCTTGTTAAGAAATACATATACTGAAATAAATGACTGAGAACTACACGCGGTGTTATTAAAATCTATTTAATTTGGCGTACATGGATAAGTACACGCTTGAAAGGGTTTAGTCAATTTTCAGATAAAACTCGGATATCTGAAAACGGAAAATTGTGAATTTAATTACGAGGATACCACACCACGGACACTGGCGATCAAATATATGAAAGCGTTCCTAGCACACTTTCTAAGCTCGTGTAGGTGAACGCCTAATACCATGCTTGTGTGAGTGAGATATGACAGGTCGACTGTTCGCGTTTTTGACAGGCGGTAACTGTGAGGAATCCGAACGAGAGCGGATGGGGGGCACTTTCAGCGGGGAGCAGAAGTGGCCATACTGCACAATAATACTCTTTATTATACTGTGTTCATACCATGCACTTTTTAACACGTAGTAAGACAAATAAGTTTTGAAAAGACTGATGTAAAATCTTATTTTCATAATACTTATAACCTTTAGTTTAGACCATGAATAATGTTTTAATATAAAACGCAATAATACATTCTACAGCATACTGTGGCCACTGTGGCGTTCAAAAGATACGTAAAATAAAATAGAAGTTTGTATATAAGGGTGTAGAAAACATTAAGAATTAAAGTCAGTCGAATTAAACTTTGCACTCACTTGAACAAAATTGAAGAAATTATTTTACCTACTTCATATACACTTGGCTATTGCGAATGTCTGTTAGATTGGTCCGACTCGGTTTTGCTTAAGTTAATACTAAGATAATACAGTAAAATAAATACATTTTTGTGGAATACATAGTGCGCCTTTGTTACCATGCAACCCCGCTCGACGCAGCAATTAATTTAGAAACTGAAAAAAAAGTATCTTATTAGAGTTATTAGACCGGATAACGACAGACAGGTTATTTTGTCAATCAGCTTACTTGCATGTGGTGTCGGTTTAAGAATTTGAACCCCCTTTCCTCACGTCTGTGCCGTAGTAGTCGATTGTGGGATATGTGTTCAATTGTAGTGTAGGGGATTATCTAGCGGGTAACCTATCGATGTTTCGAAAATCCTTTGTCCGATTATCACTTGTCCGAAAACGGTTGACAGAATTTTTATAATCCAAATACATTGTTTACCATATTTCCAAAATGTCGCTAGTTTGCTATCCCACATTATCGTTTTCCCGAAACTAAATAACCAGAAGAACGGTTGCCAACTTTATCATTTGACAACCGATTTGTTACCCACCTTTTCATAAATCCGATGCTACGTGACATCGAAATGTCATTTTCCCTAATATCATTTTATAGAAACTCAATAACCAGAAGAACTGTTGCCAATCTTATCATTTGACGACCGTTTCTTTAACCACCTTTTCATAAATCCGATGCTACGCGACATCGAAATGTAATTTTACCTAATATCATTTTACAGAAAAATTAAAAATGGGTTAGGTTAGGTTAGAACTGCTACCATACAGAAAAAAACTTGTGCTAGAGAAGTGGGTTAGGTTAGTTTAGAACGGCGACGCTCACAGAAACATACATTTGCTATAAAAATGGGTTAGGTTAGGTTAGAACTGCGACCATACAGAACCAAAATTGTGCTAGAAAAGTGGGTTAGGTTAGGTTAGAACTGCGACTCTACAGAAACAAACATTTGCTAGAAAAGTGGGTTAGGTTAGGTTAGAACTGCGACCATACAGAAACAAACATTGGCTAGAAAAGTGGGTTAGGTTAGGTTAGAACTGCGATCCTCACGGAAACAAACATTTGCAAGTAAAGTGGGTTAGGTTAGGTTAGAACTGCGACCCTACAGAAATAAAACTTTGCCATAAACTCTTATGGCAAGGACTCTTAGGTCAAGTAAGAACTGCGACCGTGAGGGTCGGGAACAAACTTTTGTTAGAAAATTAAGGATTTATTGAACTTTTGATATAGCGGCTTATTAATATTTCGAATTATAAAACTATATTACGCCATACAACATAGCTGTCAAATGATACTTAGGAATTTTAATAAGTGTTCATTCGAATTTCGAACTTTTGATATAGCGGCTAAATAATATTTCGGAATAAAAACTTTACGCGATAAAAAGTAGTTGTCAAATGATTCTTAGGAATTTTAATAAGTGTTGATTCGAATCATAAGCGAAACAAAATTACAGGGAAATAAAAATGGGGAAAATAATAATAGGGGAAAAGTACTTTCGGGCAAATAAAACTTAGGCCAATTAATAAAATGGGAAGCGTTTTCGGGCTACTAATATTCGACATTGCAATTTTCGACTTTTTGATAGGTAACCTATCTAGCGACTTGCATTACCACAATTTCGTTCTCTTTCAACCACTTCATTGCTAATAATTTTTAAAAAAAAAAACCGCCTTTCTTTGGGGTTCTGGTGATAAATAGTTTCAAATGTTGGATTATGTTATCAATTCGTCTGTATATTTTTTAATGTTTGTTATTCGATATCTCCGTCGTGATTTCTGAACCAATTTTGAAACTTGGATGATTCTGAAGTACTTACAGATGAGATTGATTATCAGAACGGAACTCTAACCAGGGGCGGCTCACTTTTCATCAGCAGTTCCACTGCACCAAATGTCACTGTTCTGGACGTAAGTGCATGCTGTTCTTATAAAAATACCAAAGTCACTATAAGTGTGCCGTTCAGATTTGAGGAGTTCCGTTCTAACCATCATCAGCAGTTCCACTGCACCAAATGTCACTGTTCTGGACGTAAGTGTATGCTGTTCTTATAAAAATATCAAAGTCACTATAAGTGTGCCGTTCAGATTTGAGGAGTTCCATTCTGACCATCATCAGGAGTTCCACTGCACCAAATGTCACTGTTCCGTACGTAAATGCATGCTGTTCCTTTAAAAACATAAAAATCACCATATATATACCTTTCAGATTTGGGGAGTTCCCTCGATTTCTTCAGGATCCCACCACCAGAACTGAGTTCTGAGAAAAATGGGACCAATCTGTATGCATACACATTCAATCAAAAAAAAATTTTCAAAATCGGTCCAGTAACGACGGAGATATCGAGGAACAAACATTAAAAAAAAAAAAAAACATACAGACGAATTGAGAACCCCTTCCCTTGAGATTTGGAAGGCGGTTAAAAATGGCACTGAATCTGTCTAGGTACCTTTGCCGTAGCCGAATGGCATTTCTGCGACGAGAAACAAAAACGAAACGCCGCGAAAGGTGTTCTGGCTCTATCGCGCCAATACGCAAGAGCGATAGAGAGAGATATCTACGAGCGTTTCGTTTCGTGAGCGTTTGTGCCATACGGCTACGTATACCTAGGCGTGTGTATGCATATGCAATAAGTTAAGAAATATTTACCCATAAGGATACCATGGTCTCTTGATTCTAAACACAGCCACAATAACGGCGAAGGACGCAGTCGTCAGCCCGGATCCCGCCAGCATTAGTATATTCCGTCTCCTTTTACCGCTTCCGTCTCTTTCTGTCCTCACTCCACCTGCCCCTTCTATGGTCAGTATCATGCCTAGCACTGCAACGCAATCTGTTAGATGTGCCTAGTCAAGGAATCATTTATAGTTAATAAGAGCGTGTCAAAGTAATTCTGAACACCTCGTCCGTTTGGCAACTTCTACTGTAGATACATACTATGGTTGGCTCAGTCGGTAGTGACCCTGCCTGCTAAGCCGCGGTCTTGGGTTCGAATCCCGGTAAGGGCATTTATTTGTGTGATGAGGACAGATATTTGTTCCTGAGTCATGGATGTTTTCTATGTATATAAGTATGTATTTATCTATTTAAGTATGTATATCATCGCTTAGCACCCATAGTACAAGCTTTGCTTAGTTTGGGGATAAGTTGATCTGTGTAGGTAAGGTGTCCCCAATATTTATTTATTTATTGCTTCATCCCCGGCGCTGTGGTGGAATAATCTCGATCCTGATGCGCTCTCAAGAACAGCAATGAGGCGGAAACACCAGAGTGAGTTTAGTGGGTAAGGCAAGGCTAAGTGCAAATTGCAATTCCACTCTCTGTTAGTACCACAGAATATATTATAATAGTACAAGTACAGAAGGCTCACACCCTTGATGTTCACAATATGCCGCCATTCTAAATTCTTACCTACATTAACAAACGGACTGCACGCGAGCAGCCGACATTGAATTCTATTGCGCCGCGCGAAGGTCGTCACCGCTGAATGGGCCGCGAACTCGCGGCCGCCGGCATGTACTTGTAGCGCGGCGATAGAATCGCGGAGTGAGCCGCTCCTGGCCAAGTTCAAATTGCAGTCCCACTCTCTTATCTGTTAATACTACTTAATTGTAAAGCAAAATCAACAAATAAAGTCCAACAAAAGAAAAAGGATGCCGCGCTTATAAAGTATTTAAAGGATACTCAATACAGCCATAATATAACTCTCGGCCAAGTACTGCTTTTTCTGTCCATTACTAATAAGAACCGGGCCTTCGTTGGCCTCGTAGCAAAATATAGGTTTTCTCATCTTATTCCACATCTGGCCTGACATCATACTGAAACAGAGCAGCATCGCGACCACAGCCCAAGTGTCCTTCTTGTGGAGAAGGTACAGAATTTGACGGCGATAGTAATATGCTAGGAGAACAAGGGGAACCACTCCCCAGTATCGTAAAACCATTTTGTGAATCTGCAAAATATTGAAATGTATACTCAATAGGTATTTATTGCATTTCATGTGTTCACATAAGGTCTTAAGCTAAGTATAGTCTCAACATGAACCCTGTGAGGGCATAGTAACATAAACAATGTTTTAACATAGTCTTTAAAACTATAGTATTAGGAAGAAATGTTGGAAAACATGTTGATTTTTGAACAAACATGGTCAGTGCCGCAGAGAAGCGTGATGTTCAGAATTGATATCAATCAGCTAAAAACAGTCCGACACATAATCGTCATCGTTCTAATTTCAAAATTTGTTTAGTAGGTAAGTACTTACCAAGAATATAACGTCCATAACTACGTCCCACTTGTGATTATAGCTTTTAAAGGTATTTAATTATTTGATACCTATTATTCTAGAGTTCAAATAGTACCTATGTTGCTATACGATTGAACTGAGGCTATAAAAATGCGTAAATGAACGAATATTTAATGGTTATAAGAAAATTTAATGTTTTGTAACATAATTATAATATAGCCAGGTGTATTTCCTGTTTATTTAAGAAAAAGTAAAAAATCTCCTAGAATCCGTCTTTCCACTCAAATGTCGTCCCCGCTCTCCTCTTTGGATATTAACATGCCGTCTACAACGTTCATAATAGTACATTACGAGTACGATACAAGTGCGTAAAAAAGGAAGTTCGAAACGAGTGGCGATAATTAAAACACGACCGAAGGGAGTGTTTTAAATCGACACGAGTTACGAATTTCCTTTTCGCACTTCTATCGTACGACGTTTTTCAGTACAGATGGCCCTCCGAAGTTTCGACCTGGCATTTAATGAACCACTTCTCGCACTAGTGCGTAAAAAAACAACATCTGTACTGAAAAGGTTTTATAACTGGAAGTATTATCTAGATATGATGGGCTGGCTATTTTAAAAATAATAACATCAAATATTATACTGTTTTTTTTTTCCTTCTTTCATTATATCTCATCTCAAAGAACCTCAAACACTTGAGCACACGCTGCCGTAAACAGGTGACGACACCTTAATTATTGCCGGTTATAGAAATTACGCCCTAATATATATTCCATTAAAAACAAAAGAGCAGACCGCTGTTTAATATACCATCATCAAATCGAGTCGAACCGATTCCGTCCTTTCGATATGCAGGAGGAAACTGAGGATTATGTTTTAATTAATAGAAGTGACCAGCCCTTTTCCTCTTAATAATTGTGGTCGTTACAAACTTATACCAACCTGAACCGACAGCATGGTCGCGCGATAAACGATAAAACAGCAGGCCTTTCGCACTTACAAATAGTCGATAGGGACTGCCTTATACGCCTAGTCTGGTAGTCGGCGTTATACGAGAATTTTACCCTAACACAAGACGCCGATGGCCGATCATAGTACAGTACAATCTCGATAATCCGGCACTGTTCCTGACACGGAGGTGCCGATTAGTGGAAAATTTGGATTACTGCAAATTAGAGCAATTCCATATATTTTCATATTTTTTATGTATGTCGTATAAAAAGACTGTGGTAAAATAATAAGTTCAAAAAACAGTCGACTATTAGGTATCTGGTATTTAACCACTTTTGAAGTGAAGTCAGATGAAACTGATAATTTACGCATAGATGGTAAACTTGCACTTGAAATTATCACAAGTTGCATCTCTAATTTAGTGCCGGAGTACTGGACGTTTCTGACTTCGGTGCCGGACTGCCGGATTATCGAGTCTGTATTGTGCTTAATATGCTGGAGTTTAAATAAAACAATTAAGTATTATATTTCTATACACTGTATTTCATCACGACAAAGTCCCAATTTACATACTTAGATAAAGAAAATTGTTAAATAAAAAAACTTTTCACTCACATATTATTGCAATCGACTTGCGTTACTTAGCCTTCCTACTTGCCTTCTTACTTGAACAGGAAACTGAAACAATACAATTTTAAAATTTACCCAGTTTCACTAAAATTATATTAAATCCTGGGGTCCGCTTTGACAACTAATCCCAAGATTTGGCCTAGACACTATGTTCACTAAATCGACGGCCATCTGACCTTCCATCCCGAAGGGTAACTAGGCCTTATTGGAGTCCGGTTTCCTCACAATGTTTTCCTTCACCGAAAAGCGACTGGCAAATATCAAATGACATTTCGCGCAAGTTCCGAAAAATCGAACACTGAACTCGCGACCTCCGGATTGAAAGTCGCCTTTACCGCTAGGCCACCAGCGTTTTCTGAGGGGTAAAACTTTAAAATTCATGCACGAAAGAAAGTCTCTAAGGCCTAAAACTGTAACTGTAACCGACCCGAAGTCTGCAATCGCGACTAACACCTATAACCGCTCGTTACAGCTGCATAGGTCGATTTTTTCCCTATACATGCAATTTCTTAAATGGCTTGTGGCGTCCTCCGCCATGCCTTTTATAATAGGACTCACCTGTAGGGGTACCCTTGCGTCTTCGCTCTAAACACAGACAGCAGCAGAGAGAAGAACACGCACACCAGCACAAGCCCAACGACAGACTGGAACCGCCGCCGCTTCCCCTCCGCGGCCGTGCGCGCTGGCTCCGCGTTCTTCGCGCCCCCCGCCGCCTCTATCATGAGGATCATGCCCACTACTACTGCAGCATCTGGTTTATGAGTTAAGGATTTTATACACTAAGGGCCGGTTGCATCAAATCGTCTGTCACTGTTAAAGCGTTCGTTAAATTTTATTGTATCGCGAGTTCCATAGACGTCTGCTGCTGCGTGACGATGATGTGGCTGGCCCTAACACTGCGTGAATGGTCCCATACCGGAACCCTTGTTTTTGGCAACATTTTACATAAGAATGTTTTTGGTGGGGAAATAATTAAGAAATAAAATCTAACGGAAACTTTATAAAATGGTCCGTATGTATTGCCGTTTTTATTTGCTCGCAGAAGCGCGTTCGAACCCACAATAAGCTAGTTTCCTGTACTTAAAATAATTTTATGCAGTGCACGAAATAAAGCACCACATAATTAATTAGTAGAAAAATGTGGACAGTGGTTTTGTTTAAACATAATTTATATTTAATAAGTCACAGAGAAAGATATAAAGTAAATGAATTGACCGTGACGTCACTCCTCAGTATTTCATAGTAATTCCATATTAGCAAATCGTTTTGACAGTTCTTAATAAATTTAATAATTTTTAAGAAAAAAAAACCGCCTTCCTTTGGGATTCTGGTGATAAATAGTTTCAAATGTTGGATTATGTTATCAATTCGTCTGTATATTTTTTAATGTTTGTTATTCGATATCTCCGTCATTTCTGAACCAATTTTGCAATTTGGATGATTCTGAAGTACTTACAGATGAGAATGATTATCCGAACGGAACTCTAACCAGGGGCGGCTCACTCTCATCAGCAGTTCCACTGCACCAAATGTCACTGTTCTGGACGTAAGTTCATGCTGTTCTTATAAAAATACCAAAGTCACTATAAGTGTGCCGTTCAGATTTGAGGAGTTCCGTTCTGACCATCATCAGCAGTTCCACTGCACCAAATGTCACTGTTCTGGATGTAAGTGCATGCTGTTCTTATAAAAATACCAAAGTCACTATAAGTGTGCCGTTCAGATTTGAGGAGTTCCATTCTGACCACCATCAGGAGTTCCACTGCACCAAATGTCACTGTTCCGTACGTAAATGCATGCTGTTCCTATAAAAACACATAAATCACCATATGTATGCCTTTCAGATTTGAGGAGTTCCCTCGATTTCTCCAAGATCCCATCATCAGAACTGGGTTCTGAGAAAAATGGGACCAATCTGTATGCATATACATTCAATCAAAAAAAAAAATTTTACAAAATCGGTCCAGTAACGAGACGGAGATATCGAACAACAATCATTAAAAAAAAATAAAAAAAAAAAAAAAATACAGACGAATTGAGAACCCCTTCCCTTGAGATTTGGAAGGCGGTTAAAAGGAAACTAGCCTATTTATCCGTTTTTATTACGTTTACCTGAAGAGTCCGGATCTGCTAACTTTGATCCAAGTTTAAATGAACAAATTGAAAGGGAGTCTTTATAAATGTGACCATTTTCAATTAAAATACTGCACCACTTTGTCATTGCATTCCTTGTATTTCATTGAGAAGCTATTTGCTACAGCTGTATTTGCAGTTTTTGTGACGCTACAGCGGGATCTTTATCAAATACAAGGAAAGACTCACAATCCATGAAAATGAACTTGCTAGAGACCTACTAAATGAAAACAGTAACAACACAAGACTCAAAAGGTGGAAGATCTTGGAACTAGACCAGAGAGAATAACGCCCCCCTCTCTCCACATAAAATGAATGGTGGTTAATGGACCACCACCGGGAAAATGTTATTAATAGTACCATACAATCTGATTATGGCTAAGAAAGCCGATGGCAGATGAAACTTCAAAAAAAAAACTTTGTCATTGCAAATACCATACAAAATTAACTTCCGAATGTATAAATAGTAGTAAAAATTTGAGAAAAGTGCGTAGGCAACGTTGTAGGTTATATAGGTAAACCCGGGCTTGAAATCGACGTCATAAGTTTGGGCCTATTTATGCGTGATAGGTTGCGGCACTATTCCTGCCAACTTAACTCTACCAGAAAGTCTAGCAGGCCCTTTATGTTGCCGACGACTTCTGGGAGACACACCGGCGACCCAAGGTGTTGTGCCCGGTATTCGGCTGCGGCGTGACGGCTGTTTCTTCTGCCTGCATGCATGCTCTGCAGAGGGGCAAAGCTACATTACAATTGTTTACACTCCATAGCAAATGAAACGCAACAGATTCCGTGGCACTAATACTGAAGAAACTTTTTTTTAACCGCCGCCCCACATGAGAGGGGTTCTCAATACGTCTGTATTTTTTTTTAATGTTTGTTATTCGATATCTCCGTCGTTAGGTACTGGACCGTCGTTAGGTTTTGAATTATTTTTTTTTTGATTGAATGTATATACATACAGATTGGTCCCATTTTTATCAGGTTATTATCATTAAGCTCATATTTGCAACAATTCAATGTTCAGTTTTTTTTTTTTTTTTTTTTTTTTTTTTTTAATTGCTGTTTAACTATGTTTACAACAATTTAATGACCAGATAAATATATCTGCCTTAACCAAGGTAAGTATGTTTTTTTTTCATTTATTTTACATGACAATTAAATGTCCAGATTCAGTAATCTGCTGGTTCCACATATATCTATATTTATCCTCGTAAGGCTAAAGTCATGTCAAATTACTGACCAGATACATTTTATCTGCTTTGAATGAGCCGTGCACACTGTACAGGTCAGATCATTGTTATTCTGTTACCAGTAGGTTTTTTTTTCCATGACAATTTAATGTCCAGATTCGGTAATCTGCTGTATTAACTAGCTTAATAACCAGAATTTCTATTATCCAATTCACACACATGACAATTAAATGTCCAGATTCTGTAATCTGCTGGCAATTTAATGCCTTATTTTCAGCCACAAATGGCATAAAATTTCATAGTATTTAGATGCCATTTAAATGGTCGATACTAAACAATACAATTGAATGTACAGAGTGCACCTCCATGTGCTGTTTCCAAATTCGCAATTTAATGCCTTATTTTCAGCCACAAATGGCATAAAATTTCATAGTACTTAGGTGCCAATTAAATGTTCGATACAATTGAATGTACAGAGTTGCATATCCGTTTAATGCCTCTTTTTTTCTGCCGACTTTACTGACAAAGTAATTTAATACTTAGATGGAAACTGCTTATCATAAGTGCTTCAAAAATGTATTTTTTTTTGTTCTATACCGTGTTTTTTTTCGTTAAATTTGACACGTCGTTAGGTTCATTATCAGAACCATCCTGTATATCACTTTTAGGTAAATATGCAATAAAAAATGTTCATCCTTTTCATACATAATAAATTAATTTATTATTGTGAGAGACCCTTAAGAATAACATTCAGAGTCAAGTGATTGCATATGTCAAAACAAATAACATTAGGAATTGTTATATTCAGCACTTTTTTTAACTCGATAACCCAAGAATTACGACGCTAGTTTCATAGACAAATTAATTGTATTTGATTTAATGAATCTCTTTTTTTTTTTAAGTTTCGATATCTCCGTCGTTAGAAATTATTGTAATGATTCCGGGCTGTGATTTATGGAACCGTCGTTAGGTTTTGAATTATTTTTTTTTTTGATTGAATGTATATACATACAGATTGGTCCCATTTTTATCAGAACCCAGTTCTGGAGAAAACGAGGGAACTCCTCAAATCTTAAAGGCATAGGTACATATAGTGATTTTTAGGGTTCCGTAGTCAACTAGGAACCCTTATAGTTTCGCCATGTCTGTCTGTCCGTCCGTCCGTCCGTCCGTCCGTCCGCGATAATCTCAGTAACCGTTAGCACTAGAAAGCTGAAATTTGGTACCAATATGTATATCAATCACACCAACAAAGTGCAAAAATAAAAAATGGAAAAAAATGTTTTATTAGGGTACCCCCCCTACATGTAAAGTGGGGGCTGATATTTTTTTTCATTATAACCCCAACATGTGATATATTTTTGGATAGGTATTTAAAAATGAATCAAGGTTTACTAAGATCGTTTTTTGATAATATTGTATTAATATTTTCGGAAATAATCGCTCCTAAAGGAAAAAAAAGTGCTTCACCCCCCCTCTAACTTTTGAACCATGTGTTTAAAAAATATGGAAAAAATCACAAAAGTAGAACTTTATAAAGACTTTCTAGGAAAATTGTTGTGAACTTGATAGGTTCAGTAGTTTTTGAGAAAAATACTGAAAACTACGGAACCCTACACTGAGCGTGGCCCGACCCGACACGCTCTTGGCCGGTTTTATTGTGTTTTTATAAGAACAGCATCCATTTACGTTCGGAACAGTCAGCAGTTGCTGATGATGACCATGATGGTCAGATCGGAACTCCTCAAATTAATCTGAACGTCACACTTATAGTGTCTTTGGTATTTTTAATAGAAAACCAACAAAGCACTTACCTACATGAACTATTTGGCATTTGATGAAGTGGAACTTTTGGTGATGATCAGAACGAAACTCCTCAGCGACGCATAGCTCATGTTAAATAGGACATTTGTTATGTTTGCTAAGCATATTGAGTTTTCAAGACAAATTTTGTCAAGCTCGATCTCTTATGATTGGATATTGGATTCATGAGGAATTGAGGCAACTCCTCAAACCTCAACGGTATACGTATCGTATACTCATTTGTATTTCCATTAAATAATCAAATACATACATTAAAAGCAATTTTTTTTAAATACAAATTTCTACATATTTAATTCCACATTCGCAAGTAGGTTTCACCAGAACCCCAAAAGCGGCGGTTTTTTTTTTTTAATTATTAATGTCCTGATTGGCGATTGACCCTTTAGTCACACTTCATGGAAGAGAGGAAGACAAGAGTCTACGACGTGACTACTATACGCTATGGTGCCTGAACGATTGGCACGTTGGCCTAGCCACGACATCCAGGCATGACTTTAAAAAGGATACTCAAAATAGCTACAATATAGCTCTCCAACACAAACTGCCCATGCGATCCTCCATTAATGTACACCGGTCCATTCTTGCTCCTATGGAAGAACGGCGGGCCTCGGATCTGGTTCCACATCTGTCCAGACACCATGGCGAAGCAGAAGAACACAGCGGCGACCGCCCACATCTGCTTGTTGTATAGGAACTCAAGGTTGTTCCGCCTGAGGTACAGGAACCCGGCGACTAGGACAAACAACATGAGGAATGCGACCGCTCCAGAGTAGTTTGGTGGGCGGAACACGCGGATCTGTAATGATTTATTTAGATTATATAAGCAAAATGCCAAAGCGTTATGGCTCGTCGATTTTTAGTGACAAGATATTCTTGACTGTCTTTATTGTGTATTTATTTCCATTAAGCTTGTGTAGTACATGTACTAATAGTACATAAGAGACGATTCCCTTCACTGTACTAGACCAAACTACTCCCAAATGATTCTGCTCTCTAGTATGTACATTTAGTACACTCAAACACGCGCAGCAGAATGGAAGCGAAGAGCCGAGGAGTGACAATGACAGCAAAGCGATCCGTGTGACCGACCGTAACCGAACTAGAACCGACTGACTCGGACCGAGCGCGAAAACGGCCGATCAGCTCTCGGCTAGTACGAGCGAGCGTCACTGTACGCCATTATGCACAATTTGTCTCTCGCTCTCTCGGTGTACTCCTGTACTAAATGTCCTAAAAGAACGAACTAGTACACTTTGGAGATTGTACTATTGTAGTTGGGAGCGATCTTTTCAGTGAACGAGCAGGCACAACTCTAATTTCCATCTCCTCTAGTGTCACAGGTAATTGCTTGCCATGAGCACAGTATAAATAATAGTAAGGTGCAGTGGGGTAATTTCGAATCACAGAAATGCTTGGGTAATTTCGAAAGGGGAATCTTGATATGATGGAAGTAATGGTGATTTTTATCAAAATTACCTGACTGCACCTTACATACAGAAAGGCCACTTCATACAGAATCAATGTCAAAGAGCAGTTCATGGTCGAACTGTGTTGTCCTTCATGAATGGCACTATCCCTTTCGACTATTTAGGGTGATTAATAATCCATTAACTATTTAATCTGTGGTAGCATATGCAAAAGGATGTAAAGCTGTACTCTACATCCTTTTGCGAACTATACCAATACCCTACTGTACCCTAATAAATGATATGTAGCAATGAGACCTATATAGACCTTACAGGAATCACCCAATCGGGAGATTGTCCAACCACTACAAATGGGTTATCCATCTGCCCTTAAAATAAATTAAAAAATGAATAGTTAAGTGTTACCTGAACATCAGTCCTGTCTTGGATCCACTTGGCAATGGCCTCCGCATGTATGCCAGCCCTCTCGAAATCCATTGAGTCTGCAGGCTTGGGTTTCCCCTTGGCAGGGAAGTGCATGATGACAGGGGCTGTGTTAAGTCGTAACTGAAATATATGTTCAAGAGAATGTAGGTGAAAAAATATCAATAGCCTGGTCCAAACTGACTGAGCAGACTCGTAAGGTAATGCCTCACGCACAAAACGCCCATGCTTCATTTGAGCCAATTTGCTCAGTAAAAAAATTATCATGTTTGCATTTAGGGTCCCCCCACATCTAACGACTTGCGAGCGTCGCGTCGGGCCAACTGTATGGGCAAAGCCTGACATTTACTTGTTTTTTGTTAAACGATAAGGTCACATTTTCAATAATCAACATTGCCAATCTGCATTGCATACAAATGGTTAAGGTTATTCTTTCGATGGTAGCATTTAGACATGTATAGTATAATACAATTAACATATTACTGCCATCTCAATGCCTGGGGGCGTGGCCTAGGCTCAAACTTGTATAACAGTGAGTGTTAATAATGTTTAATACATGATGCTAGAACATTTTCACAAGACTAATATATGAGAACTGGAGTACAAAAATTATAAATATTTAATTCAATATGAAATGTTAAACTTTTTTCAATTATTCTCACCATTTCGTCATTACAACAACTATATAGGCACATATTAGTAGGATTATCTATATCAATCAATTCTTTAAAACCTAAATGTGATAAAAGTTGAAAAAATAACTGCCAAATGCCAATCAATTAATCAACTCACCATTTGGAAAATATCAGATCCTTCATCAAAATCAACCATTCCGAAGAACAGTTTGTTATTGTATGACGGCGAGAACCTGAAGGAGTTGGCGACGATCATGAACTCGTCGTAGACATGCTGGCAAATCGCACAGCGTCGTGAAGGGGCCATGGCAGTGAACATCACTATGAAAGAGTAATCCCTCGGAGGAGATCTCACGTAGTCTTTAAATTTGTTAACGTTCAAAGAAATAATAGACCGCTTTGCCGTCATATCAGTCAGCTGCTGCACCTTCTCTTCCAACTGGAAATAGAGGAAATTAAGTACTTAGTAACAATACAAGCCGGTTAAAATGTAAGTATCAAAAAAATTACCCACTCCTTTTGCCCGGGTCTGCGCCTCGCCCTGGTAATAAGTAAGTAATATCATGAAACATAATAATCCTTTATATTTCATTCTGAGTTTATATAAATATTCGAGTGTAGTCTAATTAAACTGCAGCCAGCCAACTCAAGAGTCAATAGAGCTGTCAAAAGTCAAATAAAATTAAACGTCAAAAAGTCTCTGACGTGTACTTGGCGTGCATTTATGAAGAGTGTTATTGTCATTTTTTTGCGTTATTGGAGGTTATTGGTATCACATTGGTATCTCGCTAAGAATATAGAGGAGTTAACACACGTCGTACAAAAACCCAGGTCTCTTTCTTGCTCTCATTTATGGATGACCAAGGACCAAAGTTTCTGACCAATTTCAGACTAGGCACGAGAAACCACAGAAAGCCGTTTTAGTATTCTATTCATTCTTAATTTCAAAAACCTCTCCTCTCTAGTAATATTCATTTGTTTGATTCTAAAGTTTAAAACAAAAATGTCAAATTAATATCAATCAAACCACTCCTGAACACCACCACCTACACAGCAAACTAAACCAAACATCTCAAAATTTTAGTCATTTAACATTTTATGTGTCTATCCAGATTATTCAGCGCTGCAAAGGTAGCGCTGCAAGGAGTTACACCAAGTTTTTTGACTTCTAAACGGAAGCCAGAGCCCCTGTTTCGGGTACCTGCTCGTCGAATTGGCGGCTTAATTCCTGAGAACCAGTATGAAAATAATAAAATACCGAAGAGGCTTCAACTCGGCTACGCAGCTCTACACTATTGGGAATGCATTCCACTGTTCTTTTGCGTGGCCTTTGATATGATCTGTGTCTTGGGCTATGTCGGATTATATGGAGGCATAATGCACAGGGTATGAATTGGTTTTATGTGTTAATCACCGTATCAGTATAATAGTAGATAAACCTAATAATCACGTCTTGTTCGTATTAGACCGGTAGACTAGACTTTAAACTTTACTTTCTTGCTCTTTAGGTAGATACCCAGTTTTCGAAGCACTGTTGGAACAATATCTCGCGAAATATGGATCTACGGAACCCATCAATCCACAAGTTCGTTGTCCTTTACCAACGCTACGAACCCTGGCCCGAGATGCAGAATGTCTTGGACAAAATGAAGCAGGCTGAGCACCGCAAGCAGGCGCGCCTGGACACCTGCGGAACCCCCTAGGCCTTAAAAACCTAGACTTTCTATATCCATCCTTTGCTGGGCGTTAAAAGGAAATTTCACTACTATCTGGCCCTATCGCTCTGCATAATTCAGTAGGGGCAAATCCTTCTGAAGCGAGAATGGTAAGAGATGGATATTTAAAAGGTGTAGTGATTCATATAAAAAAAGGAAAACGTAATTTTATAAGAAAACCTGTGATTCACTTTTTCCAATGTAGATAAGTGTAACTGTATGTCTATTTAGCATATTGGCATAAAATATTCGCTGTAGCATAGCAGTTCAAACTACTATGTCAACTTGCACTGTGCAGTGTTCTTTGATATGTATGTTTAGTACAAAAAACTTATTGTTTAATATAAATTTAATAAAGTTGTAGGTTTCATTGTACATTGGCTTAAAAAATAAAGCCTTCAAGGGCACAACTAAATTGCCAATCTACTTTGAACGGAACCATTGCCACGTTCCCCGTTTCTTCTAGGTACCGGAATTATATATGTATTTCATTTTGGAAAAAGAGTCAAGAATGTATTGGTTCCCTTAACTCTCATGTCATGACTCTTTTTCGCATAAACTTGTTGTTTCAGCAGTTCATTAAGATTCAACAGTTTTTAGATCGCAAATATATTTTTTTGCATGAAGTTTTTTATTTTATTTACTGGAAGATCAAATTTACACTAATACATATTATCGCTACGCTCAGGATTCAAATTACGCCCTCGCCGCAAATAACGTTGCTCATTGTGGCCACTTTCTACTGTTGTATCTCGAGCGTTAGCACCAGTCCCTCACTTCGCTCAGATTCCGGTTGGGGTGTTCCTAATACCCCTTCACTGGTCAGGATTTCATTTTAGGGGTTTGTTCCAGGTTCGTCGTATTCCTTTTTCGTCGTATTCCAGTTTCGTCGGATTCCTGATTCGTCGTATTGGTGTTTCATCGGAATAATCTATTAATATAATTATAAGTAAATTATATAGGTATATATTTAGAAACGGGGTTTTAACCATGTATAAAGTGTAATTATAGTAATTATATTTATAATTCCGACGAAACAGTAATACGACGAATCAGGAATCCGACGAAACTGGAATACGACGAACCTGGAACAAACCATTTTAGGCATAGCTGGGCATTAACTCGTTAATCCGTTAATTAACGAAGTTAACATTTCGATTAACGGATTAACTTTTAAGTTAACTTGAAAAAATGTTAACTTCCGTTACATTTCTCCGAGTCCGTTAATCGTTAATCTAGTAGGGCACAGGCGCCATCTGCGCTGCGAAAAACACGTTCTGAACGCTACTATAAAAGCCCTAGGTTTTAGGCTCCTCACAGACAGTCTTAAAAATTCATAATCTTAAAAAAAACTTGTATGCAATCTGACAGTTCAGATCTGTCAGTGTCTTGTCAGTGTCAGTTTGAACTGTCAGATTGCATACAAGTTTTTTTTAAGATTATGAATTTTTAAGACTGTCTGTGGGGAGCTTTACCGATGTCGATTGCTAAAAGTCCGAAATATTACCTAAAAAAGTATTCTTCACGTGGATTTGCTTTTACTAACTTTGATTCGGTGAATCCTAAGCTTTACCATGGCGACTGTTGTAGTGTAGTGATAGGGCAGCAAATTCGAGCCCTATTTACGAACGCATTCGCTTCCCTAGCCTCTACCGCCCAAAGTTCCACAACAGTCCCGTCACCGCCAGCATCTCTCCTGACACAGCTCTTGGCAGTAGCTCAGGCGATCACTGCCTTCCACGTGCAGCCTAGAGTTCAATAGGCTAGCTGTACTGCGGCCTTTTACGGAAATATAATACATTATAGTGGATACTGATGCAACTAAATATTTAAAGAAAAGTTCATTTTTTTTGAAGTGTTAACGAATTAACGATTAACTTTAACTTACGTTAAATTTGTCGAAATGTATCACTTTAACGATTAACGAAGTTAACTTTTTTAGTAACGGATTAGCGATTAACGAAGTTAACTATTTGATTAACGGTGCCCAGCTATGATTTTAGGGTACCAATAATAGAATAGTTTCATTCAGGATTCAGTCCTCGCAGTAAATTTATTTATTTATTTAAACTTTAATTATTGCACAAAAGACAAACTTAATGTACAAAAGGCGAACTTAATGCCATGTGGCATTCTCTACCAGTCAACCTTAAGGCAAAGCAGAGAAGATTGTAGGCGGTGCATTGAAAACAAAAGAACAGAAAAAGAAAATCAGAAATCTAAAACATACTTACATCAAATAATACATAAATACATATAATACATAAATATAATTTAATGATAAATAAATATACTCATATATACATAATTAATATATACATTTTAAACTTGTTAGATAGATACTTAATTCTACTTTGAACTACCAACTTGTACTATTTTATATTATGTGGAACTACCAGCAAAGAAATTACGCACAGATCTTTTGAATGTAGTCTTATTGGGTGCTTTCCTGATGCTAGGGGGAAGACCATTCCAGAGGCGGGCCACCTGAACAGCAAAGCAATTGGACATGAAGCCCGTACGATGAAGAGGGATTGAGAGAGAGAGATTGCCAGTGGAACGAAGATTACGATCACGAGAGGCACCAAAAAAGTGAAACAAGGACTTTAGATATTCAGGGGAGTGAGGGTCATTGAGAATGGAATAGAGTGTGCAGAGCATGCGAATATTCCGCCGTTGCCGAATAGGGACGAGCCAGCCGAGCTGTGTGCGAAATGAGGACACGTGGTCGTATTTCCGGAGGCAGAAGATAAAGCGAATACAATTATTAAGGAGCCGGTCCAAATTATTAAGAAGTTCTACGTTTAAGTCCAGGTAACACACATCACCATAATCGATAATGGGTAAAATCAAGGTGTTGACTAACAATATCTTGGTTTTTACTGGCAAGAAGTGTCTAAGCCGGTTGAGTGCATGAAGGGTGCCAGTAACCTTCCGACTAATCTCCGCAACCTGCGGTCTCCAACTCAGTGTGCAGTCCAAGTACACTCCCAGGTCCTTGACGCTCGGGCTAAAAGAAATAGGAGTGCCATTGAAGTGCACCGGCCTAACCGAATCTAGGTCCAGCTTGGCAAGTTGTCGCGAACTACCCAGGACAATAGCCTGACACTTTGCGGGATTCACAAATAAGCCAAACTTCTCCGACCATCGTTGAACATGTAGGAGATCCCCATTTAATTTATCAATGGCATTTGTTATGTCTGTTACATGGCATTTCTCGTAAAGTTGTAGATCATCCGCGTACAGATGGTATGCACAGCCTAACTCAGGGGTGATAAAGTTTATAAATGTAGAGAAGAGGAGAGAAGAGGAGAGGAGAGAGAATACCACCCTGAGGAACGCCGGTGACTAGGTCGCACCAGTCCGACAAGGACCGGTCAGCTCGGACGGCTTGCTTGCGTCCCCCAAGGTAGGCAGAAAACCATCTTAGAGCTTGGGGCGAAACATTTATATGGTTAAGAAGAGCAAGGAGAATGTCATGATCAACAGTATTAAATGCGTTAGAGAAATCAACTAAAATAAGGACTGTGACCATTTGATCCTCCATGCCCTGTCTTATGTCTTCAGTTACCTTAATCAAAGCACTACATGTACTATGGCTAGGTCGAAAACCAGACTGAAGCGGACTTAGCAATTTGTGTGTATGTATAAAGTTTGAGAGTTGTTTGTGGGCGACAGCTTCAGCGATCTTTGATAGGAAAGGAAGTATTGAAATTGGTCGAAAATTACTAAGCAAAGTGGGGTTTTTAGTTTTAGGAAGTGGGGAAGTTAGGAATTTAATGTTTTGCTTTCATAAAGTGCCCTCCACACCGCTTTTTCGGCCCGTGTCAAAGGAGACGCGAAGCTCGAACTTGCAAGGCTCCACGTTACACAGTAGGTATACTGCTCATGTGTGGAATGAAAATAATTATGATTTATACTGCACTAGATTTTGCCCGTAGCTTCGCTCGCGTTAGAAAGAGAAAAACTAGCCTATGTCACTCTCCATCCCTTCAACTATCTCCGCTTAAAAAATCACAACAATTCGTCGCTCCGTTTTGCCGTGAAGGACGGACAAACAAACAGACACACACACTTTCCCATTTATAATATTAGTAAGTATAAGTTTAGTATGGATTAGAATGTTATGTATGGAAAGATGTTAACGCAGACGCTGAAATAGCCAAAAATCGTGTATTATGGAGGAAAAGGACAAGAAAGGCCGACCCCACTTAAATGGGAAAAGGTCAAGGAAGAAGAAGAAGTTTAGTATGGATTAGGTGGCTTCTTTTTATGATTTAACCAAAGAGCATTGAATCACTACGTTTTAACAATAAAAACAAATGAAAAAAAAATTAAATTCAGTATGATGCCATCGCGCAGTCTGGAGCGGGCTTAAAGCGGGAAATACACACAAGCGACGTAAAGCTAGGAACATACTACGCGGACGTCCGTCGTAAAACGACCGCGACCGCGACCTATCAGTGTGCACGGAACAAAACATCCAGAGAGCCAGATTTCGATCGGACGTCCGTGCGCTCAAGGCCACGTCCGCGTCCGTCGACCGATAGTTTGCACGGTTATGTGTAATGTCATTGTCCAGATTCCCGTCCGCGGTCGATTCACGACGGACGTCCGCGTAGTGTGTTCCTAGCTTAAAGCAAGGAACACACTACGCGGACGTCCGTCGTGAATCGACCGCGGACGGGGATCTGGACAATGGAAATACACATAACCGTGCAAACTATCGGTCGACGAACGCGGACGTGGCCTTGAGCGCACGGACGTCCGATCGAAATCTGGCTCTCTGGATGTTTTGTTCCGTGCACACTGATAGGTCGCGGTCGTGGTCGTTTTACGACGGACGTCCGCGTAGTATGTTCCTAGCTTAAAACAAGTAACGGACGCGCTTGCGTGTGGGTCACGCCTTACCCTGGGCGCACACGGAGGCGACAGTTGCACGGCGACATTTTTTGTCTCTGTCGTTACTACATGCGTCCAAGACAGAGACAAAAAAAATTGTTTGTCTGTAAAGTCGGTTTACGGACGGTAGTTTAACGTGATAACGTCAAACATTACAGTAGTATAGACAGGGGCGGTCAGAGTATAGCAAAAGGGGCCCGATTCTGGGACTTTTTTCACGTTTTTTTATTTATTTATTTATTTATTAAAAATACACAAAAGTTAACAGTATTTCACCAAAGCACTTATGTGGTAATATAATTATGTACATGTTAAATTGACATAAATAAAAGCAAACACACTTAAAAGTTAAACTATGGTTATTACATTAATAACCTAAGGAGTGTAGAGTCTATGAACCTTAAGAGTTTTCTGTAAAACACACCAACACTATCAGCAAATATGTCAATATCGTCTGTCTCCAACATGATGCGGTTAAGAGCAGCTCGGGCTCGAGCGGTGCGCCGGCCGCCGCGAACAGGCGCCGCCGCCGCCGCGCCGGCACCGCGCCCGGCATGCCAACCACCACATTCGCTCTTGGCACTTGCAGCCCCATTCTCTCAAGCACGGATGCGTCATCTACTCTATGGTGAAACAGTTGGCGGTAATGCATAATATGCAGCAGTTTCCGTCTGGTTTCTAGAGTTTGAAGACCAACCATTCCTGTTACGAATAGAGATGGATACATATATGGGTAATATCCGTACAGTCGTTTGTAAATGTGCCTACAGAACTTCCTCTGCACTCTTTCTAGCATAGTGTCTTGTTCTTATTAGAAAGAATGCATTAAAATAAGCATCTTTTATAAATTAAAGTTTTTTTTAAAACCTACTAATTTAGGAGTTAGAGTGGTGCAAAGTTGCAAAATTTTCCCGTAGCATTACTAAGGCGCCAGAGACAGAAAGCGATATCGACGGAGCCCCGCTTATTACAGAAACTGCACAGAATAGGAGCCTTCGTCCGTTTGAAGATACCTAACGAACCTAACCTATACCTATATAAAAGTCGTCATTTTGTATCCTAGACCGTTTGCGAGACACGCGTTAATTTTATTAAAGTGCTAGTGCCATTTACTAATCTTAGAACCCTAATATCTCAGTAAATATTAATGGAGAAGAAAAAGTTTATATAACAAAACATCCTTATTTAAATTGGTTATATTGGTAAAAAAAATCTCTGGCGCCTTAGTAAATACTATGGGAAAATTCGCAACTTCGTACTGCTCTAACTCCTAAATAAGTAGGTTTTTCAAACAACTTCATTCTATAAAAGATGCTTATTTTAATGCAATCTTTCATGTTTTTAAATTACAAACACTCAAAAATAATAAACACGGGCGCGCCATCTGTCGCAGCTGTGGTGCTTTACTCAGGCCACACGCTACAACCATACCGACTTTTGTGTCAAAGTGACAGTCAGAAATGTCAGATTCCACATTGGTCATTAATTTTGGAATCAGCACCCCCTAAAACCTATTTTACGACACCCATGATGCCTTTTGTGTCAAAGTGACAGTCAGCAATGTCAGATTCCACATTGTTCATTAATTTTGGAATCAGCACCCTCTAAAACCCATTTTACGACACCCGTGACGACTTTTGTGTCAAAGTGACAGTCAGCAATGTCAGATTCCAAATTGGTTATTAATTTTGGAATCAGCACCCCTAAAACCTATTTTACGACACCCATGACGACTTTTGTGTCAAAGTGACAGTCAGCAATGTCAGATTCCACATTGTTCATTAATTTTGGAATCAGCACTCCCTAAAACCTATTTTACGACACCCATGACGACTTTTGTGTCAAAGTGACAGTCAGCAATGTCAGATTCCACATTGGTCATTAATTTTGTAATCAGCACCCCCTAAAACCTATTTTACGACACCCATGACGACTTTTGTGTCAAAGTGACAGTCAGCAATGTCAGATTCCACATTGTTCATTAATTTTGGAATCAGCACTCCCTAAAACCTATTTTACGACACCCATGACGACTTTTGTTGTAAAGTGACAGTCAGCAATGTCAGATTCCACATTGGTCATTCATTTTGGAATCAGCACCCCCTAAAACCTATTTTACGATACCCATGACGACTTTTGTGTCAAAGTGACAGTCAGCAATGTCAGATTCCAAATTGGTCATTAATTTTGGAATCAGCACCCCCTAAAACCTATTTTACGACACCCATGACGACTTTTGTGTCAAAGTGACAGTCAGCAATGTCAGATTCCACATTGTTCATTAATTTTGGAATCAGAACTCCCTAAAACCTATTTTACGACACCCATGACGACTTTTGTGTCAAAGTGACAGTCAGCAATGTCAGATTCCACATTGGTTATTCATTTTGGAATCAGCACCCCCTAAAACCTATTTTACGACACCCATGACGACTTTTGTGTCAAAGTGACAGTCAGCAATGTCAGATTCCAAATTGGTCATTAATTTTGGAATCAGCACCCCTAAAACCTATTTTACGACACCCATGATGACTTTTGTGTCAAAGTGACAGTCAGCAATCTGAGGTACTACATATTTGTAATCTGAAAGTAATCAAGTCAATAATTTCAGTTATTTTAAATCGACTATGATTCCGAATTATTGGTAATAGTAATTATTGTATAGATGATTAGTGATTCCTTTATATGTAATGGTAATTTACCGTTTCACTTGATTACATTACAAGTAATCTGACACCCAGTAGTGGATTACAAAGTAAAATCAAGTAATCGTGTAATCCGGAATCGATTACGATTTGCCCATCTCTGCGGCGCTGCTGCAAGTTTTGAGACAGAAGTATATGCTAGAAAGAGATGCAGATATTTGCCACTCACTCTTACCTATAGTTGCGTCTCAAAACTTGCAGCAATAACTTGCTTAACGAGAACAACACACGGGCGCGCCATCTGTCCCAGCTGTGGTGCTTTACTCAGGCCACACGCTATAACCATACCGAGCGCATCGATCAGCCGCTTAGTTCCAACGCGCGCCAATAGATGGCGCAAAAACTATATTGCGAAACGGGACAATGACGTCATCTTTTTCGTGCATGCTGCCCGTAGTAACGAGTTATTAGACGTTATCACGTCAAAATGTCGCCGTGCAACTGTCGCCTCCGTGTGCGCTCAGCCTGACGTATTGGCTAAGGGCCACTTGCACCAACCGCTTAACTCAAGGTTAGTGGGCAGTTAACTGTCAAATTCCATATATTAAAATGGTGGGTTAACCCTCCATTATCGACCCACTTGCACCTATTACTTAACTCGAGTGGGCTCTCATCTGTCAAATTCCATATAAAATGGAACGATGGTGGGTTAACCCTCCATTTTCGGTGTTGCAGGCCCTAAGGAGTTTACAAACACTGTTCTAAATCGGTAAAGATAAAATATTCTGATAACTTTGAAGCAGGCCACGTTTCCGACCAGACTGATTGCTCTTGTATCGATTATTTCATGCTCTCGTTTTAAAACATAGTGTCCCAAGAAAGCTTGGTTATTAGAGAGCACTGAACCTACTACCTACTAACTGTATAAATTAGGGATAGGCTAACCCCCTTATTCATAAACGTTCACTAAAGTTATCAAGCTGTATCAAGCCGATAAAGTTGGTTTGTCCTTTTCTATCACACCAATACGTCAGAAAGGGAAACAAACTTTTCACCACACCAACTGGTAAAGGCTTACTTTGCTATTCGAAAACAGAGCAAAATTGCATTTTATCCACAAGAGTGCAAAGTAATTTCATACAAATTTTAACTTGATATCTTGAGCTGGCTGGTATAATTTACGTGTAAATGATGATTTTCAATCATAAATATTGAATAAATTGATGGATTTGATTTAGTTTGACGTTTTAGTCTGTATTTTGTTCGTGTTGGTGGTGAAAAATTTTGTGTATCACTCGGTGGCAAAGTTTGTTTAACGTTCGTGCCTTGAAACCCTCGCAACGCTCAAGATTCCACTGTTGAACCACTCGCTATTATCGGCTTGATAACTAAATGTACGTTTATGAATAAGGGGGTAAGACTTCTTGAGAGGTGCAGGATTAATTGCATTTTACAGCGGAACCGTTCGACTTTTACAAGCTACTTTTCCGTTAGTTCTATTTCATTTCGCTACATTTCCAAATGAGAATGGGCGGCTCAGATTGGACTGGCCATTAAATATTTAAGAATTCAGTTTGTATAATTACGTCACGACTTATAAAAAGTTGTTATCAGAATATTGTGATCGTGTGTCATGTAAGAAACTAAAAACGGATTTAACAGAAACACTCCATTCATAATTTACAGTAGTTGTTTTCAAAATATTTTATTAACACAATTCATTCAATAACACCAAAGATTATAACATTCTTCTAACATGAACCTAAAATAAAATACAATTTCACCTAATCATATTTACTTACCAATTTATATCATTCAAACATCATTTTGACTATAAGGTATACAGAATAAATATCATATTTGAATGTTATTTCACATAAATTAGTCGTCAGAAGTGTATAATATTTTGCTAAATTTGATTATACGAGCAGCTAGTGTCATATTATATACCCTTCCTTATTCATTCGTTCGCGTAATAGAGAAAAGATCGAAAAGGAAAATAAAACACGTAAACAATTAAGTAGAAACAAAATAATATGGAATGTACAAATCATGTTTATTAACTGATTCCTGGCGTTACAATATTTGTGACTCGCTTTTGAATAAAATTGTCAGTGGTCACTCTCGAGTTAACAATGATAAGCCCAACAGTATAATATAAGGATACATAACACCCAGTATAACACTGAAAGCCAAGCAAGTTCCAAGCCAGGTTTAACCTTAACATTCTCAGCAGACGCGGTACACAGTACCTCGGGGGTTTTAACGGTTTATAAATTATTTTTAAGATAACTCGTTTGGACTTAAATTTCTATTCTAACTGTACATTAGTTTCGCCTTAACGCTAACATAATCTAAACTCGATATCGTCAGTGGAACCGTGATATCCCTAGGATGGTAGGACCGTTCGCGATGGAAGGAACGTGCAAATAATAGTTGATATGTCGAGTGGTGGAACGAAATTCTCCTGTCACCGAAATATAGATCGAGCCGGCAAAGAAATAAATTATATTGTCGTCGCGCGGTAGCGGGCTCCATGATTAACATTTAGATAGTTTCAAAAATATGAATAGAAAATACTGAAGAGTCCTCGTTCGAGGCGACGCAGCCGCAGCATCGGAGCCGCGCCGCCGGAACTATGCAGAGTGCCTCGGGGCTCTATGCTCCGTGCGCGCTACCGGCGACGACTCGCGCGACCAGCATAGCGCCTCGAAGCACGGGCGACGGGAGACGAGCGTGCAGATTTACTGTTTCGTGTAAAGGTAGATGGCTACGATGAGACCGTATAGACCCAACACTTCGGCGAAAATGAGGATGAGGATCATGCCGACGAATAATCTGGGCTGTTGCGCCGTGCCGCGGACACCGGCGTCACCCACGATGCCGATGGCGAAGCCGGCCGCCAGACCCGAGAAACCCACGGCCAGACCGGCGCCCAGGTGGATGAACCCTCTGTAAACAACAAAACACAACATTAATCAACCTGACATCATTTAATACTATTCAAGTTTTACAAACACTTGTTAGTGTTAACTCCTATCATTGCATAATATGATTTGATATGTTTGAATATTTTCATGTTTAAGAAGCCATATTTTACCGTTTAAGTTTAAAGCCTCCGCCACACAGTATAAAGCGTTTTGATAGCGTAGCGTTAGCGGAGCGCAATGATAGCGGTGCGCCGGACGAACGCTGGCGTTCTGCTCGCAATCCGCGCGCATTCCGCTCGCAATCCGCGCTGGTTAGTTCCCGCCGGCGTCCGCTGGGCGCAACGCCAGTGTTCGTCCAGCGCACTGCTATCATTGCGCTTCGCTCACGCTCTGCCAACGCTCTTAAAACGCGCATGTGTGGTCAAGCTTTAATGGTACTTTCTTTTAATACACCATGTTATCTTTGTCAACGTCTCTATGAGAATGTATAATACTACTACCACTATCGTAGGAAGACTTATTATTTCTCAGAATCCTATAAACACAATAACGAAACTTTATAATCCTGTGGTAAAATTATACAGTTGCTTATTGTTTACACAAATGTTATTGCACAGGGTGACCAATATACTGATGAATTCACATTAAATAAAAACAAACTATAAATAAATCTAGGGGAGATTATGTGGGTGAATCAATTTTTTCTTGTCTATTATTGCCATGGTTACGGATGTTACGGTCCCCTGCATGCAGTCCATGTTTGTAGGTGGCAAATTAAGGAAAGGGCTTGTTAACACCAGAAAAATGCATGTTTGCATAGTGTAAGTAGCATATTTTTGCATAAAACCGGCGTGACTCAGGAGACCGTAACCATGGCAATAACAGACAAGAAAAAGTTGATTCACCCATGTGACATTTTGAAGTACAATGTACGACACCATATGGATGAAATTTGCTTCTATATTTATTGAACATCCCTAAAGATATTTGTTATCACTTGTTCATTGATTGGCAGCTTATCAGAGCATTTGACAAGTGCCTGATATACTGAACATTTATATTAATAAAACCAAATGAATAAAAGTTTACAAAAATGACAAACTCAATAGAGGAGTGAAAAGATGTGTGGCACATTCATTAATTTGGATACTATGTATATGTAAAAAAATCTATTATTAAAAGTTGAAAATAATTTTAATTGCAAATTATTATTAAACTTGTTTTCGAGAAACTATGAACTCAGTTATAGTTATTATTATCGTTTATAAATGTGTTCCATTCATGCTAAGCAAGAATCTTGAATGATTGTTTAGATTTCATCATGGAAGCTTACGCACAGACTAGATTCACAAGATAACGGCAATTTACCGGTAATAGCATAAAAAGTGACCTTGAATTATGTCAGCCATAGTGGTTTGTCATGACCAAGGTCTCAGGATGTGAATGTGACATCAGACTCACTGAAGCATAGGAGTCGAGGGCACTTTAACTTTACATTTCCTTCTTACAGTAGATAAAAAGGTATTTCATATTTTTATGGACAAAGGAAAACAGAAATATTTGCATTTTTAACAGAATTTAAAAGAATGTGTTTAGAAGATAATTGTGTTATTTCTCTAAAGGCCACTTGCACCACCCTCTTAAAATCAAGGTTAGTGGGCTGTCAACTGTCAAATTCCATAGAAAATGGTAGGTTAACCTCGGGTTAACCCTCCATTTTCGGTGGTGCAAGTAAGACCATAAGATAACTTTCTAGGTAGCACCAATCACATTGATTTGGGACTCTGTAATAAGGTAGTGAAATTGACAACTGAAGAAACTTGTACTCAAAACTAATATTAATATTTAAAAATAAGTACTTTAAAATCTAACCCCCATATTCATAAAGTACTCTAAAGTTATCAAGCTGATAAAATTCGTTTGTCCCTTTCAGACATATTGGTGTGACAGAAAAGGACAAACGAACTTTATCGGCTTGATAACTTTAGAGTATGTTTATGAATAAGGGGGTAAAGGTTTACCAAGTATGCTGTACAAAATATATGGTACGTTTTCTGACATTAAGGCACAATTAAGTTTTATAATATCCGGTAGAATTTTTTTTTGTAGGTGGTTTGAATTTCATATATGAATGATATGCACTTATAGCTTGTTATTTAGGTTTGTTATTTTCCTCAATTCTATTTAAGTGAGAGAATATTTTATGTTTGGTATTTATTTTTTTATTATGATACACAGTATTTATTCTACTTTTCAATATCAGGTTGTAGAACAGTATAGTTTGGTGCTCATAGACATATTCAATCAATTTTGTCAACTTTAACAATATACCTGTATGTAAATTATGTTGTTGCCCTGAGACAGACATTTTGTCACTATTGAAATGCTTGGGCAAGCTTAAGTGCCATCTCAGTTTAAAAACTATCTGAATGTTACACAAGTAAAGTCAGACCTAGCTTACTCTGCATGTTAATTTTAATGACAAATTGTCATAAAAAATATGATTTTTTCTATAAAGTTGCACAAACTATGTTATGTCAAAGTTGATGCAGACAACTTAGCCAGACTCTTATTTACTCCTAATAAACTAAATAAACAGATCTTACTTGTAGAGGGTGTAACCCATTGTGGGAGACTCCAGGGAGCCAGCGATGAGCACAGCTACCACCAACCCGTAGATGGCAATGATACCCGCCATGACAACAGGAATGATGGACTTCATGATGAGCTCCGGCCTCATCACCGACATGGCGGCAATACCGGTTCCTGACTTGGCTGTGCCATAGGCAGCTCCCAGCGCTGGAATTAGACAAATAAATATTTCAGAACAAGTTTACTTTTCAGTCTTTTTCCTATTAGTTAATTCTCTCTCTGTCTCTTTGTCCTGCCCCTTCAAGAGTAAACAAACCCCTTTCAGTATGCACCACTTTACTGCAACCTGAAACCATTTCATCTCAGCAGTCCTATTGATTTCTAATTGGTGAATTTGACCAAATAATGCACTCATTATGTAAGAAAACATGATAATTCTAAATTTAAAGGTGTTCTTTGAATTCAAGATAAAACTATTAATCTGTTACTGGTATTAGAAACACCGTAATTCTAGATTAAGCTTCTTCACAGTAGTCTACACATGGAGGTTCATCCCTTAGTGCTTAACACTCCATTTCCAATGTTAAATTTACACACTGTACAAGTCCTTGTTAACAAATGTAACTGAGTAGGTACCTAATAAAATAGTCAATAAGTATTGACATGGCAAATTGATACCAATACAGTTGAAGTGAACAGTATCATATTGATATTGTTAAACTAGTAGAATGAATTAGGTATATGGTTCTGATTGGTTGATATAATTATTTCTGTAGTCACAAGACAACTACCTATCACCCTTGACAGCCTTATCAGACGGTATCACATGATGATAAACCATAAACTAAATTAAATATGTTAATGGTTATTATAAGCATTATAACTGTTATAAAGCTTATTGGACTATTGTAATAAGTCCATTAAGTTTATAGTTAACTTCATAAACATATGACTTGTCACATGACGTCCTTAAGTTAGGTCATGTGACATGGATGGTCACATTGTCCAGGATTTCAAGTCATGGGATTTCCTTAACATTAGTCATATGAGCATTAAGTAAGAACAGAATGATAAACAATAGTGTAGTCATTCAAGTACACTTTGAAAGAAAAATGGCTATTTAGTTTGAAATAAGTCATGTGCCTATTGTCCCTGCTGATAATCAAGTCTTATTTCCAAGAATAAAAGGTTGCATGACAAATTAACATTCATTAAGCAAACAGAAGTGATTTAACATGAGCTGGATAGTTGAAAGGAGGCTTTCCAGTCCTTGTACAATTTTGGTTATGTATGTACAGCTACCAACATGGCAAAACTTAATTGTCAATCACATGACCATACTTATGATTCATAATAATCATAACTTGTAATAAAGCAATGATACAATTAACTATTTCGGGAATACGCCCCTCGTTCGTTCCAGACATGCAACCCAGGCTGCGACACTCATCACGCATATTTTCGAATGTCTGTCTGTCGTATGGCACAAGGTGCGGCTATTCCTATAATTAGGACGCCTAAAATAACATCACTTCATATTTTTTATACTTAATCGGTATCTAGGACGGGTAACTATTGATGAGCCTTGTAAAGCATCCAATGATATCACCATGAGAAAGTAACACTTTTCGACAGATCGATAAAAACGAATCTAGACAACAGCCATTCTAAAACAAGTTACACAGAATCTCTTACCGCTAAAGATGATAGCGGACGCCGCCCCCATAACTCCAAAGAAGGGTCCATAGATGGGACTTTCAGCCGACATTTTGGATTAGTGTGGGAGTATTTACAGGTCCCAAAAACTGTGATGACTATCTGCACACACTCACTCCACGGAACTACTTTAGCACAGACAAATATGGCCCAAGCCTTACAGACTCGATAGAATGGGTCATATGACGATTGATGTTCAAGGCAGTGTTCGATATGCCCCAAGTTCTGATTGGCTTTCATACGTCATTTCCGAAATGCGCGTCCAATCCTGAGCTGAAGATTTTGCAGCGTTCTGACGTAGATCATCGATATGGATCGCTGGCCAGCAATATCCGTCTGCGCATGTACACTTTAACAAAATGCCATCTTTTTAAGTTATACACTATTCAATAGAAGCAAAATTTTTAACAAAAACCTATAAATAAAAAGAAAACTATATTTTAAATAGCATTTGTAATCAGAATAATAATTGAGAATATATTTTTAATTAATGAGATAATGTATTGAACTTAATGGTCTTACCATATAGAAATTGGCTACCATTTTGGTAGTTTTTTGGTGTTTCGAGTTTAGACTTGAAACCTAGTGTTTCGAGTCTAAGATAGAGTCTATAGGAGACTTTTGAGTCTAAATTAGAAGAACTCGATCCGTTTAAAAACGTAAGTTTTTAAACCTATGATGATAGCTTTAAATCAAATCCAATATCGTTTTATTAAATAAAATTGCAAGTTCTTTGAAAAGATCTTCGGATCTTCGGTCTCAATAGTCAAAATTATAATTTCAAAGATCTTCAGTCTCAACAGTCAAAATTATAATTTCTCTGTCTCTAAACAGAGTCCAGTCTTAAAAATAGTTAAAGACCCGAAGTGTCACACAATATTAGCAGTTACTGTACTATTCAAGTCAAGTCGTACAGTTAGCAGTTGGATATTATTCGGTCTTATAATGTCTTTGTACAAGATGGATTGAAGTAAACCGATTATTTAGGTAATTATTGAAGATATGATACGTGATGATTATTTTGAAATAAGTTATCAGAATTAGGTTCCCATGAAAGCTATAGCTACCCTTGTTTCGCTTTACCTGTTCCTTCGTTTGTTTTCTGTGCTCATGTTTTGCACAGTTTTATCAAAGTGTTGAAAATAAAAGACGATGAAGTGAATACCTAATTAAAAATACTAATTGACTTGTAAGCGTGAATGACGCTAATATGGATTATTGTAACATTAAGCGGGGGTTTGAATTTTCACTCTAATTTTCAGCCTGCAAATTTATATTAAGTAGGTAACTAAATAAACAATCTGTAGGGTTGTAAAACTATGAAAGATTTTGTATAATAATAATGAGGATGAATGAACTCCAAATATAAGGAAGTCTAATATAATCTAAAACGATTATACGTACATCTTCAGGAGTCCTTTTAATGCTGAGGATCCTGAGATCATGTCCTTCTATTGAATATCGGTTTCATGCTATGGGCTTTTGTTTCTCGCTATGCGCATGGCCTCGTGTTGTTTTAATTGCATAGGTGCAGTAATTTGAACACACCATCCAGCAGGGGAAGGGGGCTGAGGTCTCGTGCCTTCAATTTTGTCCGTCAGTATTATTCTTTCCAGGCAGGTTATCCGGTGGGTGACGTGAGAGGAGCCTGAACTGTGCAAGAAATTGGCCCTAGCATATTGTTTGACAACCGGCATTTTATGGGTAGCTCGT
Organism: Leguminivora glycinivorella; assembly: GCF_023078275.1. NCBI lineage: Eukaryota > Metazoa > Arthropoda > Insecta > Lepidoptera > Tortricidae > Leguminivora > Leguminivora glycinivorella. Next base: position 18,376,604 of record NC_062978.1, read on the forward strand.
AGCTCCTCCAGTAAGATCAAAAAATCAAAATCAAAAATCAAAATAATTTATTCAGCAAATAGGCCACAGGGGCACTTTTACACGTCACATGTACATATTTAGAAAATATTTAAAATTGAATTGAAATTACAATTGATAGTTTAGTTTAGTTTAGTTTTATTTATTTCATAATGATAAATTACATTATAAATTATGCTATGTTAACCTATACGAATTTACATTATGATCGTCAATATAATTATTTCACATGCATTCATTCAATTGTATAATATCAATAATAATAATCAAAACAAAAGGAGTTAACATAAAATCGAATTCAAACTAAAAAAATTAATACATAATGGAATACATTTCAAATGAACAAATCTAATAGGTGGGTATAGATATCTCATAATAATGATCGTCATATTAAAACTAAGAGCATTAATTAAGAAAATCACAATGTCGAATAATATAAATTTGACATAACATAGGTAGTACTGTCAGTTAATACAGTTTTAATTATAAATTCATGTAATCATTCACTGAATATAACGGATTATTCAATAAAAAGTTCCTCAATTGACGTTCAAATGCTTCGTCAGATATTTCAGTTCGTATTTCGGCGGGTAGGCGTTCATAATAAGTTGGGCCTATTACACGGGGATTCTTACATGAAAGTGCCATGCGACGCGGCACTGTCCGCAGTCTTCCCGTCGATCTGATTTGTTTGCCCATAACTTCAACACGCTTGAACATAGGCAAGTTTTTTCTGACAAACATCAAGACTTGGAACATGTATAGCGAAAAGTGCGTCATTATACCAAACTTTTTAAAAAGTTCTTTACAGTGGTGCATTTGTTTTACCCCAGCCAGTAAACGGATTGCACGTTTTTGTAGAATCAGTACTCGCCCGGCATCTGTGGAATTTCCCCAAATCAATGTACCGTATGACATCAAGGAGTGAAAATGCGAAAAATAAACAGTTTTAAGTGACTTCCCTGATATCAGAGGTTGTAGTTTTTTCAATGCAAATATGGAACTACTTAACCTGTTACAGAGCTGATCGACATGGCACTTCCAATTCAGATTTGAGTCAAGTATAAAACCCAGAAATTTTGTTTCCTTACATAATGGCATTGGAACACTACTGATCCACGGCGGTATTGAGGTGCTGCGACCAGAGAACATCATCACATTGGATTTAGATATATTTAACAGTAGGCCATTTGACGAAAACCATGTCTTTAATTGGTCACAAGCTTCATGTATTTTCTCAGCTAACTGCTCGTGTGTTTTTGCCCTAACAACAACAGTGGTGTCGTCTGCAAATAACACCGATAGCCCATTTGTGATGGCAGAGGGTAGATCGTTGACAAACAATAAAAAGAGTGTATTTCCAGCTGCTGACCCTTGAGGGATACCTAAATTGATATTGCCAGTATCTGAAATATGTTTTTGGCCATTTAGTGACATTTGAACCACTTGTCGACGACCAGACAAGAATGATGCAAACAATCTGTGCGCGGACCCATTTATGCCATACATACTTAATTTATTCAAGAGCAGATTATGGCTAATGATGTCAAAAGCCTTAGACAAATCGCACAGTATGGCAGCCATCTTGTACCTATCATCTAGACCAGTCAAAATGCAGTCGACGATTTTGTGTGCTGCAGTAGTAGTGGAGCGTTTTTGTCTATAGGCATACTGGTTGTCGGTGAGTAAATCGTTCTGTTCTAAGTAGGTCATTAGGGACGATGACAAAATGGACTCCACAATTTTCGAAACCGTAGGTACGATAGTTATGGGCCTGTAGTTGTTTACGTCACTCCTATCACCCTTTCCTTTATAGACCGGACACACACGTGTATTTTTAAGCACATTCGGGTATATTCCAATTTGAAAAATGTCATTAACTAAAACTACTAATATGTCAGATAAAATAGGCCAAACACTTATTAAGATGTTTAAAGACATGTCATATATATCCAATGTGGTACTGGTCCTTAATATTGATTTTATAGTGTTATCCAGAAGCTCACGTGTAACAATAGGGAGTGCGAATGACGGCATATCAGTGCTGCCCAAGTGCCCACCGACGTACTGCTTGGACAAGTACTCATCACTGCTTATTGCATGTTTCTTAGCGATGTTCAAAAAGTGTCTATTGAATGCATTTGGAACCTCGCCATAGGACATATAAGTATCATCGTATTGATTTTTTATGCATACCGGCTGAGAAGTTGATTTTTTGCCTATCTCCTCATTTACAATCCTCCACAGTTCTTTTGAAGGGTTCGTGCTTTCTGCCAGTCTGGTTTCGATATGATTTTGACGGGCGCGGAGAGTCTCAGACTTAATGAGCCGAGAGTAATGGTCTATACAGTCCGATATGATTGTATTATTTGGATACTGACGTCGCAGTTCGTGAAGGTCACGGTGTTTTTGCATGTATTCAAACAGCTCGTCAGTTGCCCACGGAACAGGAGATTTATTTTTGGATCTTAATTTTTTAATAGGAAAATGCAAATCTATATAATAAGTCAACACATTAAATAATTTGTCAAATTTAGAATTAATGTCAATATTGCAATCATAAATAAAATTAAAATTATAATAAGAAATGTCCGTATAGAATGAATAAATAGATTCGGTATTAAATAATCGACGTTCAAATATTTGATTTGCTTCGGATTTTTGAACCTCACTTTCTAAAGTAAACACAAACCGCTGCGCGTTGTGATCGCTGATAGCAGTGTCCACTGGCGATACGGTTAGGCAGTCGCGCGCATAGTTCGCTAATCCGCAGTCGATGGATGACGCACTTTCGTCCGTTACGCGAGTGGGAAAAGTTACAGTGTTCAAACATCCAAAACAACCAAGTATATCGTCAACCTGCCGTTTTGAACTATTGTCAGATAAGTAATCCACATTTTGATCTCCGACTATGAGGAACTTTTTATTTTCGTCAGTTATCTTACTTAATAAAAATTCAAGTTTTTCCAAATAAATGTCGAAGTCGCCATTACATGTCCTATATAATACAATAATAATCAAACGGTAACAAGGTATTTCAACAGCAGTAAATTCTATGTGGTATGGGACACAAATACTATGAAGGTCGTTGCGAGGTATAAAGTGAACATCGTCCCGTAAGAAAACAGCTACCCCGCCGTGCGCAGCTGCGCGAGCGCGGCAGTAGCTGTTTGCGAGCGTGTACCCACTTAACTTAATGAATTCTAAATCACATTTACGACACCAAATTTCACTTAATCCAAGAACGTCTGGATTTTGATTACAACATAATATAACATATGTTTTCTACAAATCGATCGAACATTCTGGTGAATAATAGTAAAGTGCATGTTCTGGCGCGTTTACACGATGTTAAAATACGTACTCCAACCCCCGTCGATCGAACATTCTGGCACATCCAGACGGAACGATAGTAAATGACTACCAGCTGTTGTATACTAATTCTAAGATACTATTATATACTAATTCTAAGTTTTAACTAAAGTTAACTCTATACAATTAATTAGAGATGTAGAAGGTCTCTAAATGTCGAATTACAACCAAGAACTAATATAAAAAGTACAAATACAAAAAAAAGTCTAAAATTACTTTAGAGGTGCAAATGACTCTAAATGTTACAACTAAAGATAAAATGTATACTTACTTAATCTAATTCTCCTTAGAGATGTATATGGTCTCCAAGAGTCAAAATCATATATTTAAAATATTCACTAAAAGAAAGGAAACAAACGAGAACCGAACAGTGTCCTAATTTAATAAAAATTAGAATTAAAGTTACTAAGTTATAATAGCCCCAGTAAACTTAAACAGACCGGTCTTCACAGACGGCACCCGTTCACGAGTATAAGAACTAATTGGTACGTGTTGGTAAAAGCCGGCGCCAGCACCATATTTGAAACACGTTTACCTTAAATGTTTTAATTTATTTGACTATTTATAAGTACTTACAGAAAGAATAATCTTGCTTGTACTGAATTTTTACTTTATTTTAAGAGTTCCATTGCCAGTTTTGTCGTTGACTAAACTGGCACTGGCATTATTCGTTTATTAATAAATATGGTACTTTAATTAATTAATTTTAATCATTTTAATCAATCATGATCCTCCTTACGTTATCCCGGCATTTTGCCTCGTCTCATGGGAGCATGGGGTCCGCTTTGACAACTAATCCAATTTTAATTCAATGAGTATGAAATATTGAAATTAGTAGTTTTTGCTATTTTTTTCTGGCTACACTAACCACGTGCGTTTGACGACTGTCAACACTGACAGATGACAGCTCAAAAACATTGAATAGAACATGCTGCTTTTGCCGCATTTTAGCAAAACTTATGATTAAATGTTTATTTAATAACACAGAAAATATATCGAATACGAAATGAAATTTAATTACAAGGTTGGTTACTTTATTCTATCTCTTAACTTACAATTTGCTGGTAAACATTTAATGTTATACTTGTATTCTGTGTATTTGTTTTGACAAATCTACAAATATAGAGGACCCCATTTAGCTATTGATTATATTGGACTAATATTGGGTCATAATTTCATATATTTTTTAGCTACTCTCTCCCATGTAACTATAAAAACTCATGATTTATTTATTGGTAAACAAGACCATAACATAACCTATAATCTTTTTCATTTTAGTTTCAAAACCTTCTGGGCACGGTGTACCGGCGCGGCGACATCCTTTTCATGAACAATGGCAACTGTGTTGTCAGCCCAGTGGGAAACAAAATAACTATATACAACCTTGTACAGTAAGTATTGACTGATCAATTTTTAACCCCGACGCAAAAACGAAGGGGTGTTATAAGTTTGACGTGTCTGTCTGTCTGTCCGTCTGTCTGTCTGTCTGTCTGTCTGTCTGTTTGTCTGAAACGGAAGAACCGATTTAGATTTTGTTTTTTTTTGTCTGAAAGCTGAGTTACGGGAGTAACATGTTTCATGAAAATCGGTCCACTATGTTGAGGTCGGGGTTTTTTCAAAATTTTAATTTTTACAAATATACCCCAATGCATGCTGGTTTTTAACCCCCGACGCAAAAACGACGGGGTGTTATTAACAACCATGATGAATTTTGGTTTCCCATGCTAAATGATTACTGTGACTAGTACTGTAGCTTATTTTTTTGATATGTTTTTGTTTTGATTATATGTGACAAAATGTTGCTGTTGGAATTTAAGATGTACTCAAACACCCTTATTCCAGATAAAAAAACAGATAGTGGAACCAAGTGGATAGTGGAAACTGAAACTGATGAACTGTTATTATCGGACCTCATCAGTAGTTAGTAACTACTTCTTTTTTATTTTAGAAAAATGTTAGTATCAGTTCAAACTCCATTCTATTAGATATCTCAGACCTTTTTTTTAAACATTGGGGAAATGCATTTACGCCTGCCATCCAGTCCGGGACCAGGGGCGATGACGGACTAACCAGGAGGACTACCGTCTAAAACCACCAACAAATTCCATCTCCGCTCTTGGGTGGAGTGTCGCAGGGTCACTATAAGCATTCCATCACATACACCATGGGGGGCGGCCGCATTGTAGTTTGGGCGCCAGTTGGGCAGGCACCCCCATTCGCGTGGGCGTTTAGGCACGGGTTCTGCCCCGGAGCACCACGCAGCCCGTTACGGTGGAGGCATCAGGTGCGCATATGCGTGCGCCTGGCTCTGCCGTCGACGGCGGAGTGGGTGCGCGTCAGGGTCGTCTCAGACCTAGGAAATAAACCCGAAATTCACACCTGATTGTTTTAACATTTAATTCTTACTAAAGCAGAATGCTTTACTTTTTTACAGAAATAAAAGTGTGACCCTGCCCGTAGAGAGTCACTACAACTACACAGCATTAGATGTTTCTCCCAATGGTGCTATATTGTTGGCAGTTAATGAACGTAAGTTATCACTTATCAATAAAATTATATATCCTATGGCTATACAGGGTGGAACATTACAATGTACTATCCCTGAAATGGGATATAGTGTAGCCTTAGGACTACATTTTTCCACTGTAAACTATGCAATTTAGTTTAACTATTTTAAAGTTACAGCCTTTTTAAATGTATGGAAAAAAGAACTAGGTGCTATTTGGGTTAGCACTCAGTCCTATTTTATAAAGCTAAGCAAAAACAAACGTTCTTTTTACTAATGATTCAAATTCAATTGAAGATTGATGTATACTACAAGTACATAAATATATTATAAGCTGTTTTTTTTCAGAGGGTGAAGCACAAATGATAAGTCTTCAAACCTGCAATGTGGTACAAAGATACAAGTTTAAGCAAGAAGTTGCCGCAGTGCGGTTCAGCCCGGACGGGAAGTACTTTGCTGCTTGTTGTGCTGACACTGGTATGGTTTTTACTTTTAATTAACTTTTATGTATGTATTTATAAATCTATTCTAGTTATTGCGGATTCATTAAAACACATAAAGGGCCATCAACCACAGTTAACAGACACGTCAACATGTATAAATGAACTCCGCGGACAATAAACAATATTCAACAAAATAATTAATTTGACTTAACTGTGGAATGTTGTTCTATCTTTTTTACATGTAGAAGTGTTAGAAGACTTGCCAAACCACTTTATGCTGTAAGAGACCATTGTTTGCAACCAAAATTGATTATTTAAGATTTTTTCCCGAGCGGACACGGACACTGTTAGCGGGTCGTATACTTGGGCGCTACTGATCGGTGTCGCACGCGTTCAAACTTTTATAAACCTGATTTGTCGTATGCTTGGTGACCGCGAGTCGCCCTGTAAGGGCCATCTTGTTGTATTGATCTGTGCGTCAACATCATGCAGCATAAGTCTATGGAAATTCCCATATAAACAATCTGCGAATGCTTAATTTTTTATGGATTGGCAACTCACAGTACTCACAGTAAGTATTATTTTCCGATAAAGACAATATAAATTTCCAGTCATAAAGGTCAAGATGAATAATCACTATAAGAAATCAAAATGGTTAACAAAAGGAATACGTAAGTCTTGTAGTATTAAGAGAAATTTGTACTTGCGATATAAATTGTCAAAAACAAACAAATTATATAATAGAACTCAATTCAAAAATTATAGCAATGTATTAAAAAAATGTATTATTAAGTCACAAAAAATCAGCAACACGAATTATATATCTTGTAATAAAAATAAATGTAAGGCTACATGGGACATAATATCGGCCTTATCGAGTGCAAAAAGTCATAATGAAATTGACTCTTTGAATTTTAATAATATGACATTTAATAATCCAAAAGATATTTGTAATTTAATTAATGATTATTTTATTAACATCACCACAACAAAATCTAATGTGAATAGAAAGGCATTAAATGTAACTAATAATATTAATAATTATTCCTCTTCAATATTTTTAATACCTACTGATGCCAATGAAGTATTTAAAATCATACTGTCACTTAAAAGTAGTAGAAGTTCTGGGTATGATGACATTACAACATATATCCTTAAGCTGATTGCACCATGGATATGTCACCCTATGGCACATATTATTAATCTTTCATTCGAACAAGCGGTTTTTCCTGAGCAGCTTAAGCTGTCCGTAGTAAAGCCCCTATTTAAAAAAGGAGACCGTAAAGACCCAAATAATTATAGACCAATAACAATTGTTCCAGTTATTTCCAAAATAATTGAGAAAGCAATGTGTAAAAGACTAACTGGATTTTTAGAAAAAAACGGTCTAATACAGGCAGAACAATATGGCTTTAGAAGAGGACTCTCCACTGAGTTAGCTTGCTTTAATTTAGTCAAATATATATCTGAAAGTTTGAATAGCAAATGTCCAATATTGTCAATATTCTTAGACTTAAGCAAAGCGTTTGACTGTGTTGAACATGGTAAGCTCCTTGCAAAGCTTGAATGCTATGGGATCAGAGGCGTTGCACTCGAATGGATAAAAAGTTATTTATCACAAAGGAAACAGTGTACTGAAATAGTCAAATTAGAAAAAGTAGGTAGGAGTTATGTTAAAACCAAATACCGGTCAGATTTTCTTGATGTAAAACTGGGCGTCCCCCAGGGGAGTAACTTAGGTCCTCTATTGTTTTTGGTCTACATCAATGATTTGCCTCAAGCTATCTCGCATAAGTGTATACTATTTGCCGATGATACAACTTTATTAATAAAATAAATAATTAAAAAATTAAAAACACGACTGCGGTTTTAAAGCGAACTGAAAAGATGAAAATAATCTTTAGATATGCTGGTCAGTTAACTTGATTAATATAAATTAGAATAATGAGTGTTTAGTCAGGTACATAAATAGCTAAAGCAAAAGTTAATGCCCATGGAGGATATCGTGACCGTACCTGGATATTTTATTTCGATTGCAGTCGGGGGACAATGGACAAAAACCTAACAAGAAGGTCCCCCGACTGCAATCGAAATAAAATATCTAGGTACGGTCACGATATCCTCCATGAGCATTAACTTTTTCTTTAGCTTATTTATGTACCTGACTAAACACTCATTATTCTAATTTATATTAATCAAGTTAACTGACCAGCATATCTAAAGATTATTTTCATCTTTTCAGTTCGCTTTAAAACCGCAGTCGTGTTTTTAATTTTTTAATTATTTATTTTATTTCTTACATTTTAGTGACTACACAAACGAACCATAATTATTTTATTTAGGTCATAGTGTTGGCTCTTGATATTTTAGCATGAAAGGGTGTAGGTAACTTTATTTAACGGCATTCGCTTTTAGACGCTTGTACTTTTGTTCTGTGCTTTAAGCACTGACAACATACCTATTGCATAGCCATAAATCGGCTACGGAGGACAGAGAGAATGGCACACCGTAACAACAACACTCTTTCCCACACAAACAGATCCTTCACTTGCCCGCAAAACTACAAATACTTACGCTTTATTTAACTAATACCTAGTTACCACGTAAAACTCAGCAGAATAGTAGTGACGCAGCCCTGGCCCGGCGTTGGACCGCGTACTTGACCTCACTCGACTCTAACTATAAGGCCTTCAACCACGTGCGTCGGGCTTCGCCCGACTCTATGTATGAGGGCGGCTTGGGCGCGCGGCCTTCAACCGAGTGCGTCGGGCTTCGTCCGACTCTACGTATGAGCCTTGGGCGCCCGGCCTTCAACCGAGTGCATCGGGCTTCGTCCGACTCTACGTATGAGCCTTGGGCGCCCGGCCTTCAACCGAGTGCGTCGGGCTTCGTCCGACTCTACGTATGAGCCTTGGGCGCCCGGCCTTCAACCGAGTGCGTCGGGCTTCGTCCGACTCTACGTATGAGCCTTGGGCGCCCGGCCTTCAACCGAGTGCGTCGGGCTTCGCCCGACTCTATATATGAGGGCGCCTTGGGCGCTCGGCCTTCAACCGCGTGCGTCGGGCTTCGCCCGACTCTATATATGAGGGCGCCTTGGGCGCTCGACCTTCAACTGCGTGTGTTAGTTATAGTAAAAATAATAAGCTATAAAGTATAAATTATTGAAAGATGTTAAATGATAAATAAAAATAAAGTAATTATTATTGTGGTTTTATTGAAAATAAACATATGGGTATGTTTTTAAATTCGTATAACTGTATTTGTACCACCTTTGTACATAAAAACATTAACAATATTAACAACATGTCAAACATGTATACACCTGGTTCAACACAAATCAAAATAACGTAAACAAAGTAAATATATGAATATTCTTTAAAATAGTCTGATGGAAAGAGGATATAACAAAAACCAGGTTTATACACCTTAATTTATAAAATATCTCAATAAGCAGAATTACATTAATATTAAGCAACATTTAAATATTATTATTTTCTTTACTAAGCAATAAACCAATATGTTAATAAATAGCAAATCAATATCTACTATAAGAATAATTTCATTTCATTTAAATCACAGCAATATAGAAATCAATAAAATGAAGCATGATCGTACCTCTTGTTGTCTTGTCGCTTAACCAGAACAAAGTCTGCCCGAGAACCGAGCTACCTGGCCTTTTAAAGCCTTTAGAACAAGGAGCAACCATGCTAGTATGACCAGTTATCACTGTTATCAGTTAACCATCTTTTAAATTGATGGACAATACATTATGATCACAATTATCATCTTTACGAAACTTCAAATCACATAAGATATTTGTTTTCTTAGATTACATTACAGTAAAATACAATTAAATTATAGATAGGAATAATAAACACTAAACTGAAACATCAACGTCCAAGTAACCAAATTGTGATACTAATAATGAGGGTAGTTTACAATTCTGAAATGTTACTATGACACAATCTTTAAACATAATGAGGTTTTATAAATCTGTAAGTATGTGTAGGTGTTTGTATTGTATTGTATTATATTAGATAGAAAGCTATTGCAAATATAATCTATCACGTGCATCGGGCTTCGCCTGAATCTATGTATGAGAGCGCCTTGGGCGGCCGGCTCTTAACCGAGTGCGTCGGGCTTCGCCCGACTCTATATATGAGGGCGCCTTCGACCGCGTGCGTCGGGCTTCGCTCGACTCTATGTATGAGGGCGCCTATGGCGCCCGGCCTTCAACCGCGTGCGTCGGGCTTCGCCCGACTCTATGTATAAGGGCGCCTTGGGCGCCCGGCCTTCAACCGCGTGCGTCGGGCTTCGTCCGACTCTATGTATGAGAGCGCCTTGGGCGCCCGGCCTTCAACCACGTGCGTCGGGATTCGCCCGACTCTATGTATGAGGGCGCTTTGGGCGCCCGGCCTTCAACCGAGTGCTACGGGCTTCGTCCGACTCTATGTATCAGGGCGCCTTGGGCGCCCGGCCTTCAACCGCGTGCATCGGGCTTCGCCTGAATCTATGTGTGAGAGCGCCTTGGGCGGCCGGCTCTTAACCGAGTGCGTCGGGCTTCGCCCGACTCTATATATGAGGGCGCCTTCGACCGCGTGCGTCGGGCTTCGCTCGACTCTATGTATGAGGGGGCCTATGGCGCCCGGCCTTCAACCGCGTGCGTCGGGCTTCGCCCGACTCTATGTATAAGGGCGCCTTGGGCGCCCGGCCTTCAACCGCGTGCGTCGGGCTTCGCCCGACTCTATGTATAAGGGCGCCTTGGGCGCCCGGCCTTCAACCGCGTGCGTCGGGCTTCGTCCGACTCTATGTATGAGAGCGCCTTGGGCGCCCGGCCTTCAACCACGTGCGTCGGGATTCGCCCGATTCTATGTATGAGGGCGCTTTGGGCGCCCGGCCTTCAACCGAGTGCTACGGGCTTCGTCCGACTCTATGTATCAGGGCGCCTTGGGCGCCCGGCCTTCAACCGCGTGCGTCGGGCTTCGCCTGACTCTATGTATGAGAGCGTCTTGGGCGGCCGGCTCTTAACCGAGTACGTCGGGCTTCGCCCGACTCTATATATGAGGGCGCCTTCGACCGCGTGCGTCGGGCTTCGCCCGACTCTATGTATGAGGGCGCCTTGGTCGCCCGGCCTTCAACCGAGTGCGTCAGGCTTCGCCCGACTCTATGTATGAGGCGGCTTGGGCGCCCGGCCTTCAACCGAGTGCGTCAGGCTTCGCCCGACTCTATGTATGAGGGCGGCTTGGTCGCCCGGCCTTCAACCGAGTGCGTCAGGCTTCGCCCGACTCTATGTATGAGGGCGCCTTGGTCGCCCGGCCTTCAACCGAGTGCGTCAGGCTTCGCCCGACTCTATGTATGAGGGCGGCTTGGGCGCCCGGCCTTCAACCGCGTGCGTCGGGCTTCGCCCGATTCTATGTATGAGGGCGGCTTGGGCGCCCGGCCTTCAACCGCGTGCGTCGGGCTTCGCCCGATTCTATGTATGAGGGCGCCTTGGTCGCCCGGCCTTCAACCGCGTGCGTCGGGCTTCGCCCGACTCTATGTATGAGGGCGCCTTGGGCGCCCGGCCTTCAACCGCGTGCGTCGGACTTCGTCCGACTCTATGTATGAGGATGCCTTCAGCGCCCGGCCATGGACCGCGTGCGTCGGGCGTCGCCTGATTCTAAGTATGAGGGCGCCTTCGGCACCCGGTCTTGGACCTCGTCCGTCAGGCTGCGCTCGACTCTAAGTATGTGGGCGCCTTCCGGCCTTCGGCCTCATGAAATTGGTCAATATGCTATCTCAGGCTCGGAATAAATAGCTTTGAATAGGTAACTGTCAGATATATACAAACTTTTAAAAAAAGTTGAATCTATACACCAAATTATACGCGAGTCCCAGAAAACTACCAGTACCTAATGCCAAATGATCTACAACTACAGATGAATATTATACTATGCGTAATGAGATTCTTCTAATCGTTATTCGGCCAAAGAAGCCGTCGGCGAATCGCTGTTGGCGTGCCGAAAATGATTGTATTTTTTCTCGGAAAATCAGTCGGGCACCTGCTTTGATCTGTAAATCGACGCAGATTTCTTTTGTGTCTTTATGATCGTATTGCCTAATAAACAGACGTAAATGTACCTAGATTAAATTTTAACGTTTTCAACCCTATTTGCGCGATTCTTAGTCTATTAACTATTAGGTCCCCGAATAACACCTACTGTTATTCCGAATACCTATATTTTCTATTATCCTCTATCTAAAGTCTTTATTTTAATGTCTCATTCAATAATATTTGTTTTTATTAGATTTGTTTAAGTTACATATTTTGAAAACTCTTAATCTCTCAAAACAAGACATAAACGCATATAATGTGTATATATTATTAATCGCCTTTAAAAGCTCTTCATTTTGATACCCCACTCGATAGGTTTGCAAAAAATTGTTTTCTAAAGTTTGCGCATTATGACGTAATACGCCCGCCATATTGAATTTTAAGTGACGTCACATATCCTATGTTCATTGGGGTGACGTAAGGATTCCAATGATACATCATTCATTTAAATCGGTTAAGGCATACAGAAGTTATGGTGGAACAAAGAAACTCACATACATACATACTTACATACTTACAAACATGAACGCTGAAAACAATACACTCTTTTTTTTGGGGCAGTCGTGTAATAAGGGGTGATAACGCTGATACATACGAAACCGTCGTAAATAATGCATTAGTTGACATTAACAATTGGACATGTAAAAATAATTTAAATATCAATATGGCAAAGACATTTTTTATTCAATTCTACTCATATAATAGTGATCCAATTAAATTAAATATCAATTATAATAATTTATCAATATCCAAATGTGATAATATTAAGTTTTTAGGTTTATTCATTGACCAGCATCTCAACTGGAAGGTACATGTAAATGCTGTGTGTAGTAGACTAGATAGGTTTGTCTTTGCGCTAAGAAAATTAAGAAATACAGTAAATTTTGAAGCAGCGGTCACAGCCTATCACGGCGTGGTATCTTCAGTTCTAAATTATGGACTATTACTGTGGGGAAATTCTGTTGATTTCGAACGAGCATTTATATTGCAAAAGAAATGTGTCCGTGCAATAATGAAAGCCTGGGTAATGGATACCTGCCGGCCACTATTTCAGAAATTAAAAATATTACCACTGCCTTGCATGTATATTAAAAAAGCACTGTTGCTTGTAAAAAGCCGTCCAGACTTATTCCATATGAGATCGGAGTATTTCTCAAGCCAAAGAACCCAATACCAAAACCTTCTATACCAACCTCGGTGCAACTTGGATATATATAAGAAGAATGCGTACAACATGTGCATAGTTATTTATAATAGTCTTCCCGATACTATTAAGACACTAAATGCTCTAGAGTATAAGAAGAAAGTCACCAGTTTTCTTCTAGAACACTGTTTTTACAGCGTGAAAGAATATTTAGAATATGATAGTTGATAGAATTAGAATAATTAAAATTAAAATATTAAGCATGTATTACGTTGTGAATCTTTTATTATGAATTATGTTGTTGAAATGGAATTGTATAAATTTTGATGATTAAACATTGTTAGATGTTTGTGTTGTTAGACTCCTCTTTCACAAGCAGCCTGTTGATGCCTTCGTGCGTTCCGGTGACTACTGCGTTAGTCAGCAATGTTGGTTACAGTATACTTGTATTAGTGGTGCTTTGAAATCAAATAGAGCGATTGCTACGGCAGAAGGGTCAAGGAACTACCAAAAAAAGGAACAAATGAAAGTCTACGACATTTATCCCGTTGTAGTGCATAATCAACATTCAAGATCATACATGACTATTATGACTTACCTGAACTTAAGGACGTGTTTGTTATGAGTAAAAATCACCGTCTTAGAGGCCACAGCTTGAAAATTACTCGCGTTCCCAGCACAAGCAATCCTAGAAAGCACTTCCTATCAAACCGTGTCGTACGCGAGTGGAATAAACTACCAGAAACAGTGATAAGTGCTCCCTCAGTGAACAGTTTCAAAAACAGACTTGATAAACATTTAAAACTAAAATATAAACATTAACTATAGAACAACAAGTGCAGTGATATACACGCATCAGGTTAGGTTTTTTTATAATGTGTTTATATGTTTTTTTATATTGTTTTGTATGTGTTTTTGTATTTTACTTTTATATCCATATTATAAACAGCCTAGCCTAAGAAAGAAAATAAATACTGAGAATAATAATCATAAAATGTGTTTATATATTCCAGTGTTCATCATGACGGCCCCTTGCCACTTCACCGGCGAGTTCCGTTCGTTCGTGATGAAGCGAGTATTCCGGCACGCCCGGGACGACGTGACGTGTCTCGACTGGTCGGCGTGTTCTCGCCTTCTCGCCGTCGGCTCCAAAGATACCTCTACTAAAATATACACTGTGGATTACTTGGATAATCTGAATATGTACTCAATGGGCGGACATACAGACAAGGTACATTTTTGAAATTCCATAATCCATCCTGTATCAAACTTTATGTAAGGCCAGGGTAATGTGACGCGTCTGGAACGATCGGCGTGCTCCCGCCTTCTCGCCGTCGGCTCCAAAGATACCTCTACTAAGATATACCTGATATACACTTGATTACTTGGATAATCTGAATATGTACTCCATGGGTGGACACACAGGAAATGTACGTTTTTGAAATCCTATAATCCATCCTGTATCAAACTTTACGTAAGGCCAGGGTAATGTGACGCGTCTGGAATGATCGGCTTGCTCACGCCTTCTCGTCGGCTCTAAAGATATTTCCACTAAGTACATATTGAGGTCTCGTGTCGTATACATTTTTCCGTGACATATACGCTTTCGAGTGTTTTAAAACGTCTACAACTCACGGTAAGGGTTCTTATTTACACGTGTAACACGTGTACTTACGCGGTACCGCACTATTTACCATGTAACATGCAATTATAATATTTTAGGAGTGGAGTGTTAAGCCGGGTACTCACTAGCGAGCCTAGCTAGTAATTGACATACATACATACAATCACGCCTGTATCCCATGAAGGGGTAGGCAGAGCACATGAAACTACTCAAGTTTCAGTGCCACTCATGGCTAGTAACTTATACTTGTTAAAGTGAGTGTTTAAATAATAGGTGCTTATTTTTGTTTTAATTTCAGATAGTGGGTGTGTTTTTCGAAAAGAAAAGCCTGGACCTAATAACAGTGAGTCGCAACGGCCAAGTGTGCCTCTGGGAGGCGAATATAGACATGGATGACCTCCACACCTCCGATGTACAGATCTCGCATACGAAGAGAAGGAAGTTGGAGGATAGCGACGGAGAGGATGACGTGGACCGGGAGAAGATTGTTGAGAAAGATGACAAGGACCAGGTAAATAAGTTTAAACCTTATTGAGTAGTCGTGACCACAAGTAGTGGCACGTAAGTACTTAACGTACGTACGTAGTAAGTAGCGGCGCTGAGTGACATGTGGAGGAGATAGCTGCGCATGGGGACGCATGTAATCAATCAGAAGATTCCAGGTTCGAATTCTGGCAGTGTCGCCATGTAGCCGCGGAGTATCAATAAAATACGGGGAGCTCGATTACATGTGTTTATTGTTCAAACCCGACTTACAGACTACTCAATACATGGATGATACATGACATATATATCTATAGATACACTTATTACTTAGATTACGGGGAGACGGGCCTCGTTAGCATTGTGCTGCAATTCGTCTAGGAGAAGGAATACTCCAAAATATAACCCGGGGAGATGGCCTCGTCAGCATCGTGCTGCAACCTATCTAGGAGAAGGAAAACTCTGAAATAAAACCCCCAATCCAAGGTGTAAACCGACCCGTGCCGAGGGATGCGTGGCCAGAGGGAGTCTGGTTTATAACGGAGGGTGTCTGTGTTGGCGGTCACAGGACACTAGGTATACCCGCCTTACCTTAGTATAGGGCTCTGCTGGGGTGGACTTGTTATCCCTACTACTCGTGGGAACGCAATGGAGATTTTGAAAAACAATAATCATCCGCATGGCGGCGATGCGGTACGCCACCCATCACGTCTCGTTTCTTACGAGGGCGAGAAGCGGCTCACGGAGAGCCGTTTTGCTACATTGAATGTTGGAGGAGGAATGAATGAGAAATGTAATGAGGTTTTGCAGATGATGGAAGAAAGAAGGATCGATGTCCTTTGTGTGAATGAGACAAAGCGGAAGGGATGTGACACCACCACACATGGGGCTTACACGGCGTACTGGTCGGGGGTGCCAAGCTCAGATCGAGCCAGTAAGGGAGTCGGTGTCATACTCTCCGCTAGGATGGCTGAATGTGTAAATGAGTTTGAGTGCGTAAGTCCCAGGTTGATATGGATTAGAATGAAAGTGGGCATGATAAGGATATTTGTGCTCGGGGTTTACGCTCCTGTAGATCAGGGAGCGGGAAACTCCCAGCATACACAGGATGAAAGGCGAATGTTTTGGGACGAAGTGAGAGACGTTTTAAGAGTGTGCAAGGATAATGAGAGGATAATAATGTTAGGTGATTTTAATAGTTGGGTAGGAGTCAAGAGAGTTGGGTGTGAAAGGGTTCTAGGTATGCATGGCGACGATAGAGTGAATGAGAATGGAAGGAACTTGTTAGAGATTTGCCTCGAGTGGAACCTTTGTGTGGCAAACACAATGTTTTCTCACAAATGGATACATTTGTACACTCGAGAGGCAGTGAACGTGAGGAAAAGTATGATTGATTTTATAATCGTGGATGATAGAATGAAGAAGAATGTTCTGGACGCTAGGGTGTATCGTGGGTCAGGTATCCATACTGACCACTTCCTGGTAATGTGCCGAATAAGTGGTCTGTTCAAAGGGTGGCGATCACGACCTCGTGCGGCCCCTAGCGTTTTAGACCGAATAAAAGTGGAATGTTTGCAAGAAGAAAGCGCAAGTGAAGAGTACGTCAGTAAATTGAAGAATGAGTTTGAAAGTTTGGATGATATAGATGAGATTGATGAATTATGGAGCAACTTTAAAAATAAAGTTGTAAGTGTGGCTAGGGTAGTGTGTGGTGTGAGTAAAAGGAACAAAGGAGGAAAGGTGAAGAATGTGTGGTTCGATAAGGAAGTGCAAGAGGCGGTATGTGAGAAGAAGAAGCTATGGCGGGATTGGTTAGCAGCACGAGCTAATCAAAGAGCCCATAAAGCCTCTTTTGATGAGGTGAATGTAGCGAAGGATAACTATAGAAGTATGAAAGTGCGTGTGAAAGAATTAGTTAAAAGAAAGAAAGATGAACTTAATGATCAAATGGATGAAAGATTGTCGCAAGATTTTCAGACGAACATAAAGTTCTTCTGGAAATCCGTTCGCCTAGCCAGAGGTAAGAGTTCAGACTCTGAGCTAAAATCGGTGAAAGATTCGAATGGAAGTTTGCTGAATGGGGAAGAATGTATTCTAAAGAGATGGCAGGAGTATTTTGAAAGCTTGTTTGAAAGGGAGGAAGCAAATATGCTAACCTCAGGTTTGAATGGAAACTTATCAATGGATGAAATTAGCATGGATGAGATTGTGAAAGCATTGAAAGGTATGAAATCAGGTAAGGCTGCAGGATATGACAAGGTCTCCGCCGAGATGCTTAAGGCTGGACAGGGCATTGTAGCGAGTCAGTTGTATCGCCTTTTCAATTTGTGCTTCAGTACCGGCCGGGTACCTAAGGACTGGTGCAAGGCCGTCATCGTTCCTCTTTACAAGGGAAAAGGCTCACGACTGGACTGCAAAAACTACAGGGGCATTAGCTTACTCAGCATCGTCGGAAAACTGTATGCGAAAGTGTTGATTGAGAGAGTAGTGAGAGTAACCGACGAGAAAGTATGGGATGCACAGGCGGGATTTAGAAAGGGTATGGGATGTTCGGATCAAGTCTTTTCCTTACGATGCATAGCCGAAAAGTTTTTGGCCAAAGGTCAAAAGGTCTATTGCGCTTTCGTGGACTTGGAAAAGGCGTATGATAGAGTGATGAGGAATGAATTGTGGTCGGTAGTGTCCATGTATGGAGTAGGCAGTCAACTCGTTCAAGCACTGAAATCTCTTTATGAGGATTCCAGTGCTTGCGTGAGAATAAACGGGTCATACACTGAGTGGTTTAGCATCGAAAAGGGTGTTAGACAGGGATGTGTAGCGTCGCCGTGGCTGTTTAATTTATTCATGGATAGTTGTTTGCAAGATCTGAAAGATTATGATTGTGGGTTGAGAATGGAAGGGTTACTGGTCAAATGTCTCCTATATGCCGATGACCTAGTATTACTTGCGTCGTCGGCCGAGGAGTTACAACTGATGGTAACAAGAGTGCATGCATCCTTCGAGAGGAAAGGAATGAGAATGAATGTCAGTAAGACGAAAGTAATGGTATTTGAAAGAGATGAGATTATGACAGATTGCGAAATTGAGATCGATAATGAAAGTTTGGAACAAGTGAAAGAGTTTGTGTATTTGGGAACGTTGTTTACAAGGGACGGTAAACATGGAAAAGATATTGAAAGGAGAGTGAATACTGGGAATAGAGTGAATGGAGCACTAAACGCTTTTATGGGCAGCCAGAAAGTGTCGCAAAAAGCACGTCTGGCGGTGCATAGAGGAGTTTTGGTGCCTACACTTATGTATGGTAGTGAAAGTTGGGTGTGGGAGAAAAGACTTCAAAGTCAAGTGAATGCCGTAGAAATGCCGCCCCTCTGGGAAACAGGCGTGATTGTATGTATGTATGTAGATACACTTATACGCTACAGCCCCTTGTAATCCCCTGAGATACCTACCTGTTTTTGATTTCTGTGCAATAACGGTCAGCGCTAACCTTACGTGTACACTGACTATTATGGTACGGCTACACCATTAGCCGAATATTCGCGAATACTTCGGCACTTCACCCGAAGCCGCTGGCTCTTCGCCCGTTGTCGGTAATTTGCGCACATCAAAGGCGTATTTTAGTGCTCCGCTATGCAGCATTTCAGTGTGGCATGCACATTCGCCATTCGTTGGTCAGGGAGGAAGTTTTATCATGATAATTCTATAGCGATGTGTATAGCTCTGCCTTCTAATCTAGATTTTTGTACACCAACAATGGTTACACGAGTTATTGAAGTATTATTTTAAAACAATTTCTTGATTATTAAAACAGGATAATTAAGAAATTAGCGTTTCGCCATAAGGCGGGTTATACACGCGTGTGTTTTCCTCGGCAGAGCGTGGCCAAAGTACATACATACAAAGTACATTGGGTATTTGCTTGGGAATCGTCTAGGGATGCTGCTCGCTTTGTGTGGACCGTGTTTTTACTATAGTGCTTAGTTATATACTGATCGATGTTTGTCATTACAGGAAAGCGACAAAGACGAAGAAATGGAAGAGAAGGCAAAGAGCAACACATATGAAAAGCGGCTGCTATACAAGAAGCTAGGCCGGCACTACATCGGGGACGCCATCCGCAGCGCGCACCACAAAGTCAAGCTCTCCGCCGCACAATACCACAAGGAGAACAAACTGCTCGTCACAGGTAACTTACTAACCTATCTATTGTTGGTTTAAACAAAGAGCAACACATATGAAAAGCGGCTGCTATACAAGGAGCTAGGCCGGCACTACATCGAGGACGCCATCCGCAGCGCACACCACAAAGTCAAGCTCTCCGCCGCGCAGTACCACAAGGAGAACAAACTGCTCGTCACAGGTAACTTATTAACCTATCTATTGTTGGTTTAAACAAAGAGCAACACATATGAAAAGCGGCTGCTATACAAGGAGCTAGGCTGGCACTACATCAGGGACGCCATCCGCAGCGCACACCACAAAGTCAAGCTCTCCGCCGCGCAGTACCACAAGGAGAACAAACTGCTCGTCACAGGTAACTTATTAACCTATCTATTGTTGGTTTAAACAAAGAGCAACACATTTGAAAAGCGGCTGCTACACAAGGAGCTAGGCCGGCACTACATCGGGGACGCCATCCGCAGCGCACACCACAAAGTCAAGCTCTCCGCCGCGCAGTACCACAAGGAGAACAAACTGCTAGTCACAGGTAACTTATTAATCTATCTATTGTTGGTTTAAACAAAGAGCAACACACATAAAAAGCGGCTGCTATACAAGAAGCTAGGCCGGCACTACACCGGGGACGCCATCCGCAGCGCGCACCACAAAGTCAAGCTCTCCGCCGCACAATACCACAAGGAGAACAAACTGCTCGTCACAGGTAACTTACTAACCTATCTATTGTTTGTTTAAACAAAGAGCAACACATGAAAAGCGGCTGCTACACAAGGAGCTAGGCCGGCACTACATCGGGGACGCCATCCGCAGCGCACACCACAAAGTCAAGCTCTCCGCCGCGCAGTACCACAAGGAGAACAAACTGCTAGTCACAGGTAACTTATTAACCTATCTATTGTTGGTTTAAACAAAGAGCAACACACATGAAAAGCGGCTGCTAAGCTGCTATACAAGAAGCTAGGTCGGCACTACATCGGGGACGCCATCCGCAGCGCGCACCACAAAGTCAAGCTCTCCGCCGCAAGGAGAACAAACTGCTTGTCACAGGTAACTATTAGCAAATCAAAAACTACAAATCATTTATTCAGCAAAATGGCCACAGGGGCATACACGACAGCGTCGCCATTACACAAAAATATTAACAACTGAATATATTAGTTCTAAGCAAAGTGATACATCTCGTCTATCACATAAGTGTTTGTTAACATATAAAAACGTAACCAATGCAAAACTTCTATTAATGACTGGGCCGTCATTTGCAATAGTGGCAGTTACTACTTACCTTGACAGATTTTGTACTTTATCTTGCATAGTGAATACGGCTCGCAATACAGGCAATAGCCGAGCTGATCTCATGCCCTAGAACATAAAAGTTGATTTATGTCGCTTATACTAAGATTTAATGTCAATTTTCTGACCATCAGAAGCGAGATTAAAATCTTACATTGCCTACCCGTAGCCCTACCCAGGCTTAAGAAATATTAAGAGAAGATAAACCCTTATTGTTGTTGTTTGATAGGTTTCACAAACGGCGTGTTCTTCCTCCACGAGATGCCAGACCTGATCCACACGCTCAGCATATCGGAGCACAGAATAAGCAGCGTGGCCATATCTACACCGGGCGACTGATCCTAACATCGGCCAGCTGCTCGCTCAGACATATCAGAGACAGATGATCACAGAATCGGAGCACAGAATAAGCAGCGTGGCTGGCATCTTGCCCTAACACGGCCAGCTGCTCGCGACTAGAGGGTCGCTCAGCATATTCAGCGTGGCCATCTCTACACCTGGCGACTGGGTCGCTAACATCGGCCAGCTGCTCGTCTGGGAGTGGCAGAGTGAGTGACATATAGAGTGACAGAGACAGATGACACGCTCAGACGGGATGATACACCGGGCGACGCTCAGCCCTAACATCGGCCATCAGAGGAGCACAGAGAATGAAACAGCTGATCCAGCACGGGACGGCTGCGGGCGAGTATAACATCGCCAGCTGCTCGTCTGGGAGTGGCAGAGTGAGTGACATATTGAGGGACAGAGACAGATGATACACGCTCAGCATATCGGAGCACAGAATAAACAGCTGACCGTTGCAGAGTATCACGCGCCCTTTTTAGACCGTTTGCCTTAAAGGCACTATTCTATAAATTGCTGTCTACAGTATAGGAATAATAAAATACGAACAACGGATGGATCAAAAACAGAATTGTTTCGTAATATTGTCTTCGGTTACCGCGATAGTTACTCATGAAATAAAACTATGGAAACGGATTAAATCGCGTATAATGAATTTAAAATACATCCCGACGTTTCGAACTCTTTACAGCGTTCGTGGTCAATGGGTGACTGAGGAAAAATTACAATGTGCAAAAGCTACCCACATAGAAGAAATATTAACGAACCATGACCACAAATAATATAGATTTCTAAGGCAGGTTCACACACTATTAATAAAGCTAGTTATACAATATTCAAAAAATGTATCATTACTATGTTAAAAAATAATTAACCAATTAATCTACACAAAATTGACAAAGAACAAACTGCAAATGTCCAACACCATACAACACAAGAACAAGAATTCTATATTATTTGTGGTCATGGTTCGTTAATATTTCTTCTATGTGGGTAGCTTTTGCACATTGTAATTTTTCCTCAGTCACCCGTTGACCACGAACGCTGTAAAGAGTTCGAAACGTCGGGATGTATTTTAAATTCATTATACGCGATTTAATCCGTTTCCATAGTTTTATTTCAGAATTGTTTCGGCTTGGTTGCGCGATTTCTGGTCCATCTAAATGACAGTAACTTACATTGACATTGCAGGTGAACAATACGTGATGAAGCAGCAAGGACACTCCTTGGACATGACCTGTCTCGCTTACTCTCCCGACGGCCTGTACATAGTCACTGGCGGTTATGATGGAAAGGTATACAATAAATTTCATTTTTGGTGCAAGCTTCAATCACTCCCTGTACTTATTTTTCCACAGGTAATTCTAAAAATCTGAAACACATTTCCTTTACGTTGTCTTATCTGTCAAACATATAACGCCCCGTCGTTTTTGCGTCCTGGGTTAAAAACTAAGTCCTTGTGGTTCTGAATAGAAAGAAATATAACGTTCTGATAGAAAAGGTATTACTCTTTGATAGGTTATTCGTATACGAACATATAACGTCCTTATGGTAAATTACAATGTGGCACCTTTTACTTGAGAACGTCAACGCATTATAGCCTAGCGGTGCCATATGGCACCCAATTTTGTTTGGACAAATAAAAAAATGATAGAGCTTCAAATGAACTAAAATTCATTCAGGAAAAATATGATGATTCTTTTACAAATCCGAGACCTAAAAAAATTCGGGTTATAATGGATTAATTAATGGGTTGGTGGGGTGAGTTAATAATTTCGAAACATCTTATGTACGCATTTAGATAGCAGTTTATCACCCCACCAACGGAGCGGCAGCTGACGTCCACATTACAGTGACATTGCATTCCAGGTAAAAGTATGGAACACAACAACCGGGTTCTGTTTCGTCACGTTCAGTGAGCACACGTCGTCGGTGACGGGCATCGTGTTCAGCGCCAACAAGAAGTTCTTCGTGTCGAGCTCGCTCGACGGCACCGTACGCTGTTACGACCTCACCAGGTAACACTCGCACTTTTATTCAGCCTAGCATTTTCCCGGCGGCCGCTTTCCTGCTCAGGCTTCTCCACTTCGCCCGGACATCCTTACGGCCCAGCCACGATATTGGTCTAAGCGCGACAGCGGTGAGCGGCAGATGAAAAGTGTGTCTCGCTCCAATGTATGGCCGCCGCTTACCGCTGTCGCGCTTAGACCTATGTCGTGGCTGAGCCGTTAGCTGTGAGGTTGTTATCATATTTTTCGCTTTTTCTAATCTAACTAATAAAAAATTATATCAAAGTTCTGGAGTGGGGGCTTGTGACGTCACTTCTAAGTAAAAATTGTACCTAGGCGAGACGTCACGCGAAACTTTAACGCACTGTACCGTCGTCATTTTTCGTTTACGAGAAAAAAGAAAAAATATAATAATTTTACCTTCCAATAACATTGTTATTATTTTGCCTGGTATATCCGAGGTCTTTATAGAGAGTACGTCGTAGACGTCGCATCGGACCGGTAGATGGCGCCATCGTTCGTTGTAAGTCGCTCCGGCGTCACACCGCCGCGATGTTGGTAGTCCCGTTTTTCCCCACCTGCAACACAAGGCTCCCCGCGCCCCGACCCGCCACCAGCCACCCTCATTGTTGAGGAGAAGTGCCGACGGTATATTAAGCCTACCAGGAAGGCATCACTCAGACCTCGGATATACCAGGCAAAATAATAACAATTTTATTGGAAGGTAAAATTATTATATTATTTGTGCCGTTTGTATATCCGAGGTCTTTATAGAGACCTGTTTATTATCTCCTGGTGGCGAGTCAGCTGGCGCGCAAGCCTTTGGTAGCCCTATTGGCATAGCATAGAAGAATAAGTGAATCAGTTGTTGAACCGATTTGACAGATGTATCAGTCGAAATAGCCTTCGATCCGCGAATATCTCGGTGCCAGAAACGCCTAAAGAGATTTTCATGATGACGTTTAGCTTTAGTCAGCGAATAGTTAGAGAAATGACATTATTATACATCGCAGATCAAAACCAAAAAAGATGTAGGCGAGGCTGACTTGAACAAGATACAAAAACCTTAGATACACTATTATTATTAACAGACACGTTATTTTATCAGGTTATAAACCCAATTTCAGACACAGAGTGTGGAAATTAACTGTAAAAGTAGTGTAACTATCTGTACTGTAGCAGGGTAACGTAATTGATACTGCTTTTGTCAACCCTTCGTAAAAATTATCTAAATCAATATTAGCTTTGATATGACTATTTAAAGTCCAACGTCTTACGTCCATATCAAACACAGAAAAAGGTCATCACTCACGCGCCCAAGGGCTATTTGTTACAATACTGGTATTTTCGATCAGACTATTTCGCGTCAAGCGAGCGCGGTTGCAAGCGAGACTCCTGAACTCTGAGCTCTTTTTAGTGAGGGCATTTGAGGATACCGATCGCTCGGTAAAACTAGCCTAGAAGATGAAAAGTACGAGCGCTGTCGATTGCTACTACACTGGACGGAGGTATCAGTCGATTTCTTCAAGTCAGTCATTGACTCTTAGGGTAATCCATTACCTAATCCAAAACCCGATGCGACGGATTTCTACTTCGTGCAATGAAGGTCGACAGAGTAGACTGAGAGGTGGAGACGTCCGTGTCGCATCGCTGGTGGTTGCTGAACACGTCGTGGTAGCAGGTCAAGGGGTGAATTAAAACACCGCCACACATGCGCGCTTTAAGAGCGTAGGCGGAGCGCAATAATGGCGGTGCACCGCACAAACGCTGGCGTTGCGCCCAGTGGGCGCTAGCGGGAACTAACGAGCGCTGATTGCGAGCGCAACGCGCGCGGGACGCGAGCGGAATGCACGCGCATTCAGCGCGCTGATAGCGTAGCATTAGCGCTATGTGTGGCGGAGGCTTAATACGTACCGTTGTACGACGTAATGCAGGGCTCTCGCAGACGAAGAGGTACGATGACGGGCGAAGCAGAAGAAGGCGAGGTCACCGAAGGTCACTTACTTGGCTCCCAGGGGGTGCATACTGACCTCGTACGACAGTCTGTTGGAGTCAGCAGTTACTGTCGTAGTTACTCGTAACAGAAGAGATGTAATCCTGCCATCGTACAGCATAACATAACATACAACCGAACTGTGCATAGCATATAGTGCTATGCGAACCTTAATCCGGCTGCATGTCACTTCAGTCGCTAGCGCCACCGCCTGTTGAAGATTATTTTCCATCGGAAGAGCTTTACTTCGTACAATGTTCCGATTATTGAAGGTCTTATCGGGCTGCAGATACAAGCAAAACAGGGGCGATTGGCCTACAGCTATCGGCAGCTGTACGAGGTAATGCTGGAAACTGCAGCGGTGCAACCTTCCTCTGTAGACTACGAAAGTTGTGAAATTGATGAAATCAGGTTCAACGATCGAATCAAGCACTATATTAATTCAGTATAGTCGAGCCAGATGATAACTACTGAAGTCCTCCTGAGTTCCTGGCCCCTTTCGCTTTGAGCTGGAATCTCAAGTTCACTAAGGCGAAGCGGGTTTATTTTTCCCAATTTGTTTATTAGAGGCTCGGCGAATAAGTTAATCTCTCGAATGGACAGTGGGCGCCACAAGCCTCCGGGAAATCGTCGTGTACTTGGAACCCCCGCGGCCAGATTACCGATCGGTTTTGGTGTCCACCCGGTAAACAGACGCACGCTCAGGATGCAGGACGCTGGCTCGAATTCAGATCTGGACATTCTGAAAGAGTTTTTTTTTTAATTCCGCAAACCTTTACGATGTTTTTGACCTACACAATGAGCGATGTACAGGAATCACAGGGTCGTCTCGCGAGGCGCCTCTCCGATTAGATAGCTCGCGAACATCGTCAGGACACCCTCGCAGCAGTGCGGCTCCTCGTCCGGTTATTGACGTCTTACCTCGTTCAACTATGGGTGTCCAAACCACGTTAGGACGTAGCATCTTTAGAATTTATCTGTTCTCACTTCGGCGACGGAGGAGTCCTTGGTCAAAATAGAGTGTAAATACTGTCGTACTTCACGGGAACTGGAAAGAGAAGAGTGGATACCATAGTGTACGGGATGTCAGCTGATAGCGGCGCCCGGCGTCACATTGGAGGGTAGTATCAGCCTGGTCAGCAGCGATACCGTAGCAGACGGAGCCTGGATAGTCGTGGTCGTAGCACCATTGTAGGGGAAGACAGTGTTCGCGGTGAGCGTGACATCTTAGGCGCGACGGGCGTTATCAGCGTGGCGGCTAGCAGCACCAAGGGCCCACATCAGCAATCTTACCAGCTTGTCACTGCAGCAGACGCTGTTATGTTCGGCGGTGAGATTGAGACGGCCGTCGTCAGCTCGAAAGGCGTCTCGATGCCCTGTCGCGTCACGCAGTATCGTGCTCAGTGGCCCTCTCGAGGTCGCCGCCGTCAGCGCGGGAGGCACCGGCGCCAGCGTGGCAGTCAGCTACATCGGTGAACAGCATCAACAGAGTTCGCGGCGTCGTCACGGCAAACGCGGCAGGAAAATTAGCGACGCCTTCGCGGCAGCCGCAGTATTGCGCTCGGTGGCGCGATGAAGGTCGCCGCGTCTGCAATCTTACCTCGTGCGATCGAGGCGACATCAAGGCGCCAGCATCAGCGTGGCGGCCGACGACACCGGTGGAAAACTTCAAGTAGCTTGCGGCGTTGTCACGGCAGACGCAGCAGAAGGATTGCGACGCCTGTGCAGCGGTTAACAGTATTACGCTCCGCATCACCACTGAAGCGCCAGCATAAGCGTGGCGCCCAGCAATACTGGTGGACAGCTTCAGCAGGATCGCGGCGTTGTCATGGCAGATGAGCTCGCTGCATCACCATCGAGGCGCCAGCATAAGCGTGGCGGCCAGCGATACTGGTGGACAGTCAGCAGGATCGCGGCGTTGTCACGGCAGACGAACGCTCTGCATCACCATCGAGGCGCCAGCATAAGCGTGGCGGCCAGCGATACTGGTGGACAGCTACAGCAGGTGGACAGTCAGCAGGATCGCGGCGTTGTCACGGCAGACGAACGCTCTGCATCACCATCGAGGCGCCAGCATAAGCGTGGCGGCCAGCGATATTGGTGGACAGCTTCAGCAGGATCGCGGCGTTGTCAAGGCAGACGCACGCTCTGCATCACCATCGAGGCGCCAGCATAAGCGTGGCGGCCAGCGATACTGGTGGACAGCTTCAGCAGGATCGCGGCGTTGTCACGGCAGACGAACGCTCTGCATCACCATCGAGGCGCCAGCATAAGCGTGGCGGCCAGCGATATTGGTGGACAGCTTCAGCAGGCTCGCGGCGTTGTCAAGGCAGACGCACGCTCTGCATCACCATCGAGGCGCCAGCATAAGCG
This sequence comes from Leguminivora glycinivorella, assembly GCF_023078275.1. NCBI lineage: Eukaryota > Metazoa > Arthropoda > Insecta > Lepidoptera > Tortricidae > Leguminivora > Leguminivora glycinivorella. The sequence goes on from NC_062978.1 coordinate 18,404,477, forward strand.
TGGCGGCCAGCGATACTGGTGGACAGCTTCAGCAGGATCGCGGCGTTGTCACGGCAGACGAACGCTCTGCATCACCATCGAGGCGCCAGCATAAGCGTGGCGGCCAGCGATACTGGTGGACAGCTTCAGCAGGATCGCGGCGTTGTCACGGCAGACGAACGCTCTGCATCACCATCGAGGCGCCAGCATAAGCGTGGCGGCCAGCGATACTGGTGGACAGCTTCAGCAGGATCGCGGCGTTGTCACGGCAGACGAACGCTCTGCATCACCATCGAGGCGCCAGCATAAGCGTGGCGGCCAGCGATACTGGTGGACAGCTTCAGCAGGATCGCGGCGTTGTCACGGCAGACGAACGCTCTGCATCACCATCGAGGCGCCAGCATAAGCGTGGCGGCCAGCGATATTGGTGGACAGCTTCAGCAGGCTCGCGGCGTTGTGGCGGGGGCAGAAGGTGGCCGCGCTGGTAGCCTGCGTATTGACGACTGATCACTAACGGCACGGCGCTCGCGTCGGGGCAGCAGCAGACATACTTACAGCGTCGCACGCGGCGCCTATGCGGCGGCCACAACGTTGTTCGGCGGCACCGCAGAGATGGCCATCGTTAACGAGGAGGCAACTTCTACGCAACCTCGGCGGCGCCGACGCGGCGGACAACACTGCCGCGGTCAGCGGCGCTATCGCAGCGCTACAGTAAGTTTCGGCGCCGACACGTGGCTTGGGGTCTCCGCACCGAATCGGAAACCGAACATGTTCTTTCTAAAATAATATGAATCTGCTCACCCATTCGTCGGAGAAATTCAAACCTCCTCGGAGCGCGGTATTCCTCCACCGCGCCCGCCGCCGCCGCCGCCGCAGCCCGCAGGTCGCGCAGCCCGCGGTCGCGAAGCACGTAGTCCCCGGAGCACGTGGTCCCAGGCGGAGCAACTTACCTACGTTACCGCTTATATTCTAGCGCGAAACTTTTAATACGCGGATAACACTTCCTACTTTAGTCTCGGAAATGCGAATAGTTTAAAAAGAAAACTGATTAACGGTAACGATTTTTGCAGCATGGAACTTTCTTACAAAAAAGTGGGTAGAATCATAAAGCACCGCTCGTTCATTTCTATAGTGAGAACCTCGAAAGACGAATAATGATCGCTAGCGAGGCATAATATATCTCATTATTCAAGACGAACGAGCGTAAATTAAAAGGGAAGAAAGAATTGACGGATGAAATTGAAAAATTTCATAATTCCGAAACGTTATAAGCCACTTTTTTAAATAAAAACACGAATAACTCTGGTTTGACCAGAAATAGAAACTAAAAGATTAATTTCGAGACACCATGCTGTAAAAATGTTCGAACGGAATACGCGACAACCGGTCACTTCGGCGTTCGACGAAACAATGTGGGTGGCTGGTGGCGGGTCGGGGCGCGGGGAGCCTTGTGTTGCAGGTGGGGAAAAACGGGACTACCAACATCGCGGCGGTGTGACGCCGGAGCGACTTACAACGAACGATGGCGCCATCTACCGGTCCGATGCGACGTCTACGACGTACTCTCTATAAAGACCTCGGATATACAAACGGCACAAATAATACGTGTTTAAAATTCTTTGATAATCTAACTGACGGACCAATTAGTTTTTTTTAGTCGTCTCGCCTATTGTTGGATCGGCGCATCTGATGTATTACCTAAATTGATTTTAAGCACTAACCAAATGAAATCTATTTTCAGATACCGAAATTTCCGCACACTGACGTCTCCTAGTCTTGTGCAGTTCAGCTGCGTTGCGTTGGACTCGAGTGGCGAGTTGTGCGCGGCCGGCGGTCAAGATGTCTTCGAGATATTCCTGTGGTCGGTCAAGTTTGGGAAACTGTTAGACGTAAGTATTTGATTTAATTCTTAATGAAATAGATCCGAAAAAATGCAATTACCGCACACTGACGTCTCCTAGTCTTGTGCAGTTCAGCTGCGTTGCGTTGGACTCGAGTAGCGAGTTGTGCGCGGCCGGCGGTGAAGATGTCTTCGAGATATTCCTGTGGTCGGTCAAGTTTGGGAAACTGTTAGACGTAAGTATTTGATTTAACTCTTAATGAAATAGATCCGAAAAAATGCAATTTCCGTACACTGACGTGTCCTTGCCTCGTGGAGTTCAGTTGCGTTGCGTTGGACTCCAGTAGGGAGTTGTGCGCGGCCGGCGGTCAAGATGTCTTCGAGATATTCCTGTGGTCGTGGGAAACTGTTAGACTTAAGTAGGTATTTGATTTAATTCTTAATGAAATAGTTCCGAAAAAATGCAATTTCCGCGCACTGACGTGTCTTAGCCCTCGTGGTGTTCAGTTGCGTTGCGCGTTGCGTTGGACTCGAGTAGCGAGTTGTGCACGGGCGGCGGTCAAGATGTCTTCGAGATATTCCTGTGGTCGGTCAAGTTTGGGAAACTGTTAGACGTAAGTATTTGATTTAATTCTTAATGAAATAGATCCGAAAAAATGCAATTTCCGCACACTGACGTCTCCTAGTCTTGTGCAGTTCAGCTGCGTTGCGTTGGACTCGAGTAGCGAGTTGTGCGCGGCCGGCGGTCAAGATGTCTTCGAGATATTCCTGTGGTCGGTCAAGTTTGGGAAACTGTTAGACGTAAGTATTTGATTTAATTCTTAATGAAATAGATCCGAAAAAATGCAATTTCTGCACACTGACGTCTCCTAGTCTTGTGCAGTTCAGCTGCGTTGCGTTGGACTCGAGTAGCGAGTTGTGCGCGGCCAGTGGTCAAGATGTCTTCGAGATATTCCTGTGGTCGGTCAAATTTGTGAAGCTGTTGGATGTAAGTAAAGTTTTTTGACGTTTTTGTTTAACCGTTGCACAAGGCAAGGCTATCAAAATCACTGTCAATTTAGCTTAGTATGTCTCTAGAAGTGTTTTTACCCGATATATATTGTGTTATTCTGTGCCCCACGTTGTGACGGGTTAGGAATTTCACTACCCCCTTTCTTCCCGTGGGTGTCGTAGAATTCGACTGTGGGATATGGGTTACATTGTGGCGTAGGCGAGAGGCTGGCAACCTGTCACTGCAATGTCACAATTTGGATTTCTTTCAACCTCTTTTTGCCAAGAGTGGCACTGAAACTTAGTAGTTCATGTGATCTGCTTACCCCTCTATGGGATACAGGCGTGATTATATGTATGTATGTATATATTGTACGCTTGTTTGTGTTTATATTTATATCGGTATCAGAAGGCGAATGATCAAAATGAAATGCAGATCCTCAAACTGTGTTTCAAGCATTTCCCTATGTTCTTGTTGCTTGGCCTATTTCACTAAAATAAAATTGTTCATCAGGTACTAGGAGGCCACGAGGCCCCCGTGTCGAGTCTGGCCTTCAACCCGGCGCTGGCCAGCTCCCGGCTCGCGTCGGCCAGCTGGGACAAGACCGTGCGCCTCTGGAACTGCATAGAGAACAGCTCCGACAGCGAAACTATACAGATGACTTCTGATGCACTACAAGTGGTGTTCAGACCTGACGGGGAACAGGTAAGGGAATTCAGATTTTATGTAACAGGCTAGTTTCCTACTAGTCAAATCAGCTTCTTTTTATGAACTGTCAAAACGATTTGCTAATATGGCATTACTATGAAATACTGAGGAGTGACGTCACGGTCAATTAATTTACTTTGTATTTCTTTCTTTGACTTATTAAATATAAATTATATTTAAACATAACTACTGTCCATATTTTTCTTCTAATTAGGCGGTGCTTTATTTGTGCAGGTGGCATTGTGATCGTTCGTCCAATTAGAAAATGTGCTGGACATAGAGGAATGAGATCGGAAGGATCTGAAGAAAGAGGAGTGAGAGGTCGAGAGTTAAGTATGCCCTCAATTTGAATTAAGGTTGAATTCATATTTTCGTAATCTAAATTAGTCATAGATAGAACGCGTTTTAAATGATGTTTCAAGGACTTGACTGACCCTTCCACGAGCCCGTTAAAATTTGGACTATAAGCTGGGGCGAATCTGAATTTGATTTCGTTTTGTGCAGAGTAGGTAGTTATGTCTTTACTATTTTCTTTTAAAAATTTAGCTAGTTCATTACATGATCCTACGTACTGAGTACCATTATCGGAAAATAATATTGCCGGCTTACCTCTGCGGGCAATAAATCGATTTAAAGCGGCAATGAAACCTTGAGACGTCAGATCGGTGACGAGCTCGAGGTGTACTGCTCTCACTGCCAGGCATACGAACACAACTATGTATGCCTTTATTAGTATAGCACCACGGCCTTTTCTGTTCGATATCAGGATAGGACCGGCATAATCTGTGGCTGTGTGTGTGAAAGGGTGATCAGCGTGCAACCTCTGCGCAGGAAGAGGGCTCATGATAGGCTGGTATGTACGACCTGAGAAACGAAGACAAGTTAAGCACTCATGTGTTGTCTTCCGGCAAAGGTTGCGACCGCTTATTATCCAGAACTTATGACGTAACGTAGATAATAGCAATTGGGGTCCTGCATGTAAGTATACAATGTGATAGTATCGAACTAATGTTTTAGTTATATAGTGAGATGCATGTAGCAAGATAGGATGTTTTGTATCATAATCATAGTTAGAGTTGGATAGACGACCTCCAACTCTGATAAGATTATCCTGGTCAATAAATGGATTTAATTTGATTAGTTTATCTTTTGGTGTGAGTGTGCCCTTAATGAGCAATGAAATTTGTTTATTGAACATTTCTGATTGTACCTTTTTACATAAGAAAATCAACGCTAATCTTAATTCTGAGATGCTTAATGGACCAACGTGTTTGTTTGCATTTTGACAATTATATTTGAATCTGTACATGTACGCTATGATGCGTAGCATTTTGCCAAAGTTTGAAAACTTATCAGTGAAATCGCTTTCACGTACATCTACAGCTGCTGCTGAAACATGACAATGAGATTTAATTTCAGGCAAATCAGAAATGTCCACACTTAGTGGCTGCAAGGGCCACTGAACGTCCCTTTGGTGTAGGAAATGAGGGCCTTGCCACCATAAAGTTGAATCTTTGAGTTGTGAAGCATTTAGACCTCTAGACCCTATGTCAGCAGGGTTCATATCTGTGGGAACATAGTGCCATGCTGATGGGTCAAAAGTGTTGGTGATTTCATTAACTCTATTGTGTACAAACTGTTTGAGTTGCTTTTTGCACGTTTTTAACCAACCAAGCACAATGGTTGAGTCACAGTGAAAATATAGTGAATCTACTTTTAGGCGTAATGAATTGACAACCCTTTTCATTAATTGTGTAGCTAATAGACTGCCACACAATTCCAATTTTGGAATACTTAGCCGCTGCCTCAGTGGGGCCAGTTTGCTTTTTGCAACGAGTAGATGTACACTTACATCACCGCTATTTGACTCAGTGCGTAAATATACGCAAGCAGCGTAAGCTTTCATAGATGCATCACTGAACGCATGCAATTGAACATTCACGTAATCGTCGCACAATGCTCTACGAGGAATTTCAATTTGAGATATATCTGGCAAATATTTGACAAACTGGTCCCATTGTGACTCAATTTCGGCTGGCAATTGAGAGTCCCATGGAATATTCTGAGACCAGAGAGATTGGAGAATGAGTTTTGCCTGTAACATGCAAGGGTTTATTAAGCCCAGAGGGTCAAACACTTGTGCTATAGTGGACAAAATTGTGCGTTTTGTTTTAGCTTGTTGTGTAGTGTTTGGCAATGAAAACAATAATGTGTCTCGTTTGCAAGCCCAGAGTAGGCCTAAAGTTTTGGCATAATCATCATCATTAAGATTTAGCAACTCATCATCATTGTTGTTTTCATTTGTGATCTGTGTCAGAATGGATGGTTTGTTAGAACGCCATTTACGTAAATGGAAATGAGCGGGTTCTAGCTCGTGAATGACCTTTTGACATGTATGTATTAGTGTTTGTTCATCATCATGACCAGTGATGTAGTCATCAACGTAAAAGTCATGCAAAATAGTTTCGCGTGCAAGTTCGTCCTTGCACTCTATACCTATCTGTTTGAGTGTTCTTGTCGCAAGCCAGGGAGCCGAGGCCGTGCCGTATGTAACTGTATTTAGTTTGTACTGTTTAATTTGTTGTGTCGGATCAGGCCGCCATAGAATTTGCTGCAAACTTCGTTGATCTTCTGTTACATAAATTTGCCTATACATTTTGGCTACATCGGAAGTTGCAACAAATCTATGTTGCCTGAATCTAATAAGGATACTTAACAAATCGTCTTGAACAACCGGGCCTATGTGCTGAATGTCATTGTATGACTTTCCTGAGCTCGTGGCAGCTGATCCGTCAAAGACAGATCTCAATTTCGTAGTGAGACTTTCTCTCAAAATTGCATGATGTGGGAGAAAGTATGAAAACTTATCATTTTCGGGGGTTGTATTCTCTGACATATGACCTAATTGGATGTATTCATTGATAAATTTAGTATATTGATCTTTGAATTCCGGTTCCCGTTTAAACTTGCGCTCTAATGAATGAAATCTGGTCAAAGCCTGTTCTTTAGAGTTACCTAATACCTCGGGGGATTCTTTAAGTGGTACTGTGACTATGAACTTGCCGTCCGAGTGTCGTGTGGTGGTGCTGGTAAAGATTCGTTCACATTCGCTATCAGATTTAGATTTAGTGGAAACCTTTTCAATGGTAGAGAAACCGTCGTTATCAAAAAAATAGTTTAGTTTGTGATCTAACTCAGCGTTAGAGAAATGACAGTGGACTGTATTTTGTTTAGTTTTGTTATTGTTTGGTAATTTAACTACTAGCCAACCTAGTCGTGATTCAACTAATAATGGTCGATTTTTGCCGAGGGATATCTTGTTCATGATAAGTACATCCCAAAATAAGTCGGCGCTCAGCAGCATCTGCACCTCTGACGGATCAGCAAATGAGGGGTCCGCGAGGTGGATGTGAGAGGGAATTTCGAATGAATTGCGATTGATATGGTCAGTGTGTATGACATCGGTGATCCGAGATAGTACAAAGCAGTCAACATCGGTTGTATAACTGCGATCGTATAGTGATGATATAGTGACGTCACATCTTTGTGTAGACGTTGATGATTTGTCCTCTAGTAATTTAACTGAGGTGAATGCGGGATAACTGGGTAACCCTAATTGGTTTCGTAATGATTCTGTGATGAATGAAATAGTGGATCCGTTATCCAGTAGAACACGGACCTTGTGTGTTTGACCAGTGTGGTCTTGAATATTGATTATAGCAGTGGAAAGAAGTGTTTGGCTGCGGCTCCGGCTGCGGTGTATAGAGTTTAGTGTGATATTGTCTTGTACAGGTTTAGATAGGTCCTGCACATGTGCGTTAGAAGTGCTAGCCAGAGGCTCTGTAGATTGAGTGTCAATGTGTAACATAGTGTTGTGACGTTTGGTACATAAACGACATGAACTAAGTCGACAGCGTTGTTCGTCATGCCCTGCACGAAGACAATTAGTACACAGATTCAACTGTTTAATTTTATCAATGCGAGATTCTATAGGTAACGCTTTGAACTTTGGACATTGGTATATTGTGTGATAGTTGGTGCATACAGGACATTTATGTTGTTTTTGTTTGTGTGAATCATTTGCAATAAATGTTCTTGGGCGGTTGTGCGTGACGTCACTGTGCCTGCGAGGAACCTTAAATTGCGTTTGAGCCTCCTCCATGGTTTCAAGCAGGTCAGCACGACCCTTTAAGAAAGTTATAAAGTCACTATACGTGGGAATACCTACAATTTTGTTACGTTCGGTTTCCCAATCGCGCATTGAGACTGAGTCAAGCTTGCTAGACATCATATGGATGATTAAAATATCCCAGTGTTCAGTAGGTAATTTTAATGTTTTTAAGGCTCTCAAGTTCTTATTTACCCAGTCTATCATACTACGCAAGGCTTTAGAAGACTCTTGAGTCACTGGCTTTATACTGAACAAAGCTTGAATATGGTTATTTACTAAAATACGATTGTTATTGAAACGCTCGCACAACAAATCCCAAGCAACGTCATAATTCTCAGTTGAAAACTCTAATGATTTAATAATTAATGACGCGCTGTCTTTTAAAGAATTCCTTAGATAGTGGAACTTATGAATTTTAGGTATGGATGTGTTATCGTGTATTAGTGACTTATAAGTGTCATGGTACTCTAGCCAATCCTGATATCGACCAGAGAAAGTTGGGAGATGGATAGTTGGAAGCTTAATGTTTGGCTTACTTGAGAATACAGCATCACCTGATCCCGTCACCGATCCGCTGTCGTGCACCGCAGAGGCAGGGCCGGCGGGCGCTGCATGCCTGCTGAGCAGGTCCTGCGCAGCAGCCATGACGCCGAAGTACCGGTTCTCGAAGGAAGTCCGTTCTGCGTATTCGTCATCTGGAATTTCCGTCATACTCTCTATATCGTTTTGTATGGAATCGAAATCGTTATACATTTCTGACATTTTTGCATGTCGCATGGTAAGCTCGTGCATTTGTATGCTATTAAGCTCACTGCTAGGCAATAAAGCATTTAAATAATCGTTAAAAACTGTCAGCTTTGCTTTAAAACTGGCTCGAGTTTTCTTTAGTGATTTTAAATTTTCCATTGTGAAGTTTAAATTAAAGAAAATTAATTATTTGATCAAGAAATATCAATGGAAATGATTGAAACTATCTTTAGATGATGTTCGAATGTGTGAACAAAAACGAAATCAATCTCAAACTGCCTTACAGCTGCAAAAAAAAAATGTTAAACACGCGAGAAAAATGAAATTAAAACTTTGCAATAAGTGAAAACTATTGGAACTATACTTAAATTTAATGCGAAGCGTGATTAAGCAGGCAGAAGAACAGTCAAGCAAACGTGCGAACAAGCCACGCCCGAGTGCAGGTAGGTGCTTGACACAGCGAGCGGTCACGTACACAGGCGGCCGGTAGCGGACTTTGACCCCGCCGGTTCTGGAATGTTCGAATAAAAATTAGCAAAATTTACAATTTTAATTCTGTATTGGCTCAAATTAGGGACAATACAGCACTCTAGACCTCTGAAAAGAAAAGGTTGAAGCTAATTTTGTGATAGTTTAGAAAGAAAAGATCGATTTGGTAACTTTCGATTGTAAAAGAAAGAAAATATTGACTAAAATGCAGGAGTTGACGGAAATAAATATAGCACTTAAAATGGGAGTTTTAGAAATTGAAACCTTTAGATAGTGGTTTCTTTGGAAAAGAGCACAACACTTTGTATGAGAGGAACATTTACTTTGTATGAGAGGAAAATATTGGAACGAACTTACACAAATGCCACTGTTACCCTTTTCCTGGTATATTTCGATGAAATCTTGTATATAGTGTAGACTCAGGTGTAGACGTGTCGAAATCCAAGAATATGTCGACTCCTTTGTTCAACTTCGACCGCGCCCATGGATTCCTTTGTTCTCCTTTTGTTCAGATCGTGGATTCCATCCGGCTCGAACTTGTTGGCGCAGGTTCTTCGGAAAATGATGAAGACGACAACTTGGATTTTAACAACTATTTAATGATTTGTAAGAAAATACATATTTATGGACGCGCGAGCTATCGTGGTGTCGGCGTCGAGTACGATCGGTGAGTGATGGCGGGGCGGGCTGCCGCCGGCCGCGGCCCCGCGGGTGTCGTGTCGATGTGTGCGCGGCGGCGCTCACGCACACATGGAAGGTGCGTTAACAAGATTCTAATTGAGTTAGGTCTAATTGAGATCATGCATTACATTACAGTTTCAAAGTTAGTATTATAATAATATACTTACATTTTAACTACATTTATGTCAATTCAGAGATTAGGTAGATTGTTCAGCAACATACTTTTATATGACTTTACTATTTGCTTATCTGTTCTATTTTCTATGATTGAATCATATGGAAATCTATTCAAAGCGCGTGGCAAGACACTTGTCCATACTCTTTTGCCATACTCATTTGTGCTGGTTGGTAATACAAAAGTTGGAATATTAGCTAAATTTCTCAGGTTTTCTGGTCTGCTTCTTTTTGTTAATTCAGGAAGTTTCCAAATATATTGATTTACAATAGCTAGGTTGACCTTGTCATAGACAGGTAAGACTCTGCAATATTTGAATAGATTTTCATATTTATTTCTATACTGGAATTTTATTTTTAAAGGTACAATGGTTTTTAACAATCTTATTTGTATTTTATATATATTGTCAAGGTATGATTTAAATGTCCTACCATAACTTGACAGGCCATAACTTATGATAGAGTCTGCAAGCGACATATAAAGCATTCTAAGTGTACTATAGGGCAACTTTGGCTTTAGTATAGATAATTTTGACAGAAGTGATCTTAGTTTGTTAGTTACATGGTTTAACTGTTGGCTCCAATTAAATTTGTTATCAATTATAAGTCCTAAATAAGTGTGATCAGTTACTATATCAAGACAGACACAATTGCAATGGGTAGTACTCGTGTGCATGCAATGATGGTCGTGTGCAATTACACTTGGGATGACAGGGGTTTTTATGTAAGGTGATCGGATATGCATTAATTTAGTCTTTTTGTAGTTAATCGACAACCCTACATCATGTGCCCACTTACACAATAGGTCAAAGTTATGCTGCATCATGTTTTGTGCTGTCAGTATATCTCTATGGGCCACTATTAGACAAGTATCATCAGCAAATTGGTACACAGAGCCCTGCTTGAATATGTTACACATGTCGTTGACATATATCAGATACTCAGTCGGCCCGAGTATCGATCCTGGGCGGTGCCATATATTGTGGGATTCATATTGCTCAGTTCACCGGCTATACTAACTGCATTATATCTATTATTGTGGTAATTTTTGAGTAAGTCCAGAGCCGGGCCCTGTATGCCATTCTGCCACATTTTTTTGAAAAGTGTGTCATAATTTAGAGTATCAAACGCTTTACTGAAATCTATGAATACCACTAAAACATGCTTCCTATTATTTAGGTGTTCATTAATTTCATCTGTGAATGAAGACAACAGCATCGAGGTACTTTTATTCCTTTGAAAACCAAACTGTTTTTCATGGATAATATTATTGTTGGATAAAAAGGTATTTATTACGTCACCCAGATATCTTTCTATTATTTTGTCTATACATGAAAAGATGGTAATCGGCCTATAATTGTTAGTATCAGAGTAACTCCCTTTTTTGTGTATGGGTCTTACAATACCTACTTTTAATTTATCTGGGTATTTGGACTGAGAAATGCATAGGTTGATAAGGTGCATTAGTACTGGAGTCATATATTCAGAGATGAATTTAATGTCTTTGGCTCTAACTTTATCATATCCGGGGCTTTTTTTGTCATCTATTTTTGAAATGATCTTATAAAGTGTATCTTCGTTAATTTTTTTTAAACGTAAAGTTACCCTAGGGGTGTTATTGTAAGTTTGATCACTAAGTAATGGCCTGTCACAAGTCACAAATACATTCTTAACATTATTTTCAAAGTCGCTAGCAAATTTGTCCGACAATTCCTTTGCCTTTAGTCTGAAGGACTTAAGGAGTACCTGTCAATCTGTTAATAATAGCCCACATTTTTTTAGGGTTTTTAAAATTATCACAAATTTCTTTTTTTGTGGATATGTTTTTGGCTTTACTTATCATTTTATTTGTCTTGTTCCTGGGTGCGTAGCCGAATGGCACTAACGCTCACGAAACGCTCACGAAACGAAACGCTAGTAGATATCTATCCCTGTCGCTCTTGCGTATTGGCGCGACAGAGCCGGACATTCGGCTACGTGCACTGCTTAAAATATTTTATTTTAAGTAGTATGTTCAGAAACTAAGTTGTCTGATATCCAGGTACTGACTTGCCATACCACTTGTCAATAATAAAGGTTAGCTTTTAGCTTTATATTGAAAAAGTACATTACGCTTCATACCACGGGTTAGCTTAGCAAAAGTACATTCGCTTCGGCCAGCCCTACTAGATTAGGAACACTGCGAAACTATACACATGACACTTTTCTGTTATTGTTCATTTATGAAATCGAAATGCATCAATTAGGCCGAAAGTACACTATCATATATATGATCATAAGTCTTCATGCCTCCCTTTTTCTCGAACGTGAAGAAAAAAGACAGCATGTTGCCTATGGTCATATTTCTAGTGTAATATCGGCCTAAGAAACAATCGCCCCGCAAAACGCGATCATACCTCATTTAACATAACGTTTATTTCAGATAGCGGTATCAACGCTCGACGGCAACATCACGTTCTTCGACGCGACGACTTGCGAGCAGACGGGCAGCGTCGAGGGCCGCGTGGACCTGGCGTCCGGCCGCGGCGACCGCGACCTGGTCACACCGCAGCAAATGCTGAAAACCAAGTTAGTAGCTTACATGGTTACCCTGGTTACCCGGTCCGCACTTTGTAATGACGTACTGTGTAGAATCTCGATTTTTATGAAAAAATCGCATGGTTTTGGCTACGTATACTTCGTATGAAAGTGCAAAGCGCGATAGTTGGCGCCATGGCACGATAACAAAATAGATCACTGACTGTCCTATAAAGCCTATGACGGACGATTCTATCGAAGCTTAATTTAGGGCACTTTCAAAAAAGACCACCCTGTATGACTATCTTTTTGTATTTTTTTCTTGTTCAGAATTTTTAGGACTACAGGATGGCGATGAGGTTTGAACTCACGATTTTTTTGAGTCTTGCCCGTTAAACCCCTTGCCCGTTTTTAACTTACCCTTAAGGTTACGCCGCCGATCGCTTTGAAAACGCTCGCAATCTGCTCCGTCCGGCGCACCGCCATCGTTGCGCTACGCTAATGCTGCGCTTTCAAAATGCGGATGTGTGGCCGAGCTTTTAGATATTTCAATATCAGCGTAATACAGCGTAACCGAATAAGCATAGAAATAGTTTTCTGACTAGGCCGGCCCTCACACAGCCATCAGCGTTCGCGCGTAATTGGACAATGTAGAATTGTAGATGTGCCTCTGCAGTGTCATCACGCCCGTTTTTACGGCCAATTTGCCTCGCGATGGCTGCCTCGAGAGGCATGGTCGCCCTGTGTGGAGCCACCTCAGCATCAGCATAAAGCGAACTTATTAGAGCATACGGTTTCGTAGTCCTCTGATAAGTGTTTGAGAAATATCTTACATTTCAGGGCGTTCACAACAATCTGCTATTCCGCGGACGGTTCCTGCGTCCTCGGTGCGGGCAACGCGAAGTACGTGTGTCTCTACAGCGTGAAGGAATCCATCCTCATTAGGAAGTTTACCATCACGCAGAACAGATCACTGGATGCGATCAATGTAAGTGCTTTTATTTACCACTACTGGTAAATGCTCTCTTGATTATCTAAAACTGATGAGAAAGTTGCAATTTATCTTTTTATACCATACGGGGTAAAGTATTCTGTCTGAATTTCGAGTTGTTGTCTTATGTTGGTAAGTAGAAGGGTTTGAATGACACGAACGGCAAGACCGTCACTTATCATAAACTAGCGTTTTCCTGCGGTTTCACTCGCGTTAAATTCGAAAATTGTGGAATGCTCCATATAAACTTTCACCCCCTATTTTACGGAAGTGGAGCGTTAGAAAGAGACAAAAGTAGCCTATGTCACTCTCCATCCCTTCAACTATATCCACTTAAAAAATCACGTCAATTCGTCGCTCCGTTTTGCCATGAAAGACGGACCAACAAACAGACACACACACTTTCCCATTTATAATATTAGTATGGATTAAAGGAAACAAAAAACTACGCGGCTGCTATAGCAGTCAACGTGTATGATATTTGTTGATATCCATTTGTAATTGTTAGATTGGTTTTATATTATAGAAACAGTATTTTAAAGAGCACGCAACTTTACTTTGCGCAACTTTTATTCGCGATCGGATCAATCCGCGGCAAGAGTAACACGAGTCACGATTTTACGGCATGTTCCATTTATTCATAATGCAAGTTCAAGTGATAATCTATCTGTAAATAAGTGTTACTTTCCCGATATAAGCATAGATCCTTTCATTTGCAGCTGTAGTTCAAATAAACACCCAATGAAGTAGTGACTCACGTTACTTTTACGTGGATTCACCCGATCCATTTTTTGTGAAAATATTGATGATTACACTGACTGTATTCTGAACTTATGGGCATTTTCAGAATTTGGGACCCCCCGGGAATCAGCGTAAGTTGTTAAATAAATTTACTCACTGTCAGTTTTGTGACGATAAGTATGAAATTTCAATAAAAAAATATTTTTGTGTTAATTACATAAAGTTTAAGCGATAATCTACATTCAGAATGTAAATATTTAGATAGATTTTATGCTTAATAATTGTCGTCACAAAACTGACAGCGAGTTAATTTTTGTTAACAATTTTTGCTAATTGAGGGACCCAAATTCTGAAAATGCTCTTATAAGTCACAATATATGCTCGATTTTGAATGCTTTCTTTTTCTGTTTGTGCCATATGTTATCCATAATTTGATTTTTATCAGGATTATATCAACCGGCGCCACCTGACAGAGTTCGGCAACATGGCGCTGGTGGAAGATCGGACGCAGCTCGAAGGAGGCGATGTTAACATCCGACTGCCGGGCGTCAAAGAGGGCGACATGGCCGACAGAAACGTCAAACCCGAGGTAACGTTACAGTGTATTCGTGATAACTGTCGTCAATGTCTACACAACAAGATAGAGGAATCCCAAAAGAGACGCATATATTTCTAGTTGATGGCTGGCAGTTTAAGGTGTCCCCAATAAAATAAAAAATGCGGACAAAGACTCTTTCCATTTAACACTTTCCGTTAAAAGCCATCAACGATTAAACCTGCACAGCGGCGCTTTTTCGCTTCAAGCGGTCGGCACTTACGTTGAAATATCAACTGAGGAGTGTCTTTCTAAAAGGGGTAGTAGAGGTCTTTATAAGAGGTTTTTTTTATATGGTTAACACACAGAACCAAGCCCGTTTGAAAATACTTCAACTAGTGTTTTAGTAATTGCCCGTCGCATTCGTACACTCGTTTTATAGCCGAGCGCCAAACTATCGAAACTACTTGTTTCACATTGCTCGCTAACTACTATGGATTAGCAAAGAAATATTACAAATTAACGAAATATCAATGTGTGATGTTGTGTTATATCGTATAGAATTGTTTTATATTTTCACCAGGTGCGCGTCCACTGCCTGCGATTCTCGCCTACTGGCGAGAGTTTTGCCTGCGCGGCCACTGAGGGCTTGTTCCTGTATAGTCAGAATGCCGGCATTGACGGAACTTTCAGGTTAGTAATCGAGTGAGGTGCACAGGCATATTTTCGACTAGGGGATTAAATTTCAATAATAGTTTAAACCGTGGGAAATAGAGTGCCATATGTGTCCACTGGTCACATATAGCGCGCCTGTTCAGTATACACACACGACTCTCTAGTTAATAGTTTAAAATATGGTAAACTAGCTGTTGCCTGCGGCTTCGCTCGCGTTAGAAACAGACAAAAAGTAGCCTATGTCACTCTCCATCCCTTCAACTATCTCCACCTAAAAAATCACGGCAATTTGTCGCTCCGTTTTGCCGTGAAAGACGGACAAACAAACAGACACGCACACTTTCCCATTTATAATATTAGTATGGATAAAATATATCGATTCGTTTTAGTGTCACGTGGACCGATCCGCATCAGACTACTATGTGCTATGTTAACTTCAGGGAGCGTTTTAAGCTGAGTTTAGACGTGCAAGTTTTTGCTGCAAGTTTTGAGACGCAACTATAGGATAAGAGTGAGTGGCAAATATCTTCATCTCTTTCTTGCATATAATTCTGTCTCAAAAGTTGCAGCAATAACTTGCACGTCTAAACTCAGCTTTAGAGTAAAGCGGATGGGTCCGCGCGAACGACAACATCAACTTCGTCCAAATTAGTCGTGCGGATCGGTCCGGAGCCAGCCTAAAACCTGACATAAAAAATCCCCATCATTTCTAATTTCGGGCTTATATGTCAGGTTATACATATTTAAAGTCACATACAGGTCGAACGCGATTAATTAACATTATTTTACCTTTTTTCCCAGGGAAAAAAGGTAAAATCGCGTTCGACCTGTATGTGACTTTAAATAAACAAAGCGCGAGAACTTAAAGTGTTATGTGAATGTCAGGTTATTATTGTGAATATATTTTTTTTTAGGCCATACCGGTTAGAAGCGGACTCGACGCCCGGCGCCGTGAAGCAGAAGCTGTGCGAGCGCTCGTGGGGCGCGGCGCTCGCGGGCGCGCTGCAGCTCAACGAGCACGGCCTCCTCCGCGAGTGTGTGGAGGCCGTGCCCGCCAGCGACAGTGAGTCTGCCCTTTACTCTTCTATTTTATTTATTGTCACTTAGCAACTATCCTTACAGGTAACCCTAATACAACAGTGCCTATTCATAGTAATTTACTTTTCACTACAGATGGTGTTTTTTTTACGCACTAGTGCGAGAAGTGGTTCATTATATGCTAGGTCGAAACTTTGGAAGCTCATCTGTACTGAAAAACGTCGTACGATACACGTGCGAAAAGGAACTTCCTTTTTTACGCACTTGTATCGTAATGTACTATAACCATCAGCAAACCTTATATAACAATTACATTATATTATAACACTTTTACAAATTCGGACATTGGACAACTAAACAAGTCAATCTGATCAGCCACTAAATTTGTTTCAAATATATTAGTTAACCAAAGTAGGAGTCAAAAGTTTGGATTTTTAATTGGACCAACATCATAACATCATAAGACAGTAACCAAAGAGGATCGAGTATTATAGAGAGTTACTGTCAAAGTAAAATGTGTAATCACAGTGCATAGACTGCCATCTCTCGACACAAGCTGAAAACTTGTGAACCTCAGTTTTGACAATTTGGCCCATATTCTTAGCTCGACATGTGTTAAAATGTCAAATATTAATATTAGCGCCATCTAGCCGATCGTCCTCCAAAGGTGTAACGCCATCTATAGCAGGGGGAAATTAGCTAAAATTACGGCATAATTAATGGAAGGTTTTTTTAAATTGAAATATGTACGTTATAGACCGAAGTTATTTTTCATCAACCCTCCCCACTCCTCCCTCCTCTGCGTCACCCCTCTACCCTCCCTTAAAGCGCCAAAAATGCGGTTTTTCTCGATTTCTGACAAAACTGTTGAAGATACAGAAAAAGCGCGTAGGAACGAAGTAATCCTTAATAAATTTACTACAAATCATTCATTAACACTTTGGTTCTAGCACTTATAGTTTACGCGTGATCCGTCACGAAAGTTGGTCCTTTGCTGCAATCTTCTTTAGTGAATGTTAAGGTGGCTCGCTTTCCATACAAAAAACATCTACCATTTATTTAGTCACCGCACACTACAACTAAATAAAAATATGCGCATACATCTACTATACATTATCCGTCGTCGCGGTAGTGAATGAAATACATTGTTTCATACAGAAATCATGGACAAATCCTTGTGAATTTTTATTAATTTTACGTAAATGTGCGTGCCAAATTTTGTGTACAGACACAGAGCCGTCATATTTCGCGCATTTTTAGTTGACATTGTCATCAGTGACATTTGGCTCTTGACAAGTAATTATTTAAAGATATTGGTTTAGTTAACTCAAGTAGACTCAGAAATAATGACGCATTTTGTCAACAAAGATACATATCGTGTATTTCGACACTGCTAATGTAAATCGAAATGGCGTCTCGGTCAAACGACTGACTATGATGCAGAAGATCGTGGGTTCGAATCCGAAGTTTTTTTTAATCATTTGAACTTTTATGGATTTATTAAGTATTTTTTATTTTTTTAATGGAATATTTGACTATTACTATATTGCTTTCCTATTTTTTATTTTCATACAAAAATACAATACAATCCTTTATTATGCCTTTTCTCAAACATGCAATGAAATATTGTCTTTACGTTCCTTAAAATGGGCTGGGAAGTATCGCTTTTTGGGCGCAACAACTCGAGAGGACTGTAAAGGGATTTCATATTATTTTTTAGGCCTAGGCCTGCAAAGTAACTTTTTTTCATAAAATATTGTCCTTTAGAGCATTTTTTTTTTATTTCATTGTATGTTTGAGAAAAGCACTATACATGCCTCGGCGTGAAAACGGATTCCCGGCCTCGTATCCCTATCCGGCCTCGCTCGCACGCTCGCTCGACCGTATATACCCACTTGGCCGGAAATCCTCATTTTCCCGGCCTCTGATGTAATGTACTATTGTTGATAAAATAAAATATTACACGTCTGGTATAATACATTATACATAGGTCATAGTGTGGGCATAGTATTAGTAAAGTATTGCATTTACTGAGCTGGTTGACCTATGTTATTGTTGTGTGAATGTTTTTCTTCAACAACTAAATGGTTATATACAAGAATATGGGTAGCTTTTGCACATTGTAATTTTTCCTCAGTCACCCGTTGACCACGAACGCTGTAAAGTGTTTGAAACATTGGGATGAATTTTAAACTCATTATACGCGATTTAATCCGTTTTCATAGTTTTTATTTCATGAGTAACTATCGCGGTAACTGAAGACAATATTAACTAAATGGTTACAAATAATAATTATCATCAATATAATCTGGTCCAGGCAGGCAATTATGGTCGCGTGATAAATGATAAAACATCTGGCCGTCCCTATAATCGCACTTACTAATAGTGCGACAGGGACGGCCTGATATTTTATCGTCTATCGCGCGACCATGCTACCCGTGCTGTACTAGCTTTTGCCCGCGGCTTCGCTTGCGTTAGAAAGAGACAAAAGTAGCATATGTCACTCTCCATCCCTTCAACTATCTCCACTTAAAAAACATGTCAATCCGTCGCTCCGTTTGGCCGTGAAAGACGGACAAACAAACAAACACACATTATCTTTGGTGAAACAACGAATTCCTCCACTTTAGATTATAGAGTAACCAGCTTTATACCGCTTTATACAGCTTTATACCGCTTTTGATAAACTAGCTTTTGACCGCGGCTTCGCTCACGTAAGAAAGAGATAAAAAGTAGCCTATGTCACTCTCCATCCCTTCAACTAAATCCCCTTAAATAATCACGTCAATTCGTCGCTCCGGTTTTGCCGTGAAAGACGGACAAACAAACAGACACACACCATTTCCCATTTGTAATATTAGTATGGATTTGACATTATTATTTATATTTAATTAATTATATATGTATAGCCCAATTTCGTCGGGAACAGCGTGTTATGTAATGGCGTCGTTGGTGTACAGTCGTCTGTCACGCCGTGAAGGTGCGTTCGATTCCCAGGATTCTATTAACTTTTTGTATTTTTTTGGATATAAATTTCGTATTTTTTATTGACCGAGCAAGAATGGAGAGCCGAAGGTATCAATTTTATCTTAGAGAACCTATTGATATTTTTATTGTCATTTTGATTTTCTATTTATTAAGTTGAGATATAAAACACAACTTTTAATACCCTCGCTAAATATAATATTTTATCGAAATTACTCCTTAGATAAAAAAAGTCCACTTGAGTTTTTAAAGCATTACGTTACTCAGTTAACTATTGCATTTTCATTTACTAATTTAAGATTTCAAAAGCGATTTGAATACCCTTGCTCCATCGAAAATAAACAATTAGAAAAAAAAAATCATTCGAATCGTAGTTTAGAAACTAAAATTTATCTATACTTTTTTGGAATTTAAAAAAAATATCAGATTAGGATAATTATGTTAGAAATTCTGAGATCGACGAACCCAAAAATTATTACCATGTAAGAGAATAGGTTTTTAATTTTTTTTGTGGTTAACGCTCAGTAACTACTGTACGAGTACATATACATTTATGTATAATAATAAAACAAAAAATAGTGTCTCATAGTGTTGTGTTCCTGCCGGTGAGTAAGGCTGCCAGAGCTCAACGAGGGTGTGGGGTGCTGACGACGGGAGGACTTACGGAACTAATTTGTTCCGTCTATTGTCCTTTGAGTCGTCGGCAACCCAAACCCTCCTTTGAACTTGTACACTCCTTTTTGCTGTGCACACGCAGCAAAGGGGAGTGTACAAGTTTCTAATGGGGCGGCAACGCGCATGCGACACTCTTTGAGTTGCAGGCGTCCATAGGTTACGGTGACCGCTTTCCATTAGGCGGACCGTATGCTTATTTGCCACCGACGTAGTATTAAAAAAAAAAGAGAAAAAGTCCTGGATTCGAACCCAGTACTTCCATGCAAATCATGCGATGGCACGTATTTACCGCAAGGCTATTTAAACAAGCTGTCGCCGCGTGAAATTATCGACTAGAAGGAATACAAAAACTCTGTTTGTATGTGTGAGTGGTACTTAGAAATAGTGTAAAATAGTAAATTTATCTACATTAAGGGGATTAATGTTACAATGAGAAGTTGAATGTTTGTTGTAATACGTCAATTTTAATATTAAATGTTCGCGAAGCATAATTGAAAGTATATAAATGCCTGTACGACTCCACAAAAAAAATAAGACTGGTAATTTGAAGATTAACGCCATCTAACGCAGCCTGAGCTTCGGGTAACCTAAGCGAGCCACCTTAAGTTTTCGCCCAAAATGCATACGAAATCGTCGAAATTTGTTTGATATAACTAAAATATTGTAACTCATGACTAAAATAAAATTAAGGGGGGAAAATCACTACCATGGGTGGAATTTCCAATATGTCTTGGAATTCCAGTAACTATTTAAGACGTAATATTTTCACGGTAGTAGTCGCTAGGAGTACCATTGATCTATATAGTGTATCTATAGACTGGGGATGAGCTTTTGGTAGCTGTTGGTAGAGCCCTGGAGTATCAATCCAGTAGCCGTGAGTTCAAGTCCCACCCATGGTAGTGATTTTTCCCCCTGAAATTCATTTTCAGTTTATAATATTTTAGTAATATCAAACAGATTTCGTAAGCAATTTGGGAGAAAACTTAACATTCACTAAAGAAAATTGCAGTAAAGGACCAACTTTCGTGATGGATCACGCGAAACCTATAAGTGCTAGAACCAAAGTGTCAATGAACGATTTGTAGTAAATATATCAAGGATTACTTTTTTCCTACACGCTTTTTCTGTATCTACAACGGTTTTGTCAGAAATCGCGAAAAACCGCATTTTCGGCTATTTAAGGGGGGGAAGAGGGGTGACGCAGAGGGGGGAGGGATGAGGAGGGTTGATGAAAAATAACTTCGGTCTGTAATGTACATATCCCAATCAAAAAAAATCTTCCATTAATTATGCCAACATTTTCATACATAACTTTCCAGAAGAAACGGACTACTAGGTCACCGTACCTTTTTCTGTATGGTTTTGAGGTACGTTTTTTTCTTAGACTTTAGCTGTCTATACAGAGTTACATAATATGTCTTTGCAGTAACTTTGACCTTATCAAGTACAGTAGTCGCAAACTTGGATTTTCATTGAACCAACGTCATAAATAAGTATGAAAAAGATCATAACTACCTGATTCGACGCAAGCCAGTAACTCGATTAGCAATTATTATAAATCCTACACTCAGTTCAGGCTTACTTGTCCAATATAGTAAACAAACACTGCTGGAAAACATTAACTCAATTTTCTCTGGAATTACACATTAACCATCACTTAAATGTTATTATACACTTAAATAAACTCACAAAGTATTGAAATCAATCAAAAAACCACTGAATAATATCATTTCTAGAACGATTTTCATCAATAATTGTAATTACGAACGGATGACATAAAAAACTCCTGACATTACGAAGTCTAGATTGTCTATGAGTCGCAATGTTGGGATGACAACTTATCGTTATGAACGATCGATATTAACGTTAGAGTTTGTATAGCTTGGAAAAAATGCGTTGATATTAACTACAATTATTTATCAGATTTTTAACCGACTTCTTTACGTAGAAGGAGGTGGTTCTGTATTCAGTTTCGTATTTATGTATATAAAAATATGTACTTATGTTCATCGATGACTCCGAGAGCCATGATCCGATTTTTTAATCATGTTTCTGAAGAAAGCGAAAGTGAGACAAGCCTTTTTCACAGGATTATTGCAAATGTGACGAAAAAGAATTAAATTTTGGTTTTAACATAGATATTGTGTGACGTAAAATTGAAAATCCTCTGATGACGTCAGCAGCGAAATTATCGTTAATACATCATTTTATCGACACTTCCAATCCCTAGTAATTGTCTTTGACCATATTTGACGTTTTGTTTGTTTACTATATTGGACAAGTAAGGCTGAACTGACTTTTACAGCATGACGATAAATGCATATAAAAATAAAACTATTCTTTTTCCGTACAGTCGAACTGACAGTGACGTCACTGGACGAGGACTACGCACACCGCCTCACTACCTCAATAGCGCGCCTCATCGAAGAGAGTCCACATCTGGAACACCTCTTAATATGGACCAAGTGTATCCTGACCGACAAGAGCAAATTCCCGCAGAGCGCACTACTGGCTCTTGAGAAGGCGCTGACTGTCAAATACTCTCAACTGAGCAAAATGTAAGTACATATACAGTTTTATTTAGGTCGTATAGTGCCCTACAGTTGAACGAAATGTGACGTCACTTATTGAAGAGCAAATTCCCTCAGAGCGCACTACTGGCTCTTGAGAAGGCGCTGACGGACGGTCAAGTACTCGCAACTGAGCAAAATGTAAGTACACAGTTTATTTAACTCTCATATCTACTGTATGACCTATTTTCAAACTGACAATAACACTACTTATCGAAGAGAACCCGCATCTTTAACACCAGCTAATATGGACCAAGTGTATCCTGACCGACAAGAGCAAATTCCCACAGAGCGCACTACTGGCTCTTGAGAAGGCGCTGACGGTCAAGTACTCGCAACTGAGCAAAATGTAAGTTTTATTTTGGTCTTATCCTCGTAAGGCCCACCATAGTTAGTTTCCCCATTTTGAATTTGAACCTTATTTTATAAGTAAATTGGTAAGAATTTCGTTTGATTTAAAAATCAACGTAACAATAGAAATTCTACTTTATTTGGTTCATGGAAGATTCAAATTAGATTTGTAGGGCCTCGTAAGGCCCAATGTACATTGTAATGTACATTGGGCCTTACGAGGTTATATCTATTTTGTTCTATAGTCGAATTGACAGTGACATCAGTTATGAAATAAAACTATGGAAATGGATTTTCAATACATCCCGACGTTTCGCACACTTTATAGCGTTCGTGCGAAAAGGGAATTCGTAACTATGGTCGATTTAAAACAATTTTTCCCCTCACTAGCTCGGAAACACGTGTTTTGTCCTTTAATACCAGCGGGTAAAAACGCATTTTATCCACTAGTGGGTAAAGTAATTTGACCTTGAATAAAGCCAAATTAACTGCTTTAAAATTGATAAAAGTAGGTGAATCTATTAATAAAAATGATTTACCACCTGCGGAACTACTGCAAGCAGTGATAAACGCATTTTTTGCGTTGTACTTTCCTCGCTATAGTGAGGGGAAAAGTTTTGTGTTACACTTGGGTGCAAATGTATTTTACTTCTCGTGTGTTAAAAAACTCGCAAGTTCAGGATTCTATTCTCGAACCACTCGCTTCGCTCGTGGTTCAACTATAGAATCCTTTCACTTGCTTGTTTTTCAATTCCACACTCGGCGTTAAAATACAACTTTGCCCCCTTGTATAACAAATAACTATTAATTTATCGCCACTCGTTTCGAATTCCCTCTTGGCCGCACTTGTATCGCAATGAACTATTGTGCAAAAATGAGCCACTTTAGGTATACATTTCTTCTTTTTTTTTTTTTATACTACGGGCGTGGTGGCAAACAAGCATACGGTCCGCCTGATGTAAAGCGGTCACCGTAACCTATGGACGCCAACCCATTAGAAACTTGTACAGTCCCTTTTGCTGTGTTACGTACACAGCAAAATGGAGTGTACAAGTTCCAAGAAGGGTTCGGGTTCCGACGACTCAAAGAACAATAGACGGAACAAGTTAGTTCCGTAGATCCTTCCGTCGCCATCACACCGCACACCCTCGTTGAGCTCTGGCAGCCTTACTCACCGGCAGGAACACAACACTATGAGTAGGGTCTAGTGCTATTTGGCTGCGGTCTTCTGTAAGGCGGAGATACTTCCCCAGTTGGGCTCTGCTCTAGATTCGAGCGAGATAATATCCGCTGTGCTGTGCCCTACCACACAAAGCGGAATATTATTCGCTACCTCCTAGCAACAGCATTTCTATAAATATGTGACCATCATTGAACCTAAATATATATTTGTACACTTTGGTGACCTAGTATAAATTCCTACGGTCGACGGAGATGAGACACAGTTCGTTATCGGGCATTATCAAGATGTACTTATCATTTGATTGATCGAGCACGCTATCAGTTGCCAAGGTTGAGGCATACCCGGTGAGGTGTGACTTAACTGGCCGGTTGGCGTGACAACGTTATATAATATAACTATTACAATTATTACATGGATACTAAAATTTGCACTGTTTCGTGTAGGTATAGTTTCTACACGTACACATAAATATGTAATATTTATCACGGGACTGTATGTCGTTTTCAACCAGTATCAATAAGATTGTTTTCATATTGAAGCTATTTTGGAAATAGCGCCTTATCATTATTGACAGCGGACAAGTAACGTATTTTTCAGTTCAGATGGTGTTTTTTTTACTCACTTGTGCGAGAAGTGGTTCATTATATGCCAGGTCGAAACTTCGGAGGGCCATCTGTACTGAAATCTGTATGAAAATCCCTTCGGTCGTGTTTTAATTTATCGCCACTCGTTTCGAACTTCCTTTTTTACGCACTTGTATCGTAATGTACTATATTACTACTATTAGATTTATAGATGACAATTATGAACCCAACAGACTTTAATAATAATACGGCTACCTATAATAGTATACGATACGTACAACAAAAGTAAACTCGTTTTGAATACAATTGTATGTGTAACTTGTTTTTGTTCCTTGTCACTAATACTCGTAAATAACGGATGGTGGAATCATTATACCAGATCTCGTATACCAGATCTCACCGTTTCAGACATTTAAAATTGCTTTGATGAAGTCATATATTATTTTATTACCTACTCGGACGCAGCGTAATTACATCACGACACGTCAGAAAATTTACATGAACTGGAAATACGATTTGAAAGTACCGACAGCACATCACTTCTTTGCCTTTGACTAGTCTGTGGCCAGGCTGTTAAAATTAAAAAAAAAAACATAAGTCATGACATATCTTCATGTGTAAAATCTCAGACCTCCTTTTCAGAATCCTTTTGAGCGTGGGCAAACTTGATTATCATTTAATTTAATAACGAAAACTATAAAATTAAAATTATGATTTTCCAAGTGTTATACCGTCATCTTATTGAAATACTATACTACCATTGACAATGTCAATTCACGCATTATTTCAAAAATCTGCTTAGTCTTATTCTCATCTCGGTTTGATAATACGAGTACGTTCTAATTCATCACGTGACTATACAACACGTCAATCGAATATGAGTCGTTAAGAGTTCGCGATTTCAACTTCGTAGAAGAAGACTTCAATTTCAAAGAAGGAACAGGCTCTGTAGTCGGTTTGATGTTTTTTTTTGTTGTAGCATTACTTTAGCATTACTTTGCCTACCTATCTTATACGCGTATAGCTCTTAGTGTAAGTCTTAGTTTTAGTACGTTTATCCCATAGTTTTAGTATGTATACCTTTATTTTTATACAGATGTTCTTCAATATGTATTTATTTCTTCCAGATGTGACTTCAACAAATACACAATCCGCTGCATAAAAACCGTAGGCGAGATCACCGCTAAACAAGAGGCTGAGATGGAGGTTGATAACGAAGATAACTCAAGCGGCCGCGGGTCGCTCTCTGATTCTGATTAGTAATACATACGTTTTTATAACATGACAATATCTTTTATTTTTCACCTTCAGCCCTAGCAAAGCGTGGAATTGTTGACGCGCCGTGTCGTATTTTTCTCTTTAGTTCTTTCGTGTTGACGCGACAAAGCTAATTGGCTACTTGCCTCCTAGTCAAATCAGCTTCTTTTTAAGAACTGTCAGAACGATTTTGAACGACTTCCTAATATGGACTTAATATGAAATCGAATTGAGTGACATCACGGTCAACTGATTTACTTTATATATTTCTATCTGATTTATAAAATATAAATTGGAGTTAAAAATAACTTCCGTCCCTGTTTTTCTTATAATTATCTTTCGTGCATGGTATAAAATATTTTAAGTACAGTCAAGTTGCCTAATTGCGTATAGTTCGTCACGGGGCGTCAACGATTGATCGTTACACTAAAGTACGTGTACCGTACGTGTATGATTACCGTTGCCTGTAATCAAATCTTGCAATTTTTTAACCTACTTCATGGTTTCCGATGAAGTTGAAGCTGATATTCATATAGGTGACAATGAAGTAATATTTGCCTAATGCAAATTGAAAACTTTGGATCTTGCATTAGGTATATGTATTATAACTGTGCACATATGACAAATGGGACAGCGCGGTAAAAACTACTGAAATTCATGATGTCCTTATTATCTTATCTGATCATGATGGCTAGCCCGGACTCAGAGACCGAGAGATCTTGATGTTATTGTACGTAACGTTTAGATGCCCCTTTTCTACTAATGAAAACCATTGTCAGGTTGCCTTGTGAGCCTAGGTGGAAATTTGGCCCTGCATGGTGGCAGCAAAGGTTTTTTTTATGAAATAGGTAGCAAACGAGCAGACGAGCCGCCTGATGGGAAGCAGTCATCGCCGCCCATGGATATAAGCAACATCAGGGGTCACTTATGCGTTGCCGACCTTTGAGAACCCTAAAAACCTGCTTCTTGAAGAACCCCATGTCATAGCGCAAGGGGGACACCTCAGAAGGTAGCCCATTCCACAACTTGCATGTTCAAAGGTAAAGAAAACAAACCAAATCTACCACACCCTCAACGCAATTTATTCCCATTACCATTCGCCGACAGCACGAAACTGACAGAGTTAGTATGTTGGCCGCACATCGGCAGCGCGCCGCTCCTCGCTAGCTTGAACAGGCTGGCTAGCAACACTAATATGGCTATGGAGAGCATGATCCAACGACCCATCTCCACGTATCCTAGCAACGTGTGGGACTGCTTCAGCTCCTGTTGGATTTCTGGCGGCAATTCTGCACCCTGCAAAGAAAAAAATCCGCTGTAAGTTGTACGCCATAGAGATAAAAACCGGCCAAGAGCGTGTCGGGCCACGCTCAGTGTAGGGTTCCGTAGTTTTCCGTATTTTTCTCAAAAACTACTGAACCTATCAAGTTCAAAACAATTTTCCAAGAAAGTCTTTATAAAGTTCTACTTTTGTGATTTTTTTCATATTTTTTAAACACATGGTTCAAAAGTTAGAGGGGGTGGACACACTTTTTTTTCCTTTAGAAGCGATTATCTCCGAAAATATTAATATTGTCAAAAAACGATTTTAGTAAACCCCTATTCATTTTTAAATACCTATCCAATAATGTATCTCACGTTGAGGTTGGAATGAAAAAAAAAAACAGTCCACACTTTACATGTAGGGGGGAGTACCCTAACAAAACATTTTTTTCCTCTTTTTATTTTACCACTTTGTCGGCGTGATTGATATACATATTGGTACCAAATTTCAGCTTTCTAGTGCTAACGGTCACTGAGATTATCCGCGGACGGACGGACAGACAGACATGGCGAAACTATAAGGGTTCCTAGTTGACTACGGAACCCTAAAAAAAGAAGAATTAGGTATCTCCTGCTAACCAACCAGAATTGGTTTGCGCTGGATGCCGAGTTTTTATCGTGTGTCTACACTCTACCTACAGTATGTGGTTGTTTAGAGAAGTAAAGGATCTACAGGTTTTTAAAGGGTCAGCAACGCGCTAGTAACACCGTTTTACTTTGGAGTTGCAGGCGTCCATATGCCGAATACGTTTTTGCCACAGATGTGGCATTAAATAAAGGTACGACACCGTACGTGATCCTAATGGAGGCTCCTCACACTCACAACCTACTTATCCCAGTTATCCCCACGTTCGTGTTTATTGTTTGGTGTTCGCTGTTTTCCAAGCCAAGTGCTATGAAACATGACTCACCTCGTCAATCCAAAGCAGCGGGAAAACGCCCGTGCGCACGTTTTCCAGCTGTGGGATCCCCTTTATTTGCCGGAGCTCAATGTTGAACTGCAGCCGTCTGACGCCTTTCAACACGACACCGGTTATCTGGAAATAAAAACAAATATTCGTCGTCACTTCTCTTACTTCTTTATTGAACCAATACGGAAGAACCATAAAGGATACCTACGCAACGAAGCGTGATCGATTTGCAACTAGTCTAAAATCTACTCTGATCTGACTGGCAAAATACTCCAGCAGTTCTTCAGAAGCTAGGTAACAGCGCGGCAACGTCGCATACTGTGTTAAACATTCAAGGAAAGACCACGGGGTAAGGTGCACGACAGTGTTGTGCTTTTGTTTATCTGATGGACAGACACCTCCAGCTGAATATTCCAGCAGTTCTTCGGAGGCTAGATAGAAGTGCTGCAACGTCGCCTGCTGGGTTAAACATTCAAGAAAAGCAAGACTCACCGGGTCTAGGTACACATAAGTGTTGTGCTTCTCTTTATCTGGATTAACGCCTCCGGCGAAATACTCCAACAATTCTTCGGAGGCTAGGTAAAAGTGTGGCAACGTCGCTAGCGCCGGCGCGTTCTGACATGGCTCTAGGTTTAGCACACCCATGAGTAGGCAGCCATCATGGTTAGCGCTCCAGTTCCTGAAACGACAGTGAATACTTGTATATATCTACTAAATTTATGAAAGACTGGTATTGTAGCATGGGTATTTAGGCAGTGAGGTTCGTATCGTATTCTTTCAAAGGTGGCTCATGTATTACCAGTTCGCTTACGAAGTTAGTCACATAAGGTAAATGGCGAATAACTGACAGAATCAGTGAGTCCCTTTCAATTGTTTACTTGTAACTTAGCTTTTATTTTTTCTAAAAGCTTCATATAATATGATAATTTTTTTTTTGTGGAATGAAGTGCCACGAACTGCTCATCTCAGCATGTTGCTGGTGACTGCCAGCGCTGATCTTCTGATGATGGTATTTTAACTGTCACGTTGTCATGAATCATTATTTATATCATAAAATCCTAAAACAATGAAATATATTAGATACATACTTCCGACAGAAGCACTTGTTATCCCGGTTCGCAGTTTTAGCTGCCAGGGCGTCTTCGCCGATTTCGTAGTAGATCGCTTTCATATCGAACAAGGTGTCCGGGCCGACTAGGTTGGCATACAGTGATCTGAGAAAAAAAAATAAGTTCACATGGATGAAAAATTGTGGCACGAGTCTCACGACTGTCACGAGGAAGCAATTGAATCGTTAACGAAGCAAAGGAGTCTATAATTGAATGCTAAAGTGTTAACGCCCAAGGCGGAAATTATCCCCCCCCCTTCACTAGCTCGGAAACACGTGTTTTATCCTTTAATACTAGCGGGTAAAAACACATTCTATCGCCTGTATTTCCAAACGAGGTAGTCAGAGCACCTGAAACGGCTCAGATTTCAATGGCACTCTTGGCAATGAAGGGGTTGAAAGATTGTGATATTGCCAGCCCATCGCCCTTCCTTACCACAATGGCACCCATATCCTACAGTGGGTGGACTTCTACGACACCCACGCCACAGAGGGTAGAGGAGTATTTTTATTTTTTCCCCTCACTAGCTCGGAAACACGTGTTTTATCCTTTAATACCAGCGGGTAAAAACACATTCTATCCAGTAGTGGATAAAGTAATTTGACCTTGAATATAGTAAAATTTTCTGCTTTAAAATTGATAAAAGTGGGTGAATCTAGTGATGATGATGATTTACCACCTGTGGCATTACTGGAAGCAGTGATAAACGCGTTTTTTGCCGTGTACTTTCCTTCGCTATTGTGAGGGGAAAAGTTTTGTGTTGCACACGGGTGCAAATATAGCCACTTGACAGTCCTACGATAGCATAGTATCCAAAAAAAAAATTCCGGTAGACAGTCCTACGATACCTTACTATCCAAAAGAGGGGATGGAGACACAGTTGATTAAAGTGACATCTAGCGAAATATTGCGGCATTATTTACTTATTCTCTTGATACAATAACGTAGCCTAACTACATTGTTTGCTACAAAAAGTATAGATGGCAGTGTACGCTCGTTACTTAGTGAATGAAAAAATAAATTCGGCAGTACCTTGTCAAACTCCGCGTGTTTGTGTTTGATTTTGAATTTGTTTAATTTTTTTTGGATATCTTCATGAGAACTGTATGTGTTGGTTGTGGTATCATTATAAAGGTAAAATAGTATATTTCTCTAATACGTAATAAAAAAGAGGGTCATCGCTCAAAATTTCCTGTAATTTAAGTAATAGTCAAATAAAAAATTTCTTCATTTTTTTTCGATTACATAAGTTTAACCTTGATTTATAGTATATGATCATACATATTTTACTATCACTATAATTTTATTTCAAGTACTGTACGTTCATTTATACCGAAGTATTTTTTTTTTAACTATACCTTGTGTAGTTTAGAAGATACAGACGTTTTTGTAAAAAGTTGTGAATGCGCAGCGCGCTGCGCGCGTCGCTTAAAAACCCGGACGGTTGACCGGAATATGGTCGCGCGGGCTGGACTGTCAAGTGGGTATTTTACTTCTCGTGTGTTGAAAAACTCGCCAAGTTCAGGGTTTTATTCTATAACCACTCGCTTCGCTCGTGGTTCAACTATAGAATCCTTTCACTTGCTCGTTTTTCAATTCCACACTCGGCGTTTAAAATACAACTTTGCACCCTTGTATAACAAATAACTATTGATAGATTGATACTATGTGACACTTGTTTTTCATAAAATACGAGGAAATTATTATGTTCCAAAATATAATAATAGAAAATGTACAATAGTACGCACATAATCGACAAATTACCTGTAAGTAATCGATTATATTATTGTGTTGCGTTAATATTTTATACTGGCAACAAAAAGTCCCAAAGAAAAGTCCCATTTACCACCCTTAACGAATAACTGAAAAGTAATACGTAAGACGAGGTGTTTGATTCAAGAAAAGGTTTGTTTTTTCACCTTGTCAACTCAAATAAAGGACTAAAACGCTTAAAGAGGGTTCACCAAATTCGACAGTACATTATGAGCTTACTATCTCATTCCATATTTATTTACCTGCATACTTCAGGTTCAAAGGTGTACAGCCGTTGAGGAGGGGCGCCCTCTACCGGCGGAAAGACGGACGCGTCAGAACCGTTCAGCTGGTTACAGTACGGGTCCTTCCATTTATTCATTTGTTTCTTGCCTTTGTACGAAACTATGTGCCCGAGCTCCTGGAGGTCTTTTGTACCGCGTATCATCTGGTATGGCCCGGTTTGTGTTAAATTCATCTGAAAAAGAAGTTAATGTCAATGAGGAGGCACACTCGAAGGTTATGGCAGATGGCGCCACCCTATTAGTCCATTGCACAGATAAAGAATTTCATAAGTGAGAGCGAGAAGATTTTTTTTCTCTCTCTTACATATGAATGACAGTGACATGCCTAGACACTGCACAGGCGCCGCCTGACGGGATAAAATGTCAGTGTGCCTCCTCATTGAATACTACTTACTCGTAAAAACTCCCGAAGAAAAAAAAAATGTATTTTTAAGAGTCGACCATATGTGACTATGTGTTCAATTGTGGTAATAAGCTAGCGACCGGTCACTGCAATATCACATTTTCTTATTTTTTCAATGCCTTACCTAATTGCTAAAAGTGGCACTGAAACTTGAGTTATACATTATATATATATTATAAAAAAAAACTTTCCTTAAATTCTCAAGGCTGATTTTTATATTAGTATGTGTTAAAAAGACTAAGCATTTGATACTCATCATTTCCTGGCCATTTCCGGCGGCCGTAACTTTTACAAGTCCAATCTGTTTATTACACAGTCATCTTTAATTTAGATTTTGTTTTTCCAACTATACCATTTCTTCGAATTCCATTAAATTATCTAGGTTCCAATTCCGATGGTTTTAGACTCTTTTTAATTTTTGGATTGATTTTCCTTTCTATTCATACCAGCCGGCGTATCATGCTTACAGTTTTATCACTTGTCCACGTGGATAAGACAACTGTCACTCTCACACTGACATACTTGCCAAAGCGTGACGGATGCTTTATCCACGTGGATAAGTGATAAAATTGGAATCATAATACTGGCCTGCTAAGCCGAGTGGCGCTATCTCAAAACCAAATGATTTTGAAAATGGAACTGTCAGTTATGAAAGTCTCTCTAACAGATTACCTACCCCAATTTCTCAAGCTACTTTATAAGTTAGCTATGGATTTTCGTTTGAGATAGCAAGCTCAAATGGTTAGGAAATGATGATTATCAAATCCTTACAGTTACAGTTAATGGAAAAAATTGCACAATTCATTGTTCCTAAGTAGGTATTCTTTTTTTTATTGATTTAGAGTAGGTATTAATAACTGAATGGGAAAAAAAATTCAATGCAGTTTTTTTCTTAAAACAATAAAGAACAAAGGAACCTAGCTTTAGGGGCGGGGCGTCCAATGTTCAGCGTCCATTAATTGCGCGACCGGATTTTGACGATTTTTTCACGTTCTTGAATTCCGTAAGACGACAAAAATATCACATGGTAGAGAGGTAGGACCGTCCGGTCTTTTATCTTTTAAGACATTTTTTCTCGGGAACGAGTCTTGCTCAGCATCATGGACTCTATCAGCCTATCAATTTTTATCAAAATCGGAGACGTGATCCAAATGTACAAACTTTTCGGGAATTGCTGAGTTACAGTCCCTTATGGCTGTGTTTTACAAGGGGGCTAATTTGTTGTTCAACCGCACGTGTCGATGTTGATATCTGGGCAAGCGAAAGATTCCAATGTTGAACCGTGAGCGTAGCGAGTGGGTCAAAATGTGGAGCCATTAGTGTTCCGAGGGTTTCAACTGTTTCAAGGCTGGTGGGTTGTCACTAAGTGAAAGTAAAGGTTTTTCACCGCACCAACACTAGGAAAACATTAACTGCAAAACATCAAATTAAATTAATTCCATCAATTTACTTAATTTCATATTTGTGACCCAAAATCATCATTTAAAACGTCAATTCTGACAGCCTTCAAACATCAGCATCGGACATGAAGTTGAAATGTGTATGAAATTACTTTACACTCATGTGGACAAAACGTGACTTTTTATCCGGTTTTAAAGTATCACTTTAACAGTTGGGGTGGTGAAAAAAAAGTACTTGCCGTCGACCTCGATCTTATTAGGTACTTTGGTAGATAATATCTTCTATACACAAACAGGAAAAAAGACATTGCCGGTTCCTTTAATTTAGTATCATGTGGTATCAAGTGAATACGGACGACGTTTTTGAGCGGTGACCTTCCGCGTTAAGATGACTTGTAAGTAACGTTTTTGTACTTACATGACTAAACATGGAGAAGTAAAATCCGTTTCCGTCTTCAGAGGGGCGCATTGTGGGTGGCTTCTCAGATTTCAGTTTTCCGCATACGAGACCTGAAAAAAAATTCAAAAATATGAAGACACCATAAACCTCACTCTACCGATACTGTGACTGTCAGTGATATTTTATATTAAAGTCGGTTTTACCCTTGGCTTGGCACCGAATTTCAACATATTAGCTGCTAGCGCATATAAAACCCGTTTTATAACGCTATATTTCCGGGAAGGTCTATATTATTAAATCAATCTGTATATAATTTTAAGATGACATGTAAAATTTGAATTTGAATTTGAGGTGATGAAATTCTTAACCCCGTCCCCACCACATGTCGCGACAAAAAGGTAAATGATGAAAGTAAAGGTTAATTAAAATTAACATCGGGATGTCGTGACATGTGGTGGGGACGGGGTTAAGAATTTCATCACCTCAAATTCAAATTCAAATTTTACATGTCATCTTAAAATTATATACAGATTGATTTAATACTATAGACCTTCCCGGAAATATAGCGTTATATAAGTGCTAGAGAGTAGATTAGTAAAGGTTAGAATAATAAATTAAACAAAAAATAAAAATACTCCTCTACCCTCTGTGGCGTGGGTGTCGTAGAAGTCCACCCACTGTATTAGGATATAGGTGCCATTGTGGTAAGGAAGGGCGATGGGCTGGCAATATCACAATCTTTCAACCCCTTCATTGCCAAGAGTGCCATTGAAATCTGAGCCGTTTCGGGTGCTCTGACTACCTCGTTTGGAAATACAGCTGTGAGTTTATGTGTGCATGTACTTTGTTAAAGATTTTTAAAAATTTAAAGAGAGACCCAAATGATTGGTTTTTAATGCTGACAGCAGCTTCATGCTCACCTAAGGCTGAGTTTTCTCCCACACAGTTAAGGTGGATCCCATCGAAGAAGAGGTCTTTGACCTTGACGCGAAGGAACGGGTCCGTCAGGTTGGTGAACATCTCTTCAAGCGCCCCGTTGATCATCCCCACCAGACCTGGCATCAGCTCTTGGACTTGGAGCAAAGCTGCCTGAAATATACCGTGGTTTACATTTAGAGAACACTGTACCACTCTAGTTTCTTTTGAGCGTCGGTTTCGTGATAGTGCTACGGAAAATGGTGTTGCTGTGCAGTTGCACCAACTTTGTACCGATTTTTTTTATGAAATAGGCAGCAAACAAGCAGACGAGCCGCCTGATGGGAAGCAGTCATCGCCACCAATGAACATAAGCAACATCAGGAGAGTCACTTATGCGTTACCGACCTTTGAGAACCCTAAATACCTGCTTGCGGACCTGGGGCGTATATTTACACCATGTATTTGTATATAGCTGACTGGGCGCCGACGTTTGGGAAGTGCTAGTACTACCTATGTGGAAGGCCTGAGAGGACGCTCAGTGCGGAGCGTACCGTGGGGCGGGCGAGCGTGCATACAATCTGTGCAGCGTCGACTCAGGACACTCGCATGAGCTTCAATTGTTTGACATGCACGCCGCACGCCCCGCCCAGCGGAACGCCGAATATGAGCGTGCACTCAGGGGCCCGTTTCTCGAAAGGTACGTCTTGTATTACAAGTGTGTTTCCATGGAAACCCATACGATTTGACAGTTCGCGCACTTGTAATACAAGGCTTGTACGTTTCGAGAATGGGCCCCAGGCCTTACACTAAGAACACCCGCTATTTTTGCTTCATACATTGCTCCATATCTTAAAAAATATTTATCTTAGACAAAAGTTTTCTTAAAAAATCTTGTAGATCATTCAAATACCTTTGATAATATGTGTACACATGCTTCTGGGTCATGTACCGTTGAATAATTATACGACTTTAAAACGAAATGAAACAACAAATGTATGTGATAAACGTGTAAAATATGTAAATATGTATTTCATGAACATGATTGTATTACGATGCTGTATAAATTCATTCACACAACAGGTAACAATACAATTAGCTGTACATAAAGGCCTTGTCATACCCACATCTACCACTACTACAATCTGTAGTGCACCGGCAAAATATTAACTTCAGTATTTCTTCCGGAGCAGCTGGTACTTTGGTTTGTACAGGAATCAGTAAGTTGCTTTCGTTCCGTGCCCATCCCCATTCATCATCCTCCTTGCGTTATCCCGGCACTTTCCACAGCTCATGGGAGCCTGGGGTCCACTTTGACAACTAATCCCAAGATTTGGCGTAGGCACTAGTTTTACGAAAGCGACTGCCATCTGACTTTCCAACTCGAAGGGTAACTAGGACTCATTGGAATTAGTCCGGTTTCCTCACGATGTTTTCCTTCACCGAAAAGCGACTGGCAAATATCAAATGACATTTCGCACATAAGTTCAGAAAAAAGTCATTGGTACGAGCCGGGTTCGAACCCGCAACCTCCGGATCGAAAGTCAACGACACCCCCAGGATAGAGGAAGACACTGATGATAACGGCGGGGAGGATATTGTCTAAGATACAGTTGTCTCATGAGTCTCATCTGATCCAGATGACATGGAAGAAACAGTTTCAATTTGTTTGATTTATTTGGGACAACAAACACAGTAACACACAAGGTTAGAGAATTGCAGTGTTGATAGTAGTAAGGTGTGAGACCGACAGCATTTCAAACAAATAAAGAAGACCGATTAGTATCATCCCGCCCAAAGAGGCAGCGAGTAAATTAAAACACGTGTAAGTTATATCCATACCTCCTAAGGATACTGAGGCAAGTGCAAACTCATGATTTTGCAGAGGAGAGCCGCTCAAAGGTACAAAGTAACATAACTAACATATTTGTTCACGTAATAACATAAAAATTCGGATTTGTTTTAACGAAATCATTTCTGCATTCATGAGAATTTCAAATTTATAACAGTTTATGATCTAAGAGTAGGTACTTGGTCCAGTATACGAGTATTTTAGCGCACTTGGTCCAGTATTCGTCAAGTAGAAACCTTTTTTTTACGTTAAAATTTGATTTAAAGTAGAATAGTAGTAGAAAACTTTTAAGAGTTAGGACATAATTGTAACTTAAGCTGTTTTTACCTCCGAAACTAAGTTCGTTAGTTGTATTAGTATTCCACACTTTTTTTACCTCCCTCGCTAATATACCAATGACTTTTTTCTGAACTTATGTGCGAAATGTCATTTGATATTTGCCAGTCGCTTTTCGGTGAAGGAAAACATCGTGAGGAAACCGGACTAATTCCAATAAGTCCTAGTTACCCTTCGGGTTGGAAAGTAAGAAGGCAGTCGCTTTCGTAAAACTAGTGCCTACGCCAAATCTTGGGATTAGTTGTCAAAGTGGACCCCAGGCTCCCATGAGCCGTGGCAAATGCCGGGATAACGCAAGGAGGATGATGAATGGGGATGGCACGGAACGAAAGCAACTTACTGATTCCTGTGCAAACCAAAGTACCAGCTGCTCCGGAAGAAATACTGAAGTCAATATTTTGCCGGTGCACCACAGATTGTAGTAGTGGTGGATGGTAGATGTGTACAGCTAATTGTATAGTTACCTGTTGTATGTGAATGCATTTATACAGCATCATAATACAATCATGTTCATCAAATACATATTTTACACGTTTATCACATACATTTGTTGTTTCATTTCGTTTTAAAGTCGTATAATTATTCAACGGTACATGACCCAGAAGCATATGTACACATATTATGAAAGGTATTTGAATGATCTACAAGATTTTTTGAGAAAACTTTTGTCTAAGATAAATATTTTTCAAGATATGGAGCAATGTATGAAGCAAAAAGTGGGGGGGAAAACGATTTTTAAAAAATTAACAGTTTTTAGGAGCTCATACCTAGATAATGGTTGAGAATAGAAAAAAAGGTTCTAGATCAAAGTTATAGAGAATTTTATAAGCTTTCAAGGTGTAGTAAACCAAAATTTCGTATGACGCATAGTTTTTGAAATATGAGCAAAAAACCAAAAAATGGGACCTTTTTTCATCCCCCCCTCTTCGAGCTCACGTCCAAAGTCCGAGGACTTTTAGTATGTATGTCTACTGACTACCCCTAACAACATCCCGAAGTGAAACTTTCTGCTTTCGGCCATTCCACCTAGACCCCCCTTTTGAGCATTCATTGACTGATCTACTGTGTATCCACGCTAGGGAATGCAATAACCGACCAAATTTCATAACCGGTTACGGTTACGGTTATGCCCGAAAAATAACCGATAACCGGTTATAATCGGTTACGGTTTTTTTCGACAAAAAGTATAAAAGTCATCTGTGCTTTTTTAAATAAAAATAGAAAATTACTGAAAATGATAATTAAGGTCTTTGACGTGATACAATATTTAATCAAAATCGTCCACAAGTAAGGGAAGAAAGTTATATTTTCGTTACTAAAGTATACAAATGATAGTTACATCCATAAAAGGAGTTTTGAGTCACTAAAGGTCCAATTCATCGAATTTTTGTCACAAAAAAATAACCGATAATAACCGTAACCGGTTATTTGAATTTCCAAATAATCGGTTATGAAAATTTGTTATAACCGGTTATAACCGATTATTTCGGTTACGGTTATAACCGGTTTGCATTCCGTGCCCTTACCATAGGTGAAGTTGATGACAGTAACTTCGTCGTCCTCGGACAGGGAGCCGGTCGCCTTCTGGTCGAAGACGAAGGTCTTCTTCAGCATGTACTCCACCGTGTCGTTTTCTCCGTAGCTGAGGTTTAACCTTTCTCTGTATTGCCTGAAAAATAGTTTTCATAAAACATACCATACTTAACGGATAGAGTTAGCGCAGAAAGGAGAGAATCATTAAGTCCGTTTTATTATCCGATATCGAATGTCGGAAGGATTTCAATGGAAAAAATCCAAGATGGCGTCTGTAATGTATGGGATATCGGTCCTACAATATCGGATCGGATAATCTGAAAACGCACTTAACATGTAGGTATGCTACACGAACTCTCTCCCAATACGGGTAGGCAGAGCACGTCTTTAGTCTCAGTACCACTTTTGATAATAGGCGAGATGACTAAAAAAACTAATTGGCCCGTCAGTTAGATTATCAAAGAATTTTAGACACGTAAGGTAACTGTACACTATTCCGGGATAGTAAAATGTGGTACATTATTCCGGGATACTTTGGTTTTTGTCGCAAAATTAGGAAACTATCAGTAAAATCTTAATTTAAGGCAGTATTTTATTAACTATAGATCAAATAGAACCGAAAAAGTCGATTTTCGAATATCTATCATATCTTTTGAAGCCGTGAGGTATCTCCAAACGCGTCAGTCGCAACCACGCAGTGGTTTCTATGGGCGTGTTTGACGGTGAGCTTAACGCGGCAGCGGAACTTCTTAAGGGTTTACTGTGATGCGGGTAAGTTTATTTATATTAAATTTGTATCATAATTGTCTTATAGTTATTAAAAGACATATCATCTTTTCAAATTAATTTAAAGCATATTTTAATTAAAATACCCGCTCCCGGAATAATGTACACCATTTTGACGCGGTGTACATAATTGCGGGAGTATCCCGGAATAACGGAAACACAGTCCGCAATGTTTTTATGTTTTATTACTATTTGCGGTGAAGTATATTTATATATTTGATGTAAATTTATTGAGTAAAGATTACAGATTATAGTGACATAATTACGGTACATATATTTTTTAGATTTTAGTCTCATAATTGAGTACGAAATGTATACTCGTTGAGTAATCCGTGCGAAATATTGGAGTGTGGCATCGACATTAAATTTGTTTTATTTCACAAAATTAAAGCACAAAGGTTACTTACTTATTTCGATGTTTTGAGTATAATTGTTATATAATCTTCCAATGTACTAAGAAAAAAATCTTGTTTGTCTTTTAATATAGCCTTCGTTTTGACTGCCGTAATTAAGTACACGACTTTATATGAGTGTATCTTATTCCGGTATGCCTATATAAAGTATATTAAAATATAAAAACACAAAATAAGGTATAGAGACCCGACTATTATGTTTTTAAACTTCCTTAGTTAGAAATCGAAATAAGATGTCATATATTAAAGAAAAACCGGCCAAGAGCGTGTCGGGCCACGCTCAGTGTAGGGTTCCGTAGTTTTTCGTATTTTTCTCAAAAACTACTGAACCTATCAAGTTCAAAACAATTTTCCTAGAAAGTCTTTACAAAGTTCTACTTTGGTGATTTTTTTCATATTTTTTAAACATATGGTTCAAAAGTTAGAGGGGGGGGACGCACTTTTTTTCCTTTAAGAGCGATTATTTCCGAAACTATTAATATTATCAAAAAATGATTTTAGTAAATCCTTATTAATTTTTAAATACCTATCCAACAATATATCACACGTTGGGGTTGAAATGAAAAAAAATATCAGCCCCCACTTTGCATGTAGGGGGGGTACCCTAATAAAACATTTTTTCCCATTTTTTATTTTTGTACTTTGTTGGCGGGATTGATATACATATTGGTACCAAATTTCAGCTTTCTAGTGCTTACGGTTACTGAGATTATCCGCGGACGGACGGACGGACGGACGGACGGACGGACGGACGGACGGACGGACGGACAGACAGACATGGCGAAACTATAAGGGTTCCTAGTTGACTACGGAACCCTAAAAATGACCTTACCTTACCTTACCTTACCTTACCTTACCTTACCTCCTCCTCCTTACCTTATTTCTCTTCTACTCTACTTTTAAAAAAAACTTGTAAGTATCTTTGTCTGTCAATGAAAAGAAAATTGTAGTAAGTATGTATGGAATGCATATAGACTTACTGCGTTTTAACTTTGAGGAGAAGCATGAGATACGAGATTTTTTAAAAGTAGTGACGTTTTTTTTTCTTTTTTCTCGTAAACGAAAAATGACGACGGTACAGTGCATTGAAGTTTCGCGTGACGTCACGCCTAGGTACAATTTTTACTTAGAAGTGACGTCACAAGCCCCCACTCCGGAACTTTGATGGTATGTGAATGCGAAAAATATGTGTTCAGTATTATTGGACGATCTAACTGACGGACTAAAAAGAATGCCATTTTCTTATGTAGTCGTCATCCCTATTAAAGGGTAGATATTGCAGTGACAGGTTGCTAGCCCATTTCGTTCACAACGCAAATGAACCCATATCCCACAGCCACTTTGACACCCACGGGAGGAATGGTGGTAGTGAAATTCTTACCCAGTCACCAAGCTCCACATCAGTACTCTGGTGTAGGTTCGTTTAATATTACTTTCTGTGGCTTTTCTGTTTCCGTTTGAACTTTGCAATACTTATAGTTATGTACATACTTACCTACACCAAGAAGTGCATAATAATTTTCCATCGTGATTTCTCGGAAACATCGATCTATGGGTAGAATGGGTGAAACATGCGTATTTGTCGTGCTAGTTCGCTTAACATTAGTACTTCTTATATTGAGACTTGAGACCACATACCACTGTGATTGAGACTGATTGAAATAACATGACATGACACGTCTCGTTCACGTGAAAACACGAAGGAAAAGCATTTCGCACTACATCTGTAGTACCTTCATAACGGCCCAGCCACGACATTGGTCTAAGCGCGACAGCGGTGAGCGGCAGCCATACGTGCGAATGGAAAGTCCCATCGCTGTGTCTCACTCCAATGTATGGCCGCCGCTCACCGCTGTCGCGCTTAGACCAATGTCGTGGCTGAGCCGTAAAGGAGTCATAAGTGGTCTTAATCTTTACGTTTGTATTTGTTATTTGAGTCACGTATAATACAGTGTGTGGCCCGGAACCGGGGAGAAAAAATTAAATGGGGATTCATTAAGACATAATCATAATCAGACTTTCACAGGAATCTAATTTTCCAATCTAATTTTTTTTTGTATTATTATCCCCGGTTCCGGGCCACACACTGTATACTATCTATATTTGGCAGAGTTTACGTAGTAACTAATTATTAAACTGGCATTTGGCGTACCATTGGCAA
Organism: Leguminivora glycinivorella; assembly: GCF_023078275.1. NCBI lineage: Eukaryota > Metazoa > Arthropoda > Insecta > Lepidoptera > Tortricidae > Leguminivora > Leguminivora glycinivorella. The sequence goes on from NC_062978.1 coordinate 18,445,958, forward strand.
AGGGTTAAGTTAGCAGCACCATTCACTGATTCGATAATTAACTTAGTCAGTAACTACAGTTATTTCGTGTAAATAAATGAAAAATCTATCAACCTTGACATTTTCCGTAATGTCGTCAATTAAGGTTTGATATATTGATATTACACGAAACATTTCATTTGATAAAAATAATAAAATCACTCAATGCCCCACTGGTTCCAGCGATTAGGCTCCAACGGTTATGTACAAGGTCATGTAGTAATGATAGCTACAATTATATATTTATTATTGTGTCGCTGAATCGTAATGGGTTTTATTTTTAAAACATGTCGCTTACTCTAAATTGCCAATATTTGTATAATACTTATATTTCTTTTAGTAGCTTATACGTCCTTCGGATGTACGTAGGCGTTGTCTAAAATGAGAGCTCACGACCGTCCCTTTCATTGGCCAGGTGCCGTAGCCGAATGGCATTTCTGCGACGCGACGAAAACGGAAAGGTAGTCTGGCTCTGTCGCGCCAATACGCAAGAGCGATAGAGATAGGTATCGAGCGTTTGTGCCATTCGGCTACGGGGCCAGTACTAGGTACAAACTGATTCGCCGAGGCCGAAACCGGCCGGGACAGGATGATGATGATGAAGCGACGTTAAACTTTTTAATTTTACGCTCATTCCTATTCAACTTAAATACGGATAAAAAACATTCAGTCGAATTGAGAACCTCCTCCTTTTTTTGAAGTCGGTTAAAAATAGGTCATATGTAGACATGTTTGTTATACACCGTGTTTTTTTTGTTTTCCGTTAAATTCGACACGTTGTTAGGTTCATTATCAGGATTATCAGGAACTATCCTGTATATACTTTTAATTAAATTCGCAAAAAAAAAAAATCTTATTAGTGTGAGAGACACTTAAGAATTACATACATTCAAGTGATTGACGGTTATAATAAATAAATAAAAAATCATACACTTAAATTAAAGTTATGCGTCCTATTAGTCATATTACCCATTTAGATTTATTACGTTGTAAATATGTATGTAATGGAATTTATGGAATTACATTTTCATACATATTTATGTATCACTGCGCTATTTAATCGTGTATATTTTATTGTGTCTCGCGGTAAACACTTGCTATATTCTCGCACCGCTCGGATCCCATTATCGTTAAGAATATTTTATTTAAAATAGTTGGTTGCGACCGTCGCGACTTCATGGGATAATTGTGATCGAGCAATGAAATTTTTTAGTAAGTAACTCACTTACCTACTCAAAATATTTCGATTAGTTGAATTGTCTACTAGTCGAAATTGACCCCGACACCTTGGAGTCATCTCAAGACAGAGTTTAAGCCGCAAACACAGGCCTGATTTAGACGGCGTGCGAACTCGCATGCGATTTTAGTTACATTGCGGGCTGTTGAGGTTAAGTACATACAATTTTGCACAGCCATCAAATACCGCAATGTAATAAAACTCGTATGCGAGTTCTCGTACCGTCTAAATGGGCCCTAACGCTCTTCGAAGTATTGTCGCACAATTATTATAGATGAGTGACAGAAAGACAGCGTTTCGTGACTTAACAGGTAGTTTACAAATAGGCATAACGCCCGATTTCTTCCAGCTTGGGCTTTGCGCCAATCTCCCCGGCTCTGCTAGGATGGCTCGATGTGAAATTTTTTTATTTTCTTGTAGACACAGAGGGACGTTGTTCCGGCTCACAGGCTTGGCGCCGGCGCTGGTGTCATAGAACAAGTAGACCTTGAACCTGAGTGACCTAGGTAGTGCCGTGGCGTGCTGTCGAACATCTGCTAAGATAGACGTAGGGCACCATCTCTTCAAGTTCAGGCTTGGCGCCTGAGCTGATCTCCTCGGCGTTGGTGACATTGAACACGTAGTGAACCTGAGTGACCTAGACAGTTTCCGCCACCTGTCAACATCTGAGAGGACGGCTGGATCTATACATCAAATAGTTCCTTACTGATAGACGTAGGGCCCGATCTCCTCAAGTTCAGGCTTGGCGCCTGAGCTGATCTCCTCAGCGTTGGTGACATTAAATACGTAGACCTTGAAGGTGAGCGGCATCGGTAGCTTCCGCCACTTGTCGAACATCTGAGAGGACGGGTCAATCTGTACATTCTGAAACAATACAAAACAATGATTACTCTTTGCGACAGACACAGAAAATATATATGTGTTCCTTAACTTCCTATAACCATATCAGGGTGGCTAGCCGAATGGCACAATCGCTCACGAAACGCTCACGAAACGAAGCGCTAGTAGATATCTATCTCTATCGCGCTTGCGTATTGGCGCGACAGAGATAGATATCTACTAGCGCTTCGTTTCGTGAGCGTTTCGTGAGCGATTGTGCCATTCGGCTAGCCACCCAGGCCCCGCTTCGTTTCGTGAGCGATTGTGCCATTCGGCTAGCCACCCTGGTGAGCTTTTTGTGATAGCGTGTGTTTTTCAACGCCTTTTTGCGAGGTGAAAATAGGTAGTAATGATAGAAAATGGTTTGACGACCGGTCGGACCCTGCTTGCTAAGCCGCGGTCCTGGCTTCGAATCCCGGTAAGGGCATTTATTAGTGTTATGAGCAGCGCAGATATTTGTTCCTGAATTATGGATGTTTTTTTTTCTATGTACATAAGTATTTGAAAATTATATATATCGTTGTCTGAGTACTCACAACACAAGCCTTCTTAGGCTTACCGTGGGACTCAGTCAATCTGTGTAAGAATGTCCTATAATATATATTTATTTATTTAGTATACCTATAAGATAAGTAACACATTTAACATGGGACCTATTTAGCCTGAGTCTTGAACATTTTGTCGCTCCCACGCACCTATAGCTACTTGTGTGTACCTACTTACGTTGTATAAACGGCCAGTTTGAAGCTTGCCGTGTAGGAATGCATGTTTATATTATTTATACGGGTCACACGTTGCACCTTAAATTTGACCCACTTGCCGAATTCCCATGAAGCTGAAAATTGGCTCATGTAAATCAAATCAATCAATGCGCGATGACAATTCGCAATATAAGTATGACGTGGAACTGATCTGGCGATGGAGACACCGAGACAGGAGCTGACCTAATTCAATATAAGTACATAGATAAGGTCAATTCACCATTACTTGTCCAATCATGTAAACAAACACTGCTGTTTCCACACTTTTTACAATCATCATTAAGTATGGGAATATTTTTTGCAATTTATTCTAAACTTAATAAAACCTTAATAAAACTAAATAAGTAGGTAATTTTAACAAAACAATTTATTTGTAGAGATGTAACCTAGGCTTATGATTTAAGAGTCTATCTTTTGAATCGTGTCACCTTTAGTTTCAGCTGTTTAATGCTTGCAAATGTTGATTGATAACAATAAATGAGGCTAAAACAGATGATATGAAAGGATATTACGTAACTAAAGTAACTATGAAATAACTGAGGCGACCCTCAGTCGGTAGTGACCCGCGGTCCTGGGTTCGAATCCCGGTAAGGGCATTTATTTTTGTGATGAGCACAGATATTTGTTCTTGAGTCATGGGTGTATAATTATGTATTTTTCTATGTATATAATTATGTATTTATCTTTATAAGTATTTATATCGTCGCCTAGCACCAAGATTTGCTTAGTTTGGGGCTAGGTTGATCTGTGTAAGGTGTCCCCAATATTTATTTATTTATTTAATTTAAATACAATGTATGTTTCGGTTGACGTTTTCTATTATCGATTATCATAGTGGCAAGACCCCAGGAAAACTTTACGGTAATAATTATTCACTTTATCTTGCTGACATTTTGCATGTCAAGGCATGCAAGCATGACTTGTGTGACGCTACACTTACTACCTACAAACATAATGACGTGGTTCATGACCTTCTGATTGTCATAAACGTTTTTTTAAGGTCATAGGCTAATGATTACACGAGGATGACAATTGTTGTTTTTGGGGTTTTCTATAGGTGTGGGTAACTATTTTTGCTTACAGACACAAAAAGTAGTTGACATGTTACTTTATTTTAAATGTGACAGACCCTAATGGGGTCAATTTAATTCCGTTTTAAATAATAGGCCTAACGTTTTGCAACAAAAAAGCAAGTTTAGTCAAAATTCAACAACTTAAACTACATACGGCATTTGTCGTTAGACAAATAACTAATCACATCACAGAAATCCTGTTTATCAGAAACATAAATATGTACTTATCTACGGCTAAAACTCAATATTTAAATTTTGTAATACTGTAGAGTGTGTACAATTTTGTAATACAAAAGCGGCAACTTTACTTTTAAAGTAATTTCCAAAGTAACTAAAGTACGAAGTATTATAAATAACTATAGGTTTCTATGAGCTATTCATCTTCAACTATGGCAACTTTACCTCCGATGGTAAAGTTGCCACTGAAGGTTCCACGCTTCACCATATACGTATTATTGCGACATAGTACGAAAGCAAGTGAATGATGAGATGACGGGCGATAGAGGTATGGAAGAGAAAGATATGCTGCGCCGACCGACTCCAAACGACTGGGGTAAGGGCAAGCATGAGCATTTATTTTGACATGTGCCGTTAGATACTTGACACTAACTTTTATGTTATTCTTAAAGTTCTCTCACACTTTTTAATCTATTTATTATGTATGAAAACGAAACAAAAATATATTTTCATAAATTAACAAAAAGCGATACAAGTGGTTATACCGGTAACAAAGTGTCGAACTTAACGGAAAAAAAAATTAAATAAACATAATATTATTCACCTAAAACAAAGACCTATAACAACGAGTAGAGTCAACAAATAGGGTAGACCGGGGACAATAGAAACACGTTACGGTTGAAACAAGCCAAATTTCTCGAAAACTACAACACCTACGTGGAATACGCAATACTCAGTGTAATGTCACGCTATTACACTATATACATCGGGTTGGCTCGCCAATACACACCGCACGTCCGTGCTCCATCGCACTCGGACACCGACTGCCATATGTACTCGAGACACCTATACACTACATCCCTTTCTTGTTTTAATTTTTTTTTTTATAAATATTTAAATAATAGGTCAATTCAAATACTTGCCATGCTGTGCCGTGTATCTTTTTTTTTCTTTTTAATGAACTACGTTTCTTCTAATTGTCTGCCCACTTTCGTCATTCCTAACTTGATCATCTCCGTCTTTACCACTTAGTACTGTATGTGAAGTAGTTATTATTAGGGATTAATTTTCTATCTTTAGTCATATGTTTAGGACATTCCGGTCTGAGGGTTGACTCAGAGCGGACGCTGCACCACCACCTGCAGTGTATACTCAAACATACTTGTGTGTTTTATTAACTACAATTCCTAGATGTCAGTCTCACTCCTTCTTCTTTAAATTTGTTACCTTTTTCAATTCAGACTGTTTTGAAAACTAGATTAGTACATTTTTTTTTATATACATATATGATTGTTTTTTTTTTTCTTTCTTTAATAGCATACAATATAATTGTACAATGCAAGCATCGCACATTTCTCGCGTCAGCATTAAAATTAATATAATTATGACTTGATTAGAATTGCTTTGCATTGCTTGATTGCATTTAGTTATGTTTTATTGCAGATAAATAATGATTGATTGGTTGATTGATCGCTGTATTTGCGATTACGCTATACATCGATTTATGCATTAGTTTATGTTTATACGTGCTCCTAGCTAGTACTCAGTATACCTTGGTTATCAATAAATTTATAAGTGTATCAAAAATCAGTGTTTCTATCAAGACTACCATCAACCATCAAGAATCATATCATCTAAGATGTACGGCTCGTACAATAATATTTCACTAATTTCATACCTTTTCATGATTTACATTTTTTTTTTTTTTAATAGGTCGCTTGTCAGGCGTCTAATGTATATTAGGTAATTATTGATGATAACATTGATAACTGATTGTATCGGCCCTATACTTCATTATATGCACCTATTATTGCTAGTAACTAGTAAATAGTACATATAAGTATTTAGTTATAGAACCTAATGTATCTGGAGCCTCGTCTGCCGACAAACCATACTCTGGTTTGGCAGAAGATAAATTTAGTTGTAGGTTTAGTTTTTGAATAAACATTTATTTCATTTTATTTCATTTTTCATTTCATCTAATGCAATTCATAATACTTACGGATATTATAATGTTTAGTTAGATCTACTCATAAATTTAATTATAAATTGCAGTGCATAGTTATTAAAACTTTTACTGTCTACTGTTTTTTTTTTCTGGATCGAAAGGGCTCGTGATTCATTGCATTGTAATACATAGAGATACTATATAGAATATGCATTAAAATCCTATTCAGGGTCACGTATCCACTTTATCGTTTTATTGATTTTGTTTCATCATGATCAGCTTTCTTTCTCGTAGATACTTTGGCTGATTGGCGATTGACCATAGTCACACCCGATGGAAGGTGAAGATATAGTCGAAGATGGAGCTCACCGATTCAGTAATACTTAGCATATTCACTTTTATCTTAAAGAGACCGAGGTCGTATTTTTCTGGGAACATCTATGGTGGGAGTGCATTCCATTCCTTTGATAAAATATTATCTAAATTATTACCCAAATATTATCTCCTTCATTTACTTTCTTTGCGCTGTTAACCGAACAAATCAGCATGCCCATTTACAAGGCATCAAGTCATACTGAAATTGACCGGAGTAACAGGAGTAACAGAATACTTATACAGCTCACCGAACTACGAGGTAACTACCTCGTAGTAGGTAAGCACAGTGTTTCTCCCCAGGTACCACGATTTGAATTTGTTTTTGCAGCTGTGTCTTTAAATTCCTTCAGGAGATGTTATATCTTGACAGACTCAGCGTTTATTTATGTGTCACACGGAGAGAAAAACAACTAGATTTAATGTTCGTTCAACATTTCTATTTTATTTTTTTGTTAAAATTGCGCCTACGTGTTCTTTCATTCCAACTACAAGTTTGATGTTGTTAAGTGTAGTTACACTTCCTTCTACATTTTTTTTTATACCACGTCGGTGGCAAACAGTTATAGGGCCTCCTAACTGAAAGCGGTCACCGCAACCTATGGACGCCCGCAACCCAAGGGGCGCCACATGCGCGTCGTCGACCCATTAGAAACTTGTATACTCCTTTTTTTTTTTTAGAACCCCATACTGTAGTTCATCGGGGAATACCTTGACATAGCTCATTCCACAGCCGGAGCGTTCGTGGGAGGAAATATTATTGTTTTTTTTTTTTTTTTTTTTTGAACCAATCTTTTATTTAAACCAACAAGTCGATTTTGTAAAAGCACATGTCACATATTGATTTAAACATATGTTTGGCTGATTCAATAAAATATATTTTAACAAGTTTGACCTTGTTGTTTGGTTCGTATAAATTCGACTTGTATCATCAATATTGTGATTTATTCCCTTTACTAAAATACTATTGTTTCAAACAGATAAACACGCAACAAGACGAGTTTGTTAGATTCACAAGGCAAATTTCTCTCAGTTGTACCCTTAACTTCACATCCGTCTATCAATCCATTTATATATAGAATAGAATCATGTTCCCTAACTTCTAAATAATGTGTATTGTAAGTAGTTAGGTACCTAGATAATTGACGTGAAGCATTGAAATCTGTGATTATTTAACATTTTACAATCACTACAGACAAAGCCGATTCAGTCGCTGATTGTTGTCCTTTTGTTCATTTTCTTGACCAGACGAAATAAGGTCACTAGTGAGATTTATTATATAAATTTACAAACTTAGGTTACTAGTTCGCTTGGAAAATCTTATACAAATTTAATATGTATTCACGAAAAAGAGACCACATTTCAATATCCTCCCGTGAAATTACGCAAACAAGTTCAGCATTTTTATTTCTTATTTTTTTTTTCTATATTAGTTCAATAGAGGCTCACAGATCCATTAGTTTATTTGTTTTAACTGGACACCTGACTTGTATGAGATTCACCTACATGAATCTCTGCAGTATGTACCTATTACCCTAACTGATAACGAGTACCTTCAGTACCAATATATTTTTGTAATGATTTTCAACTGACGTAGATTGTCTTTGAAAATCTATCATAGATCAACTTAAATAGGCATGTCTTTCTCTTGAGGTCACCCATACTGACAAAGCCTTGTTGACGGTAAGCAGAGTTAGCAACTTCTTTTTTTTTCCGCGTTGTTGAAATGTATCAAGCGTTCGCTTAATTTTATTCAATTCAGCTGCACCACTACGTGTTTTTTTTTTTTTATATACAATGCAATGTCAAACCAATGAACTGTCTTTATTTATTTATTTTTTTCACTCTTTTCACTCTGATTGACGTTAGCGGCATCTAGGTATATAAAGAGTGCTCTTTTCCAGCGCTCCCACCGAACTCCTACTGATGTAGGATCACCTTCGCTGTCAAATGCCTCCAACGACAATTAAGAAGCCATACTGGACTTTCTTGGGGCAACCTGTACCCAATCAATTTAATGATTCTAACTAACACAAGTCAAAATATATTATATTGAAAATATTTCAACTTATGCTATCTCAAAGTACTCAGTCATTGTACTTGAGTATTTTACTGGGGTAGTTGTCTCAGACTCTCAGGCACTGGATGCCTTGGTATTTTTTCTTTCATATGTGTAATTTATTTCGGTTTCAATTTAATGATATTTATTGACCGACGTCAATCTACTATTATGACAATTGAAGGCTCAGATAGCATTTATCATCTGATCTAAGCGTCATTTAAGCGCACGTTCAACCAGTATAACCGTAATTTACTTCGTGTTTAGGTTATTATCATTAAGCTCATATTTGCAACAATTCAATGTTCAGTTTTTTTTTTTTTTTTTTTTTTAATTGCTGTTTAACTATGTTTACAACAATTTAATGACCAGATAAATATATCTGCCTTAACCAAGGTAAGTATGTTTTTTTTTTCATTTATTTTACATGACAATTAAATGTCCAGATTCAGTAGGTAATCTGCTGGTTCCACATATATCTATATTTATCCTCGTAAGGCTAAAGTCATGTCAAATTAATGACCAGATACATTTTATCTGCTTTGAATGAGCCGTGCACACTGTACAGGTCAGGTCATTGTTATTCTGTTACCAGTAGGTTTTTTTTCCATGACAATTTAATGTCCAGATTCGGTAATCTGCTGTATTAACTAGCTTAATAACCAGAATTTCTGTTATCCAATTCATACACATGACAATTAAATGTCCAGATTCTGTAATCTGCTGTTTCCAAATTCGCAATTTAATGCCTTATTTTCAGCCACAAATGGCATAAAATTTCATAGTATTTAGATGCCATTTAAATGGTCGATACTAAACAATACAATTGAATGTACAGAGTGCACCTCCATGTGCTGTTTCCAAATTCGCAATTTAATGCCTTATTTTCAGCCACAAATGGCATAAAATTTCATAGTACTTAGGTGCCAATTAAATGTTCGATACAATTGAATGTACAGAGTTGCATATCCGTTTAATGCCTCTTTTTTTTCTGCCGACTTTACTGACAAAGTAATTTAATACTTAGATGGAAACTGCTTATCATAAGTGCTTCAAAAATGTATTTTTTTTGTTCTATACCGTGTTTTTTTTCGTTAAATTTGACACGTCGTTAGGTTCATTATCAAGAACCATCCTGTATATCACTTTTAGGTAAATATGCAATAAAAAATGTTCATCCTTTTCATACATAATAAATTAATTTATTATTGTGAGAGACCCTTAAGAATAACATTCAAGTTAGAGTCAAGTGATTGACGGCATATGTCAAAACAAATAACATTAGGAATTGTTGTGTTCAGCACATTTTTTTTTAACTCGATAACCGCAAGAATTACGACGCTAGTTTCATAGATAAATTAATTGTATTTGATGTAATGAATCTCTCTTTTTTTTTAAGTTAACGTAATCCAATAACAACAGGGTGTATATTTCTTTATTTATTATAAGTAGGTATATTTAGCACTTAATGTGAACCCATCTGGTTTTCTGGTTTTTAAGTAATTAAATACTCAGATAAAACTGCTCGAAATCGGCGTTAGGAATGTTTACGTAAGTCAATCCGCGACAAGAGTATTAGTCACGATTTTATGGTATGTTCAATCAATTCAAAAGATTCACATTCAAGTGATAATCTATCTCTAAATAAGTGTTACTTTCCCGACATATGCATAGATCCTTTCATTTGCAGCTGTAGTTCAAATAACCACTTAATGAAGTCGTGACTTACGTTACTTTTACGTAAATTCACCCCTGTAAGGAAGTATACTTAGGTAAGTATTTATCTAGTTTGTTTTGGTTTTCACCTTACTCTCAAACATCGACTAATGCTACCATAGGACATTTAAGTGTGATGGTTGTACAACATTTTATCATTCAAGTAAATGCCTTATTTAGGTAAATAGCTTAACCATTCATAAATTTAGCAACATCACATAATTTTGTGTATTAAACCAACCAACAGGTAGATGGTAACTTCACTAATTAAAAATAAATATCATTTCTTTTGGTTGGACGGAAATTATTGTAATGGTTCCGGGCTGTGATTTATGTAAATAATAAATCAATTTTATAAACCCACTACACATAAACTCAAATAACATTTTGGTACCTAAAAACATTTGGCAATCTAGGTAGGTAACCAAACCGTTTACTAGGTAGGTAGGAGCCACACACCGACACCTGTATAGGCATGACAATCTAGGAAGGCTGGCCGTATACATGTTGTGAATTGCCTCAAACATTTTATTAATTGCATCGTTCGGTTACCTGCTTAAGGTTTATATTCGCACGGTTGAAAGAAATAACATTTCATTTATTTTTATTTGGTTTTGACTTAATTCTTGAAAAACTACTCAGGCCACGGGGTAGACCATTTTGCAAGTTTGAACCAATAACGATCGGGAACGCGAGTGACGTGGCAGTGTCAGGGAGCCGATGAAAATTTTCGACCAAAAAAGTAACTATTGGTGCTCTCGTATATTTTTGTCTAATTTTGTGTACCCGTGTAGTATGAAAATTTTAATTCGCTAAGTGATATGAGTGTGGATTCTACAATATTTTAAGTGCCATGAAACAGTGATGGAGTGTTATTAATTGGTAAATAATTGACTTTGAAATCAAACATGTGTTGTGGGGACAATAGAAACAACGTCCTTGTGGACGATTGAAACGTTTCAAACGTCCCTGTGTTTTAATCGTCCCCACAAGTAACCAACTAACAATGAAATGGGGTTCTGTTTTTGTAAGTATAACAGCGTGTAAATTCCACGAATGAAAGCAGCAATATCTACGTTTAACTCTGGCCTGAAAACAGAAGCATGTGACCAACAGATCTTCAAAAATGTCTACATACACTGCACACCGTTGTTCTACGGACTGGTTATGATTGAAACAAGTTGAGTTGAGTATGATTAAGTATAAATTGTTTCAGTTGTCCCCGGTCTACCCTACTGACAACAGACAATTGACTAACTAGTATCATTAAGATCTAAATTTCGGGTGTTATAATCTTACACCTTTAGAACATTCGAGCGATAGAGGCGAGTAAAAAAAAATTAACATTTATGTCGACAAACGCTAAACGAAAAAGACTAAAGAAGAAGATACGAAGTCATTTAATTATTTTATGATATATGACTCAAACGAGCCGACGGAGAAGTTGGAAGTATATACGTTGCCGGTCATTGAGATAGGAGAAGGCATGTGGTGGAAGTATGTTAATACCTTAAATACGTTTTGATTTTCTTTATATGTATAAGATCGATGGTCATATTGGTTCGTACTTATTTACTCCTGAAAATCCTAAAATAAAATTTACATTTTCAGTACATTTTCAAACGAAAAACTGGCATCCAATGTTTAGTTAGTGTTTTCACTCACTTTTATTTTACGATAAATTTTTGTATACGCTTACGTTTATTCATCAGATCAGATTCTAAACCCGCGAGTCGCGTGTCAGTGAAGCTTATGAAAAAAATATTGGTGGACATCTTACACAAATATACTTATGAAAGTAGGTACATAAAAAACAACAGTGACTTAGGACAGTATTTATGCGTCATTTCACAAATAAATGCTATTACAGGATTTACAGGGTATCAAACCCCGGACTTTCGGATTGGCAGGTAGAGTCACTACCCAGCCAGACCCACTGGGCTAGAATGATCGTCAAAATCATTACTGTATTATGATATAAATACTGCACTCTTTTAGATTAGGTATTAATTTATTACAGACAAAATTGTTTTAATTCACTTTGGAAATAATAATGAAAATAGTTTCTTACCTTTTGTATTTGGCTTCTGACAATCTTTGGTATGCCCCAGGTCGCAAGTAAAATCGCCAACATCAGCCCACATAGCGATATCAAAAAAAATAAACGCGATTGTTTTCCAATCATTGTTCTCCACTATTCGAGCACTTTACTAAAATCAAGCAAGAACTAATGACCTAATTTTCGCACTAATTCAGAAAATCAACTATTTAAACAAAAAAAGTAAAAAAAACATTTTTTTTTTTAATTTTAAAATTTGTTTCAACTATTACCCGGCGCAGTCAGGCTTTGACTGGCTTCTCACGAATCGGAAACTATTATAGTTTGATTATAGCTTGTCGCTTAGCATTTTCCTCTTATTTAATCTTCATACGATGACAATTAAGTAAGCGTGTGTTGACATTGAAGGTGGTTTGTATTGTATAAGGGAAAACATCAATGCCGAATTTTGAGTTAAAGAATTGTGTTTAGCGTCGCTGTAAAATTAATAATTCAGTTTTAGCAGAAAATTCTTTGTCGTGTCATCTGCTAATTGTGCTATTGTTATAAACAGGTTTCACCGAGTTCAGTCTCGACCTTCACAGGAACAAATAAATGAGTGTCTGAATAATATTGTAAATATTGAACAGACATATTTACACTCAAAATTAGTTTGTTTATTCCTTTTTCCCGGAAATTTTTATTTGATACTTATTAAATTCAAATTTAGGTACTCGTACTTCTTATAACAGACATAAATAATATCTTTTTTTATGATCATGATAGCCACACTTCTTACAGTGGTCTAAATTTTCCCCTTTGAAGTGGAGCCGCCCATTTAAATTACGTATCCGAGTCAAAATAACCATATTCAGAAAACAAAAGTAAAACTTAGGGGTGCGTATCGATCGATATAACTTTTTTGGATATATTTTTAGTCGTTATAACGATCATTTGATATAATTATTGAATCATATAACAACAAATAATATACTAACAAATTGTATAATTCTTATTTAATATAATGATCATTTTATCGAATAACATTTCTTATAACATACTTTGAGTATAATGCTTGTTTCCGATAATAAATAAATTGTATAACAAAAATTATTTCTAAAGCACAGTTAGAATAACAAAAAATGTACAATAAATTAAATCCATCACTTACCAGAAAAGTAAATTAGGTTACAATTGTGACCCCTACACACAACGCGCTGCTACCAGAAAAATAGGTTAGGTTAGGTTAGAACTGTGACCCTTAAACATAGGTACTGCTATCAGAAAAGTAGGTTAGGTTAGGTTAGGACTGTGATCCCTTCAAAAAAGAATAAAATTAATTCATGAAATGCTTTATACTGTTTGCTTGTTATATTATACTAGTCGTACGTCAATAGATAGTTATACCATGTAACGGTTATTATAAATAAGTGTTATACGAAATAATGATTATACAAAATAAAAGTAGATATTTTGTGGTTATACAAAATGTTAATTATGTCAAATGAGTAATTATATCCTTTAAATATATACCAAATGTTGTTATATCAAATGTTACTATACCAAAAAAGTTATACCAATCATTACACACCCAAAACTTAGATGTGAAACTTAAAGTAAAGTGAATCATTTATTTTTATATTTAGATATAATTTTATTTTTGGAACAAAGGTGAGATGTTACATTAAACTGCAGAAAACATTAAAATAATAATGGTTTGTTATTATAACGAGAGGTAGACGTTATTTATTGTTTTTATTTATATTGTTAAAATACATATTTATATAGAATTATTAGTTGTATTATGTTGATAATTAACTGCAGAATATGTTTGTCAACATATTTATATAGAATTATTAGTTGTATTATGTTGATAATTAAGAAATATGTTTGTCAACTCGGGCGAACTTAGACAAAACTTAATCGACATTATAGTAATTTTCCTAACGTAACAATACATTAATCTAACTTATAAGGTAATAAAACACTGCAGTGCGAAAAACAATTAATTTTTACACTGTATCGATTAAAGTGAATTCATGCAGCCCAAGGCACGATAGACACGCCACTGTCATGGTTAATTAGGCAGTATCATTTATAATTGACAATATGTCAGTTAGAGACAAGGATAAAATACAGACCACTAGTCTTGAATTCTTTATACAAACAATCATTGTTTAAAACAGCAGTGGGTAAACTTTGCTCATGGGGGTCGTAAAATTTACAACTTTTCAGAAAATGGTTTCAGAATTCCTGTATAACGGTTTCTCGGAGGCGTGCACTAGGCAGAGACCACAGTTTTCTACTAGCTACGAAACCTGATATACCTCTTTTGTTTCCTTCACTTTCATAACATTTTAAATCGCCGCAGGTGCCAGGTGTTCCTAGTCTGGATTTTTTTCAATATTAAAAAGATCTGCTCTGAAAGTTCACCGTGGTCTGATGATGGAGCCAGAAGGTGGTCACCAGTACCAATGAACCATATGACTATCCACTTCGTGTTTGGGCTCATTGGGATCGTCTTAACAAGACCTTTGACAAGAGGTGGTACTCAGGGTCTGATGATGGAGACAGATGGTGGTCACCAGTACCAATGCACCATGGAACTAAACCACGTCGTGTGTAGGCTCGATGGAATCGTCTCAACAAGACCTTTGACAAGAGGTGGTACTTAGGGTCTGATGATGGAGCCAAATGGTGGTCACCAGTACCAATGAACCATATGACTATACCACTTCGTGTTGAGGCTCATTGGGTTCGTCTCAACAAGACCTTTGACAAGAGGTGGTACTCAGGGTCTGATGATGGAGCCAGATGGTGGTCACCAGTACCAATGAACCATATGACTAAACCGCTTCGTGTTTAGGCTCATTGGGATCGTCTCAACAAGACCTTTAACAAGAGGTGGTACTCAGGGTCTGATGATGGATCCAGATGGTGGTCACCAGTACCAATAAACCATGGAACTAAACCACTTCGTGTGTAGGCTCATTGGAATCGTCTCAACAAGACCTTTGACAGGAGGTGGTACTTAAAGTCTGATGATGGAGCCAGATGGTGGTCACCGGTACCAATGACCCATGTAACTGAACCACTTCGGGTTTTTTATGTTATTCACATATGCGAGTTGATTTTTTGGTGACCACCATCTGGCTCCATCATCAGACCCTGAGTACCACCACCTCTTGTCAAAGGTCTTGTTGAGACGAATCCAAAGAGCCTTAAACACGGAGTGGTTTAGTTACATGGTTCATTGGTAATGGTGACCACCATCTGGCTCCATCATCAGACCCTGAGTACCACCTGTTGACAAAAATCTTGTTGAGACGAACCCAATGAGCCGAAACACGAAGTGGTATAGTCATATGGTTCATTGGTACTGGTGACCACCATCTGTCTCCATCATCAGACCCTGAGTACCACCTCTTGTCAAAGGTCTTGTTGAGACGATTTCAATGAGCCTAAACACGAAGTGGTTTAGTCATATGGTTCATTGGTACTGGTGACCACCATCTGTCTCCATCATCAAACCCTGAGTACCACCTCTTGTCAAAGGTCTTGTTGAGACGAATCCAAAGAGCCTTAAACACGGAGTGGTTTAGTTACATGGTTCATTGGTAGTGGTGACCACCATCTGGCTCCATCATCAGACCCTGAGTATCACCTGTTGACAAAAATCTTGTTGAGACGAACCCAATGAGCCGAAACACGAAGTGGTATAGTCATATGGTTCATTGGTACTGGTGACCACCATCTGTCTCCATCATCAGACCCTGAGTACCACCTCTTGTCAAAGGTCTTGTTGAGACGATTTTAATGAGCCTAAACACGAAGTGGTTTAGTCATATGGTTCATTGGTACTGGTGACCACCATCTGTCTCCATCATCAAACCCTGAGTACCACCTCTTGTCAAAGGTCTTATTGAGACGATTCCAATGAGCCTACACACGAAGTGATTTAGTTCCATGGTTCATTGGTACTGGTGACCACTATCTGGCTCCATCATCAGACCCTGAGTACCACCTCTTGTCAAAGGTCTTGTTGAGACGATTCCAATGAGCCTACACACGAAGTGGTTTAGTTCCATGGTTCATTGGTACTGGTGACCACCATCTGGCTCCATCATCAGACCCTGAATGCCACCTCTTGTCAAAGGTCTTATTGAGACGAACAAAATGAGCCTAAACACGAAGTGGTTTAGTCATATGGTTCATTGGTACTAGTGACCACCTTCTAGCTCCATCATCAGACCCTGAGTACCATCTTGATGTAATTAGAATTGTATTTGACTTATTTTATCATCATATTAATATAAATATACTTTACTCTAATACTTATAATAATACTTATCATATAACAAAAGCAAATACTTGGGATGGGATCTACTTAAATATGATCACAGTTTATAATTATTACTTTAAATTTTTAAATAAATTTTAACATAATTAATATTATTTTGCGCTATATTCTAGTATTTTCGTACAAAATAATGTTTATTAGAAATCAAAAGTTTATATTGAGATTGATTGTGGTTGTTATCATAATTCCATAGGAAGGATCAAGATTGTTTTGTCATTATTGTAGTGCGAGCGGGTGGAAAGACGTGCTAGAAAGGGTCGGCATATTGGGCTCGCGCGGCGGGTAAAATACCTAATTTCGCCCGACGCCGAAATGTTATAACGCTCTTCACCTACTTTTATCAATTTTAAAGCAGTTAATTTGACTTTATTCAAGGTCAAATTACTTTACCCACTAGTGGATAAATGCGTTTTTACCCGCTGGTATTAAATGACAAAACACGTGTTTCCGAGCTAGTGAGGGGAAAAATAATTATAAAAGCCTGTATGCATTTGTATGGCTTGACAGACTTTACAATTGGCTAGTCTCCCCTACCCACATAATTTCCCTCAATGGCCGTGTTATCTAGAATATCGTCATCTAGATTAATCTGCAGGGAATTAAACTACATTAACTGAATTGTTGTGGAAGTGGATTGGGATATTACGTGCAGAAGCCGGAAAGTAGCTATTTACCGGAAATTATTTAATAATGACCGATCAAACGACGTTTGTTGGTTTATGTATTTTTGGAAATGTCATTATTATAAGAGGGCTCTATGGTAGTTCTTAGGCGATATCTTTATGTTTATGTTTTCTATAGGCCATCTCCGTGGGTACCGTCGACAGTGGCAACATTCCCATCTGTGGTAACTTTACCTTAGAAGGTACAGTTGTCATATTTGAAGCCTACACTAACAGAGTAGGTACCTTGTAATGGCGGAATCTTACAAACATTTCCGTTAATATCACAGATGTCGTTAATAATGTTAATATACACGTGACTTGTTATTTTGAAGCCGTAAATTAATTTTTCTTTTTCAATTATCTTGGCTGGCATATTTTGATATTCCCAATTAATAACTTAAAAAAAATACAACATACATATCGCGTGTAGGGGAAGTATAGGTGCATTGGACTCTTTTTAACCCCCGACGCAAAAATGACGCGGTGTTACAATTTTGACGTGTCTGTCTATCTGTTTGTCTATCTGTGTATGTGTCTGTCTGTGGCATCGTAGCTCCCGAACGGATGAACCGATTTAGATTTAGTTTTTTGGTTTGAAAGCTATAGTTGGGAGTGTTTTTAGCCATGTTTCATGAAAATCGGTCCACTATGTTTAATGTTTTAATTTTATTTTCTGGTTAGGTTATTAGGTACAGAACCCTTTTTTAACATAACGATTTTTTTATTTCGTGTTTCAATTATAGCACCATATATAAACAATCGGTCTCAATATGACACGGGATTTTATGAAGGCTGTCAAACAAAAGTACCCAAAACTAGTATATTTGACACAGTTCGTGATTTCCGCGATTCGGTTCGAAGGACCATTGTTACTATATGGTTAGGTAGGTAACATAGTACATTACGATACAAGTGCGTAAAAAAGGAAGTTCAAAACGAGATGCAATAAATTAAAACACGACCGTAGGGAGTGTTTTAAATCGACATGAGTTACGCAAGTATATAGGTACTTGTATAATGATTGAGTAGGTACAAGTGGTTACAACACTTTTTTGTTTCAGGAAAACGGTTTGTGTCTGTATGCGTAGTTCCTTGATTCTGAGACAAGGATTTTTTTTTCTAATTCAACGTTGCAATAAGCTATTGTTGTTGAGTTTTTCAAGCATTACTGAAACTTAATTACTCGTAGTATAATAAGATAAGTACCTATACTGTAAGGTGAGGGTTCGGAGTAGAGTGGAAACGACTGTTTAGATTAAATGATGATTTAATACTACTCTCATACATGAGTAATTGGTCCTTATATATAACTTATCAGCTACGTACATAACTATACATAGTATACACTACACCATCCATCGCATATTAAAAATAAAAATAATAAACATTTTATTTTTATTTTTGTTTAATATTACCTTCTTACAATAATAATATTTTCTCCAATTTTATTTATAGTTTATAGTAAAATGATGCTAAGACATAAAAAAAAACTTATAAAATACAAGGTTTGGTGCGATTTTTATGCACGACATCTTCTTTTCCATTTTTAAGTATTTTCACATTACATCCTAAATCCTCTAAAACTAAATAAGGTCCTACATAAATGCTTTGCATTTTATTATCTGATACATTTCTTAACCATAAGTAACTACTTTTGCTATGCTAACAGGCTTTGAATGGGAATCATATTTCTCCTTCCTTTTAAGTTTGCTGTTTATTAAATGAGTACGCGCATCTGCCTGTGCCAGCTCTAATCTATACTTTAATTCTAAAGGATAACTACCATGATTATATAAGGGATTAACGTTACTATTTCTTAAATTGCTAGGAAGCATGCATAACTTACCGAAAACTAATTCATGGGGTGTGTACTTCGTCTCCGTGTGCACGGTGTTGTTATACGTAAAGCACCAGTAAGGCAACCAGTCACTCCAAGAATTCGGTTTATTTTCGCATTGTATTCTTAAATAAGCTCCCATGGTTTTATGCGAATTCTCTAGAGCACCGATTGACTCATGGTGATACGCTGTGGAGGGTAAATGAGTAATTTTTAATAAATCACATACCTCTTTCATCGTGTTACTGATGAACTCGGTTCCTCGATCAGTGGCTATTTCCAATGGAATTCCATACCGCAGTACAAAGTTCTCAACAAATGATCGAGCTACAGTAACTGTATCTTTGGAACGTAATGGATATGCTTCCACAAACTTTGACAGTTCACACTGTAGAGTTAGCACGTAACAATAACCATGTTCATCTTTTGGCAAGGGTCCTACTGTGTCTAAATAAATCTTTTCTAACGCGCTATTGGCTGTAGTTGTTATTTCCATCGGCTGTTTAGTTGGTGCGCAATATTTTTGTTTTTGACATTGGGTGCATTTTGATACAAAATCTCGTATGTCTTTTTCCATACTAGGCCAATAATAGTGCTTTTTTATGTTATTAGACATCCTCCTAATCCCCGCGTGGCCACTTGTGGGGAGTAGGTGAAAGTCATTAATTATTACGCGTCTATCATGTAAATCATTTATTCTTTGTACATTACTTAACACACATATTCGTGGTCCGGACCAAACGTCATAGCTATTTATTTCTTGTATTAAGCCCGCAATAAAATCTTTATTGAATTCATTTCTTATGACGCATAATTCTTTTATATTTATTTTCTTGCAAATTGCATCCAAATCTCTCGCTAATTCGGCTCGCGATAGTAGCGATTGAGATGTTGGATTAAAATAAATACACGATTTGCTGGGCACGTAATTAAAATATTTAGACGTCTCTTTTACGAAATTTCTCTCTCATATTTGACTTTATTCAAGGTTTTTTTTATAATCTCTACATGGCGTAGTACACAACTCAGTAAAATTTTCCGGTTTTTTAATGATATCCACAATTCTTGGGTGATCAAGCCTCGAATTAGTAGGTATATTAAGAACCGAAGAACTTGTACTGTCTGTACCTTGCATACTCTCGATCTTTCGTCTTTGCGCTCGTGTCATCACATTTATAACTTGCTCATTTATTTGTTTCAAATCCTCTGACGTAATATTTATGCGAGACAGAGCGTCTGCCACGGAATTCTGAGAACCTTTTAAGTATTCAACTGTAAAGTTATACTCCTCCAATTGTAAACGGAACTTTAATAACCTACTGGTAGGGTCTCTCATAGTAAACAAATACACTAGTGGTCGGTGGTCCGTTTGTACTTTAAACTTTCTACCATATAAATAGGGTCTAAAGTAGCGAATGCTCCATACTAACGCTAATAACTCTTTTTCAACTGTAGGGTAATTTAATTCTGCCTTGTTAAGACTTCGACTAGCGTAAGCGACTGGTCGACCATCACCGTTACACAAAACTGAACCTAAAGCTTTTCCTGACGCATCACATTGTAAAAGAAATTGGTTTTCCGCCGAAAAATTTGGATATTGCAGTACCGGTGGTTTAACTAGTGCAGATTTTAATGTTTGAAATGACTGTTCACACTCTTGGGTCCATATAAATGGTACATCTTTACAACACAATTTATTGAGTGGATAAGCTTTATCTGCGAAATTGACAATAAATTTACGATAGTAACTTGCAAATGCCACGAAACGTTTAACTTCGTCAACTGTCTGAGGAGTCGGATAATTATTTAGAACTTTGGTTTTTTCGGGATCTGGCAAAATGCCCTTTTCTGAAACAACATGACCCAAATATAATATTTCTTTTCGTAAAAATTGACACTTGGCAGGGTTAAGCTTTAAATTTACTTTCCTTAATCTACTGAAAACGTCTAATAAATTTTGATTGTGTATGGCTAAACTTCTTCCGAAAACAACTAAATCATCCTGATATACCAAACACTGCTCATAATTGAGGCCTGACATGGCCACAGTCATCATGCGTGAAAAAGCGTTAGGTGAAGTTTTACAGCCTTGGGGAAGTCTGGTCATTTGATATTGATTTTTACTTGTTTGAAATGCTGTGAGTGGTCGGCTTGATTTATCTAAATTTATTTGATAAAATCCTTGATATAAGTCTAGATGCGAAAAATATATAGAACCTGATAAGGAGTCTAAAACCTCAGTTATATTTGGAAGTGGGAATTTATCATCTTTAATTTGATTATTTAACTTTCTATAGTCGATGACCACGCGCCATTTCTTTTGTTTTGAAGCATCTAACTTTTTAGGAACCAATAATAACGGACTCGACCACGCACTTCTTGCCTCTTCAATTATTCCATCATCTAGCATTCCTTTAATTTGCCTATCAATTTCAGCCTTTTGCGAGTGTGGCAATCTGTAAGGTTTGACATAAACTGGTGAACTACCCGGTTTTAATTCTATCGTCTGGTTGTAAAGCATTGTAGTGGTCAATTTATCGCCCGGTAGGAAAAAGACATCCGGATATTTTGCGCATATATTCTCAATTGATTTCTGTTCCTCTTCGTTTAATTTACTCAAATCTAATGCAGAAAACAACGATTTTACCCTTTCGGCGTTCATAGTTGGCTTGCTAAATTCACAAATAAAGAAATCACTCAATCTACTCTTATTAATTGTGAAACGGCTTAAATTTACGTCACTATCCCTTGTGTTTAATATTTTAATGGGTATTTTACCTTGAATCGGTTTGACTATAGCACTCGCAACGTATATTCCGTCGCATAATTCCTGACTATTTACTACAAAATCCTCCGTAATACTAGTATCCATGTAATGTATGATTTCACTACGCGCGGGTATAGTAAGGTAACTATTTACCATTTCTGATGAGCTTCTAAAATCTATGTTAACTACTTGTCCGTGTCGTGATAATAGTCGTAACGTGTTTGTTTCAAAATTAATATTTGCTTTATGCTTTTCAAAGAAATCCTGCCCTAAAATACCATCCGCGTTACATGATAAATTTTTAAAAACAAAAAATGAATGTTCGAATTCGCTACCGTTGTAATTTAATTTCAATATAACATATCCGTTAGATGTGACTTGTCCTTGTATGCCTGTGACATATATTTTCTTATCATGGAACGGAATGTCCCAATTTTGTATAATTTCATACTTTATCGCGCACAAAGATGCTCCCGTATCCAATAACCAGTTATAAGCGGTTTTTCCTATATTTAAGGTTGCTCTATTTAAATCATTGCAGGTGTAAATGACATCAGTCTCGAAAAAAATGATTCAGCGATTCCGTATTTGGTGCACTCGGGTGTTGACCGGTCGAGCCATTCTCGCTGTGCGATATCACGTGCAGGCTGCCACGAGCGTTGACCCCTCGGGCACGGGACCCGAAATACGAACCCCCTCGTGCCGGCCTGCGTCGTGATTTGTTTCCACGGCCACCTCCTCGCGAGTTTCCTTGCGCGGTTTGGGATTGAGTATATCGACCATAAGAAAACTGTTGCGGACCCCTTTGATTACGATAACGATGACCTCTGTGCGAGTTGTGAGCGAATCCTCTGTGGTACCTGTTAAAAGAGTTATGTGAGCGGTACATACCCATGATCTCCGGCTGGCTGGACGTTGTCGGTCTCGATATTTCTTCGTCCTGCGCTGCCTGTATCGCGTCCTTCAGGCTGCTGAAGTTACGCGCTGCAATGATAGTGCTGAGCCTTGGGTCCTTCAAACCATCTGTGAACTTTTTAATACACATTTTTTCGTTCAACGGCTTTAGCACATCATAACTCGCCGAATTACCTTCTGCCTGAATTATAGTTAACTCGGAAAAAAGTTTTTCTATCTCGGATCCATACTGATCTATACTACGCCAACCCTGACTTATATTCTGAAGCCGGGAATGGATTGCTGTAAAGACTTTTTAGGCAAAAGCGAGTTACGTAAATCACTTATAAGTTGCTCTACGGTCAAATAAGTAGCTGACACACGCAGTTTCGCACTTTCAGATAACCTTCCTTTTAACACAAATGTAATAAGAGACTTTTTGCCTATCTCGTTCAACATACCCGAATACATATCAACAGCATCGATCAATCTCTTTGTTGTTTCCTCAGTACCATCCATGAGAGGTATAAGACTACAAGCTGACTTTAAATCGAACTCCATGGTGTCACATTCACTATATTCGCTATCGCTACTTGTACTCGTATTTTCCTCTACCTCAGGCTTTGAACATAACTCTAAAATTTCTTTATGCAGAGTAGTAATTTTAATGTACAATTTATTGGTCTCCTCGATAACTCCTGAGTTTACGTCCTTTAACAGGGAAAATTGGGAGATAATATTGTTACACCTATTTATAATATCATTCACTTTTGACAGTTGATTTTTTGTTATGTTACCCTCAAACCTTGATTTCCCTTTTTTAACTAAATATTTTTTTATGACAATTAACTCGTTGTAACATTTCAATAATTCATCTGCCATCACAAAATTATATCTAAGTACCTAATTTAATACATACCTATTTTAACTTACATTGACGTCACATTATTGTCCTTAACTTACTTCACGCGAAATGATTGTTCACTGTATCACTTACTCGTAGTAATAGTTCATTTACTGTCCGTTGAAACCACAGAGAACCTCCTATAGAGTGGCAGTCTTGTATATTTGGTTCGCGATACGAGTCACCAGTGTTTGGGGTGCGAGGAGCGGGCGGGGAATGTGTTAAGCGCGCTGTGATTGGCCGTTTCAAGGACGGCGGGCAGTCGCGCCAGATGAAAAGGGACAGAAGTATGACTGTCCCTCTACTGACGCGTAAGTGGCCAATGTAAGTTGACCTATGCCGGCTCTGAATAAATTATAAATATGACTTATTTGTGGAATGTAATGCCGTCTGTTTTTAAATTTGAGCTTCTTGTTACCTTTCCACACCATTTCACACTACAGGTGGACATCTTTAAGGCATCAAAATACCCTTTTCCAATTTTTTTGTGCGAAAAACACGCGCTGCTTTCGGGTCTGTTACTTGGTCGATACTGATCGGGCACGGCGAGCGCCCGCGCTTATATCAGTGCAAATACTAGGAAGGCTGGCAACCGCGAGTCGTCTTGTAATAGATGTCTATAGGGGTTGGTCTGTGGTTGAAACACTGGCACCAAAAAAAAAACGAAACGCACATTACACAATTTCCGTTAACACTTCAATCAAACACTTATCGGAGCCGTACGAGCAGCACGCTGCAGCTCAGCTAGAGCGACCTCCTGGCGCATCCATTTTTTGTAGGTTTTCTTACACTTTCTGTACAGGGCGTAGCCTCCTCCGATGACGATTATGACGAGCAATATACCCAAGATAATATTAGTGACACTTGCGTGGAATCGAAGTTCGTCGGTGCTCGCAGAAGCCTTATTGTCACCTCCGGCCGCAGTTTGTGCAATAATTACCTCTTCTTTTGATTTTGTAGCCCCCATAGTGAAACTTTTTAAATCAGAAAACCTTAACTGCGAGAAAAAGACATCACGTTATTTACTTTTGTTCTAATTGTCCATTTGAGTTATGTTAACATGGTAATGAACTGCGCTCTCAATACCGATCGGTGACTGACCGCACGCGCGACACCGTATATGGCAGGATCGCCATGTAAGGTGAGGGTTCGGAGTAGAGTGGAAACGACTGTTTAGATTAAATGATGATTTAATACTACTCTCATACATGAGTAATTGGTCCTTATATATAACTTATCAGCTACGTACATAACTATACATAGTATACACTACAATACAAATGGTGAGTAAATCGAATAAGGGTGATACATAAATGAAATGAGTCTAGTTGGGTAGTGCATCATGAAAAGTATAACTAATAATGTCCTTATTTTTCTACATATTTTTTTTTAAGAATAATCTAACTACATAATTAAAATTTTGAAAAATCGGACCGCAACATAGTAGACCGATTTTCATGAAACATGGCTAAAAACACTCCCGACTAATTCAGCTTTCAGACAATAAAAACTAAATCTAAATCTGTTCACCCGTTCGGGAGCTAAGATGCCACAGACAGACACACACACACACACACACAGAGACAGACAGACAGACACGTCAAACTTATAACACCCCGTCGTTTTTGCGTCGGGGGTTAAAAAGACATTTCTACATAACCAATCATTAACCAGCTTCCTCTACAGAAGCCAGTTATTTTGTCATTATCAGAATATTAATTTTATTTATTCATCTTTAGGGTTAATTCTAATCGCTGCATCGACATCTTCTTTAAGCAGGTCTTTGTCGCCCCACCCCCATATATGGTGGGAACCGTCTCCCGTTCGGGTGACTCGCTTCTGAATGACGTCATTCGAGACTGTCTTTAAGTCGTAGGCCCAGCCAATCTTCGCAAAGAATTCTATAAACATACTACTGAAATTAAACATAGGGCCGCCGAATTCCGCGGCTTTGTAATCCCAGGGAAAAGCGTGGTGGTAATTATGAAAGCTTTCCCCTAGCAGAACTAGACAAACTTTAGACGTATCTGTTGCAAGCATGTGTTTGTCGTAGGGCTTATACCCCCACTTATGGAGGGCAGAGTTGACTAGGGCAATAGCGTTGTATGTGCAAAAGTGGTGGAACCACATCGTCACGAAGAAAGCGTTTGTCCAAGTCTCGTCCCAGAAGTAAACCGGGACAACGATGGGTAGGACGATGCTAATCGTTGCGAGGATGACGTAATATCTGAAAAAAAAAAGACTTGGGTAATTATTCAATGATACCTATTTACTTAAACCAATCAATATTTGGGTAATATGACTCTATCGATATATTGTGAATAAGCTACTTTCCTCCCAGTCAAATCAGCTTCTTTTTAAGAACTGTCAAAACGATTTTGAACGACTTGCTATGGAATTAATATGAAATCGAATTGAGTGACGTCACGGTCAACTGATTTACTTTATATATTTCTATCTGATTTATAAAATATAAATTGCAGTTAAAAATAACTTCTGTCCCTGTTTTTCTTATAATTATCTGATGCTTTATTTCGTGCATGGTATAACATATTTTATTTTAAATACAGTCAAGTTGCCTATTGTCACATTTTTCCCGACTTTCTTATCTGAGGTCACGTGTTCAAATCCATGGCTTGTAAATAAGATTTTCTGAATTATGTACGAAATATCATTCGTAATGACGACCGGTCTGGCCTAGCGCATAGCGACTGCTTGCTTAGCCCCGGGTTTGAATTTCGGAAAGTGCATTTATTTGTGCCTGAGTCTTGGATGTTATTCTCTTTATTACTTACATTTACAGAGAATCCAGGCATGCAAGTTATGGGTTACAAACACTTAAAACTAACAAATAAGCTTACAACTAAAATCAATTAATATTAATAGACGTGGGAGTGGATATGGACTCGAGATAACGGGCTGCAGTGGCTAGGACCTTAGGCTCTGTCTGCGAGAAAATGTCAAGAGTGGGATTATGTAAAATTATGTTATTAATATGATTAAGTGCAACATATAGAGGAGTAGTCACTAGTGTCATTGTACTGGTCCTGGGTATTATGAACAGAGGTGTAATGCGAGGTCTGAGAGTGGTTCTAACAAATGATGATGGTACCTTAAAATAAACATAATTTAGTAACAACGGATTATATATTGATCCACGTATCAACCTCAAAAAGTATTTGACCGCAGCAAGCTGCCTACGTACTTCAAGACTTTGGTAGGAAACCATTCCCAACACAAATGGCGTCGGATACATGTAGGGATAGTACCCAAGTGTTTTCCAGTAGAGATACCTAACAAATGACTTTTGTACTTGTTCGAGAAGAAGAGTGTACTTTTGTTCGTGCGGATTCCATACAATACAGTTTGTTTCCAGTAAGCTACGTACAAATGTATTATACAATAATGTGAAGACATGATAACTATGGAAGTATTTTGATTGACGAACAACAAATCCAAGGGCCTTTCTCGACCTGCTGCAAATTTGAATTATATTTTGGCTAAACGATATTTCAGAAGCTAAGTATGTGCCAAGATCACGCATAGTTTTGACATTCTGAAGGTTTTCGTGATTCAAAGCGTAAGTACGATCAACGGTGTGTGTCTTTTTGAGTACGTCATGACAGCACATTTATTCGTATTTAAATGTAAACTGTTACGCACACCCCATTGATAAACGCTATCTATATCCGTCTGGAGTTTTATGCTGTCAGATTGATCATGTATTGGCAAAGCGAGCTTGACATCATCAGCAAACATCAATACCAATGAATGATTAATATGGTCCGGAAGATCATTTATAGTTATTAAAAATAATAACGGACCAAGACTACTTCCTTGACCAATACCAGAAGAGACCGTGTACTCCTCTGATTTTGCTGCATTGTACATGACATATTGTTTGCATTCCGAGAGATAGTTAAAAAACTTCAACAGCCCTATGGAAAAACCAGCCTTAGCCATTTTTTGTAGCAAGATATCACAATCGATCCTGTCGAAAGCCTTACGGAAATCTAAATATATTACATCAACTTCTTTTCTCTGATCTAAGTGGTGTGCTATGTATGTAACAATATTGAGAAGATTAGAAGTAGTGGATCTTTAGGTATAAAACCATGTTGGCAGTCAGTAAACCAACCCCTTAATTGATGGTAAATTTTAGCGTAAATAATACTTTCAAATATTTTACCAAATACAGAAAGAACAGCAATAGGCCGATAGTTGCTAAAATCAGATTTAGATCCACTTTTGTGGATTGGGAGAACTTTTGAGATTTTCCAGACAGATGGATACGTGTTTGTTGGAAAAGCTAAATTAAAAATATGTAACAACGGCTTCACAAAAGCTTCGCAGCAATCACGTACGAGATACTGCGGAATGGAATCGGGGCCTAGTGTTCTTTTGGGAGCCAGTCGTTTTATAGCTGCACGTACATCATTTTCATTAATTCGGTCAATGGATACAAGTTGGTGGGATGAATCCCAGGATTGAATTGCAGTATCAACATCTAATATGGGAGAATCTGGCAGAAACACACTACCAAAATACTTCGAAAATCCATCGGCAATTTGCGTTGCAGATAGATTTCCGAAGGAAGCTTGCTCATTGTTTGCTCTGTTACTTTTTATATAGGACCAAAACGATGTAACATTTTGCTTTATGTTTATTTGGATTCGATTATTATACATCTGGAAATCCCGTTCTGATAGTAGTTTCGTCTGTCGTCTATAGTACTTACGTAAATAAACTATAATTCAGATCATTCTTTTGATGATCGCCTTGTTTGTACAGTTTGTGATAATGATTTTTTAATGTATTCATTTTAATAGTTTCCGGAGAGTACCATAAAGGATATTGGGTTTTACGTGTTTTATATATCTTAAAAGGGACAGCATTTGCAATATTTCCGTTAAGCGCATTGTAAAAAACAGAGACTGCAATGTTAACATCACTCTGAGAGTATGTATCCTCCCACCGATTATTAGCTATTTCAGCGTACAAAAGAGGGAAATTAGCTTTACAAAAATTTCTTTGTGGTGGTAAGCCAGTCTCACAGTGAGCATGTTGTAGAGTATTAGAAGAGGTATTTTTGTTGCTAACTCGGATCGTTATATCTAATGGGGTGTGATGAACTTCTTTAGACACAATACCCTCGCAGGCAGACACCCTTACCTCAACCACAGCCTCATTAGCCAGAATCAAGTCTAAAATTCTACCGAGATCATTATATTATAGTATTTTTCTGTAACAAATTACCTTCAGCTAGAAATATTTCAAATTCACTTTTTACAGCATTACTCGCAGAGGTAAGATTAAAATCACCTAATACAATAATGGCAACTTAGTGCTAGTAGCTAATCTTCTGATACAATTAAAAATGGAGTAATATTTCTATGTACCTATACCCCGTGGAATTGGACGACGATCCTTTCGGGAAATGGGAGATAGTGTAGCCTTAGGACAACATTTTCCCCCTAGAAACTATACAATTTACTTTAACTATTTTCAAGTTATAGCCTTTCCAATATTTTTGTAAAAATGTACTAGGTGAAAACCCTAAGCAGGTGACAGGGTCAATGACCTTACTTGTAAACAATCGTTAGATGACAGAACATTTACTGGTGTTAATTTGATGTCGTATCATATTGGATCTGTTTCCGACACCGGTAACAAACGTCGCAGGATTTTCAGGGACCGTTCTCTTTGTGGCTCCATTTGTGTAATTATCAGATGAATGCTTAATGTTACATACGTATTTTTAATAATATCAACAAAAAAAACTGTTCAAGTAACATTAGATATGACAACCACTAACTACTAACCATAAACATGAAGGCGTAGACAGTTAAAGATGATATCGCAACCTCTTTCATCATGAAAAAAGTTATTTTTATCTTTATACTGATATAATGTGATAATTGGTATAACCGCTTTTCACATCACTGTTTTTAACGCCGGGCGTACATATTTTCATGCATGACCTAGTTCTTAACTATTATTTGGTTCGCAAAATTAATAGGTTACATTTTCAATGACTAGCGAAACTCTTTGCGTGGTCGAAAATTGATAAGATGTTTGACGCTTGAAATGATAGGTATTGTCATTTCACCTAATGTCATAATTATTCAACTAAAATTGCCTATGTTAAAACATCGTGATTATTGAAATTTACTCTACGTGAAACTGCAATGGAACTGTAATGTAACTGATTATTAACAAAAGTAACAAACTAAATCCACTCTCGCATCAGGTTGGGCATGGAAAAAAATATTAAGTGCTTCTGATATACTTAGTCACTTAGATTACAAACTTATCCCAATGTGGCTATCACGAAAAAGCACAAAATGACCAACAAATCAACTCGCGGGCCCTGCAGCTAGACTTGATGAAAAAATACTGCGGTATTGTCGCCGGAATCCAGGGAAACATTAATTACATACAATATTAAATATCATGTGCTACACCGTCACGGAACATCATGCATTTACCTACGAAGATGGAAGAACATTTGAACACCATAGGATGTTAACGTGAAAATAGTGTTAAAAATGGTTAAAAGTGTGTAATAAAGATTAATAATCATATTTTTGCCATTATTTCATTTAAGTATTTGACATGCGTCATTCATACATCTGTGGATTAATGTCAACGCTCGGAAATAATGTAAACAATGTCCGAGATTTCCCGATAGCGATCCCTTAATCCAAAGACCTATATGACTTCGTATAGACAGATAAAGTATAAGAAAAAAACGTACCCCAAAACCATACAGAAAAAGGTACGGTGAGCTAGATGGCGATACACCTTTGGGGTACGCTCGGCTAGATGGCGCTAATATTAATATTTGACATTTTAAAACATATCAAGCTCAGAATATGGGCCAAATTGTCAAAACTGAGGTTCAAAAGTTTTAAGCCTGTGTCGAGAGATGGCAGTATATGCACTGTGATTACACATTTTACTTTGACAGTAACTCTCTTTAATACTCGATCCTCTTTGCTTAATCTAACAATATGGTATGTGCATGTAGGGTTATCACCAGGGCCAAAAGTTGGCGAATTTGTTAATTTTATTTTTTATTTAATTTATCATTCCAACTTTCACCAATCTAATCTGCTGCACTTATTGTATAACGCTATATTCCCGGGAAGGTACATGGTGCTAAACCACCCTGTATAAGTATTTGTATATATATATATACTATTGTTATGTGAGTACCCATAACACGAGCCTTCTTGAGCTTACCGTAGGGCTTAGTCAATCTGTGTAAGATTGTCCTACAATTCCTACATATAATATTTATTTATTTATAAGAAGGTGTTACTCTTGCTGTTTGAAGATATCTCTAAACGGAATATATTAGAACTACAATGACCATATTTTAGAGCTTGATGACCATGCTGGGAAAATAGAAGAAGTTGCAAGTTCTAATATGTTCCGTTTGATTTACTTCCGCAGTCGCAAATATCCCGATTGACCTTACTCGTAAATCTACGACCTACAAACACATAAGAAGGTGTTTACTTTTGCTGGAAGCGCAGTATGGGGTTAGCTTCGAGGTCCGAGACGTCGAGCGCGGCGATCTTGCGCTCGAACTCCGGGTGCTTGTCCACCATGAGCCAGCCGAGGTGGGAGAAGAAGAGCCCGCGGGTAGCGTTGTGCGGGTCCGCGTCTGTGTCCACGTATTTGTGGTGCATGCGGTGGTCGCGGGCCCAGTTTATCGCCGAGTACTGTCAACAACGTACATATCATAGAATAAGATATACTCTGTGGGATTCTATAAAAATACATATTTTTCAGTACATATGGTGTTTTTTTTACGCACTAGTGCGAGAAGTGGTTCATTATATGTCAGGTCGAAACTTCGGAGGTCCATCTATACTGAAAAACGTCGTACGATACACGTGCAAAAAGGAAATTCGTAACTCGTGTCGATTTAAAACACTCCCTTCGGTCGTGTTTTAATTTATCGCCACTCGTTTCGAACTTCCTTTTCTACGCACTTGTATCGTAATGTACTATTTCGATTGCCACAATCCATACTATACTGTAATACTATAATTAATATATATAATAATTATAAACGGGAAAGTGTGTGTGTCTGTTTGTTTGTCCGTCTTTCACGGCAAAACGGAGCTACGAATTGACGTGATTTTTTAAGTAGAGATAGTTGAAGGCATGGAGAGTGACATAGGCTACTTTTTGTCTCTTTCTAACGCGAGCGAAGCTACGGGAAAAAGCTAGTATACTATAAACAAACGAAAGCAGTGCTAGAACCTTTTTTGCGGGGGATCACATCACATGGTCAATTTCTATGACCAGCTTAATCCCCGGGGAAGGGACATTAATTACTCACTTATGTACACATCATTCTCCTTGCGTTATCCCGGCATTTTATCACTGCACATGGGAGCCTGAGGTCCGCTTTGACAACTAATCCCAAGATTTGGCGTAGGAACTAGTTTTACGAAAGCGACTGCTATCTGACCTTCCAACCCGGCCTTACGCCGTGGCTTGCGTGGGCGACGGTCGCGCGATGATCGCGCGACGGCGATGCGACGCATACGAAATCAAACCTTATCGATATGGAAGTAGACGATGCGATGAGACGCAACGGCGACGGTCGCGCGACGGTCGCGCGACCGTCGCCCACGCAAGACACGGCGTTATTGGGAACTAGTCCGGTTTCCTCACGATGTTTTCAAACCGGGGTTCGAACCCGCGAACTCCGGATTGAAAGTCGCATGCTTTTACCGCTAGGCCACCAGCAAGTTTCATTAGTTACTCATATACATTATTCAATAATTCTTACCTGAAGTGCAATAGTCTGGAAAATCATGAGGATGAGTTGTAGAGGCCATTTAGCTTTGTAGGAGCGGTGACTCCAGAGCCTGTGGGCACCCGCTGTGGTTCCCAGAATCGATGCCATATACAAGAGCAAGGCTGTGGAATAATAACAATTACATAGGGAATATAGAATATCTAGAGAATACACAATAAATACCTACAGATTCAGATTCAGATTATCTACGCCTTAGAAAATATCGAGACATTCGAAAACACTTATTATGAATCCTAATCGACCATAGACGTAATTCCATTATAGTTTCTAGTTTTCCTAGCGTAGTGTCCAGCATAGTTTTAAGGATATATGGGAAGTTTGAAATACAATGAAACACTTTTCAACTTCGCTGGCATAAAAACAGGTATCTACCGTATAGCCCCGCTGGATTTGGCGCCAGTGAGGGAGAGAGAAAGGAACACAGATAAACCAGTTATATAAGCTCCTTCCTTCTGGCTTTAGGACTTTATGGTAAACCCCAGGACGTGCTTTGGCTTGCTGGACCGGCGTCTACACCAGGGTCAGATCCTCCATCTCAACATCATGCCTGAGAACGGCATTTGAGTCACGGTCGCAGCACTCTTACGGCCCGGCCACGACATTGGTCTAAGCGCGACAGCGGTGAGCGGCGGCCAAACATTGGAGCGAGACACAGCGATGGGACTTTTCATTCGCACGTATGGCTGCCGCTCACCGCTGTCGCGCGTCGTGGCTGGGCCGTTAAGCAGCGTTTAACAAAAAACTTACTAAAAATATCCGTTTGCCATTTCGCTGCCACCAGGAACAGGTATCCACCGTACAGCCCCACCGGATACAGCACCAGGGAGTACGCGACGATGTGCCACACGTATCGGTAGTCCCACGAGGTGTCTCTGGCTTGCTGGACCGGCGTCTATAAAAATAAATTAATAGTTTAAAAACACTATAAAACACGCTTTTATAAATGCACGTAAAAGCCAAAAATAAATTATGGATCGTTCAAGTTGTCTCTATTTGTGAGCTGAAGTTTAAAAACTATGTGCTTTTAATTATAATATTTGATTGTAAAAGCGTGGGGCGCTGGAACAGGAAAGACTTTTTGTATAACTTGCTGATAAATCAAATTATGCTATGTTACGGGAAGGAGGTTACACAGATTGACGCGCTAACTGGAGTTGCAGCATGACTAGTAGGTTCTACATTAAACAGTCAAATCAATTAAAAGTCAGTGTTCAAAGTAGGTACCAGTTTGTCGAACTCAGACAAAATATGCGCTAGTAGCGAGGAGAGTCGACAGTCACCGACACTTAGAACGCCGCTTTTTTCCGGTAATCAAAGTACAAAAGGGGAAAGTGTCTACAGTGACAGGATGCAGAGTTCTTGTTCGTGGACGAGATATCTTTGGTTCTCTTTGGTAACCCTTAGGCGGCATATGTAAACGTTATGTTCTTATGCAACTTCATTCGCCAGGAAGTTCGGATTAGTATTTGTTTACAAGAAAGTCTTTCCTGTTCCAGCGCCCCACGCTTTTACAATCAAATATTATAATTAAAAGCACATAGTTTTTAAACTTCAGCTCACAAATAGAGACAACTTGAACGATCCATAATTTATTTTTGGCTTTTACGTGCATTTATAAAAGCGTGTTTTATAGTGTTTTTAAACTATTAATTTATTTTATACTTTTTAGTCATTAATAATGAAATACTTTTAACATTTATACATAAATTTATTTCAAGTAGGCGGATTTTACATGCCATTTGTGGCTTAACGTGTACTTATTGCTAATTGCTACTTAATAATAACTAGCGGCTACCTTCTTATTACGGTATTATCATAAAAATGTTTATACCTAGTAAGTTATCCGTAAAAGATAGACAATATAGACATGTGCCATCGCGGACTTTTTGAAGACATTAGAGAGACATACTTTCGCCATACATTGTTTTGAAGCTCTCAGCTAGTGGGATTTTGTTTGACTCGATTAGAAAATATTGTCACATTTCAACTAATTCAAACAAAATTTAAGTATTTCTTTTTTGCCGAGCCCCCCTTTATTTGCTCTTAAGGGTCACAGGAAAACCATTACCCAACTTATTTTAAATACAACGTTGATCTTTCTTTTATGCGGGGGGCTTCGCCCCCCGAGCCCCCTTTGTTTGCTCTTAAGGGTCACAAGAAAACCCTAACCCAACTTATTTTAAATACTACGTTGATCTTTCTTTCATGCGGGGGCTTCGCCCCCGAGCCCCCTTTGTTTGCTCTTAAAGGTCACAAGAAAACCTAACCCAACTTATTTTAAATACAACGTTGATCTTTCTTTTATGCGGGGGCTTCGCCCCCGAGCCCCCCTTTGTTTGCTCTAAAGGTCACAAGAAAACGCTAACCCAACTTATTTTAAATACTACGTTGATCTTTCTTTTATGCGGGGGCTTCGCCCCCGAGCCCCCTTTGTTTGCTCTTAAAGGTCACAAGAAAACGCTAACCCAACTTATTTTAAATACTACGTCAATCTTTCTTTTATGCGGGGGCTTCGCCCCCGAGCCCCCTTTTCGTTACTCTTAAGGGTAACAAGAAAACCCTAACCCAACTTATTTTAAATACAACGTTGATCTTTCTTTTATGCGGGGGCTTCGCCCCCGAGCCCCCCTTTGTTTGCTCTTAAAGGTCACAAGAAAACGCTAACCCAACTTATTTTAAATACTACGTTGATCTTTCTTTTCATGCGGGGGCTTCGCCCCCGAGCCCCCCTTTGTTTGCTCTTAAAGGTCACAAGAAAACGCTAACCCAACTTATTTTAAATACTACGTTAATCTTTCTTTATGCGGGGGCATTTCGTATTTCCCCCGAGCCCCCTTTATTTGCTCTTAAGGGTCACAAGAAAACCTAACCCAACTTATTTTAAATACAACGTTGATCTTTCTTTTATGAGGGGGCTTCGCCCCCGAGCCCCCTTTGTTTGCTCTGAAAGGTCACAAGAAAACGCTAACCCAACTTATTTTAAATACTACGTTGATCTTTCTTTTATGCGGGGGCTTCGCCCCCGAGCCCCCCTTTGTTTGCTCTAAAGGTCACAAGAAAACGCTAACCCAACTTATTTTAAATACTACGTTAATCTTTCTTTTATGCGGGGGCTTCGCCCCCGAGCCCCCTTTGTTTGCTCTTAAAGGTCACAAGAAAACGCTAACCCAACTTATTTTAAATACTACGTTGATCTTTCTTTTATGCGGGGGCTTCGCCCCCGAGCCCCCTTTTTTGCTCTTAAGGTCACAAGAAAACCTAACCCAACTTATTTTAAATACAACGTTGATCTTTCTTTTATGCGGGGGTTTCGCCCCCCGAGCCCCCTTTGTTTGCTCTTAAAGGTCACAAGAAAACGCTAACCCAACTTATTTTAAATACTACGTTGATCTTTCTTTCATGCGGGGGGCTTCGCCCCCGAGCCCCCCTTTGTTTGCTCTTAAAGGTCACAAGAAAACGCTAACCCAACTTATTCTAAATACTACGTTGATCTTTCTTTCATGCGGGGGCTTCGCCCCCCGAGCCCCCCTTTCTTTTTCTCTTAAGGATCACAAGAAAACCTTATCCCAACTTATTTTAAATACAACGTTGATCTTTCTTTTATGCGGGGGGCTTCGCCCCCCGAGCCCCCCTTTGTTTGCTCTTAAAGGTCACAAGAAAACGCTAACCCAACTTATTTTAAATACTACGTTGATCTTTCTTTTATGCGGGGGGCTTCGCCCCCCGAGCCCCCCTTTGTTTGCTCTTAAAGGTCACAAGAAAACGCTAACCCAACTTATTTTAAATACTACGTTGATCTTTCTTTCATGCGGGGGCTTCGCCCCCGAGCCCCCTTTTTTTACTCTTAAGGTCACAAGAAAACCCTAACCCAACTTATTTTAAATACAACGTTGATCTTTCTTTTATGCGGGGGCTTCGCCCCCGAGCCCCCCTTTGTTTGCTCTTGAAAGGTCACAAGAAAACGCTAACCCAACTTATTTTAAATACTACGTTAATCTTTCTTTTATGCGGGGGCTTCGCCCCCGAGCCCCCTTTGTTTGCTCTTAAAGGTCACAAGAAAACGCTAACCCAACTTATTTTAAATACAACGTTGATCTTTCTTTTATGCGGGGGCTTTCGCCCCCGAGCCCCCCTTTGTTTGCTCTTAAAGGTCACAAGAAAACGCTAACCCAACTTATTTTAAATACTACGTTGATCTTTCTTTTATGCGGGGGCTTCGCCCCCGAGCCCCCTTTGTTTGCTCTTAAAGGTCACAAGAAAACGCTAACCCAACTTATTTTAAATACTACGTTAATCTTTCTATTTTGCCGAGCCCCCCTTTGTTTGCTCTTAAAGGTCACAAGAAAACGCTAACCCAACTTATTTTAAATACTACGTTGATCTTTCTTTTA
This sequence comes from Leguminivora glycinivorella, assembly GCF_023078275.1. Classification (NCBI taxonomy): domain Eukaryota; kingdom Metazoa; phylum Arthropoda; class Insecta; order Lepidoptera; family Tortricidae; genus Leguminivora; species Leguminivora glycinivorella. The sequence goes on from NC_062978.1 coordinate 18,482,896, forward strand.
TGCGTGGGGCTTCGCCCCCGAGCCCCCTCTTCTTTACTCTTAAGGTCACAAGAAAACCTAACCCAACTTATTTAAATACAACGTTTATCTTTCTTTTATGCGGGGGCTTCGCCCCCGAGCCCCCTTTGTTTGCTCTTAAAGGTCACAAGAAAACGCTAACCCAACTTATTCTAAATACTACGTTGATCTTTCTTTCATGCGGGGGCTTCGCCCCCGAGCCCCCCTTTTCTTTACTCTTAAGGATCACAAGAAAACCTTAACCCAACTTATTTTAAATACTACGTTGATCTTTCTTTTATGCGGGGGGCTTTGCCCCCCGAGCCCCCCTTTGTTTGCTCTGAAAGGTCACAAGAAAACGCTAACCCAACTTATTTTAAATACTACGTTGATCTTTCTTTCATGCTTCCTTTTATCTTCCGGCACCATCATCAGGCCTTGAAACCTAATCGTAGTCATAGTTCATTACAAGACTTTTCTAAGAAGCCCAAAAACAGCTATGATACGATGTTCCATCATGTAGTTCCAGTTCATATCTTCCGGCTCCATCATCAGACCTTGAAACCTAATCGTAGTCAAAGTTCATTACAAGACTTTTCTAAGAAGCCCAAAAACAGCTATGATACGATGTTCCATCATGTAGTTCCAGTTCATATCTTCCGGCTCCATCATCAGACCTTGAAACCTAATCGTAGTCAAAGTTCATTACAAGACTTTTCTAAGAAGCCCAAAAACAGCTATGATACGATGTTCCATCATGTAGTTCCAGCTTCATATCTTCCGGCTCCATCATCAGACCTTGAAACCTAATTGTAGTCAAAGTTCATTACAAGACTTTCCTAAGAAGCCCAAAAACAGCTATGATACGATGTTCCATCATGTAGTTCCAGTTCATATCTTCCGGCTCCATCATCAGACCTTGAAACCTAATCGTAGTCAAAGTTCATTACAAGACTTTTCTAAGAAACCCAAAAACAGCTATGATACGATGTTCCATCATGTAGTTCCAGTTCATATCTTTCGGCTTCATCATCAGACCTTGAAACCTAATTGTAGTCAAAGTTCATTACAAGACTTTTCTAAGAAACCCAAAAACGGCTATGATACGATGTTCCATCATGTAGTTCCAGTTCATATCTTCCGACTCCATCATCAGATCAGCTCAACTGTACCATATTATTGTATTGTCATCGGAACTACATATAGCTGCCAATTTTCATTACGCTACGACTCCTGGAAGATGGTTAAATTAGCTTCCTTAGATTCCATTACATACATAGTTACATACACGACGACCTAATAAAAGCGTGTTAATGAGTACGTTTCTACGTAATTTACGAAGATAAAAATTGCTATTATAATATTAAATAAATTTTTTTTATGAATACAATAAAAATTAAAATAAAATATTAGAGGTGTCTAACACAAAGCAAGATAATTAAAAAAAAAAACCGCCGCTGTTGGGGTTCTGGTGAAAGTTCATCAGCAGTTCCACTGCACCAAATGTGACTGTTCTGGACGTAAGTGCATGCTGTTCTTATAAAAATACCAAAGTCACTATAAGTGTGCCGTTCAGATTTGAGGAGCTCCGTTCTGACCATCATCAGCAGTTTCACTGCACCAAATTTCACTGTTCCGTACGTAAATGCATGTTTTTTTAAAAACACAAACATCACCCAATGTATGCCTTTCAGATTTGAGGACTTCCCTCGATTTCTCCAGGATCCAGACGAATTGAGAACCTCTTGAGATTTGGGCCGGCGGTTAAAAATTACGGTTTCTTGGGTCAAATGATTACCGGTCACGAGTTCGGCCCTAGATAAGGCATGTGGTAAAGTATTCCTTAAATCCTGCTTTAGCTAATATTAAAAAATCTACAAACCTTGCAACAAATCGCTTCTGATTTTTTAATAATTGACGACTAAAAACGTGTAATTAAGACAGTCGATTGTATGTAATAACCGGTGAGTTGTGTATCCATAAATATGCAAATATTTAAACACTTTATATCATTACTAATTAAGAGGACATACTAACTTAAGCGGACAGTGGCCGACCATTTGTGTATACAAATAGTATTATGGAAAATATTTTTACAAAAATTATTGTTTACTGAGCGACTCGGCATATTGATAAGTGACTTGACATGATTTACAACTTATAGCTAACAATATTTTAAAGTTGCATGTACGGCATTGCACCAACAATGCTGGCTGAATTTTCTCTCTGTATCTAAATTCTGATACGTGTTATGAAACCAATAAAACCAAATACTTAACGGTTTCTGTCAAGAACTTTTTATTTTTATTATTTTGTATGAATAAAATTTTAATTTTCTATTTTGATTAAAAGTTAAATATAAAAAAAAATATATCCTATTTTAACCACCGTTGAGATGTTCGCCCGTATTAGATTTACACACAGTATTTACCTAAAATGAAAATCAAGGAAAGAGCGAGCGTACAGTCGTACACCCACCTTAACAACCGCCGACAACGCACCTCCAAAGCTTCTGGTCTTTCAGGTGTCCAATTGTCCATGGGCGGCAGTAATCTCTTACCATCAGGTGACCTGTCCGCTCGTTTGTTTTCTGTCGCATAAAAAAATCCCAAATTGTAAAAGGGACTCGACTCCATCTCCCTCTTAAGGAGGTCAAGCAAATAGACCATTTCTTATGTGGATTACGTAAATAAATTGTTGTCCAAGAGTTATTTATGCTCAAACAATAAGTGTCCGATATCAGCTGAGTAGTATGTACATAATTATTTACTTGTTGATAATCGAACAAAGGGACATGTGTAGGAAGTTGCTTTTCTAACAATAGGGAACTTGCCTGTACCTACTTAAACTAATAGTTATTTGTTATACAAGGGGGCAAAGTTGTATTTTAACGTCGAGTGTGGAATTGAAAAACGAGCAAGTGAAAGGATTCTATAGTTGAACCACGAGCGAAGCGAGTGGTTCGAATAGAAATCTGAACTTGCGAGTTTTTTAACACACGAGAAGTAAAATACATTTGCACCCGAGTGTAACACAAAATTTTTCCTCTCACTATAGCGAGGAAACTACAACGCTAAAAATGCGTTTATCAACTGCTTCCAGTAGTCCCACAGGTGGTAAATCATCTTTATTACTAGATTCACCTACTTTTATCAGTTTTAAAGCAGTTAATTTGACTTTATTCAAGGTCAAATTACTTTACCCACTAGTGGATAAAATGCGTTTTTACCCGCTGGTATTAAAGGACAAAACACGTGTTTCTGAGCTAGTGAGGGGAAAAATATTTTATACCATGCACGAAATAAAGCATCAGGTAAAATGTAACAAAACATGGACAACTGTTACTTTCCCAATTTCTATTTAACAAGTCGGATAGAAATATATTAAGTCCCTAAGGGAACGTATCCAAACTACGCGACACGTTTGGGGGGGACCCCCTCGTTAAAATGCTACGCTTGGTCACAGAGGAGGAGGAGGGGTCTAATTTCTTGTCACGTAACCTGTGGAATATTGGCCCAGCCGTGGCCAGCAGTGATGATGATGAACGTTATGGTTATGGGATATGCCAAAAAACGGCACAAATATGGTCACGTAGTTTGGGTATGTTTCCTTAAAATTAATAAGAGAAAACTGATGGTAGGTAGTGATGGTGGCAGAAATGCAACTGAGAAAGGGTCGCCCGTATCCTTCGCTGAGTGCTTCCTCACGAGATGTGTGCACGCCGCGACCACAATAAGTAAAAAACCGGCCAAGAGCGTGTTGGGCCACGCTCAGTGTAGGGTTCCGTAGTTTCCCGCATTTTTTTCAGAAACTGTTCAACCGATCAAGTTCAAAATAATTTTCCTAGAAAGTCTTTATAAAGTTCTACTTTTCTGATTTTTTTCATATTTTTAAACTTATGTTTCAAAAGTTAGAGGGGGCGACGACACATTTTTTTTAACTTTTGGAGCGATTATTCCCGAAAAAATGATCTTCGTAAACCCCTATTCATTTTTAATTACCTATCTAACAATATATCACACGTTAGGGTTGAAATGAAAAAAAAAAAAACACTCCCCACTATACGGGTAGGGGGTACCCAAATAAAACTTTTTTTTCCACTTTTTATTTTACCACTTTGTCGGCGTGATTGATATACATATTGGTACTAAATTTCAGCTTTCTAGTGTCAACGGTCACCGAGATTATCCGCGGACGGACGGACGGACAGACAGACATGGCGAAACTGTGAGGGTTCCTAGTTGACTACGGAACCCTAAAAACCGGCCAAGAGCGTGTCGGGCGCTCAGTGTAGGGTTTATCAAAAAATGATTTTCATAAACCTCTATTTATTTTTAAATACCTATCCAACAATATCACACGTTAGGGTTGAAATGAAAAAAAAAACACTCCCCACTTTACCTTTGAATTTGTCGGCGTGATATGTTACATATTGGTACCAAATTAGGTTAGTGAGATTATCCGCGGGCGGACGGACGGACGGACAGACATGGCGAAACTATAAGGGTTTCTAGTTGACTACGGAACCCTAAAAATATGGCCATGGACAGCAGGATCCACGTTGCGGATCCGCCATCTCCGCGTAACCGCAACGTGTGGGACTGCTTTAGCTCCTGCTGGATTTCTGGCGGCAATACGGATTTCTGCGCTCTGTTAAAATAAACACAGAAATTAGAGGTTGGGTGGGTAAAGAGGGATTTTTAAAATTGTAGAATCTATCCGACGGTTTCAAAATATCCCAAATGAAAAGACAATGAATATCAAAGTAGCTTGATTGTAAGCCATCACTGTCGTTTATGACTCCCAACTCCCAAAGTTACTACATTAGGAGTAGGCTCTTTCCTTGAAAGTCGGTAGTTATTCATAATATAGATTTTAGCTCCAGATTTTTCTACGGGTTGTATTCATCATAAAATTTCGTTTAAGTTAAGGGTAAATGTCTTCGCCGCATTCTCGAGAAAATCTCCAACGCAGATCTGTGGGAACGCTGCGGTGAGACTCCGATCGACCAGCAGATCAATCGTTGCAAATGGAACTGGATTGGCCATACGCTCCGAAGGGACCCCGACCACATACCGAGGCAAGCCCTAGACTGGAAGCCCCAAGGAAAGCGAAAACGTGTCCGCCCTAAGCCAGTCCTGGCGGCGGACGATCACCGCAGAAGCGAAGGCGATAGGGATGACCTGGAGCGAAGTAAAGCGCGAAGCTCAAAACCGTTCGGGATGGCGACGCACTGTGGACGCCCTCTGCCCCATCTGGGGGACATAGGACGTTAAGTCAAGTAAGTCAAGGGTAAATACGTCATTTCAATTAGCCAGTCAATGTCAGCTAACGGTGACACTGAAGTAGGTAATTTACACCTGTTCAGGCACTCGAGAGATAATGAAGTGATTCGGAGAAAACGTGTAACAAAGTCATGTGATCGTATAAGAACAACAGCTTAACTACAGTGTATCTCTAGTAGAAATATGGCATTTTAGATACTGTCCGATTCTACATCATAAAACGAACTGAAGTTCCAGTCAGGGTATCAAATTAAGGCTAAGGTCTCTCTCTATTAATACGGGGTCGGCCGCTGACAACGTCACATAAGTATAATATATCTTCGCATTTGGAATTAATATTTGAAACGTGATTGTCATGTATGGCATAAAAAAGAAGACCTTTAGTCCGTTTTCACATTATTCGATCCGATATCGGATGTCGGAAGGATTTCAATGGAAAAATTCAAGATGGCGCCTGTAATTTATGGGATATCGGTCCTACATCCAATATCGGATCGGATAATGTGAAAACGCACTTATGGATATCACGATTTTCATTAAGACATTATCGCATCTCGCATCACATCTCGGAATATTTTTGGTTATAAGTACGTAGTAAAGTACCTAACAGTTTGGGCGCTGTTTCTCTTTTCTTTTTCCTTTTCTTCTTAGATACCTAATATATAAGTGTGCTATCCATTTCAAAAACCATATTTCAGATATTTATGCAGCCTTTTTTTATAGGTACGATGTTGTTGCCGGTGACTATAAACGTAAGGTAATTTCAATAAATAATAAATGTCTTGAGTAAAGTCTGTCGATACCGATGTCCGTTGGCAACAAAGAAAAGCATATTCTAACCACGAAGATATTACTGTCACTGTCTACATTTAAATTGCTTATGTATTTATACGTGCACTTACTTATTCAAATCGAAGTAGTTTGATGTACAACTTCACAGGAAAAGTTTAGAAAGGTATAGACTCTCAAGACAAATAGACGTAAAAAATACTTGTACGAAAGTTTCTATAAAAAATGAAAGTGTTTAAAAAATATTTGAATGATACACGAATGAAAGAGAAGTTTCTCCTTAACTACTCATAAAATATGACACATTGTCAATTAGTGAATTAGCATATATATATGTGGGTGATATATATTCAAGAGGAATGGAACTGATAATATAAAAAGGTGCTCCAGTTTTATTCCGTACTGATCTAGTACTCATAGTTCCAATAATGGCCGTGGCTCAGTTCAGTTTAATTGTTTTAGCAGTGATTACATTATGTTGCGCATTCAGTAAGTAAAAAAACTCTAATCTTATAATGTTTATTTAACAGTGCTTTCCTCAGACACACTTTGTCAAGAAAAAGGAGAGAAACGTCTTGCTAATATGTAATTAATATGAAATCAAATTGAGTGACGTCACGGTCAACTCATGCAGTTACTTTGTATGTATAAAATCTACCTGACTTATTAAATATGTATAGAAATTGGATTTAAAAATAACTTCTATCCATGTTTTTCTTATATTTATCTGATGCTTTATTTCGTGCATGGTATAAAATATTTTATTTTAAGAACAGTCAAGTTCCCTATCTTGTTACTGACATAATGGGTGTGCCAGAGTAATTATTATTATTTTATTTTATTTTGTTTCATGGAAAACCAACAGCGCTATATGTATCTAAAAAATTACAATAAAAGTACAAAGCCAATTACAGGTTCTCACTTATAGCTACATAATAAATTATGAAAGAAAAAATGTACCTATGCCCAACTTAATCATACATCCAAATTCCCAAAGCATATAGACTGGATGTGAGATACAAAATAGTTGCAGCGACTAAAGTTGCCCGTAGGCGCATGCTCTTGCGGTATTAAGTTCATAATAAGATAAATAAAATGATTCCCATTTCCCAATCTCTTATACTACTATTAAACACTTAAGTATTTTAGGTGTTTAATATTTAACAAATATGTATTATGGACACAGAAGGTACCTATATGTATAGGTGTTGTTACTGTTAATATTTTTGATTCTACCTAATAATTCTATCAGTGAAATAGGTAACGTTTAAAAGTTAAGAAGATTATCCTAACTTGTCCTAACTATGCGATGCGCCCACGGGCAACTATTTTGTGCCACGTGTGTGCACTTTCATACTAGCCCATACCTATAGAAGTATAGACTGGATGTGAGATACAAAATAGTTGCAGCGACCAAAGTTGCCCGTAGGCGCATGCTCTTGCGGTATTAAGTTTATAATAAGATAAATAAAATGATTCCCATTTTCCAATCTCTTTTCAGAGCTATCAACATTCGATATAAGCCCCGAGCCAATCCCCATCCTGGGACACTGGTGGGGGTCGGAAGCCGTTAACGATAACAATAAGATCGTGGGCGGTCAGGAGGCGTGGATCGAGGACCATCCGTACCAGGTCTCCTTCATCGTGAACAACAGCTACTTCTGTGGAGGGTTCATTGTCAGCGAGAACTATATACTCACGGCTGCTCATTGTGCCCAAGAGTAAGTTGCGACCATAGGTACAAATATACATACATTTTAAAACATCCTGGGGCACTGGTGGGGGTCCGAATCCGTTGATGAGAACAAGATCGTGGGCGGTTGAAAGCTCAGATGGAAGTCGCTTTCGTAAATCTAGTGCCTACGCCAAATCTTGGGATTAGTTGTCAAAGCGGACCCCAGGCTCCCATGAACCGTGGCAGATAACGTGGAGGATGATGATTTATAAATAAACCAATTATTATTTTATATTTATTCAAGAAAAAGGCATTCTAGACATTGATACATTTAATTTTCTTAATTATCAGAGACGACTTTATTAATTTTAACTTGTCCATCAATAATTTCAAAAACACAATGATGATTGGATATTTTATAGTATTTCATTCCATTTCTACTTATTAAAATTACATTACCGTGCATATCCATCATTACTCTATCCTCATATTTAGGATCTAAATAGGCACCCTCGTTTTTTAGCTCGTCTGTCGATTGATTAAATACGTATATGTATAAGATGCTTGCTGGTATGGTATCGTATATGACTAGTTCACCGCTGCCATTTGCACTCATTTCAGCTCCCAGTAGAGATGTATTTTGGCCTACCCGTATTAATTCACTTTTATCTTCGATTTGTGTCAGGCTGTATAATGTTTTCGTTCCAGACTTGATGTATGTTTTTTCCGAAAGAAACGTCAAAGACCATATCAAATACTTTAATAGTTTCAAGAGCGTCTACTCTGCTTAAAGTTGTTCCATAGAAAAAGTTTAGACCTTTTTCTAGTTCTAATTCCTTGCCTTTATTGAAATATAGTGTTCCGTTGTACGCCCATAATTTTCTTGGAGGTTTCTTGTTTTCCGTAATCGGTACATTTAATATTTCGGTTTCATTCGTTTTAGGTTGATAAGGTTGAAAAGCTTTGTGATAGTATACATCACCGGTTACCACGTCGATAGCTATTTTGTTTGAAATTTTATTTATTGTAGGGATAAGTTTGCTGGTATTATCTTCGAAATTGATGGCTCTTAGTTTGCCATCATCATCATAATACATTATGAGTAGTAGGATACCCCCGTTACCAGCCCGGGTCTGGGGCCTGCTCCCAGGACCCCACCACCGCCCATCCATGGTCTTGCTAAACCTAAAAAAAAAAAAAAAAAACTAATAGCCCCCATTTAGATTCATTGCGCTGGGTCTCGACGCTCTCAGAAGCCTCCTTCTAGTATTTACAGAATACGTTCTTTACACAATACACCTTGTGCACGACGGTCACAAAAGGATTACCGACCCTTTCTATTGTTCGATCTGGACTCGGCGCTAGACCATTGTTACCCTACCCAGCTACCTGGCAGTGTCATGCACACCTTTTCCTTGTGTCTCATACTGATAGGTATTTTATAATTAATTTTTAGTATAACTTTGTGATCATATGGATTGCGATTCTAACCTAACCTAACCTAATTAAAATACCTAACTTTTCCATTCGTAACCTAACCAAATTTAATTAAAACCTACTCTTAGTTAACCTAAGTAGTCTAGACTTACCTTTATGAAACCTAACTGAGTTTCACCTACTTTTATTTTTATTTCTATAAATGTAGGTATTTATGAAATGTATTATAATTACGTTTTAACTTAAGAACTTCTGAGTTACATTTAAGTTTATCCAAATACCTAAACTTAACGATCCTATCTAGCGTATCTTTCTTTTTCTCGAATATTTATGATATCTTATACCTATTTCTATCATACATCTCTTTGTTGTATTACCAAATTTGTACATATGATTAATAAGTCAATTTTTGATTACGTCTTAATAAAAGTTAATTTCCCATCTTATCAAACTTTTTTTTTTTACATATATTTCAATGTTTTGTATCTGAATAAACCTCGGTAATTTTGTGAAGTTGCGTTTTTGCTTAATTGCTTTATTTATTGTACCTTCTTTGAATAATTTACTTACCTATGTCTATTATTATTTTTTATGACTTGTGTATTGTTTAAGAGAATGCATACTTTCAATAAACTTGTTAAGACGTGAGAAACTGAGAACCGGTTAAAACATGTTTAAGGCTAATTCTATGTGAATAAAAATGTCTTTTGTGCATTTTTAAAGATAATATATATTTATTGTTTCCGTTTATTTGAATAATTCGGGTTTTAGGTAAAGAGATCCTTCGACGAACATGTCAAGGCATGATACTTTGTATTCATATTTAACAAAGCATTAACTGGTGTAAACATGTTTTAGACTAACGCACCGGTAATTCTTGTGACTTGAATTTTTTATTGTAACAACTTAGTTGCTTTATTATAGATGTTTATTGTATTGTAAAATGACAAAAAGTTTATTGTTTGCGTTCAGGTATAAGATGAACTGGTTGAAACAAGATTTATGGTACGTTCCCCTGCTCTCTACCATATTACGAGTATAAAAGCCAAAGAGAGTCGAGGCTGAATAAGTATTCCTGTAGAGGCAGCCTTCTGTACCAGAGCTCCTTGTATCTAGTGTGGTATATAGAGAAGTGGAGTGTGCGTTTAAAAGTGAAGTGTTTATAGACAGATCCAACAATGGACGTGAGTATGTTTTTCTTTTTAAATTACTGTAACCCATATTGCCTTTTTATAATATTGTTTCGTCTAGTGTTCTTTGTATTTAATTAATAGAATTGTTAATAGTGTTTAAAATATTGTCTTTCATTGTTTCAGTTCTCTGAAAATACTTTCAAGAACTATTACTACCCGGAAAATCAGGGTGATTCAACCGATGAGGAAGGTACAGCTGGTTTCAAAGTTAAGCAAGCCCTCGCAAAGAAACGTCCTGGAAATAATATTGACAGCTTCTTTGAACGACCTAAAAAGCAGTGTAAAACCTTGAAACGGTCTTCGAATGTAAGCAAAAGTTCGCCAGAAGGCGTGGCTAATTTATCATCTGGACAAGATGATGGGGCGTATTCATCTCACTTAATTAAAATAGAGATATATGATATGCAAACAATCAAAAACATCCCACCCACGGAACACTGGAAGCACGCGGACGTCAGACTGAAGTATTTTGCGTTGGAAGACGACTTGGAATTACAAAATACGCGAAATATTGTATATAATATTACAAAACAATTAGCTTCTAAGGATACATGTGTAAAATATTTTATAGATAATAAGAAACAGTGATAAATATAATTTTTAACGATAGCAGTAGGATAGTGTTAAAGTGTTTCACATTTCTTATCTTTCCTTTTTATGATTTAAGTAAATTTCCTTGTAAGATATTCTTTTGCATTGTTTCACATTCCAAACAAAATAAATAAGAAATAAAATGGTGTCAAATGTCTGTAGTTTTATAAAGGTAACTATGTGAGAATTAAAAATAAAAATCATTATTACCAGTACACGTATTTTTATTTATTTCACAAAAAAGGTCTTAAACATATTTCGTAATACTAGATCATTACATAAAGAATTATCAGAAAACAAGTTAAGCATAATTATGTTTCATAGATTTTCCATGAAACTTAAAATACAAATAAACTAAACAATATTCACCACAAACAGAAGTGAAATGGTTTTGAAGTGATTTATTATTGTAAAACCACCGTCTCGTATTTCTATCTAGAAATGACTTATGATAACCGGAAGGTTTCCTGCCAAAGGAGTCAAAATATTCACCTACACCATTTACATCAATGTGTATAGCAACCCAATGGGAACCCGGTTTTGAATCAGGGTCCAAATTACTGACAATAAAGGTAGGTAGATTAACCCGAATAGGTATTTTGTTGGCAGCAAAAACATTTGAATTAAACAATGGGTTTAGTTTCCTCATACAAAATTGAATTTCTTTAGTATCCATAGTTAAGTAACATATACAAATTATTGATGATCATGCAAACAATGATGAATTCCAAATAAAATAAATTAAAGAGAACGGGGTATTTATATGTTTCTTAACTATTGTAATCTACAGATACATCACGATTTTTATTTATTTCAATTATATTATCAAATTCTGCATACACAATACAGTTAATGGTACTAGTTAGAGCGGAATCAAAACGTACTTCTATCCGAACGCTACCATGTCTAACAAGATTCCAGTGTGAAGTTGAATTAGCAGATAAATCAGGAGTTAAATCAAAACACAATAAACAATAACCTTGACCAAAATCTGTTCTGCTTATTCCATTACCCTCGTTATGGAAATGAATACCAGTTCCAGAAAATAGAGTGTGATATGCTGCTGCTATTGTACCAGAACTAAATGAAGGTTGTAATGTTTTAGAAGGAACTTCATGACCATCTACGAACAAACTAAATGAATTCATATTATAATGTTGAAAATTAAACGGATTTAATGCTAAATTACCATTAAAACCTGAATTTGATACAAATCCAATAATACATCTTTTAGGAATTTGTCCGAGAAATATATTATCTAATGTTTTACCCTGAACCCCCGTCGGTATTGTGAGAACCTTAACTTCTGCCCTCGTAATGGGGTACTTCGCAGTTGTTGTGGCTAATACTTTTTGATGGGCTAACAAAACACTAGGATTGATTCTCGTTCTCCTTACAATGAGGCTGGCATCCATTATTTGTACTTTGAATTTTTTATCTTGGTGGCAAATAAGATTGAATGATTCTTTTGAGCGAACTAACTTAATACGTAGTTCTACACCATTTATTAAGAATTTCTCTTGATTAAATATATCACCATGTAAATGACCAATCATTTCTACTTCCTTACTCTCCTTGATAAATTCCAGCCTTTTGTTAAACCCTTTGTTGTTAACGTCAACAGTATCCATATAGCCCGGCGTATCTTCATACCACAATCCACAAGTAAGATGAGTTGTTTTGGCTGCTGGTCCGTAGTTGAGAAGATTTTCCATATAAGCACGGTAGGCATATGTATTGTTTGGTGGTGATATGAGTTTTTGATTTAAATATACATCAAGTTGATTAAAAAGAGAATGTAACCAGTTATTGGTGGGTCCAACTGCAGCATCTGCTTTTAATTTAGTACCATCTTGGTTCAACACTTTAGCAGTAATGTGTATCATTGTGTGTGATAGATCTATGTAGTCATCACCTGATCCAGGTACTTGAAATTCGATTGGACCGTCATCGCTTAAAGATGAAATTGGTTTATAATGAATCCACTGTCCGCTTTCAATGCTTGTTTGAGTTGATGGAAGGGCAAATATATCTAATTCAGATTTCGCACACTCACATGAATGATTATGTAAAAATGACATTATTTAGTTTGAAAATATATCGTTATTTATATCTTTTTTATTTTTTTTACTTCCTCTTCGTCGCGATGCTTTTAGAGCAATGAGCGGTTCCCTTCTTTTATTGGACATTTTATACCCAGATCCTGACATAAGGGAATCAATTTTTTCATCGGCCTTTCTTTTCAGGTTTGCACTTGCTTCCTTGAATCGTGATCGTATGGAACTGTCTATAGGGCGAGCATTTACCATATCAGATAAGAGTCCAACTCCTGCTCCTAAAGTTTCTTTTCCAATGGTTCTTAAACCACTAGATAATAAAGGGAGTACGGATCTAAATAGGCCTCCCAAAAAACTGCCTATACCATGTCCTCTTTGATATGGAACTCCCTTATAGACAATTCCTACACCAGAGCCGGCTTGGTGTGAATAATAATGTTCGTAAGGACAAGAGGTTGATGATCTGTTATACATCATTTTACACGTTGAAAGTGTAGTTTCACGCAAGAAGACCCAAATTGAAATGGTACTCTAACACCGGTTGTTGTTCTTATATCTATTTCAATTGTATCAAACTCTCTTCGTAAAACTGGTACATAGTGAGCAGGTGAGAAAATATGTGTTTTATAAGCTCCATAAATGAACTTAGTTGGATCTAAAGGTATTATTCTAAGTAACGATGTTATAACATCTCCAACTACTTGTGGATGAATGATATCTGTATAAACAAATATTTGAGATGGTAAACCTAAATATAAATTTGCTGGGTTTTTTCCCAATGTGATTTGTTTCAAATTTGTTCTTGGTTTAAAACCCATTTGAAGACTTAGTATTGGGGTTGTTATGATAGAAGTGATATCTTTATTTGATGTTGTTACTCCTATCATTTTTGTTAGTTCATCATAACGAAATTTTACATTATTTTTTAACTGAGGGTTTTCATTAAACGCTTGAAGAAAGTGATCTATATTATCGTAAGTAGTGGCTGGTATATGAGTTTTTATATCCACAATTTTTGAAGTCTTGTCAGCAGGCGAAAACACTTTTTTCTTTATATAAATTATGTTTTCATGCTCTTGTACATTATACATAGAACAAGGGTATTGAAATTCCACCAAACCAACTACCCATTCTCCATCCAATTTAATGGTCTTTGGTAATTTTGTTAAAAAATGTGCAGTCGTATTATCTGTGTAATAATCGGATGAACTATTACTTAACAAAGTTAAATAAAAGCTATTATCACTCATATTTTCTTTAAGCTTGATTCAGGTATCCAAGAATTAAATTTATTAGGATAACCTTGCCACTTCACTAGTATTTCCTTTCTGCCAGCAACTCGACGTGAACGTAATATTTTATCAATTTTATACTCGTTGGAGGGGAGGTAAGTTACTTTTTGTAATTCTTTTGAATAGAACGTCCCAATTATGCGTTCGCCTTCCAAATCCCTTAGTGTATAAACAATCCGAGGAGATCTTTTAATAATTGAATTAATTATAAATATTTCATCACTCCAATTACTTTCGTAACCTTTTTGAAATATATGTTTGTATTTAGTGATTCTAACATGATCTCCTACGTTTAGTTTTGCAGTTTCTAGTGAGATTTGTCTATCTGTATTGCGATCATATAAATTACACCAAACAGTCATAATATTATTAGAGTTAACATCAACTGGACACATTTTTATGCTTGAATGATAGCTGTGGTTGTAAGAATAAAGAAGATCTTGTAGAACATTTATGTAATTATATGTATTCTTATGAGTGAAGTAACGCCACATTTTCGTTTTAAGAGTTCTCTGGAACCTTTCTACTATACTTGCTTTAATATCAGGGTTATTAGTGGTATAATAATTAATATTTTTACTTTTGAAATAATCTCTTACCACCTTTGAAACGAATTCCGTACCTTTATCAGATTGGATATGACGAGGAACTGAGTTGGCTTCAGTAAATATGCTTTCAAAACAATGTTTAACTGTTGCTGAATCCTTCTTCTTCATGGCTCTTGCAAAAGCATATTTACTGAATACATCGATAACACAAAGAATATATTTGTAACCATCATTAAATTGACTATATGTACTCATGTCACTCAAATCAGCTTGCCAAAGTTCATTAAAGTTAGATAGAATGTATCTATTTCTAGTAAACCGCCTGTGAACAGGTTTATGTAGTGTATACGTGTCTTGAGATTGTAACCATTTTTTTACATCTTCTTTATTCATTTGACCTTTCATTTCCTTTGTTAAATTATTTAAACTGCTATAACCAGCGGGATGAGAGATATCATAGTAGATTCTGTTAATATCTAATAAGGAGTCCATCTTTCCCAATTTATAGTTTTTGCAGATGATTTTTGTACTCGTGTAGTAAGAGGAGTAGATGTGTTGTTTTCTTTATCTAACGAGGCTCGTGTTCTTATAGAAGTAGAGGGGGTAAAGGGCTCAATCAAAGGAGTGTCATTAATAAATGCTAAATTTGTAGGATTACCAATGCATGACTTAGGAACTTTGATATCTTTTAAAAGTAAAGCAAACACTTCCCACCCAATTGGTTTAGGACGTTTAAGACATCTAACCGTGTCGCTCACCAAATCGGTAATATTGCTATTTTGAATAGTCTGGTTGTTTATAACAACTTCACCAGTCTGCTTCCACCAAATTTTAGGTTTACTTAAAACAATGTAATCTAATAGCGTTCTAGCTTTTTTTTTCATAAGATTTAGGTAATATCTCTATTATTTTTGATGGACTGATCGGCATTGATTCTTGATTTATTTCACCAGGTGTCGTGTTAAACAAAGATGGTGCAGCTATCTCAGTTACATCACCTTTCGCTGATTCCTTATATTCTGTCTCCTCCTTTTTGGGTATCTTTGAATTTATGATATCATTACTTTCTTTGTTGAATTGATCGAACCCCTCCATTACTATAGGTATCTTAAACGGTTTTCGATCTGTTTCAATAAAATGTAGAAACCGCTGCAATGCTTGAGAATAAAGCATCCATTTTTCACGATCGTTCATTTTACTTTTGAGAATTTTTTGCATTTCTTCATCTAGCCGAGATGAGGAATTTTCAGGAGGGTTCTCATTGCGTTTCAACTTTTCAATAAAGTCCGATTCAACTAATAACATTTTTTTCGTGTTTTCCATTTTGTTTATTTATGATAAAGAGTTAACTAAGGCACTTAGAACTGCTCCTAAAATAATAGGTAAAAAGGCACCTCCTTTTTGAATTATAACCGTTTTTCTTAATTTATGTTTACCTTTTGAAACTAATTTCCTTAATATGTCTTTGTACTTTTTTAACTTTGTTTTTCCTTTTTTTCTAAAGGAATTTTCCCATTCAGAACATTATAAATGCACTCGCATATAATGTTGATCTCTTCATCATCACAAGATTTAAGTAATGCAGTACGATATTTGGGTTTAAGCAAGTGCAATGCTTCTAATAAATGTTTATATGTGTTTACTCTTGCATGCATCATGTAGAACTGACTAAAATTTGTTGATTTTTATCATATTTAAATCCTTTTTTGGGTACATACACTGTGCAATGTCCATCAAATGGAAATATTTTTGTTTTAAAACGACATATGTCATTTGTATTTTGTTTCAGATCAATCATAAGGTAACCATGAGCATCCTTTGTAGCATCTTTGTAGGCTTCATCCACGAATTTTGAGTTTTCAGGACAAACTTGTCGTGACAGGTATCGTATTTGAGTTTTATCTCTAGGGTTCTTAAAAAATACAATGTAGCTTGTGTTCAGTGAAATATCACGTTGACCTCTTCCTTGATGAAATATGTTTTGTGTTATATAAAAAACACTTAAATTTCTATGATGACTTCCTTTAGTAAAAATATCAACAACTCGTCCATCTGATTCTCTCATTAAATCATCTATTATTAGAAGTTTAGGTTTTTTCCCATCGAAAATTGAAAAATCTGGTATTCCTTGACTATAATTTACATTTTCTAGATTATAAAGAGGTTGCATTTCATCATAACACCAAATAATTTCATCAAATTCTATGTTACATATCTCTTTAGTATTATTCAAAAAATTTGTAACAAATTGAGTTTTGCCACACCCACTGGGACCTGCGACAATGGTAGTGAAAGGATGATAAAAATGAATCATCTTTGAATGCTGTAATATGTTTAACAGTGTTGATATGAATGCGGATAGACATTAAATGGTGCTATTCAATAAACATATTACTATTTAAACTAAAGTAGAGTAAAAAAAAAAAAAACCTGATAAAAAATATGTATATTTATTTTGATATTAACACTTTTCTTTATAATCTATTGTTACATTTTATATACCCAACCACCAATTTAAATTTAAACATAAAAAACAATAAATCTATGTTTACAATATTCTTATGCCAAAACACGAATAAATGTTAAATTAGACAATTAATTAAAATATAATTTACAATTAAATTTAAGTTAACTATTCAAATTTACATAAAAAATATATATTACAAACAATAATTCGAATTTGAATGTTCTGTCATTTACATGACAAAATTTAAATTATTTTTTTATTTTACAATGTCCCCACGCAAGGGTGTCACAAGTGTTTTCTAATAAGTAACGTTTTGTATCATCATGAGATAATGATATTTTATTAATTTTTTGAGTGAATATTACATGTTTTATAGATTTAAATCTTAGCATTTGAGCACGTTGCACATTTTTATTAAATAAACATGTTTTGAAATTATTTAGAGTAAATTTCTTTGTAACACATACATTGACTCCTTTAGCTTTTGATAAAACACCATATTTACCTTTTTTGTCATCATTCTCATCATACTTTTCAACATCTAAGGCATACATTTTAGATTTTAGACCAACGAACTCTTTTAAAATTCTACCATTATTTTCATCTTTGAAAAATCCTAATCGCTTTTTATTTATAAGTGGGAAATTATATTTATTGATAGGAGGATAGTCAGATGTATCAAAATAGAAATTAAGATCTTGTTTTATATCTGCATAAAAATTTTTAGTGAAAATTTGATAAATTAAACTATCTGTATCTGTATAAAGAAGTTTGAGTTTGTTAGGATATTTGATTTTCATGTAGTTGTAGTGAAAGTCATACATTAAAGTTTTTGATATATCTAATACACAAAACCCCAAATAAATCGGTTTATTATAAAAGACTTTAGTTTTTTTCAATTGAACAGCTACTAAATTCTCTGAGAATATGGATAGACTGTGGAACTCAGGTCTAGCTATCAAAGACTGAACCCCTTGCGATTTCCCTCGATTTTCCCAGTGATTTAATAATTTGACGTTTACACGTTTTGCAACATTTTCCATAGTCTTACCGAACACTGAATTGTTCATTAGTTTAAAAAAATCTTTTTCAAAATCAGATGATGCCAGCGATCTCATGTGGGTATTTAAATCTATGTAACTTTTTAACCACATAGACTGCTGAAATTTAAGAATGCGATGTATTTTACTTAATACCAAACCATTCTTCAAACACTGTTTTAGATTTCGATAATGAATTACATAATTAGTTTTTCTATTTAAATTAGGAATCAGTTTTTTTTCTTTACAATTACCCAAACAAACGTTTTCAGGACAGAATGGTAAATCTGAATGTGAGTCATGAATTTCGTTAGGGTATTCGAGGTCAACTTCTAATATGAAACCATGATCAGCGTCATCGGCTATATTGAAGTCTGTATCTACATGAACCCATTCAAATTTACCTGTAGGGAGACATTGAGACATAGCCCATCCGTAAAGGTTGTTTGCATCAAAATACATAAGATAGGACGATGGTATGTTTGAATCAAAATCATCCATAAATTTATTATTAGCTTTCGCATATCTGTTACTACATTGCGATATGCCACCTCGAATATTTTTTGCAATGAATGATATTTTATCTATATCAGTTAGGAGTTCTAATTTTATTTTTGTAGTAAATAACATTGCATCCCAACTTAATCCTGGAGCAGTATAATAATGAGCGGGATCTAAACCATAGGTCTTAAGACAAAGGTTTCTAAAATTTTCAAATACGTCAGCCAGTAACAAAACATCTGTTTTTAGGTATAAATCGGAATAATCGCCCATATTTTTGCAACGAAAGTGGGACCAAACATCTTTTGCATGATTATAATCATCTTCTGAGATGTGACTATCAGTCAAAGAACTAAAAAAATTGTCTTTAGAGGGAAGATCAGTTAACTTTAAAGAATCGTATGATGTCATGTATTCATACGGATACACACCCTTTCGTAATAAGCGTTTAAAATCGTCCTCACAAGTGAAATTCAATTTTAATTCATGAAATTGTTTAGGAAACAAGTTTTTTGCTAGTTTATCAAGACTGCTGGGCATAAATTTAAGTGAATCTACAAACCTCAATTTGATTGTGCGATTATTTATTTGTAACTTCTTAGAAAATGAAATGTATTTTTCTTTGTTCTGTGGAATCAATTCAATGTCCCCTTCCACCAAACCAAGTCCATGTACTATGAAATGACTATCATAGTTACTCAAATTATGAAAAAATACAGGTATAAATTGAGGTGCTTTGTATTTTTCAGAACAAAATGTATGTGCTACGCCTTCGTAAAGACCAGTATGGAAATTGTAGGAAATGATAGAATCACTATTTAAATTTCTATCACAAATGTAACATGTCCTACTCTGAGCAATATGTTTATTATTTTCAGTGGATAAAGGCAATGGAGTTTTTCCGAAAGTATTCCTCTTACAAATGCTTTTTAAATCTTTTTCTATGTACTTCATAAATACCTGGGTGCAATCTTTACCTTTGTATGTTCTATACACAGACAATTTATCATTATAAGAACACTTAATATAATATCCAAAACTATATACCTCATGTTTTTAAATATTTGTAGTAGAAGATGTTGTAGGGTTATTTGACTGTGTTGCTATTGGGTTTAAAAAGGCTTCAAAATCAGCATAAACAACAAAAGGCACCCTTAATTTACGTTCGTAATTATCGAAGGTAACTTCATTGGTGGGAACGTTTTCATTGAACCAGTTTTTCTTTTTATCTTGTTCTGAAGGTAAATGTGTGCAAACATGGAAACAATCGTTTCTTTGATGTTTCATTAAATTTTCATGAGTTGTGAAGTTGGATAAGCATCCATCGCAAATATGAACAGCATGCTGTGTATTTGATAATTGCTTAGATACTAATCTAGATAAGTTTTTGATAAAGCAATAATGTCCGTTACTATTTTTGGATATATACAATAAGTTCAAATGGATATCTTTTCTACACTTTGTTAAATGCAATGGCCCTACTATATCATGTTTTTTATTTTGAGAATTGTATTCAATTCCAAAAACGTTTATGCTCATATTATTATAATTTTCAAATTTTGGAATATCCCCCAATTTTATTGGAAAAGTTAAATCTCTAAAATTCAATTTATTTTTATGAACAATATACGATTTAGTACAGTTTGAACGATGGTTTGTTGGGGGTATAATCCTGACAATACTGCCCATCTAAAACATTCTTGATCACTATTTTTTACATTAATAACTGCTTTTTTATTTTGAATATCTCGTGGTAACTCAATATAAGAAGAACCGCGCAACGGATTAAATTTGTTAACATTAACATCTAGATAGTTAAATTTTACTAAACCCCACCCACTGTCTTTTCTTTCAAAGTTAGATAATTTTGTTAATATATCCTTAACCACGGACTCGAAAATTTCATCCTTGTCGCTACTAGTATCAATAATATTGTTACATAGTTGGAAATCAAAAGTATTATTGATTTGTTTGCTCTCTTGTGTAAAATCGGCATTTAGAATAAAGTTAACTTTCAATGCAAAATGATTACCAAGGGAACGATCCAATAATGCAAAGATTTTATCTCTATTCTTTTGTAAAATAGTTTCAGGTGTAAAAGGTTGGTAAACTTTTTCATTAAGTAGTATTCTATAAGTGGCCACCCTATTCTTAAACGCATTCTCAATTAATTGAACATCAATCCATTCTAAGTCAGATCTTATAACATTATTTTTATGAAGATTACTGTTTAAATGATTTTTAAAATATCTTTTAGACACTAACTTTTTACATACAGAACATTCAATTTCAGCATTATTATTTGTACTTACAATGACAGAAGGGGTTGGTTTAGATGACGTTGATGATGTAGGCTCAACAGCTAGGCGACTTTTCTTAACAGATACTTCTTCTTCTTCTGTCTCTAAAACTGTAGCCGACCTTTTCAATCCACCTCCTATTTGAGAAGATCTAAAACAACGAAAACATATACATTTATAAATACTCTGATGCGAGATATAATTAAAAATATTTAAATGTTACTTCATTTATACTAACTCAAATCTTTTCGACACTGCTGACAATAGGCTTGCATCATTAAAACACCGTCAATTACATCTTCAGATACAGTTTTCTTCTTGGAATCGTTGATATAATGACCACTACATGGTGTAAAGTATGGTTTAATATCAAAATCTTCCACTAATGTAGAAGGTAACTTATTTTCTGTGTACCAGAGCCTTATACTGTTATGGAAACATTTTAAAATAAATTCTTTACTTAATTGTGCAATCTTGTCACGAGGTAAAGTGGGACCAATATGATAGTAAGTAAAAACCATTTTGGAAATGAACGTCACAAATAAGTATTACAATTATTGAAGCACGGTGGTAAAACACTGAATGATAACAATCTCAGATACCCCGTTTATATATGTGGGCTCTCCCACCTTACCATCAACGTAACAATAAGATCAAGTATCGCCTCGTTAAAAAACTATCCTATTGTTCAGCAGGTAATGGAATAATCGCTACAAGTAGAAACAAGATCCGGTCATAACAAGTTAAAACTCAACATGAAGCAGGTATTCGTTAAATGGTTTGAACATGCAGGAACATGAATATTTTAAGTGAAAATAACTTACGTCTCTCCGTGACATTGGCTCACAAGTCGGGCGGCTTCATATAACTCTTCATCTAGTTCGATTACTTCACAGAGTCTTATAAGTTCCGCATCATAAACATCACAGTTCAGAGAATCCATTGTCAAACGAGGCCGCCTCCCCACATTGAGTTTCTGCGTTAAGTAATTCAATAAAGAGTATACATTTTATAAAACAAAGAGGGTTATTACATATTAACAAATGTAGTGGACCGACTTAACACTTTTCGTCATTTTTAATGTGAAACAATGCAAAAGAATATCTTACAAGGAAATTTACTTAAATCATAAAAAGGAAAGATAAGAAATGTGAAACACTTTAACACTATCCTACTGCTATCGTTAAAAATTATATTTATCACTGTTTCTTATTATCTATAAAATATTTTACACATGTGTCCTTAGAAGCTAATTGTTTTGTAATATTATATACAATATTTCGCGTATTTTGTAATTCCAAGTCGTCTTCCAACGCAAAATACTTCAGTCTGACGTCCGCGTGCTTCCAGTGTTCCGTGGGTGGGATGTTTTTGATTGTTTGCATATCATATATCTCTATTTTAATTAAGTGAGATGAATACGCCCCATCATCTTGTCCAGATGATAAATTAGCCACGCCTTCTGGCGAACTTTTGCTTACATTCGAAGACCGTTTCAAGGTTTTACACTGCTTTTTAGGTCGTTCAAAGAAGCTGTCAATATTATTTCCAGGACGTTTCTTTGCGAGGGCTTGCTTAACTTTGAAACCAGCTGTACCTTCCTCATCGGTTGAATCACCCTGATTTTCCGGGTAGTAATAGTTCTTGAAAGTATTTTCAGAGAACTGAAACAATGAAAGACAATATTTTAAACACTATTAACAATTCTATTAATTAAATACAAAGAACACTAGACGAAACAATATTATAAAAAGGCAATATGGGTTACAGTAATTTAAAAAGAAAAACATACTCACGTCCATTGTTGGATCTGTCTATAAACACTTCACTTTTAAACGCACACTCCACTTCTCTATATACCACACTAGATACAAGGAGCTCTGGTACAGAAGGCTGCCTCTACAGGAATACTTATTCAGCCTCGACTCTCTTTGGCTTTTATACTCGTAATATGGTAGAGAGCAGGGGAACGTACCATAAATCTTGTTTCAACCAGTTCATCTTATACCTGAACGCAAACAATAAACTTTTTGTCATTTTACAATACAATAAACATCTATAATAAAGCAACTAAGTTGTTACAATAAAAAATTCAAGTCACAAGAATTACCGGTGCGTTAGTCTAAAACATGTTTACACCAGTTAATGCTTTGTTAAATATGAATACAAAGTATCATGCCTTGACATGTTCGTCGAAGGATCTCTTTACCTAAAACCCGAATTATTCAAATAAACGGAAACAATAAATATATATTATCTTTAAAAATGCACAAAAGACATTTTTATTCACATAGAATTAGCCTTAAACATGTTTTAACCGGTTCTCAGTTTCTCACGTCTTAACAAGTTTATTGAAAGTATGCATTCTCTTAAACAATACACAAGTCATAAAAAATAATAATAGACATAGGTAAGTAAATTATTCAAAGAAGGTACAATAAATAAAGCAATTAAGCAAAAACGCAACTTCACAAAATTACCGAGGTTTATTCAGATACAAAACATTGAAATATATGTAAAAAAAAAAAGTTTGATAAGATGGGAAATTAACTTTTATTAAGACGTAATCAAAAATTGACTTATTAATCATATGTACAAATTTGGTAATACAACAAAGAGATGTATGATAGAAATAGGTATAAGATATCATAAATATTCGAGAAAAAGAAAGATACGCTAGATAGGATCGTTAAGTTTAGGTATTTGGATAAACTTAAATGTAACTCAGAAGTTCTTAAGTTAAAACGTAATTATAATACATTTCATAAATACCTACATTTATAGAAATAAAAATAAAAGTAGGTGAAACTCAGTTAGGTTTCATAAAGGTAAGTCTAGACTACTTAGGTTAACTAAGAGTAGGTTTTAATTAAATTTGGTTAGGTTACGAATGGAAAAGTTAGGTATTTTAATTAGGTTAGGTTAGGTTAGAATCGCAATCCATATGATCACAAAGTTATACTAAAAATTAATTATAAAATACCTATCAGTATGAGACACAAGGAAAAGGTGTGCATGACACTGCCAGGTAGCTGGGTAGGGTAACAATGGTCTAGCGCCGAGTCCAGATCGAACAATAGAAAGGGTCGGTAATCCTTTTGTGACCGTCGTGCACAAGGTGTATTGTGTAAAGAACGTATTCTGTAAATACTAGAAGGAGGCTTCTGAGAGCGTCGAGACCCAGCGCAATGAATCTAAATGGGGGCTATTAGTTTTTTTTTTTTTTTTTTTTTTTTTTTTTTTTTTTTTTTAGGTTTAGCAAGACCATGGATGGGCGGTGGTGGGGTCCTGGGAGCAGGCCCCAGACCCGGGCTGGTAACGGGGGTATCCTACTACTATTATGTTTCGAGTATATTTGTATTGTCGAAGAAAGCTGCTCTTGCCAGGCTGCTTTCCACTTTCCACTCTGCTTTTCCACGGAGACAGATGTTGCAGTCAACAGGATCCGAAGCGGCGATGGACACCCATAACACTAGCACTAGAAGCAATGTACGACGCATCTTCCTTCATTTATCCTCTTCCTTAGGAATACGATGTGATGTTTAAAAATAGTGTTTCTTTAATTGGGATTTCAACTGAATGTGTGGCTTCTTCAAAGTTTTATAGGGCACTGAAGACGAAATTGACTGATTTTATGTTGTAGAATTTAGGTCCATTCTACACTAACAGGAACATGTCGTCCGACAAACATGACCTTATTGGAGTCCAACCGAATATACGGAGAATTGCTACCAAGTTAAATTGCGACCCGACTAAAGTCAGGGTCAACTTGATTGGAAGTTTGATTGATCACAGACTGGACTATGGACTTTAAGGTCATTTGAGATTACTATATCGCCAGAAGATTGTATCCAAAAAAAATATTACGTAACTTTTTTTGCGATTAATCTGTCTTTTATAAGAATGTTGAGTAAACCAGCATGCCAAAAAAGCTACCTGATATGCACATTCCAAAACATTATCATCCTTCCTTATAGTAAGCGTTTGGGAGCACTGTTCACTTGCTCCATACAATGTGACTGTAAACTTCATAGGTACGAGTATATGATTATGATGATTTACGAGTGTTTTGATTTTTTAGGATACCGCCAGTGCCAGTGGCACAGTGATAATATTTTATCTCTTCCTTTTTGAAGTCCGTTGTATTTTTTTAAGTAAAAAGTTTTATGTACCTTTTTAGTACGGAACCCTAAAAACGCTCGCATGATCTCAATTATCCATCTATCCTTTCTCTTTATCCTGCTTTGTATTAACGGGTGAGATGAGGAACAAATAATTTTGTTACAATAATTTAAATTACAATATTTCAGTGTGGACCCAACCACAGTTGTCCTTCGAGCAGGGAGCGCCTCCCGGAAAAATGGCACTATAATCCCCATAGCCGAAGTCATCCCCACCCAGAATACGATGATCCCCCTTTCGATAAGGACGTGGCGGTCATGAAGACCGTGGACCCCATCACCTTCTCTGAAACCATGGAGCCGATACCTCTTCCGAAGGTTGGGAGACCTATGAGGGGAGGGACTAAGATCATGGTCAGCGGCTGGGGGAGGACCAAGGTAAATATTGTGTTGGTATTAATGTTACAACTTACAACCGATCCTTCTCTTGTCAAGGACCTTCTCTGACGGCAAGAACTTTTGAAAACTTTGGCGTATTTATTAGTCCGCATCAAACTGATCTTAGATACTTTGCTGACTTCGGGCGTCTAAAAAATGTCGGAATACAATGGTCATCTTGGAAGATTCAATTTTGTTGAATACCAACCAACCTACCATTTCCTGAAAAAGGTAACTTTGAAAGTGTATGTATGTATGTACCTATACCTATGTATGTAAACACTTTATTGTACATAAGACAAGTGGATTTTGGGCTCAATATTATCTAGAGTAGACTACTCATTTAACTTTGTCTGGTTTCGTTTTCAGCAAGGTGCGTCTTCCATTCCTGAGAGGTTGATGGACGTCGAGATCCCCGTGGTGTACTTCGCAGCCTGTCTTGCGTCATACCCGGGGATCCTAACAAAGAACATGTGGTGCGGCGGCAATTTCTTCTTAGGCGGCCAGGGAACTTGTCAGGTAAGTCACTTAAATGTGTGTGTGGGTTTTTTTTGTTATTATAAATGGACTTACTGCTTATGTCGGCGGCTAATCGTACAATCAAGGTATTGTCTGCATCTATGTTTAATACCTTGACTGTACAGTTAGGTAGATCGTAAAGTTGTAATATTTTGACGGTAGTCACATAAAATCAGTAGATAGGCAAGACAAAGTCATTTAGGTAGCGTCGCAAGCTCAATAATTTAAAATAAACTGACCATAAACTGAAGCCCCGCGTAGCGGGCCTTTGTCGACTTATTGAATTATATTTTTACGTTTTACGACATACCTCGGAATTTCAAGATAATTTTATAAGTATCTTACCTATTAGAAATTGATCATACCAAAGTCGATACGGATCTAATGCGACCATACTTTGTAACCACATTCCAGGAACATCTATCTAATAATGCCAAGGTAATTTGTTGTAAAAGTTAAACACACCTATGTTAATGTAAGGTCTGAGTGCGCGCTCATATTAGGCGTGCAGCGGAGCGGGGCGTGCGACGTACATGTCAAACAATTGAAGCTCATACAAGTATCCTGAGTCGATTTTTGCGTAGAGTAGACGCACGCTCGTCCGCCCCGCTGAACGCTTCGCTCCGAGCGTTAGGTCTTACACTTAGTGACGCTTTGGCTGTTACAATACGTATATTCTAATATCTAGGCGAACGAGCTTCGCTCGGTTCTATTTTATTATGACATGTCTTTACATAAAAAAAACTCTTATAAATACAAAAAAAAACTTAATTTCTAGCCGGGATTCGAAACCCTGACATCTGCGATCTGTCTGCGAACATTAGACCGACCTCGTACGACTGAGCTAAGCGGGCCGCGAAATTAACGACATATTTGACGTTTACTAACTCGAAAATTCGCGTTGTCCGAGATCTAAGGCTACGCTACATCGATTTTCCACCCCCGAAAACCCCCACATAACAAATTTCAGCGAAATCGTTTGAGCGGTTTCCGAGATCGTCGGTATATGTACATACAAGAATTGCTCGTTTAAAGGTATAAGATTCTGACGGTACTGTGTGTATTCCAGGGCGATTCCGGGGGTGCCGCGATCCAGGACGGGATGGCAGTGGGGATCGTGTCGTTCGGCCGCGGCTGCGCACAGCCACTTTCTCCTAGTGTATTCGCAGACATCGCCGCGCCTACCATAAGGAACTTCATACAGCAACACACGGGCCTTTGAATTGTTTACACTGAGGGCCACCCCAATACTCCTAATGTCAACTATTCCCTACACTAGCGTCTCCTGAGTGGCGGTGTGTGCTCAACGCTATTCAAAATGGCGTTGTTGTGCGGTTGCACTAACGTCGCATTGAGGTGCAGCCATACCTCTTGATCAACATGTTCAACTCTTGAATTTCGATTTCACGTCAAATCAACACTTTATTTGATCGCATGCTGATTCTTTCAAGTCTTGATGCGATCAACTGCTAATTTGATACAACCAAAGCTCTTGGTTTGGTTGTCACTTATGATCAAACTGAGGATTACTAATTTAAAATGTTGATAAGTGATTGTAACAATTCTACAAATTATGCTTTTTCCTCCACTTTTTCAGAAGGTTACACGATATTATTGTAGTTTTTTGGTTCAGTTGACTTCATGTGGTCACTCGCGAAATACTAGTGTAGGTTGACTCTGAATTGTTTTGTGACCAACCACCACCATATTGCTTATAACCAGTAATTATGTACCTATGTAATAGAATAAAGAATAATTTAATCCTGTCCTGTAGTTAATTAAAATACAAGCCTAGAAATATACATAAAAATCCGAATTAACTGTATAATAAATCATACATATAAAAAAAACATTATTTTTCGCTGAAAGTTTTCATAATCTGTAATAGTTATATGAGCTAACTGTTTTGTATCCGGCTCGAAGGACCACATGTAAACCCATAAGTGCCTTTACCAAAATGTTAGATCAGGGGAGAGCTATGTCATACAAATCCTACAATTTCCGTTTTATTACTTTTCTATACTTAGTCGGTGGCTAACAAGCATACGCTCCGCCTGATGGAAAGCGGTCACCGTAACCTACGGACGCAACCTGCCTGCAACTCAAGGAGCGTCACATCCGCGTTGATAACCCATTAGAAACTTGTACACTCCATTTTGCTGTGTTTTGTACAAAAAGTAGAACCTGAAGAAATATCGTAAACGAGATCCGGTTTATCAGGTAAGGTACAGCGGGGCAAATCTCGACTGGGGGGCCAATGAAACTGGTCCATTTTTTCCATGTTTTACAATGTTTGCATTATTAAATAGAGTGTCCACCAGTTATGTATGGTAGGCGTGTTCAGTGGATACATGTAGAAATCAACATCATAGTGTAATCATGGAAAAAATGGACTAAGTAGTTGCAATTGCTCCCCAGTCGAGATTTGCCCCGCTGTACCTTATAACTAGTTACTAAGATGGATAGCGATCCAAACATAGTGATAGCGATCTAAGAACAGCAGTTGTTACAAATAATGAGTTTCATTGGGTTTTCGAATTTTTAAGTAGTTCCTAATACTGCCCAATGACTTACAATAGGCTACTAGACACATATCGAAATTGGCACAATCAATTGTCTTTTCTAGTATTTGACATAAAAAAAAAACAATATTTATAGATTTTGGGTATTAAAAGTGTAAGACGACTACGGATTTTCGATTAAAAATGTGTGCCATTTTTTATTTAATTTGGCCACTGAAAACGCTGTCAGCGATGTAGTGACGTCATCGAATTCGAACCTTACTGCATGTCAAAACAATCACTGACATATTGAACTTTATGCCTTCATACTTAAAAAGTCAGAAAATGTTGTTTTCGAATAGAATGACCTGATGCATAGATAATCTATAGATTAACATGACTGTGTTGTTTTCGCCTGATTACATAAAAGTATACTTTAATATTACATTTGGTTATAAGTGCGAGAAGTATGTCATTACCTTATGAGTCTCGAGACGAGTGAAGAATGACATTCTCGCACGTGTGACGAACGACGTTTTTTAATACAGTTGCGAAAAAACACTACTACACCGAAATAAAACGATAAACAATCCGAACTCCCAATTTTTGCGTTCATATTTTCGATTTATTATAGCTATCCATCCAACACAATTTATTTATTTCATTGTGTGCCATAAAAACATAAACATTTACGATTTGTCTACATTTTAATTCAATCGACTCATTTATGCCTCGAAGTATTGCAAATAACATAAAATAATTATGACAAATCGCGTAACATATTAAGGTTTTTGAACGTGCTTGCGTTAAGTTGGAGACGGCACTACTTTAAATGACAGACGACGCGTTTCGTTCCATTTCACGTTCTGTTTATACGACTCATTATGAGCCACTTTTTCAAAGTATTTTATAAATTATAAATTATGTTTAGTATGACTAAAAGTAAACAATTACATATGAAATATCAACGTTTTAAACATTAATCACTTAATAGTATGTTTATAGTTTTATTCTGTATTAGTAAAATAGACTAATATTAAAACAGCTCGGTATGTAGTCGTAAAATGGAACGCACACTAGTGCGTAAAATACAACTTCTCGCACGCTGCCATAAAACAATCCCTAAACGCTAAACGGGCACTTTTTGAGCAACTGTATTAAAAAAATATTTAATAAAATATGGTAATATTTTATTTCGGTTGATTGGACAGTACTTAATCATATAAGACAGACTTTAAAAAAGGTTTAAGTAGCCTATTTGTGCGGACAGCGAACCACATTAGTAATAACCCTTTGTAAGTTTCGTAACCCTTCGTAAAGTGCAGAAACTTATTACTTTATGAACACTGCTTAGAATATAGGAGACCAATCTTCAGAGAATGAGATATGAAAAATAAAAAAACTTAATATTTAATAACAATATTTCAGTCTGGGCCCTAAATCAATGATCCTTAAAGCTGGGAGCACTTCCTTTTTGAATGAGACCACAATACCCATAGCAGCCTCTCTAGCACAACTTGCCTTGTCGCGCGCGAGTCCATACTTGAAGTCGCGCTTGATGTATGGACTCGCGCGCGACAAGGTAAGTTGTGCTAAAGGGCCAGAAGTCATCTACTATCCCCAATTTAAACGATTGCTTTTTCACGGTGTTTTCAGTCAAAGGAAATAGTAAATCCAGTGTACTTAGGATATGTCTAGGAAAATCAACGATAGAGGGCGTGAAAAACAATTATATGCCGTAGTGTCACTGTAGTTGCAAGTTGTTCGCTATGTCACTGTTACCCCCGCAAACTGGGTAATGACTTGTTGTCGTAAAATGTATAAGTATTTTTTGATGTCCAAATTTTTCGTTAGATGACGCTGTACCACCCGCAAACTAGCGAATTCATTGATTCAGGCATTCTACGGTTAATGATATGTAATTAAATGGTAAATTTTATTATTGTCATCTTTTTTTGGCTTATAAGTCCGTGTGGAAATAGGTTATTTATGTGACTGGTTGAAAGATTCCGCCATAAATATGTGGCGTTCCATGTTTAAAGGGTTCACATGCTTTATGTGCTATAAGGAACCTTTAGGCATGGAAAGTCACATGAAAAGTTGTCGTAACTTAATAATAGATGGCGCTGCAATCGAACACCTTGACTGATAACTCTATACCATACTATTCAATATACTTTATGGACAACATTCCCTTCTCTGACACAATACGACCCATACGACTTCCGAAGCCTCGGAGACTAGTGAGGGAAGGTAGCAGGGTCGTGGTGAGTGGCTGGGGAACACCTAGGTACCTAGATAGAGGACGGTTTCTCTAATCGGAGAATAGTCTCACTATCCTCATTGTATCAATATCCTCACAAGTTTTTGTAAAAAACCGGCCAAGTGCGAGTCGGACTCGCCCACCGAGGGTTCCGTACCTACAAAACTTTTACGTTACTCACATAATTCTAAAGACTGGGCTAGGCTAGAAGTATAGGTTCTCTAATGAGCATAATTGTGTTTAGCGCCACCTCTCGACGAATTCGCGAACTAATTAGCACAGCTTGCTCAACATTTTTTATTTTATTTTAAAGTAGGTGTTTTATGTAAAATTTCGTAGCTATAAATTTTAACACCCTTATTCATAAACGTACACTAAAGTATCCAGCCGATAAAGTTCGTTTGTCCCTTTCTGTCACACCAATACGTCGGAAAGGGACAAACGAAATTTATCGACTTGATAACTTTAGTGTACGTTTATGAATAACTGGGTAAGTATAAGTATGGTAAACATCAGAAAGGGTGAGTAAAACAATCTGAAAGGTTCTAAGTTTTATCTACTTAAAGGTTTTTTTAATCTAATCCAAATTTGGTTATGGTAGCTGAAAAAGTATACAGAATTGTATAACGCAAGTTTCTAGCGGGAAATTACTAAATAAATATTATTTAAATTTTAACTTCTGATTAGCAGAAACGTCTGCGCTGGAGTATCGATTCAGAGGCCGTGAGTTCAAGTCTCACCCAAGGCAGACATTTTCCACTTTTAAATTTAAAAATATTATTTACTAAATACATTATCTATTGTTGTATTTTGCCTTGGACCTTGTAGTACCTATAGGTACTCTTGTATATGCGAACTAAAGCCAAGCGATAAAAGGTAGCTGAATAATGTCAGATTGTACGACAACGAGAGACGTTTGCCGACTGCGCGAATGAGTCGCGCTTTCTTACGTCAGAAATTGCTTGACAAATATATCGGGTGCACGTGCCCGGTAATTAATGGACGACCTTTTAACCACCAAGAGGGCACCTTACAGAAAATCGACATTAAGGTTTAGTAAAAGTCGCCTGGTTTTCGAGATTTTCACACTTTTTAAAATTTTAGGTAGTAGGTATTAAAATTTTAAAAATTGTGAAAATCTCGAAAACCAGGCAACTTTTACTAAACCTTAAAGTCGATTTTCTGGACCAATATAAGGTGCCACTCTTGGCAAATAAAGCGTTAAAATAAAACGAAACTGGCATTGCAGTGACAGGTTGCCAGCCTCTCGCCTACACCACAATTTAATAACCCATATCCCATAGATTTTCTGGACCAGTATAAGGTGCCCTCTTGGTGGTTAAAAGGTTGTCCATTAATTACCGGGCACCCTGTATAATATCAAATCGTACGAGAACAGCGAACGTGTGCAGGCAGCGAAGGGAGCCGAGCGCGCGAATGATGAGTTCGCGCGGCGAATCCCGCGTGACATCGTCCATCGACACCCCTCCTCCCTCCCACCCCGCCCGCAGCGGCGCGCGGTGTCTCCGCCCGCCTGTGTATCGTCCTTCAATTTCTTTACATATCGAAACTTATTACTGAAGAAGAAGGTTCAAAATTGAATGAATACAGGTGTATAGATATTTATGTAGCTGACCGTACGATAAAAAGTATAATTCATACATTTAATTGTAAAACTGTAATGTATACGGATTAATTAATTTAATATAGATAGGTAATTATTGATATATGGCAAAACGAAGGAAATTGTTTACACCTCCGCAAATAAGTATCTAATGATAATTTTTAATTTACCATGTTACTTCACGTACCTAGGTACTTATTTTAAAAACCCTAAAAATGTCTATTGAATTTCTGCCACAGACCACCATGTGGTTTCTGCATATTCTGCGCTGTGCATAGAATTTGCAGAGACATTGCAGAGAGCGCACGCAGACACCGGCGCGGCGCCAGTGGACGCGTCTGTGTGCGTGAGCTAGGTATGCATACAACTACAACAACTACTGTAGGCACCGCCCCCCTCAGTAGATCGATGCGATAACATCAATTTAAAAACTTCCCGAGCCTCGTGGCGCCCACCATACAAAATTTTTGCTAGGGAATTTTGATTCTTATTGTACTTGAGATTGAATTCAATTTCAGTTATTCGAAAAATTTTATAAACAAAAGAAATTATATTTTATTTGTTTATGAGAGTTAAAATTCCATTGAAACCATTATGTACTTTAGAAAGTATATTCGGCGCCACGAGGCTAGATACACTGTCACCTACAAATTCGACACTCAAAAGTGTCCGATCGCTTAGTTGCAAATGTGTGCGTCTAGTTGACAAACGAAAACTTCGCAATGTAGTAAAAACTACTTTCATTTTTTTACAAAAACAACGTTATTTCTTAGTAATTAAATTCAATTTCAAATGCAAGTAATTGGCGGTTATGACATTAATAAATGTGATCATCGCGCAAGCCATAAAATTTTATTACCGCAGGTGGCAAGTGTGCATATTTTTAAACAAATCTACCTCTTATTGCAACCAACATAAGTTTAATTCAGTTCGCGCTGCTGCGCGGTAGTTTAGAACGATGCGATAGTCCATCGATAATCAGATAATCACCTAAGTGACCGGCCACACCAGAGCGTCGCGTGTCTCGGGGCGCGCAACGGACGTCCGCGCCACGCCGCCTCAGTGTAATTCAAAAAACGTCTCCTCAGTAGGTACATTTTGTATAGGAAGGACGTAAGACGCGCCCCAGGTGGCGTGGCGCGGCGCGCCTTACGTCCTTCCTATACAAAATGTACCGAGGAGACGCTTTTTGAATTACACTCAGGTGGCGTGGCGCCGACGTCCGTTGCGCGCCCCGAGACACGCGACGCGCTGATGTGGCCGGTGCCTAAAAACGCGACGAACGCCGTCCACTGCCGCGATCTATGTAGATAATGAATATGACACTGAATTGTGCAAACTATTGGACATAAACCGTGGACGTGGCCTTGAGCGTTCGGATGAATCGGATGATGCCCTACCGCAATCTGAGGCGCTGAATGTTTTAAGACTGTGCACACTTACGCCGTGTCTTGCGTGGGCGACGGTCGCGCGACCGTCGCCTTCACGTCTAATCGCATCGTCTACTTCCATATCGATAAGGTTTGATTTCGTATGCGTCGCATCGCCGTCGCGCGACCATCGCGCGACCGTCGCCCACGCAAGCCATCGGCTTATCAATTGCGGTCGTCAGCCGCGTCCGTCAGACGCGTTCCATAATTTGTTTCAAGCTTTATACACAAGTTTTCCTATCAATAGCAATAGAATAGCTAACGTAACGCTTGGCTTGAGTAATAAAAACTGTATAGTTAAATTAATGAAATATGTATAAGTAGGATATTGAAATCTTCTTTCTTCGTTGAGCCATCACAGCTAACTTTAACTTACAAACGGTCTTAAGCACCTGCACTTCTGAAGGCGCTTAAGTCATTTTTGCTAATAAAAAAAAACCACAACGTTCTATGAACATTGGTCAAGTGCGAGTCGGTTTTCGACTTTTCCATACAAAGAACTCATGAGCGCCTGAACGACTATGATGGCAAAGTTAACGTTTCGCACTTTCAAGACTTTACGTATATATCTCGGAAACGATAAGAGATAGAGCAAAATGGACTTCAGATTTGGGCTTTCGGTGGCACAAATTCTATGTTTTCGTCAACAGACACCTTTTTTTGGACCGATTTGAATAAAATTTTGCTCAGTCAATTTATAAACAGTCTTAAGCGCCTCCTTTTTAGTAGGAACTTAAGTCATTTTGTACAAATGAAAAAAAATTTGAACAAGTTCTAAAAGGAAAAAGACAGAAATGAAATTCTTTATACCTGTCCAACTCGCTTACACATTTTAAGACGTTTAGTAACTACTTGCAGCGGCAGTGAGTGAAATTCGTAATCTGAGTTTTTTTCTCTTAAGTCCGACTTACGCTTGACTGTAGATTTCTAATAGGTTTTCCTGTAATCTACAGGGAGAGAGCTATCTCGTGTATTTTTTTGAAAATTTTACGCTAAGTAGTTTCGGAGATAAGGGGGGGGAATGGTCATTTTTTGCTTATTTTCTTAAATTACTTCTAAATTACCAAAACAAAAAATATAAAAAAAATATATTTCAGATGCTGATAAAATGCTCTTTCATTTGATATGTAACACAATATAGTTTTAATAACTTTGATTTTTAATTTTCAATTTTACACCCCAAAAGTGACCCCTGTGATTAAATTTCATTTAATTAAATTACATGTCCGTCTTTGGGCCACAGGTTTACATACGTGTGCCAAATTTCAAGTAAATCGGTCCAGTAGTTTCGGAGAAATCGGCTGTGACAGAGGGACAGACAGACACGCGAGTGATCCTATAAGGGTTCCGTTTTTCCTCTTTGAGGTACGGAACCCTAAAAAAAAGTTAAAACTCATTTTAAATGCCAGTTTTATGAATTTTTACTTTCTATTTCTATCTGAAAATACATTCAATTTTTTTTTCTTTAGGACATACCTTCAACGTGGTAAAAAAAACCTTGATAATCGTACGTCCTAAAAGGTAATTCTGTAGATATTAAAAAGTTGAAGACACAGCTGCCTCGTTAACACATTCTCCGTCCTTGTTCCTCACAAGATGAGGAAGGCAATGGCATTTTCCCTCGCAATCCTTACTGTTGTCTCTTTCACACTCGAAGTATTCGGTGAATTTTGAGCACTTGTCTGAAAGAAAAGCACGTATTTCAATTTTATTTGCATAGGCTGAAGTCAAGTAGGGGAAAAAAAAAATTGGTACTCTAAAATAATTCGTCAAAACCAATAAAAAATGTAGGTATGCACCTATAGAATTCCACTATTAAACATGTAAAATCGGGTAACTCGCTCGACATGTTTCGCTCCGTAACGAGGAACATTTTCATTGAGCCATTGCACCAATGAGTTTTTCGGAATTTATGTGCGAAATGTCATTTGAAATTTGCCAGTCGCTTTTCGGTGAAGGTTTATATTCCAATAAGGGTCTAGTTTACCCTTCGAGTTGGAAGGTCAGATGGCAGTCGCTTTCGTAAAAACTAGTGCCTACGCCAAATTTTGGGATTAGTTGTCAAAGCGGATCCCAGGCTCCCATGAGCCGTGGAAAATTCCGGGATAAAGCTAGGAACATACTACGCGGACGTCCGTCTGGACAATGAAAACCATGCAAACTATCGGTCGACGGTCGTGGACGTGGCCTGAGCGCATGGACGTCCGATCGAAATCTGGCTCGCTGGATGTTTTGGTCAGCCGAAGCCACGTCCCGAAGACCGTGCACACTGATCGGCCGCGGTCGCGGTCGCTCGACGGCGGACGTCAGCGTAGTATGTTCCTAGCTTAACGCAAGGAGGATAATGACACCTGTTGCAAGTTCTTGAATCAACACAAAGCACACATACTTGTACGAGTAGATAGACGTCCCTATTGTGCAACACACGGGCATATTTCCATGTATGTGTACATGCGAGTCATGTCATCATACATGCACACAACCACAACTGTATGCTCATTGCTCAATGAGCTAACAACTGCGAGTGCGATACGTTCGCGGTATTGTATGAGGCTGGTTTTAGTGTCACGCGGACCGACCGCGCGGGGCATGTGTTAACTTCATGGAGCATTTTAAAGTGGCGGAGCGGTCCTCGCGACCAATTTGTATGAAGTTGATGTTGTCGTCCGCGTGCACCCGTCCGCGCCACTTTAAAACGCTCCCTGAAGTTTACACATATTAGTCCAGTGCGGATCGCTCCGCGCGGTCGGTCCGCGTGACACTAAGGGTCTAGCGTCTCCATCTCGCGACCGTAGTGTCGGGCCAACTGTATGAAAAAAGACGCCGCATCGACGTTGCGTCGACGTCGCGCCGACGCGGCGTCAGGCTTTGCCATACAGTTGGCCCGACGCTACGCTCGCGAGACGCTAGATGTGGGGGGGACCCTAAAACCACCAGCCTAAAACCAGCCTTAGCTCTTACCGCATTTCTCTTCAGGAATGCAAACTCCACCCGGTCTGTTCCTCACGAAGCCAACGTCACAGACGCAGCGCCACTGGCAGTCGCGAAGTACTTCGGGGGGGCAGGTAGAACGGTGGAAGGTCTGGCATGTGACTTCGCGCGGACAGATGTACTTGCACTGTGCTATCTCGTGCTGGGCCACATTGCAGTTTAGCTCACCTTAGAACAGATTGAAGAATTTATAAGCTAAAATAAATATATGCTATGTCCCCAAGAAAATGGGATGAGAGCAAGCAAATAATTTATTTATCTAAATATTTAACCTTTACTGCACAAAAGAAAACCTTAAAGTACAAAAGGCGAACTTAATGCCATAAGGCATTCTCTACTAGTCAACCTTTAGGCAAAGCAGAAAAATAATTACTTACATATACAGGAATAATTACTAATATAATAATGACTCAAATGAGATAATAATTTTCTAAATCGGTAGAGTAGTAACAGACTGTTGAGGTAGCAAACATACCTACTCGTACAAATCGTCACTACTTTTAAAAAAACTTGTATCTTCGTCTGTCAATGAAAAGAAAATTGTAGTAAGTATGTATGGAATGCATATAGAGTTACTGCGTTTTAACTTTGAGGAACAGCGTGAGATACGAGATTTTTTAAAAGTAGTGACGAAATGATAAAATTTAATTTCTAAGTTTAATAATAGACTAGAACATTTTTTTAACTTGTACAAAAGTGGTTTTAAAGGACTCACGTTCTTTTACTGCTCGAGGCGTAGTATAATTCCCATTAGCGGTCACCATCTCCAGTAATATCAGGACATTAAGCCAGATAAACCACACCAGGCATTTTAAACATTATAACTCGGAACAAATCGCACGACAGAAACACAGCCTCACTTAATTCACTATAAGGAAAATAGTGCCACCATTCTGTTGTAACTTAGATATTTACATACCCTGCTTCGCGCACTCCAAACAAAAATAAAATTATTCTATACATTGTATAAAACACAAATATGTTTCATCTCTTTCTTCCTCATATCATTGGCACAATGTTGATAAAGATGACGTTATATTAAGTTGCGCTGAATTTGAATCCTTAGGGTTATTCTCATTTGCTAATATAATACGAAATTTTTAGGTTTCCGATATCCGCACACGGAATAGAAAATATAAAAGTTTAGTTGCAATACGTGCGCAAAGAAGGTTTACATGGAAATTTCGTCAAGTTGACGGAAACTAGAGCTGCGTGCGTAGCCGAATGCACAAACGCTTACGAAACGCTCACGAAACCAAACGCTCGTAGATACCTATCTCTATCGCTCTTGAGTATTAACGCGACAGAGCCAGACTACCATTCGCGGCGTTTCGTTTTCTTTTCGGCTACGGGGCCTGGACGGAAACTAGCACAATGGATTCCAAATCCCGTCATCAATTCTGCAATATATCAAAAAGAAAGGTCAACAAAATTATTCACCTTCTTTTCGTACGTAGCTTAACTATAAGATACAAACGCGCTTCCGATTTCACTGGATGTGATAGTTGTATTTGAATCATGCAACTGTAAATATAACACTCAAATAACATTATAACCCTACTTGTAGTGTATTCCTGCCGGTGATTAAAGTTACTAGAGCTCAACGAGAGAGCGAGCGGTGTGTATGGTCCATAGGCTATTTATAATTAGGCAAGCCGTATCCTTGTTTGCCACTGCCATAAAGAACATATGTTTTATTCATATTAAAAAATATAACCATAGAATAACCTTACTTTACTTTATGTATTAGCGTCATTTCCGTAAATAAACCCAGCCGAGTGCGACTTCGAAAGCGCAAAGGCTGAGGGTTCCGTACCAACTTCCATCAGGTTGCATTTATGAAGTGTACAAGAGGTACTTAAGAAGGGGATAAAAGTTTGTATCGGCATCAAATTATCGGTACATATTTTCAGCGTTTTTCGATTTTGTGTATGTAATGAAAAAAAACCGGCCAAGTGCGAGTCGGACTCGCCCACCGAGGGTTCCGTACAAAGTTACAAACTTTTAATGGTCAAAATAATCTAATACTACTCATACTCATTTATTTGTAACGCCATTTTACACGTCAAGATTTGATTTAAAAAAATAATATTCATACAACAATAATACTTAGAAAATAAATAGACAGAAGATTGAAATTACAAAAAGTTAGGCAGATCAAGAGACTACCATACGAAAGTAGACTGGAAGCACTGAAGTTGACTACACTCAAGGAAAGAAGAGATAGAGGTGATCTTATTGAAGTGTATAAAATCCTGAATGGACACTATGACACTATGAAGACTTCAAATCTGTACTCAAAAGAGACACCAATACCCGACTGAGAGGGCACCACTTAAAACTACAGAAACTCTGCATGTCAAACAACAACCCACATAGACACTTCTTTGCTAACAGAGTAGTCACGCCTTGGAACAAGCTACCAGAGGAAGTAGTCTCAGCACCCAACATCAACAGTTTTAAGAACAAATTAGACAAACATAATATTATGAGATAAACCTAGAAAAAGATACCAGGATACAGGCAGGCCATATCAGTTGTTTTTTCAACTGCCTGCCTGAATTATATAAATAATAATAATAATATTCAATTATTCACATAAATCAAATCAAAAATAAAGTCTAAAATTACTTTAGAGGTGCAAATGACTCTAAATGTCACAACTAAAAATAAAATGTATATCTACTTAATCTAATTCTCCTTAGAGATGTATATGGTCTCCATGAGTCAAAATCATATATTTAAAATATTCACTAAAAGAAAGGAAACAAACGACAACCGAACAAAGTGTCCTAATTTAATAAAAATTAGAATTAAAGTTACTAAGTTATAACAGCCCCAGTAAGCTTAAACAGACCGGTCTTCACAGACGGCACCCGTTCACGAGTATGACGCATATCTCAGCCATCGCCTCCCTCAACCTTTATTCGGGAAGGTGGCGACCCGATCAACGACGCCACCGCAGCAAAGACTTTTAAGTGTGCATGACATGTTTAAGCTGCCAGGCTAAATTAAATATTCAAATAATAAAACATAGCTGTAAGACACTATATTCTGTGCTCGTATGTTACAATGGAAGGAAATATAGATTTATACAATAAAATTAAAGTAAGATAAACATTAAACATTAAACACATAATCTTGGAGATGTATAAGGTCTCCAAGTGTCCACAACTAAACTTAAATAAAAACAATATAATCAGACGAGAATATGTTCTCATACGTCAATTGAACACTAGTATGCTTAATTACACAATGCAGAGAAAATGAAAAAATATATACGACTTCATTCATCTATTGACAAGCAACCACCTTAAAGGCATCCCTATCATCTATAAAATCCTTTACAGTGTAGTACGCCTTACATAACAACAAACGCTTAATGCGTGCCTTAAATTTGTCAAATGGCAAATCCACTATATCGGTTGGTACTTTGTTATAAAAACGTGTACAGTTCCCGACGAAAGACGTACCAACCTTACGGAGACGGTGGGCGGTCACAGCAAGTTTATGTTTGTTCCTTGTGTTATAGTTATGGATGTCACTGTTAAGCTTGAATTCGTGGATATTTTTCCGAACATACATAATATTTTCGTATATGTATTGAGAGGCAACGGTAAGGATGTTCACCTCTTTGAATTTTTCTCTTAAAGATGCTCGACCGCCCAATCCGTAGATTGAACGGACAGCTCGTTTTTGCAGCACAAAAATAGCCTGAATGTCTGCAGCTTTTCCCCATAACAGGATCCCATATGACATAACACTGTGGAAGTAGCTAAAGTATACCAGCCTGGCCGTCTCTACGTTTGTTAGTTGTCTGATTCGCCTTACTGCGTAAGCTGCAGAACTAAGTTTGCCAGCTAAAGTGGCTATATGTGCATGCCATTGCAGTTTTGAATCCAAAGTGACTCCAAGGAAAACCGTTCGATCTTCAAATTCCAGCGTTTCACCTTTCATTTGGATCTTACTGTTATTTACCTGCTTAACGTTCGGAAGCGCAAATCTGATGCACTTGGTTTTCTTGGCGTTTAGAAGTAAGTTATTCGCCGTAAACCAGTCTGTTATGCTAGACAGTGCATCGTTGATGTTATCGAAGCTGCTTTCCTTTCTGTCAACTTTGAATATAAGAGAAGTGTCGTCAGCAAATAACACTATATCATGTTTATCTTGCACTAGTTTCGGTAGATCATTAATGTATACTAAGAACAGGAAGGGACCGAGAATTGAACCTTGAGGCACTCCAAGTGCTACCGGTGAACCTGCTGATTGAGTCCCATTGATAACAACTCGCTGAGTTCTGTCGGAAAGGTACGATGAAACAAGGTCAAGGGCAGCAGCTTTAACCCCATAGTGGCTCAATTTTCTCTTTAAATTCTCGTGATCAACGCAATCAAAGGCCTTTGATAGATCACAGAAAATTCCAACAGCATCTTGAGCTCTTTCCCAGGCGTCAAAGATGTGTTTTAGAAGTACCACACCGGCATCAGTAGTTGAACGACCTCTGGTAAAACCAAATTGATTATTGTCAAGCAATTTATTTCTGTTAAAGTGAGACAACAGTTGATTAAGAATAAGCTTCTCAAAGACCTTACTTAGCGCTGGTAATATTGAAATAGGTATAAAAAATTAACAAAAATATTTTTCTAATTAGGTAATAAAAAAATTGTCATAAGTGTAGAACGGGTGCTCGACCAGCCAATTTTTTAAGCAATACTTAAAGTTCGACACTCTAGGTACTTCAACCACATATTGCGGCAATTTATTATAGACGGCAGGGTCCATCACACTATGAGCAAGAAGAAGTATTGCATAGATTTCATCGAGGGAACCGGCCCCTTACCCTTCTCTTTGTAGGGAGTAGTCACGTGCGATTTCATGACTATTGGGATAAATCGGATCAGTTTGACCCAAGGAACAATTTTGCCAAGCAGCATCGCCACAGGCAAAAGTGCAAAGTCGCTGGCCTTACTTATCCTACTGGTCATTGGTGACACGAATATGGCAAAGGGAAAATGAGCATAGTTTGAAAATTATAAGTTCTAGCTATATACTTCCAAAGACAATATTGTAGAGAATTTTATAGAGAATATACTTCTCTTAGACGTTATTGTTGTAGCTTTTACGGTTTTCATGGAAATATAAAAAAACTGAAAACAGGCATACAAAAGTGGGGAGAAGGAGGGGAAACATTGACACCTCGGCGTGTTTCTACTTCAATTTTGTCTTATAACCCTATAAGCTATATACATGCCAAGTTTCATGCTTTCTGCCAGACGGGACTATACATTCATACTAATGCTCTGTTAACGCTCCACACTATTCAAGTATTTTCCCATTAATATGAACTATCAACGGCGTGGTCATGCGGCCCGAAAGATTAAAATGCACAAAGTGAGTCTTTTTGAGATTTAAAGCTAAGCCATTCCATGCGAACCATTGACGCCGTGGCTTGCGTGGGCGACGGTTGCGCGATGGTCGCGCGACGGTGATGCGACGCATACGAAATCAAACCTTATCGATATGGAAGTAGA
The DNA here is from genome assembly GCF_023078275.1 of Leguminivora glycinivorella. Classification (NCBI taxonomy): domain Eukaryota; kingdom Metazoa; phylum Arthropoda; class Insecta; order Lepidoptera; family Tortricidae; genus Leguminivora; species Leguminivora glycinivorella. Next base: position 18,525,486 of record NC_062978.1, read on the forward strand.
CGATGCGATGAGACGCGACGGCGAGTTATATAATGTCTTTGGCTAGAAGTATAGGTACTCTAATGAGCATTATTGTATTTAGCGCCATCTCTCGGCAAAATTTACTAAGTAATTTACGCGACTTGAGACTTGTGTGAACCTTTAGGCATGGAAAGTTACATGAAAAGTTGTCGAAACTAATAATAGATGACGCTGCATTTGAATATCTTGACTGATAACTCTAATACTAAATTGAATATAATCTAAGGTAGAGCAGAGTCTAACTGGGGAAGTACCTCCGCTTTACAAAAGACTGCGGTCAAATAGGACTAGACCTTACTCATTGTTGTGTTCCTGCCGGTGAGTAAGGCAGCCAGAGCTCAACGAGGGAGGACCTACGGAACTAATTAGGACAATAGATTGTCCTTTGAGTCGTCGGCACCCAGGCCCCTTCTAAGTACAGGTTTGTACAAGTTTCTAATGAGTCGGCAACGCACATGTGCCACTCCTTGAGTGGCAGGCGTCCATAGGTTACAGTGACCGCTTTCCATCAGGCAGACCGTATGCCTGTTTCCCACCTACGTGGTACAAAAAAAACTGTCGACGAATTCACCTTAAACATTAAAAACAAAGTCAAAATCGATTGATTCGTTCGGGAGCTATGATGCCACAGACAGACATGTCAAGCGTCAAACCTTAAATTATTATAAAACACTCCGTCGTTTTTGCGTTGGTGGTTAAAAACAAGAAACTTCCTTCAAAACTATAATAAAACACAACTTTCTATGAAAATTGGTCAAGTGCGAGTCGGATTTCGACATTTCCATACAAACAGGTCATGAGCGCCTGACGAAATGTAATGGCAACGTACACTAAATTTCGTACTTAGATTTCGCGTATATTTCGGAAACGATAAGAGATAGAGCAAAATGGACTTCTGGTTTTGGTTGTCGATGGCACAATTTTTTTGTTTTCGTATATATACACCTTTTTTGGACCTATGTGGGCAATATTATGGTCAGTGAAGTTCTAAACGGTCTTAAGTGCCTCTTTTTTAGTAGGAACTTAAGTCATTTTGGAAAATGATTTTTGTTTTTTACAATTTCTATAACAAACGAAACAGAAATTAATTTCTTTATACCTGTCCAACGCGATTACAACATTTTAAGACGTTTAGTAACTACTTGCAGCGGCAGTGAGTGAAATTCGTAATCTGAGTTTTTTTCTCTTAAGTCCGACTTACGCTTGACTGTAGATTTCTAATAGGTTTTCCTGTAATCTACAGGTAGAGGGCTATCTCGTGTATTTTTTTGAAAATTTTACGCTAAGTAATTTCGGAGATAAGGGGGGGAATGGTCATTTTTTGCGTATTTTCTTAAATTACTTCTAAATTACCAAAATAAAAAAAAAAAAATTATACTTCAAATGCTTATAAAATGCTCTTTCATTTGATATGTAACACGATATAGTTTTAATAACTTTGATTTTTAATTTTCAATGTTACCCCCCAAAAGTGGCCCCTGTGATTAAATTTCATTTAATTAAATTACATGTCCGTCTTTGGGCCACAGGTTTACATATGTGTGCCAAATTTCAAGTAAATCGGTCCAGTACTTTTGGAGAAATCGGCTGTGACAGAGGGACAGACAGACACGCGAGTGATCCTATAAGGGTTCCGTTTTTCCTCTTTGAGGTACGGAACCCTAAAAGTATGAATTTAGTACAATGAGAATAGGTATAGTACGAGTATAGTATAACGAGGTATAAAAAAGAGGTAAAAAACGAGGGACTCCCTAATATTTTTTAAAAATCAATTGTGTAGGTAATTAATAACAAAGATATTTAGCAATGTAACAAACTGACATGTAGGCAGACAAGAGCGTACAGTGTACAGTCAACCAATTAGAACCCTAGGCCACTCTACAACCATGTCAAAATGACAAGCAGTAAGAGATTTCTTACAATCTGATTTATAAAGTCGCTATGACATAGTTCTACATTGGCCTAGGGTTCCAATTGGTTGACTGTACACAGCGGTTCTTCTTTTGACACGGACGGAACCCTAAAACGGATTTACTTAACACCTAGTTCTTAGTGATGTGATGACATCAAATAAGGTTTTTATAATTGTAATGTATGCATGGCTTTTTATTTATGTTATTACAAGATCACAAGAGGTTCTGATGAGGAAAATAGTATGTTTTTATATCTAAGACCTGGCGAAGTTACGTGAAATCAAAAACATCTATGTATCTAGGTAAGAAGTTTATTTTAAAGTTGCAGAATAGTCAAGTGAGCCGACAGCGTTGAAGATTTGATCCACGACGTAATTAACAGTTAGAGTCAAGGATTAGATTATAATAACCAAAACAGACGGTGGGTCGGCCGTCGTGTGGGTCTTATCATCTCTTCTGACATAATGTAGATCTCATTTCTTCTGACGTTTTCCGCTCAAAAGACTAACGAAGTAGCAGAACCACGGCTTTTTGGGTTTTTCGTCTTCGTCGTGCAGCGGCCATCGGCGCAGCTCCGGCCTGATGCTGGGACACCTCCTCTTGTATTCCAGGTATCTGTACAGCTTGTACGCAGCCGCGAGCAGAGCGATGAAGAGCGCAGCGAGGATGGCGCGGTACCCGGTTCTTGACTCTATTGGAATAATAGGCGTATTTTAAACTTGACTTGGACTTCTTTCATAATGGGCGGTTATAGGCACTGGTCCCACTAAAAGCTAGAACACACGGTAGTCACTCTCGTGTAAATGAAAGAGACGCGATGACAGCGCGAGGTAGTTACCTATTAGTTCGTCGCCGAGCCTTAGTCCATTTTCACATTATCTGATCCGATATCGGATGTCGGAAGGATTTCAATGGAAAAAATCCAAGATGGCGCCTGTAATGTATTGGATATCGGTCTGACATCCGATGTCGGATCGGATAATGTGAAAACGCACTTAGACCGTGTGCAGGGGTGATACTACTACTACTACCTACTTACTTGGCTGGCACGATAACCCAAAATGAGTTTTGGCCTCCAGTACAAGAGCTCGGTAGATTACTAGAGTGGCACGGCACTAAAACTAATAATCTCTTAATAAAATTGATACTTCCTAGCCTTCTTGAGCTTACCGTGGGTATTTAATCAATCAGCGTAATAAAGTCCTATAATACTTTGTTTATTTATTTTTACTTCTAAAATATGTCTGCTGACGTGCTACGGCTCGCTTAATGTACAGTGCTAATTCACAAAAAACCGGCCAAGAGCGTGTCGGGCCATGCTCAGTGTAGGGTTCCGTAGTTTTCCGTATTTTTCTCAAAAACTACTGAACCTATCAAGTTCAAAACAATTTTCCTAGAAAGTCCTTATAAAGTTCTACTTTTGTGATTTTTTTCATATTTTTTAAACATATGGTTCAAAAGTTAGAGGGGGGGACGCACTTTTTTTCCTTTAGGAGCGATTATTTCCGAAAATATTAATATTATCAAAAAACGATCTTAGTAAACCCTTATTCATTTTTAAATACCTATCCAACAATATATCACACGTTGGGGTTGGAATGAAAAAAAATATCAGCCCCACTTTACATGTAGGGGGTACCCTAATAAAACATTTTTTTCCATTTTTTATTTTTGCACTTTGTTGGCGTGATTAATATACATATTGGTACCAAATTTCAGCTTTCTAGTGCTAACGGTTACTGAGATTATCCGCGGACGGACGGACGGACGGACGGACAGACAGACATGGCGAAACTATAAGGGTTCCTAGTTGACTACGGAACCCTAAAAAAGTATCGCTGGCCCTTTAAAGTCATCACTTAGTGTTCTGATCAGATCTGAGCGAACATTTCGTTCGTGCACCGATAAAGGTATGAAGTCAAGTGTTTTCATCTACCCAAAGGCAATGGTAAGGAAACTATTTTTTTCCCTCACTAGCTCGGAAACACGTGTTTTGTCCTTTAATACCAGCGCGTAAAAACGCATTTTATCCACTAGTGGGTAAAGTAATTTGACCTTGAATAAGTCAAATTAACTGCTTTAAAATTGATAAAAGTAGGTAATAAAGATGATTTACCACCTGTGGAACTACTAGAAGCAGTGATAAACGCATTTTTTGCGTTGTAGTTTCCTCGCTATAGTGGGGGGAAAAGTTTTGTGTTACACTCGGGTGCAAATGTATTTTACTTCTCGTGTGTTAAAAAACTCGCAAGTACAGGATTCTATTCTCGTATCACTGCTTCTAGTAAATAACTATTTCAGGGGGCCAGACATTTTTGAAATATCAGAGGAGTGTCAGTATTGCATCAAACATGTATTTCGCATGACTCACATAATTATTTCAAGGAAGGAAAAATTCAATTTTCGGACCATAGTCCGCCCGCGGGCCGTCGATACTTTGCCTACTATTGCCCTAAGGTGAACATATCAATGAGAAGATAGTGGGCCTTACAAAATCACTATCGTTAACGCTTCGTGGCGAAGCAAACACAACTGTCGCGTCAATAGTGAATTAATACGGATGAGAGACAACTAATATTATACGTTAAGGAGCGTGCTTACTTCACAACTTGTACTTAGCAGTCAGCTTCACTGCTTAAAAAAGGAGTCATAACATCATTTCACCTGAATTTGCGCTGGGTTCCGGTTGTGGAGGCATATTGTGATTTGTATTTGTGAACGCTCGGTTTTCACATCATGGTTTGCTTCGCTAGTTTTGGTTATTGGGACAAAGCAAAGCAAACCATGCTTTTATACGGATGAAGAATACTATTTAGACTCACTTAACCATAATATTATATACCTACTGACAGACAGGATCACGTCAGTGCATGTCAACAGACAAGAGGATTTAGCTTGTCAATTTCTAACTTGGCAAAAAAGAGTACAAATTAAAAAGTGGCACCATCGTAGTGTCGTCTCGTTCTTTCACACGCATTGATTTGAAAGTGACGACACTACAATGTTGCCACTTTTTAATTCTACTCATTGTTTTTGCCAGACTCTAGTTAAAGCAGAGAATCACAGAGAATATTAAAGAAGCACCATGTCAGAAGTAAAGTTCACCCACAAATTGGGACGAACAATCTAGACGCGCCACGCTGTCAACGCGTGACGGGGCAGTTTAATATTTGCATAGATTCTACCAGTTTTCCAAGGCTGGAAAACACCATAAACGTGACATGGCACCAGGAGGAATTATCTCATCCAGCCATCTGCATTGTTTTCTCGTGTATACCTGGCTTTACTTTGCTTCCGTATTAGATGCGTATTAGATTGATTGCCCTGCTATAGGCTGCCAAATGCATAGCGTGCGCTGTCACGTCCAATCAACTTTTATGATCCATAAAATACTTGCCTTCAACAAGAACGATATAATACTGGACTGACAAAGCCTATACAAAAAAGTGTACCCCTGAAATGTATGGGCTTTTTAGGCTTAAAACTAGATGGCGCTGTTTGTAGCCTGGAAGTAGCCAAAATCATATTTTCCCCAAATATTTTTGCGTGTTTATAAGAACAAATGACATATTTCTTTATTTTAATATCATATCACGTCAATACACATTTTGAAAAAATAAATTTGTAGGCATCAGTGTAGTTATGGATAGTATGTATTTAATAACAACGACGATAAATGACGATCGGTCTGGCCTAGCGCGTAGTGACCCTGCCTGCTTCGCCGCGGTCCTGGGTTCGAATCCCGGTAAGGGCATTTATTTGTGTGATGAGCACAGATATTTTGTTCCTGAGTCATGGATGTTTTCCATGTATATAAGTATTTGTATATTATATATATCGTTGTCTGAGTGCCTGCAACACAAGCCATCTTGAGCTTAACGTGGGACTCAGTCAATTATTTATTTATTTATTTTATTTTAATAGGTGGCGCTAAAAAATCGAGGCACGATTCTTAGTACGAAGATTGTAAATCCAATATAAATAATCCTTGTCATCATTAATTTCAAGCTCTACATGTTTGGTGCTCATGATTAATTCGATTCATGTGTTTATCTTGGAACCCATCACGATGGTAAATAACTATAAAAAACGTATGTGCTCGAGTATCTGTTGTAAAAACGTGTGTAAAACAATTGAATAGCACTTAGCAAAGTACGGAACTTCATGTGGTTTGTTTTACCTACCCATGTTTTAGGAACATACAATGAAGTGACCAGTGTTGATCTAGAGTTACGTAAATACCACCTCAATACCTGGTGACCAAATGTTCTGAGATTGTTATGCTTATATGTGCGCTTATGTTGAAATATAATATCCATGTTCACAATATTTCTTACTCCAATCACGAATAATGGACTTTAACTTGAAATGTTTACTTGAAGATTATCTTAGGGATGTTATGTGTTTTGAAAAGGTGTCACGACCGTGGGAATGATATAGAGTACATCAAGATTTATCAAATTGATTAAATCTTCTATGTCGTGTTTTGTGATGAATGTAATAAAAATCGGAAAAGCAACACCCTACTAGAAATACAGGAGATACTGAATCTTAATGAGCTCAATCATTACTCAGGCTGTCATTTAGAAAATACGGAACACTTTTGTCGCATACTCAGGCACGATCGTACGCCAATGGCTACACGCAAAACACGCAACAAATTATTTTTATTTGGTTTCATAACTATGACACATGTATGTATTGTGTTAAGCTTTAATAATTTAACCTTTGGTGTTAACGAAAGACCACAAAATATAATAGATAAATGCATAGTAGACATCTTAACATCCCAAACGCAGTATAAATCAATAGTAACTGTGATTAATACTGACGCTATGACGAACAGGTTACTTCAGCAAATCCACTTAAGTAACAATGTCAATATCTGCATAAAAGACGTAAATGTATCTATCAAAGTATTGCCCAAAATTTACTTAATACACGTTTATAATGGAATTGAATTTGAGGATATTCTTGACGTTCTAGATAGAGATTGGAATCGCGAACCTGAAGCTTTATTCATCGTTATAGTGTATGAAGACCACGAAGATTACCTTGCAGCAATATTCGCATCGTTATGGGAATATCATTTTATACACGTACTTGTAATCGTTAAGCACGAGGACAATTATGCATCAATATACACTTACTACCCTTATGCGGAAGGTCACTGTGGTCGAGACTACAAAACCGTAGTCCAGCTCTGCGATTGCCGAAGTGTGAGTGAATTCGACGTCGTTAGCAAACTACGCGAATATGATACACCTGTTTTAGACAACTGCACATTAAACGTCGCAATCCGTCACTATCCTCCTTTAGTTTTCTGCAGTCCTGAGTCGAAATATACATTATCTGCTGGCGTTGAACGAGTACTAGTTGAACTTCTTTTCGAAAAAAGAAATATAACCTTGAATTACACATGTTTACTTGAGACAGAAGATACGGGGTCTATTTCAGATAATTTTACAGTCACTGGCATCGTAGGCAAACTATACGAGAATGAGTTCGACTTGATGTTTGGTGGCTTAAGTTTGAACAATAGACGAGCGTATTTCTTTGCCTTCTTGTGTTATCATTTGGCATATGAAGATATGTATGTTACCGTGACGCACACAGCACCATTAGTAGAAAGATGGAAAATCGTTTACTTGATGTTTAACGCTAATGTTTGGCTTCTGTTATTATTGACAATAGTGTTTTGTGCAGTACTGCTTTCAGATTTTGGAAATATCTGGACAAATCAAGCAAGACATGCCACAATGTCGGAGTTTCTAAATCTTATCGGGCATGCTACTCAGAATCTTAACTTATTTCTGAGAGAACAAAATTTCAAAAATGTTCTAATAACACACTGGCTGTGGTTTGTTTTTTTGATGAACTGTTTTTATCAGACAAGGCTGCTAAGTTTCACGATATATCCCTTGCGATACCCGCAATTGAACCGGTACCATACTTTGTACGACCACGGTTTAACCCCTTGTATACCACCTGGTGTAGCAGCGTTTTTGAAGAATTCTGGCACAGTGTCTATTGTGAATGAAGAAAAAATGGATACAATTAATTGTATGACTGCTGAAATGGCTTTGGACAAAGTGGCGTCGAGGAATGGAAAATACACAATAGCAATGTATTTTCAGTATCTTTGGTGGCAGCAAAGCAATCCTCAGAAAATACATAAAGTTCATCTGATGAAGGAGAGTGTTTATAACAACATTTACGGGTTATATTTCAAGCGAGGGTTTCCGCTGCTGGAGCAGTTCAATTCGGTGATGATGCGGCTGCCGGAGCACGGGTACGTGCACGCCGCCAAGAACATCCACTGGCTGCCGCGCTCCCCGCAGCCGGCGCCGCCTCCGCGGGAGAACAACTTACTCAAGACTCCTTTAACGCTAAGAGACTTTATTGTCGCTTTCAGCGTCCTCGCCACTGGTACGGCTCTCTCAGTCTTGGCGTTTATAACAGAAATCAGGCACAAACGTGTAATCGGTGAAGGAAATAATTGGCCATTTTTAATGTGAACATAAAGAACATAAAGTACCATGAAAGTGACACCTAACTAGACAAGTAGAAACTCAAATTGTAAGTAGGTATGTAAAATCAACTACTTATTATTTTCAATCGCATGATTCAGTTCGTGTGATCAGATATCATGATGCAAATACCCATTCCAGGTTTTTATCTCTATTTGCCCAGGATGACTGTATCTAGACACGCGGTAGCGTGTCAAGCCAAGTTCAAGTAACAGAACTGGCGAGCAGCACCGTATGTTATATTACACGAACCATTTGGAGCCACTTTTGACCCCCTCATAACTCAAAAACCATTTCACATAAACGTGTCAAATTTGGCTCATATATTGAGACTTGCGAGATACATATGTGCTTCAAATCTCATAAACACATCTCAAACGGTTATTTAGATAATAACGTCCAAAAATTGTCTTTTCTTTATCGTATAGACATAAATTCTGATAGGCATGCAGATAGGTAATTAGGTAAAAACACGGGAACAAATCGAAAATGGTAAATTTTGATAATTTTTTTAACACTAATATTCCCTCGTTAGTGCTTAAACTAAGAGTAGGTAAGAGTTTAGTCGACTTTCGTATTAATTACGTTATTAACTGAGATTTAGAATTAGTTATTGTTTCAATATTTAGCGCATGTAATTTATCTACAAAAAGTAATGATATCCCATCAAAAACATAAATGTGAAATGAGAGCCAAGTTCAATAATATGATACTTATATGCCTTGGTTGTTGACTTCAACGAAAAAAGAAGTGAGATCTAAATGGGGGCCAAGTTCAATGGTCCGTCCTGAAATTTATTTATAACAACATAAAATATCTCTGTATCTGTATATGAAAACTAGCCAAGTCAGACTTCAGGCTACAATATATTATCCTAAATAATAAGAAGAATTTCACATTTATGGCGGCAATTTCAGCGGGGAGCGGGAGTGGCCATACTGTACGATAGTACTCTTTATTATACTGTGGTACCGTGTAACTTCTTATATTTATGTATGAGCTTTAATCCTGACCACACCGACATCCGATGGGAAGTTAGTTTAGTGTAACTTGATACATTAACTATGTCAATTATGTACCTATTTTTAACCGCCTTCCAAATCTCAAAGGAAGGGGTTATCAAGTCGTCTGTATGTTTTTTTTAACCGCCTTCCAAATCTCAAAGGAAGGGGTTATCAAGTCGTCTGTATGTTTTTTTTTTTAATGTTTGTTCCTCGATATCTCCGTCGTTACTAGACCGATTTTGAAATTTTTTTTTTGATTGAATGTATATGCATACAGATTGGTCCTATTTTTCTCAGAACCCAGTTCTGATGATGGGATCCTGGAGAAATCGAGGGAACTCCTCAAATCTGAAAGGCATATATATGGTGATTTTTGTGTTTTAAAAGCAACAGCATGCATTTACGTACGGAACAGTGACATTTGGTGCAGTGGAACTCCTGATGATGGTCAGAATGGAACTCCTCAAATCTGAACGGCACACTTATAGTGACTTTGGTATTTTTATAAGAACAGCATGCACTTACGTCCAGAACAGTGATATTTGGTGCAGTGGAATTGCTGATGATGGTCAGAACGGAACTCCTCAAATCTGAATGGCACACTTATAGTGACTTTGGTATTTTTATAAGAACAGCATGCACTTACGTCCAGAACAGTGACATTTGGTGCAGTAGAACTGCTGATGAAGAATGAGCCGCCGCTGGTTAGAGTTCCGTTCTGATAATCATTCTCATCTGTAAGTACTTCAGAATCATCCAGATTTCAAAATTGGTTCAGAAATGACGGAGATATCGAATAACAAACATTAAAAAATATACAGACGAATTGATAACATAATCCAACATTTGAAAGTATTTATCACCAGAACCCCAAAGGAAGGCGGTTTTTTTTTTCTTAAAAATTATATTAAATTTATTGCATATTTTATTTTAAGTATTTTATTGATTTGTTGTAAATTGTTTTGTGTGCCTTTAAATAAAAAGTGTGTGTGTAATTATGTATGTTAGATTAAAAATATATTTTAAAATGGTGTTTTATTATATAAATGAATGTCTTGAATGAGACTTATATTCATATTTTTCACCTAATGTGTGGTGCTTTATTTCGTGCCCTGCATAAAATATTTTATTTTAAGTATAGGAAACTAGCCTATTATCTCAAGTTACCGAGCATTAGTTGAATGTCTGTTAAAAGAAAAATACAGTCTGAGACAAAGATTTATTTTTTATGTTTATAACATAATCATTATTAACTCCAAATACCTACACAGAAAGAGAAAACTTTGTTATAATTATAATAGTTATGCCTAAGATGTAGGTATATAACTGTTTTTGAAATAGGCATATGCATTCACCAGATAGGTATGGCAGAGAGTTTTCTTAGCAAAACATTGTGTTGTGTCCTCGTCAAGATAGCGATTGATGATGGATGCGACGCGGAGGTCGTCGGCAGCGTGCGCATACGGCGCTTGGAGTTCGTGGACGGCGAGCGGTTGGCGCGACCAGCGCTGTAGGTCCGCGCTGGAAGAGTCAGACGAGCGCAGAAGAATTATACGCGAGCGGAGTGGGCGAGGTAAAAGTCGCGCGCGCTTCGCCTGCGTTACACGCGAGTACGCTGACTCCATCAGCAAGCGCGCGTACTCCATAGAGTGCGTAACACGCCCGCGCAGCGCACGCACGCTCATTTCCACCTTAACTGCCCACGTACTAGCTTCACGCAGCTGTGCATCGAGCTCTGGCGACGAGACCCCCATGAGCGCGCACATATGACTCGCTACGGCATCTTGCAAGGCCGCCTCCGAGTTCTGCCCGGCGCAGGCTATACGCAGCTGCCGCTCCAGTTCATTTATGAACGCGTACGGCCCGCCGCCCAAACAAAATATTGTTCCAGTCATACCTGGCCACAAACAATTAATCATAATTAGAATTAGAAATAATTCAAAATTCCAGTGCTATTTTGAACCTTGGTAACCAAGCAAAAAATAAGTAACAAAAATACCTCGATCTTCCAATGCTGCAGCTATTTCAAACACTGAAAGTACGCCTAGTTCATGACCTAGTAGATAAAATTTGGTACTTTCACTGTTTTGCTTCAGGAACATCTGAAAAGAATGAACGCAGTTCATTAACAACAGATACATTAGGATAATTAGGATATTAAGTTTTACCATCGTTACAATAACAGTGGATTGCGTTCGTTACAAGTGAGGAATATTATATACTGTATTTACAACGAGGGCGTTTATTTAATCCTGAAGTTGAGGCCGGGCTGAAGGCGCGCGTGATCACCTGTGATAGCCCTGTTCCCGGCACTATTGTCCTAGAGCTGTAAGAACCTCTTTTTGACATATGACAGCGTCCATAAAACGTAAACTCGCGCAACCTAATGAAATTTTAAATAAAATCCTGTAATAATATTTAAAAAAATCAAGCACTTAAAAACAATATTTCGCTTACTTTATACGCATAATCTAAAAAATGTTACATTTTTTCGGATCTTCGTTAGTGAGTATTTTACGATATTAATTTATCACGCAGGATTTACTTATTATGTCATTTTATCATTCATTTTAATTTTTAAACTAGTGCTGTGGCAGAGTCTGTCATTTCGATTCAAATGACATTTCAGTAAGTTAATAGAAATCTTATATTTGTCTAAGTAGCCACATCGCAACATACTTCAAAACAAATGCGTCAAAAATGTGAACTTACAAATCCGGGACAATATGTACACATACCGTGACGTATCTGGCCGTCATATCCTGGAGCCCCTCCGTGGGCCGGTCGAGGCCGGGCTGCAGGACAACCGCGGGCAGCTTCAGACGCTCACACAACTCGCTATACCGATGATACAGCCCCTGCATTCCGGGCACTATGTACAGGCAATCTTCGGACGCGTTGAATTCGTCGTCTCTCTAAACAGTAATAGTATTTATTACAACAACAGCATGGCATTAAAATTATGCGAAACAGAATATATTCAGCCAAAATAGTGGAGATCCTGGGAGAAATAGGGAGGGCATATTTGGCACCGTGCTGTGTTCTGATGAGATTTTTTTTTTGCGAGAACAATTTTATTGACTTTTTCTCCTCAATGGGTTCGCGGCCTTGGATGACCAGCCCGAAGTTTTTTTGTGTATAATTTTTTTATTTAATTTTTTCAACTCTACATACTTATACTCTTCATTGGACTCCCAATATTTTTGGTACAGTTGTCAAAGATAATGAAATACCAACGTCTATCTTAATAAGTTAGGGATTTGTAGTTTACAAACAGTTTCTACCTTTTAAGGCAGAGGTTTGTATGTACTACTGTACTAGGACCTTCAGATTATAAATACTTTGTACTAACCATGTCACTAGCTTGCGTCAGAGTGGGCATACCCACAATTTCGACCACTGCCGCGAGCTCATCAGGGTCAACAAAAGGAAAGAAAGCACTCAAGCCCTCCATTGGTGCGTAATCCGACTCCTCTAGGCTTGCCACGATTTCTCTCAGCCTAAAACACATATGGAATAAAATGTTAAATTTAGTTAATGCTACTTAAAACGACAGCATTTTCAAAATATCTTATTCAAACAGTAAATTGATAGTAAATAGTGCTTTTACTTTTTAACTGTCAGCGATGATACGTCTTCTTCAGAGATTGTTATATTATGCTGGTTCTTTAAAAACAGCTCCAATGCTTGAGCTCTGTCTCTCGTCACACCGAAATCTTGCAGAGTTTCACTGTTACATTTACTTCCCGAGATGTTGACGCCTGCAACATACCCTGAACGTTAATAATTTCGAGCACAAATGATTGGTTTCCGATATTGGTGGTTTCATACCTAAAAGACACTGTAGTTCATCTGCAAAAATCTACAAAATATCAATTACTAGCTCTTGCCCGCGGCTTGGCTCGCGTCAGAAAGAGACAAAAAGTAGCCTATGTCACTCTCCGTCCTTTTAACTATCTCCACTTAAAAAATCACGTCAATTCGTCGCTCTGTTTTGCCGTGAAAGACGGACAAACAAACAGACACACATACTTTCCCATTTATAATATTCGTATGGATTGCAATTGAACTGTAAAGGATCCACTATGATGAAAAGGTACATCTGTGATTAAAGTAAAATATATGACAGACTTATAAAACTTTTTTGGTTACGTCTCTCAACTCACCAATGATTTTTTCAATTTGTTTTGAAAGGGTCTCTTTGGGTGGGTACCGAGCCAATACCATAGGTTGCATGGTTTTCAAACCTCGTTCCATAGCATCAATAATGTCACCAAAAGTTGCTGGTAAAGTGCATGGGTTCTGTAAGCATAACTATTTTTTACATTTATTTAAAATTTTACAGCTTCTGCATTTAAAGGATTTTGATATGAGCCTTCTTACACAAGTATTAACCAGCCAAATTTTTTGCTGCGATATAATCAGACACTAATAGCTCAACTGTAGCGTAGCGAGTGGTTTGAAAGCTATAATCTTGAGCAACAGCAAATGCTTTAGAAGCAATGCAACATTATTTATTGTTAAAATTACACAAACATTCTTGGAATACTATGGAAACTTTAGAAGATTATAACTTCACAGTAAGCGTACAAATGATTGAATAATGAGCGTACAAATGTTTACCTTTCTGTCAATCGAAACGGAAAGCATCATTGCTGGCAACCCATCCGTAGCTCTTGATGCACAAATTTGATCTCCTGGAGAATTATTGATCCCAATCACTGTAAAGAACCTGTAACGTTTGGACATGTTAAATTGTTTGTGAGGTGAGAAATTATTGTTTAACCCTTTATAAGACATTGACTGACTCAAAACATTTGACTCGTTACTGAATGAACCTGAACTGAATAATTACTGGCAATCTTGTAGCTAAAATAAAACTTTGTCGTCAGTCTTTGTGTGGTCAAAATATAAACACATTATGAATCCTGAATACTTACTTGATAGAAGGGCACATCTTTCTAGATTTCTCATCCAAATTGGCTAATAGGGTTCTGTAAAAGTTTCTAGTCTGGTCAGTAAGTGGTTCAGCCATTGCTACAAATATGCCCTCCACTGGGACCCAGGGCTAAACATTGCTTCAGAAGGTTCGATGAGGAATCATAACGTGCAAGATCTTCAGAAGATATCGTGAGTTTTACGCCCGATTTCCGCAGTTCCCTGTGAATAAAGAGTTACTTACGTAGTTACACATACAAGCATTCTGAAATAAAACCCGTAGGTATGTACATATTATGTACATACATCATGTTTGTACTGACCTGTAGGAAATTGTTGTTATATCGTCACTACTTTAAAAAAAACTTGTATCTTCTTCTGTCAATGAAAAGAAAAATGTAATAAGTATGTATGCAATGCATATAGACTTACTGCGTTTTAACTTTGAGGAGCAGTGTGAGATACGAGATTTTTTCAAAGTAGTGATATTCAGTGTTAGCATTGTCTCTTTATTTTTTTAAATAATAACTGTGCCATTCCTAACATTAAATACTACATGGCGCAGTCGGTAGGATTAGGTTTAAACAACCCCTTAAACCCTCTTGTCACGTGTATTTAGTAGCTAATAATTCCTCTAAAATATTATTATTGCCATCACACTCATCATCACCATCTTATCAGCCTTTTATCGCCTACTGCTGAGCACAGGCCACTCTCCCCCTACGCTTGTTCCAGACCCGAGTAATCCGTACCAAAGAGGATCGAGTATTATAGAGAGTTACCGTCAAAGTAAAACCTGTAATCACAGTGCATTAGACAGCCTCTAAAAACTTTTGAACCACAGTTTTGACAATTTGGCCCATATATTGTTAGCTTGATATGTGTTAAAATGTGAAATATTAATATTAGAGCCATCTAGCCGAGCATTCCCCAAAGGTGTAACGTCATCTAGGCCACCGCACCTTTTTCTCTATGTCTTTGAGGTAAGTTTTTTTCTTAGACTTTATCCGTCTATACGGAGTTACATATGTCTTTGTCAGTACATACTGCAGTCGGCCCTGAGGCTCTCTCTGGTCGAGCCGCACGTGCAGCGCTCGAGCTCCACGGCGCACCAGCCGCTCCGCCAGCACGGTGGCCAGCCCAGACGAGTCGCCCACTATCAGGCACACTCCAGAGCAGTGCAATCTGCAAAACACCTATTTGATAGATTTTTTAAATTTCGGTGCGGACCATGTATGCACAAATATATGAAGTTATTTTCTATATAGGCTACTTGCTTCCTACTAGTCAAATCAGCTTCTTTTTAAGAACTGTCAAAACGAATTTGAACGAATTGCTAATATGGAATTTGACGTCACGGTAAACTCAGTTACTTTATATATTTCTACCTGACTTAATAAATAGAAATTGGATTTAAAAATAACATCTGTCCATGTTTTTTTTTATAATTATCTGATGCTTTATTTCGTGCATGGTATAAAATATCTTATTTTAACTACAGTCAAGTTCCCTATTATCATCATCATTATAAAAATCTTAAATCATGCATTTAGAATACCTCGTGAGCTTCAAAGCACATGCCCTCTGCTAAACCCAACTCCTCTCTACCCGTTCTAGTTATCCCAGTGGATGTTACCATTTGTCAATCTGTGGCTTGATAGCGTGCACACTCAACAGCACGCGTCCGCTGTGTGCGCGACGTGCAGGCACAGGGAAGGCGCGCACACACTCACACACCTCGAAGCAAACAACCTCTACTAGTGCTAATTGTCCCGTCCCAGTGAACGTTACCTTGTGTCAGTCTGTGGCTTGGTAGCGTACATTCCCAACAGCACGCGCCCGCTGTGTGCACGGCGTGCGAGCATACGAAAGGCGCGCACACACTCACGCACCTCGAAGCAAACACCGTCCACTAGTGCTAACTGTCCCGTCCCAGTGAACGTTACCTTGTGTCAACCTGTGGCTCGGTGGCGTGCACTCCAAGCAGCACGCGCCCGCTGTGTGCACGGCGTGCGAGCATACGAAAGGCACGTACACACTCGCGCGCTTCGAAGCAAACTCGTGCTAGCGGCCGCACCCAGCCTGCGCTGATACCCTCTGACAGTAGTTGTTGCAGCTTCTATTTTTACCACAGAGTTATGAGTTGTTAAAAGTAAAGCACTTTTACTTGGAAAATGCTACCTTTCGAACAGTACGACTCAGTGGGGTTAAATTAAGCTAAATTAAGTCTAACATTTCGGACAGACATTTGGATTTTTTCTATAAATTCTAGTTCTTATCATACCTGTTACTGTTCAATTATAAAGGAACTTTTCTTGCATTGTCTGGTAGCATAGTGTTTTACAATAAGCTAGTTAGGTAGTGAAAGGGCACCTTAATGTGTTTGGTAAAATATTTGAGAATATAAATGATATCATAAAATAAATCTTTACCTTCAATATTGTAATGTCGTTGTGAAGGAATACGGAAGAGAAATCGACGCTCGTGTAGCACCTGTCCCAATTTAAGGCACCCAGTTTGAAATCGAAGTTTTCGTTCCTCTTCACTCGGTGAATGTCCAACGTGATGCCAAAGGGAGCGCAGCATTGTAAGTAAGCCTATAAATAAATAAATAAATAAATATTATAGCCAATATAGGACATTCTTACACAGATTGACTGAGGCCCACGGTAAGCTCAAGAAGGCTTGTGTTGTGGGTACTCAGACAACGATATATATAATATATGAATACTTATGTACATAGAAAACATCCATGACTCAGGAACAAATATCTGCCTATAAGTTAAGAAATGCTTAACATGTGCAGCCGGCGTATTATGCTTCTAATTATATCACTTATCTACGTGGATAAAGCAACCGTCACGCTTTGGCAAGTATGTCAGTGTGAGAGTGACAGATGTATTATCTACGTTGTTTAGTTTTAATACCAGTTTCGGAACGTTTCTAAATTGTTTACATGTCATGTCTCACTCGCACATCATTTTATCATATATATTTATTTCGTATGGGGAATGGGGCATGCGCAAAAGACGCTACTTATATTTGGAACTAAGTTTGAAAATTTTATGACAAGAGAAAAAAATTATGTCAGTGGAAGAAAGAAAATTGACGTCCACGGCGGTGGTGGACTGCGGATAAAATTAAAGAAAATTTGTATTTAATATACGGCGAGCGGAAAAGCCGTACCATATTACGCGGCGACCTACAACACGAAGCGCGGGTGAGTGTAGGGCTTATTTATATATATATTTCCTTTAAGTTCTCTTCATTTTTGTTTTGCACCCCGAAACGGTGAAAATCTTCCTAAGGTGCCGATTTCCGGACAGAACCAGCGCCCTTTTGTCCAAAGAACCCAAACTCACGCCAATCTGGTGGCGGGGAGGTTCTCTGGTACAGGAAGCATAATACGCCGGCAGATATTTTATACACGGTGTAACATGAGCAAACTGAATAATTTTAACAGCGTATTCTTTATTACATTTGTAAACTAAAATGTCATGATAACTTGTCTGGAAGCTAACACATACACTAAGCTCTATACCTTACTTTTACTTACAAATCTTTAAGAAATATATATGTATAGGTAAGGAATGTAGTCGTTTTATTTAATCGGTTATTTTTGTGGTGCAATTGAGAATATTTACTTGTCATGTAGAATGGGTAACCACGTTTATTTCAAACACTAAATACTACATGGCGCAGTCGGTAGGATTAGGATTTAATACTTTTAACAACTCCCCTTGATCCCTCTGCAACTACGCTTGTCCCGGTCTGCGCTTGGCCAATAAAGATTACATATTACTGGTTGGACTTGATTTCGCCTAGTTTCAGAGTTATTACTATAAAAAAATATATATTTTACTATTCAGCTCGGTTTTCTTAGAATAGCGATGCCGTCATATAGCAGCGTCTCCATGCTCGTTACTTAGTACGAAGTATGGAGATTTCTATCAATTAATCAATCAAATATTTTATTTCTTTGAATGTGGTACATTGTAGGTTGGTAATACATTTTTTGATCAGCACATCCTGCCACATACGGCATAGAAATAATAATGCATGCATGTCATAAAATAGTCACTAACTTACATAAAAATTATTCTCTAAATATAATAATTATTAATTTTAAAAAAACTTTCATAATATTCAGTTTTCATTTAAAAAATACATTTATAATTACTTCATGTTCATATTATTTACAAGCAGGCGGCATCTGAGAACTCTTTGATGGAGTAAAAACGTTTTTCAACTAAATATGCAACCAATTGCTGTTTAAATTGATGCAATTGAAGGTTTTTTATTTCAGACGGTATTTTATTGAATATCCTGGGTGCCATTCCAAAGAAGCTATTTCGCATTGATGCCGTTTTCATGAGTGGAACATACAACTGACCCTCATATTGAGGACGTTCTAAGGAAGGGGCTCACATCTTTCTGGTCCCCGGTACCGCAGATGACGAAGTCGCAGCCTCTTCCGTTGGTGGCCTGCATCACGCGCTCCAGGAAAGAGTCGCCTCGACAGCACATTATATTGTCAGCTGAAATGTTTGATATAGGTTACTCTCGTTAAACATAGTCGAATTATATGAGCCAATTAATATATTATAAAAAATTCAGTGACAGACGGTTTGGTACAACTCGGAAAGGAATCGAAACCTCGCGACCGTTAATTTAACTCTATTTAATGTGAGTTTTATAGTTAAACCTTTATAGTTTATATGATGTAAATTGAAAGATACGAATAGGTAAGGTACAGCGGGCAAATCTCGACTGAGGGGCAATTGTAAGTAATCCATTTTTTTCATTATTACAATATGATGTTGAGTTTTACATGTATTCACTGAACACGCCTACCATATACAACCGGTGGACACTCTATTTAATAATGCAAACATTGTAAAACATGGAAAAAATGGACCAGTTACATTTGCTCCCAGTCGAAATTTGCCCCGCTGTACCTTACATAGTACCTCTTTATGACAGACTAAAGGAGATACATATCCCACATTTCGTACTTGACATAATACTGAGCAACTTAAAAAGAGGTAGAACAGGTGGTCTTTTCATTAGAGATCTCATCCAGACAATTTTTAGATAGCTTAATAAATGCATATCTCTTGCGTTTTACAGCAGAATAACAATTAAAATAGTAGAATATATTTATTAGGTACCCACCAATCAACTTCGGGAACATCTTCCTCAGCAAATGCTTCTTCCTGCAATCGTCAACTACCACGAAGACGCGACAGGCGAGGTGCAGCGCCATCGCGATGGCCGCCTGCCCGGTGGCGCCCGCGCCGTTACTCACGAGGATGCTGCAATGCGGCAGTAACTCCGTTTTGATGGCCTGCGGTAGTTTAGTATAACCAAGGTATAACAATATAGTTTGACTTCGTGGGAAACAGTGGCTCAGATGGAACAGTGGATCATCATCCAAATATCGATACTTATTGTGCTACAATACCGTATATATTCGATTACTGAATGCTTTTACTGTATAGGCTGGGAAGCAATAGCACAAAATAAATAATATCGGTTGAATCGTATTATCCCTTTCTAATTACATATATCGTTGTCTGAGTACCTGTAACACAAGCCTTCTTGAGCTTACTATGGGACTCAGTCAATCTGTAAGTATAAGAATGTCCTATAATATTTATTTATAAAAAAATCATGCCGCTATTCCTTTCGACTATTTACGATTGTCAAAAATCAAGTAACTATCTAATCTATTGTAGCAAAGTTGTGCTAACCCTATTAATTGCTACATAGCAATGCGAGCAGGAATCGCTGGTTTGGGAGAGTGTCCGACCCCAACCCATGTCTCCTTTTTAATTAGGTTGAGTGCGTAGAACCCGTCTAGAACCTAAGCTCAGTTGGTCCTATTTAATGGCTAAGGAAACTCACGAGGCAGTATATTGCATGCGCGTAAGCAAAGGGCACTGTGGCGGCCTCCTCGAGACTCCAATGCGCAGGCGCAGGCCACAGCAACTCTGGCTGCGCGCGCAGCGTAGATCGCGCCGTACCGGGTGCTAACCCCATCACTCTTGATCCACTACGAACAGAAATGCATACATACTTCTATTTTATTTGTAAAGCAATGCTATTTGACAGCTACTGGATAGTATTTATCCCGACGACTTTATTGTCTTCAAAGGTTGCTCAAGAGTTTCGTGCAGTCAAACACTTACTCGTCAGTAGTACCGCTGAAATCCATTCCAAAGGCACATTGAGAATGTACATCTTCATGTGGTTGATTTGTCTTTAAAATATCGCTAGCATTTAAACCAGCAAAATGCACCTGTATAAAATATATTCGATTATTTTACCTTTCCGACCGTACATTATTAATAAAAGTCTTTAATAAAATGTTGAATGGAGGATGGCAGATATTTTCGAGCATTGATTTATACGTAAGTATACAACTTACCGTCACTGGAATCCCGTCATCTTCTGTTACGGGGGTATCCACCCAGTGTAACGATTCTAACTCTCCTATTTTACCGATTCTCAAGACTTTTACGTTTTCATTCTTTACTCCATTGACACCCTAAATAAACAACAAAAATTAGCGATCTTGCACAATTTAGTATACAGGTATCATTGTATAGATCTTTTTAGTGTTATGAAAATTGAAATGGATATGATCTGTTAAATGTAAACAGCGGTCACAGTAGTATTTGAAAATTCGTTAGCGCAGAGACAGTATTTATGATGAGTACCTATGATGCATTTCTCCTTCTTTCTGAACTAATCTAAAAGTACAATAGTACAATACCTCCCTAAGATTGCTAAGGATTGAAAACATCCAGTAGTACCTATGTCAATAAAAATCTTACATTTGAAACATGCTCGACAAGATGCTTTGAGTCAAATTTTGAAGTATCGAGGACAAGGGAATATTCGTTACTTTTGGGAATAGGGTTGAATTTGATACCCGTCAGAGTAACGCCGCCGCACCTGAAAACATTGACGTAATTTTACTATAGTCCATACTAATATTATAAATGGGAAAGTGTGTGTGTCTGTTTGTTTGTCCGTCTTTCACGGCAAAACGGAGCGACGAACTGTCATGATTTTTTAAGTGGAGATAGTTGAAGGGATGGAGAGTGACATAGGCTACTTTTTATCTCTTTCTAACGCGAGCGAAGCCGCGGGAAAAAGCTAATATAAAATAAAAATGATGTACATAAGATTAACAACAAAAGTGCCGTTAATGACAAAGGTGTGTCAATGAAAATAGTACATATATTTGCCCATTTTGGCCTGCACTATTTTATACATTTTGTCTTATAACTTACTTCCTCGAATGTCTGATCGATAATTTACCTGCATGATGATTAGTACGTACCTTTTCTAAAAGAAAATTCTGATATCACATTTTACAGTAAAAATCAAAAGAAGCTATCTTATTTGACTTGATCCCCAAGCCCCATATAAAGAGATCACCAGTAGATAAGTATTTTAATCCTTACTCATCGCACCATGTTTATACCTGGTATAATCATCCACGTCGCATATATTAGCCTTCAAATCCTTATCCTGAACCGCTTTAGCATGAGCATCAGTATCAATAACGATCTCCCTGATGAAGGCGGGGTGTGCGCGCGCATCGCGGCGGCGCAGCGCGTGCAGCTGGAGCAATGCGTCGAGAAACGTCTCCCAGCGGGTCCATGACACCACGCCGGTGGACCCGCTCACTTGACGGATACTTTGGAACTCGTCCCTGTTGGAAAAGGCTGTCATCATAAGCGGATCCAGCCCCCAGAAGGCCCAGGCCCAGGAGGGGGGGCTAAGTTGGCCATACAATTAGACCACGTGACCCCTCCCCCTGGGGAGTGGGCCTTTACCACGTGATCCCACTCTGGGCACGAAGCTAGATCCGCGCTTGGTTGTCATTACAGCTTGAGCAGATAATCGTGGACGTTTATTTAAGGAAATCACACGTACTCTGATATCATTTCTTATAGCTGAAGACCTGAAGACTAATATGTAGCCATCTATCAAATGCCGGGTCTTTCTTTACATCGAATCAAAAGATGTTTATTATTCATCAGGTGTGAAAATTAGGAAAGAGGTGAAAACTTCTAGGCCTATAGAGGCTTTATAGACAAAGGTAGGTAAGAAATACCTAGTTCTGATTTCACTACGGATATCTTTATGCATCTCCGGCTTCAGACGTCCTCTCTGATCGCAGCTGTTTAGCTAGAGATTACCAAAAGAAACAATATTTCTTATAATAAAATGCTAGCCGATACTCACTGGTACATGTAGCCGTTTTCATTCAGAATCTGATATATCTCTTCCTTTTCTAGTACAATATCTTCCTGGGATTCTTCTGTGTCCTGAATTTCACCATTTTCAGCGGATTTTTTTATTTCGTGCAAAACGACATAACCCGAAGCTACTTTCGTAATTCCGTCATCAATCTGGCGGGATAAATAAAAATCACGATTCAACCATTTACACACATAATTGAAAGCTTATTAAAGTTTTGTGAATAAGGGGGATTAAAGTTTCCCTCTTCTGTTTCTATGAAGCACAATAATCAATATTCTACATTTCTGACAGACAAATTCAAAGAAACAAATGCCAACACAGTACCTCAAACCTTCCATTCCCGCGGTGCAAGGACACAGTTAGGCGCAGTAAGCGCAAGTCGTGTAGCGTGGGTTGTGAGTAGAGGTACACATCGCTGAACTTGACGGAAGGTCCATGGCGCGGCGCGCCGACTGACATGGCCAGGGTGTCCCATGCGCTCACTAGCGCCGCGGCGAACGGGAACAACGTTTTATCTGTTAAATGTGTAAGTGTAAGTGCATTTTACATTACTCGATCCGATATCCTGTATATTAAAGATGCCATATTTGATCTTTGCCTTTGATATCCTTCCTACATCCGATACTGGGCGCACTAAGGCAAGGAACAAACAGTGACATGGAACCACTCCTCGGTTGTACAAGAAAGATTCGGCTTGGTCTGTTTAGACAACGCTATGTTCAGTGACATAAGCAATAACGCCAATAACACAGAATCATCCAAAATAATCCGTGAGCTCGGCGTCGGTGAAAGCTGGCGCGATACCGCTCAAGACCGAGCAAAGTGGCGTGCTCTCGTGTTGGAGGCCAAAACTCATTTTCGGTTATCGCGCCAGCTAAGTAAGTAAGTAAGTATCCAAAATAAACCTCGAGAAAAAACTAGCTTTTCTGAACTATGAACTCTTAAAGTAAGTGTTCTGATGGGACAACGTGACGTTCATTTGCGTGCACGGATAAGATAATAAGGATGACTACTACATAAAAACCGGCCAAGAGCGTGTCGGGCCACGCTCAGTGTAGGGTTCCGTAGTTTTCCGTATTTTTCTCAAAAACTACTGAACCAATCAAGTTCAAAACAATTTTCCTAGAAAGTTTTTATAAAGTTCTACTTTTGTGATTTTTTTCATATTTTTTAAACATATGGTTCAAAAGTTAGAGGGGGGACGCACTTTTTTTCCTTTAGGAGCGATTATTTCCGAAAATATTAATATTATCAAAAAACGATCTTAAACGATCGTAAACCCTTATTCATTTTTTAATACCTATCCAACAATATATCACACGTTGGGGTTGAAATGAAAAAAATATTAGCCCCCACTTTACATGTAGGGGGGGTACCCTAATAAAACATTTTTTTCCATTTTTTATTTTTGCACTTTGTTGGCGTGATTATATTAATCACGCCAACAAAGTATTGGTACCAAATTTCAGCTTTCTAGTGCTTACGGTTACTGAGATTATCCGCGGACGGACGGACGGACGGACGGACGGACAGACAGACATGGCGAAACTATAAGGGTTCCTAGTTGACTACGGAACCCTAAAAATGCTTCTAAAGTCCGGTAGTTAGATCGTCTAAACATACTGAACACATATTTTTCGCTTTTTCTAATTAATGAGCATCAAAGTTCCGGAGTGAGGGCTTGTGACGTCTCTGTTAAATAAAAATTGTACCTCAAGCACTGCGTCACCATTTTTCGTTTACGTCCACATTTTTTTGATAATCTGATATATATATATATTTTTTTTTTTTTACAATAAAGAAACTTCAGAACCATTCTCAAATGCACCGTCACCATCCGTTTTTCGTTTACGAGACAATGGAAAAAAAATGTGTCCACATTAAAAAAAAAAAAAAAAAACACACACACACACACACCTACAACTCAAAAACACCCTTTTTTGATAATCTGATATTTTGGATAATCTCTAAACTGACAGACTAAATAGTTTTTTTTTGTCGTCTCGCCTATTAGGTACCTGGACTGGATTTGACAACCTAAGAAAACAATGTTCCTTATATCGTAATTACCTGCAGTGCGGTGTCCACGCAAATAAAGATATTCATCATCATGAAGCGATATTTTAAATGTGCAAGATGAAGACGCTTTTCTCTCTGCACTTAAATACACTGGGTAGGGCCTGTAAATTGAAATATTCATTACACATTATATAATAAGATTAATAAGTTTCACTGTATTATATAATAAGTTTGAAAACATTGGATGTTTTTAGGGTCCCACTCGTTCGTCTGTCTGTCCGTCTGTCACAGCCAATTGTCTCCAAATCTACTGAACCGATTAACTTAAAATTTGGCACACATATGTTATTAACCTGTAACCCAAACGCGGACATGTTATTTAAAAACCGGCCAAGTGCGAGTCGGACTCGCCCACCGAGGGTTCCGTACAAACTTTCTTTCAAACTACCTAGTTAAAATAATCTCATGTTTTCATATAACTCTAATGACTTGACTAGAAGACAAAAGTATAGGTACTAATGAGCATTATTGTATAGCGCCATCTCTCGGTGAATTCGCTAACTAATTTGCGCGACCTGTATACTATGTTGGTTTTTCAGGGATAATTCTTTATAATGTTAACCGATTTAAACAGTTTTTACTTTATTGGAAAGAAGACGGTTTACGTAACATCTCGTATTAATTTTAAGTACGATATACATTCGCAAGGGTGGGTAAATTGAAAGTAAAAATATGAAAAGTTTTTTGTGAATTAAAAAAAAAATCCAGGATACAAACACGATTATATTTTTCCTATAATATTTAGCATAAAACCAATGTTTCCTAAAATTTTCATAATTTTTAGTTGGTAAACTTCGGAGATAAGGGGGGGGGACGGTATTTTTTTTTACATTTTCCTTCAAAATTCTTTTTTTTTCCACAACAAAAAAATTATAAAAAATAGTTTATTTACGTTCAATTTGCGCTCTTTCTAACGATATCCCACTTGACCTAGTTACTTGAAATTTACAGTTTGCCCCCCATTCATTTTGGCCATTTTCTACAATTAAAATTCATAAATTAAAAAAAATTATATTTTCTATTTGTAGAGGTTTACAATGTTCATAACTTTTTCAAATTTCAAGTTGATAGCTCGAGAACTAATAAGTAGTTCTCGAGATATTTAGGAATGTGACAGACGGACAGACAGACGGACAGAGTCGCACCATAAGGGTTCCTATTTGTACCTTTTTGGTACGGAACCCTAAAAATTAAGAAAATTAGAGATTTTAGGGGCCACTTTTGGGGGGTAAAAGTGAAAATTAAAAATCAAAGTTTAGTAAACCATATTGTGTTACATATCAAATGAAAACAAGTATTTTAAAAATATATTTTATATAATTTTTAGTCAAATATTTTAATAAAATAGGCAAAAAATTACCATACCGTAAATTAAAAAAAAATACACGAGATAGTCTTCAATCTATAGATTACAGGAAAACCTATAAGAAATCTACAGTCAAGCGTAAGTCGGACTCAAAAGAAAAAAACTCAAATTACGGATTTCTTATTACCAAATCTCTTGAAATTGTGTGAGCGCGTGAATATTAGATAAATTCATTTGCTTTTTTTTTAGAAATCGTTCAAAATATCGATAATCCTCCAAAATGACTTAAGTGCCTACAAAGAAGGAGGTGGTGTACCGAACCCTTAAAACGCGAGTACAGCTGGCCCACTTGGCCGGTTTTTTATTAGTGTTGTCTTACACATTACTATCATGTCTCTTGGATAACCGGTATGTAAAGAAGATTATCTGGAATCCAGAAGAACATATTGTTGATCAAAGGAAAGTCAATGCTCAAACGGTGATTCATTATGAATTTCTAATCAAATGTCATCTTAAAGTATTGTAACACTTTTAATACTTTACCAAGTTTCCTGATGAGCCCATTCCACCAAGTGCGACAAATGAGGTGTTCCGGTAGAAACAGGAAATTCCACTTTCGGATACAAGACGCGAATATCAGGATAATATCCTTCCATGAACAGGCTGAAAACCATGAAATAATACTGAAGTGAATGCCAATACAAAAATAATGAGTGTAAATTTTTTGCAATTTCTAGCAGGTCTGTCTGTATTAAAATTTATATCCTTATATTTTTTTTATTCATTATGGAAAATACAACCAACTTTCTCATTTCACAAATTAGACACAGTCAGAACAGTTTCCGTTCCAACAGCAATTATAGCCCCACGTTGGGCGCCATTCATAAAGAGCTATTTGAAAGAGAAAAATAAATGAACAAGAATGACCCTTTGGTCATTTTTGTTCATGAGGCTGCCATTATTTTATGTCGCGCATCGGAAAAAGTTATTTCCGATAGAACTTTTTCCGATGTGCGACATAAAATAATGGCAGCCCCAAAAAAATGGAATTAAACCATTTCCATTCAAAATTATTCTTTAGGATTTTACGCCATGTGACAGTTACGTAGAAAGTGGCGCCATCATCTTGCCCCACGTTGGGCGCCAATTGTGAAATGCTGTTTGCAAGGGCTAATAAATGATTAAAGCTTTTGTGTTCTGTAATGTCTAGAAAACATTCATAAATAAATTAAAATTAAACAAACATTAAAATATATTACTCAAATGCTTGCTGAGGGATCTGTGGCGATCGAAAAGCACCGTACGCGTCCGAGAGAGACGTCTCTGTCAGGATGGCCGCGTCTTGAGAAGGGTGCATTCGCGGAGGATAGCATCGCTCGCTTGGGAAAGCACTTTCACGACCACCTAGATTTCACATCACATCATGTATTGTCTACTCGTAACTTACTGTCCTAGTGCTTCGAGTAGAAAGCGCGCGTTGTCAGAATGGCCGCGCCTTGTGAGGGGTATGTTTGCGCAAGAAGGCATGGCGCGCTTGAGAATGGCCTGCAACAGCCCGTGTGGAGCTACTTCAACCAGCACCGCATCCTTGGGGATCAGCCGGGAGGCCTCCTCGAACAACACGGGGCTCTGCAAGAAATTGCGTATTTTAAACCATCGCAATGTTCCCAAGGAGTATATTTCTGAAGCGGATCTTAGCCTCCGACACCAAATACTGCCATGTTTTCCTGTCCAATACCGTTTCGTTTCTGTCCAATTGACAGCGCCGATTACATTATAACCTACTTCATATTAGTTTTGAATATTTACCAGAAGATTATTAGTATGGTACTCGGCCGAAGAGTATTTAGCAATATCTTCGTCCCAATTTTCCTGTGGTACTGAAGTTGACACCCACCGCTCACTACGGAGTTTTGGAGTTTGAATTACTTCTTTCAAGTACTTGAGAAGTCCAGGCCCTGAAATAACATTTTCGCTGATAAATTTTCGGATTGAGTTATTACCATTTGGCTATATAATTATGAACCTACAACTACATGCGGATCCGTGTCTAATACGCTACATACCTGCTTCAGATACGTATCGTGAATGATACGCGATGTTAGAGCAAGGAACCTCTTTTGCGAAGATGTCCTTAGCGGTCAATTCTGCGACAAATTGGGCCATTACATCGGCTGGCCCAGAGATGGTGCTGCAGTCGGCAGAATTATGGCAGGCTACCTCGATTTCCGGTGGGCATATCTTTGACACCTGATAAAATATACGTCATATATATCGTATTTTTAAACCCGCCATTAAAAATACGCCGGATCTCCTTGGCATTAGGCAGCAAATTACAGAATGGTGATACTCACCTCTTCGAACCCGATACCGATGGCCGCCATAGACCCGCGTATGAAAGGAGTCTCCTTAGAGACAATACCTCGGCTATAGGACGCGAGGATCATCTCCTCGGCGGTAATGCAGCCATCGGCGTACGCGCACCCTAGCTCACCCACACTGTGGCCTGAAAGCGTAACCTTAATATGAAGATAAGAAGTTTAGGCCATTTACTTTACTTTTTTGTGGGAAGGTTTCCCTCCTTCCAAAATTGGGCTGTTGCACAATATTAAAAATCCACATCCGCTGTGCTGTGCTCAAACCTACTGCACAATGCACAATACGAGATGGCATTCACAGTACCCATATCTCTCTTGATCTACATTATTTACAGTGCAAGAATAATGATAAAATTTGTTACATTTGTTACTGAATGATTGAATATCATTTAAATTACATTTCTTGTCATCATCATCATTATCTTGAGTCGTCAAAGTGACGACACATTACCTTTGTTTAAAAAATAAGTAAGAATATCTTGTCACCAATAATCTTTTCCGGAACCATGCCCAATTCCAGCAGAACATCAGTGAGGCCAATTTGGACCGCAGCAATGCCCACGAATGAATGAAGAATGTCATCGAATATGGTGTTGTCGGTCGACGTTATAATGTGGACGATGTCGATGCCTTTCGGTTCTAATGCTTGACGACAGCTGTCAAAATAAATGTTATTAAATTTCACGAAGCGACAGAGAAAACGATGCAGAAGGAGTTCCTTCTTTGTCGTCTTTAGAATACAGTCAAAAGCAAAGCAAGCAATGCATGCATGTTGTTTACCAAATAATTGCGACAATAAAATGTGTGTTACCTTGTTTGCTTTACGTTACCTTGTTAAGCTGGCTAATCAGGATACAAAAAAAAACACAAAATGATTGTAGTGTAGTGTGACAACCCTGATGATATATAACTCATCTCATACAGAGTGACAACCCTATGCTCATGCAGCTGTGTGTTATGGATCATAGAGTTTTACGATGTAATTATAAGTAATCATAAAGTTTATGGTATAATTAAAGTAATGATTATTGGTCATAAAATATACAATAAAATGTAATGTTAAAACAGATGGGAATGACTATTGACCGTGACCAGGATAGTATATAAGCACGATTTTTATTGAATAAAGAAAGAGTATTGACTCGGCTTTTGAGTTATCATTACACCCGAAGCACCCCACACTTCATGGCGATCCTGCCAGTCGGGCTGCTCGAGCACTAACCATCTGCTCGAGGCAGCCCACCCCGCCCGCGCACTCCGAACTACAACCGCGCCAGCTCAGCCTCCACGGCGCACGCTCTGAGACAGTATCACCCAGCTACCACGACGCCCCAGCCGACCATGCGTAAGCCGAGCGCCGCTAAGTCACCAAGCCACGCTAAGCCTCGCCGCAGCTAGTATACCAGCAGCACCGACAACAAGGCGGCCGACGACAAGTGATTATGCGTGCCGAGCCAGTCCACCGCAGCATCGTCGACTCACGTCCCGCAGCGCAGCACCGCGCACCGTACCCGCTCTGCTCCAGCCATGGACCACACGGTATAATATAACCTGTATTATTACGTCACCAGCGTACAATTTACACTAACAATGTTTCTTTTTTTTCCTTATTAAGTTTTCTATATACTTTTTTAATAAGTTCTTATATTTAAATAAAAGTTTAATTTTTAACTGCCAAAAAAAAAAAAAGTATATTAATATATTATTATAATCTTAGTTAAGACCCTTTGAGTTATTTCAATTTAATGTCATGAAAAAATCGTTTCTTGGCATAACAATGTTCAGATTTTTTTTTCTAAGTTCAAATTGATTTAATATAATGCCATCCAGATTAAATTACCTACTTAGTGTTTTGTAAACTAAGACAGACAGGATTTTCAAGAACGCTTAGCCTGATCCACTTTAAGTTTCTGAAATCTTCTTGTATATGGATGTTTTTGAATTAGGTATTTGTTTATGAAAGGAAAAAATGAAGGTAATTGATTAAAAATAGGTATGTCTATCGCACCATCAGTAGCCCGAGAGGCTTTGGGCGATACATAGCCAGGGTACACCAGGATACAAGCAGGTACGATATCCTTGACGGCTGACCATGATTCGATCGAGAATCAATCGTGGAGACCTATGGACACACACAAATAGTATTGTGTGATGCGTTTAAAAGCAATGCCTGAATGTATGAAATATACTAGAGTATATTGTAATCGCCAGTGTGAGCGATAATTTTTTTTTTCTTGTATCCTGAGCAAATAAATATGTATTGAGCTGAGTAATAGCCATAAATGAAAATGCGTTGTGTACCCTTATCGTTTGTGATGCATTTAGTCTGCACACAAAAATACGGTTAAAATTGTTTTTATCCCTTTCAAATAAATACAGAAGTCAATATGACAGGCAAAGACAACAGATCTAATGGAAGATTGTAAAGTGTTTATGAATAATGTCATTAGTAAAATTGAAACATATTATGATCGGATGACACCATCCAAGTAAGGAATTGCTAAAAAGCATAGCAAGCAAGATAGCATCTAGATTATTTAGCAATAAGAACAATTTATATCCTTTACCACATAAGGACCAACTAATGTATCCCAGTAAAAAAAAAAAGTAAAAAGCCAAAAACAGTTGTCATGTATAATCCAACTATTTTTGACTCAAAAAAAAGGGGAAAGCTGTAGTGTAGTGTGACAACCCTGATGATATATAACTCATCTCATACAGAGTGACAACCCTATGCTCATGCAGCTGTGTGTTATGGATCATAGAGTTTTACGATGTAATTATAAGTAATCATAAAGTTTATGGTATAATTAAAGTAATGATTATTGGTCATAAAATATACAATAAAATGTAATGTTAAAACAGATGGGAATGACTATTGACCGTGACCAGGATAGTATATAAGCACGATTTTTATTGAAAGAAAGAGTATTGACTCGGCTTTTGAGTTATCATTACACCCGAAGCACCCCACACTTCATGATATTCATACAAATATTTGAAATACCTACTGGTGTGTCACTATTAAAGCCCTTTAAGAAACTGCGTGTATGACAGTAAAATTGACCTATGCTGATGTGTTAACGAGGTGGCCGAGCTGATGTTTAAACTTTAAATAAAGCCTCGGCCAAACATAGGGAGGGGCGTTTTGATAGCGTAGAGTTAGCGGAGCGGAATGCGCGCTGAATGCGAGCGTATTCAAAGCGGATCGGCGTCCGGCGCACCGCCATCATTGCGCTCCGCTAATGCTGCGCTCTCAAAATGAGCATGTGTGGCCCAGCTTTAAGACATCCGCTAATTCGCTTCCAGCATTGGACTCTGAAGAACTTTGGTCACATTTTCTTTCATACAATGCCATTTCTGTTAGTTTTGAATATTCACTAAGCACTAAGAGGTTAAGATTGCCATTGAAGCTTGAACCATTTTATGTATTGTGCCTACTCTTTTTGGGAATACAGGCATGAGTTTGTGTATTATGTATTTAATATAATCAAACCGTTCAATGGCCGCAGCGAAGATCGGTATGCGCATGAGCTGCGCGGCCATACCCGGCCACTGCGACCCCATACCGCTGTACACGAACCATAGCGGTCGCGTGGCGCCGTCAAAGTACTCCGCTTTCTCGCACAGACTTGTGGTTTTCGACTCATCGTCGGTATCTGTTGAGGATGCAAGCAGTCAATGACACACCTACAAATCAGGGTCGAGGAAATTGTAACACTTAACAATCTTGACCACCGTAAGTCGCTGTACGCAGGCCGACCTTTTGCCTTTCTAAAGGATCCGTGGGTTCATAGCCGAATGGCACAAACGCTCACGAAACAAAACGCTCGTAGATATCTATCTCTATCGCTCGTGCGTATTGGCGCGACAGAGCCAGATAACCTTTTGCGGCTTTTCGTTTCGCGTCGCAGAAATGCCATTCGGCTACGGCACCTGGAGCCCAACGCGTGTGATCTTCTTGGTTGTGTTGTGCTGAACCATCGCGTGGTAACACGGATATGGAGATGTATATAAAAGTGTAAATAGATATACAGATACTACAAGGAAGTGGGGATTGTGGGGAGGTCTTAATCTAGTGTGCAATCTGCGTCCAGCAGGTCGGCGACCATATGTCTAATATGTCTTTCTATATTCAGTCATGCGAATTAGTTTGTATATGCTCTTCACTTTTATTTTAACCAGCCTTTTACATTCTCGCACCATGTTGCACTGCACGCCTTCTACCACGGCCACGCTTCCCTTCATTTTTTCCTTCTATAATAATTTCAGTAGGGTGTATTTATTGTTTCTGTACATATGTCAAAAATTGCTGCATTTCTTTTCTTTAATTATCAATCTAGTGAACAATTTTATTAATATTAAAACAAATGAATGAGTTTCTCACCCAAGAT
This sequence comes from Leguminivora glycinivorella, assembly GCF_023078275.1. Lineage (NCBI taxonomy): Eukaryota > Metazoa > Arthropoda > Insecta > Lepidoptera > Tortricidae > Leguminivora > Leguminivora glycinivorella. Next base: position 18,558,329 of record NC_062978.1, read on the forward strand.
AGTAAATCCTCGGCCTAGATGGCCATTAACTTTGGATGAGTGGATGTTTTGAATCAAAGCCAACTCCTCGGCATCTATACGGTTAGATTTTAAGTAATTTATCACATTTTCTACTCCCGAATCTGTTCGGCTCGATAGTAAGACCAGACGAGGTATGCTGCATTGATATTTTGTCAAATCCTGAAAATAAACACAAAATTAAGATGATATGTAATGTACACTCAAGCAATAAAAGGCAAAGGTAACATATCATCCACGTTGCTTTTAGTTTTTCTTTAAATTAACAGTTGAAAGCTGGAATTTCGTTATCTGCCTCTAATCGTCTTCTAAATCCCAGCCAGACAAAACATACACTAATAATTTTTAAGAAAAAAAAACCGCCTTCCTTTGGGGTTCTGGTGATAAATACTTTCAAATGTTGGATTATGTTATCAATTCGTCTGTATATTTTTTAATGTTTGTTATTCGATATCTCCGTCATTTCTGAACCAATTTTGAAATCTGGATGATTCTGAAGTACTTACAGATGAGAATGATTATCAGAACGGAACTCTAACCAGCGGCGGCTCACTCTTCATCAGCAGTTCCACTGCACCAAATGTCACTGTTCTGGACGTAAGTGCATGCTGTTCTTATAAAAATACCAAAGTCACTATAAGTGTGCCGTTCAGATTTGAGGAGTTCCGTTCTGACCATCATCAGCAATTCCACTGCACCAAATATCACTGTTCTGGACGTAAGTGCATGCTGTTCTTATAAAAATATCAAAGTCACTATAAATGTGCCGTTCAGATTTGAGGAGTTCCATTCTGACCATCATCAGGAGTTCCACTGCACCAAATGTCACTGTTCCGTACGTAAATGCATGATGTTTCTTTAAAAACACAAAAATCACCATATGTATGCCTTTCAGATTTGAGGAGTTCCCTCGATTTCTCCAGGATCCCATCATCAGAACTGGGTTCTGAGAAAAATGGGACCAATCTGTATGCATATACATTCAATCAAAAAAAAATTCAAAATCGGTCTAGTAACGACGGAGATATCGAGGAACAAACATTAAAAAAAAAAAAACAGACGACTTGATAACCCCTTCCTTTGAGATTTGGAAGGCGGTTAAAAATAGGTAGAAACGGAAAACTTTACTTTAGCGCCTTCTACGCAATTGAGTATTTAATATTCCCTACACTTAAGAGTACACTATACGTGAGTGCAAAATCACACCACTGCCTGACTTGGCAACGTGTTCTTATATTTCTGAACCTTGGGTTTGTAGTGACCGTGCATAAGCACATGTGAGTTGATGCCGGTGACCGACAGGCCGTTGACGGCCACGTAGGGCGGCGTGGGCCGGTGGTCGCACAGGATCCTGATGCGATCCTCGCGTAATGCTGCAACGTCTTCACGCGGCTGAGAGCAGTGGAGCGTGCCGGCCAGCTGACCAGTGTGGTAGCCCAGGAGAACCTGCACCATAAAATAAAGGACAGACGGGAAATGAAGTCTACGTTTTAACTATATTTGTTTATTGATGATTTACTGATTGCAATTCTCAGCCGATTCTTGTAATTTTTTGTGACCAGATTTAGAATCTAAGTAATGAATTTTTATTCAGTACGGTTTTAGTCAGTAATTTTGAAAAATGCTTTAAATGCTATAATGGACTTAAGCGCCAATGAGAAAGTTTGGCGCATAAGATTATTGTGACTTGACTGTGATGTGACAGTTTTTCACTTTTGCGTTTTGTAAGCATATTGCGAAGGTTTACAGAGCCACTAGGTATGTTTTACAATTTTACCAAATCCTTCAAAAATAAAAACTTCCATCTACTAGGCAGACTCAAAAATAAATAATTGCCAGACCTTGGTGACGGCCGCGATGCCCGACGAAGACTCGGTGTACCCGATGTTGGACATGACGCTGCCCACGTAAAGCGGCTGCTCCCGATTCTCACAGAAAATCTTATCCAACACCTCCAGTTCTGTTTTATCGGTGTCAGGATCGGCTGAAGTAACGCAACATTGAATGATTAGTTTTGCCACAGACGAGATAGATTTTACGAATGACTGATATTAGAATAATTGCATGTCGTAAGCGACATTCTCGTGGAATGTCCCTTAGGACCACTTGCACCACCCGTATAACTCAAGGTTAGTGGGCTGTCAACTGTCAAATTCCATATAATATTATGTGTTAACCGTCTATTTTCGGTAGTGCAAGTAAACCTTAGCTGTTAGTAATTGGTAACCCGTTAAATTTGATTAAATAACAAATTACCTGATCCGAAACCTTCAACGTATTCTACATCATGCGGAGATAGTTTTATGTCGTCGTAAAACTCCTTTAGGAATTGAGTGACTTCCTCGTTTTCCCTCTTCCAAGTGTCGGCATTTTTGAAAGAAATATATTTTGCTTTGGTGTACACCACATCGGCATAAATTCTATAAATAAAATAGGGTCAGTAACTGGGACTGATTTTCGAATGTCGACCATTCGATTTCCTAAAATTCATTAAATCATATATTTACTGTTGGTAGTTTAAATTCTACTAACAGAATTGAAAACGTGTGATCAGTAGCACTAGATTTAAAAATTCTAGGGCTCGTTTTACAAAAATTGCTGTTCACCGTTTCCTGCTGACTTTCAAATGGCGAAATCGTGCAATCAAAATTCTTCAATCGTCCCCCTGATCGTTTCATATAATGAGACTTTAAAATATGAATAATATGTTATATGTAAACTCATAAGGTGTCATCAGATAATTTCGATAGCTAATCCCAAACAGATTAAAAAAAACATATTTCGTTGTTATAAGAGTACTCTTATAGGAATACTTTGCTGCTTTTTTAGAGTTTGTTTATCTCTAAATTACCCGAATTTATTTTTATTCATAAACGTAAAATATTTATCTAATTATGAATACATGGATAATACCTTCGAGCATCTTTAGCTTTCTGCAGAAAAAGCACATTAACGGCTTCAGATCTCACGCATCCATCAGCCGATTGGTCGTAAGATTTAGTTTTACCATCCTTGCACAGGGGTATTGATCTGAAAACGAAACCAAAATGAAGAATAGGCTGAAATATAGGAGGAATGTATAATGATGAAAATTTGAGTGCAAATAATTTTTAAGAAAAAAATACCGCCGCCTTTGGGGTTCTGGTGAAATCTACTTGCGAATGTTGGATTATGTAGAAATGTGTAAGTATTTTTTTAAACTGCTTTTAATGCTTTATTTGATGGCAACAAAAATCAATATACGTATACCGTTAAGGTTTGAGGAGTTTCCTGAATTCCTCTGGAATCCGATTATAAGAAATCGAAGCTTGACAAAATTTGACTAGAAAACTCAATATGCTTAACAATAATAACTAAATAAATGTTACTGTTCTGAACTTAAATGCATGCTGTTCTTATAAAAATACCAAAGTCACTATAAGCGTGTGTTGGATTTGCCATTATAATATTTAATAATTGTAACATTTTAAGGTACGTTTCTCTCAAACATTTAAATTTATGGCAATAATGTCGGTAGACAAAGAAACCGGGTCTGTTGGCAAGTTTACCTGGACTGGTTATAAAAGGGACTGCTCGTCGGCGAGCAGTCACTTTTAGTTCTACCAGCGCCACGAACAGAGATAAGTACCTTAATCTGATTATTTAATAATAATAATTGCCTGAATTAATTTATGAAATTATTTTAAGTACCTTAATCTGATTATTTAATAAATATAAATACCTGAATTAATTTATGAAATTATTCAATGAAAATTATCTGAATTAGTTTATGGAATTATTCAATGAAAATTGTCTGAATTAATTTATGAAATGGATTAATAAAAATGTATTTAAAAAGTTAATATGTTTTAGTGTTTCGTAATAACTCGACAACAACACTGTTTATGTCTGATTATTTCATAATAATTGCCTGAATTTAACTATGAAATTAATTAATGAAAACTACCTGAATAAATTGATAAAGTTGACTAATGAAATTGTAATTAAAAATTAGTAGATATATTTTACTATTTCATTATACGAAACTTAATAGTAACCCTGTTTATGATTTTACTCCCTTGTCGAGTATTTGATGTGTTTCCAACAAGTAAATATATTGGTGTCATTGCTTTATAACCAATGCAGTTTTATTATGTCCCGTATTTGCCAATTGAATTACATATTTAAATTTATTCCAAAAACAAATCAGGATTGCTTAAACGGCGAATTGCCCAAACTGTAAAACAAATATATGTTTATAATTATTTTATCATATTAGTCACTTCAGGTCATATGACATTTGAGTAAAGATAATTTGTTCTTTGGAAGTTAGTTATTTCGTCATATTAGTAGTCACTTCAGGTCATATGACATTTGAGTAAACGTAATTTGTTCCTTGTAAGTTAGTTACCTTTCTTGAAGTAAAAACGTTGATTATTATTTTGAACAAAAAAAGGCTGTTTATTATACCCCTTTAACATACTCGGTCGCATAATTAAATTGATATGATCTCTCATACAAACAAAATAAAGACGTTTCATTATATATCCAAAATGTTAAATCGTGCCGTTCAGATTTGAGCAGTTCCGTTCTGACCATCATCAGCAGTTCCACTGCACCAAATGTCACTGTTCCGTACGTAAATGCATGCTGTTCCTTCAAAAACACAAAAATCACCATATGTATTTCAGATTTGAGGAGTTCCCTCGATTTCTCCAGGATCCCATCATCAGAACTAGGTTCTGAGAAAAATGGGACCAATCTGTATGCATATACATTATACATTCAATAAAAAAAAAATTTCAAAATCGGTCCAGTAACGACGGAGATATCGAGGAACAAATTTACATAAAAAAAAACATACAGACGAATTGAAACCGTCCTTCCTTGAGAGATATGAGGCGACGGTTAAAAATACAGACGAATTGAGAACCCCTTCCTTTGAGATTTGAGGCGGCGGTTAAAAATTGATTCGTGCTGCACTACTCCAATATACATAGGTACAACAATGAAAAGTACAGTACTATCGATAACCAACATGGTGGTAGGATTGGTAGGTGTCGTCTTACGTACCTTACCAAAACCCTTGTGCAGCATATGTGCAAAACGAAGGACGCTAGACATAGACACATGTTCATACCTGATATTTCGCCACGTGAACTGCTAGGGTGCTATCGACAGTCAAGCAAATCTTGTCACTAAAAAAGGTCCCAAAGAAATAGTACATTACATCAGAGGCCGGGAAAATGAGGATTTCCGGCCAAGTGGGTATATACGGCCGAGCGAGCGTGCGACCGAGGCCGGATAGGGATACGAGGCCGGGAATCCGTTTTCACGCCGAGGCATGTATAGTGCTTTTCTCAAACATACAATGAAATAAAAAAAATGCTGCTAAAGGACAATATTTTATAAAAAAAAGTTACTTTGCAGGCCTAGGCCTAAATAATAATATGAAATTCCTTTACAGTCCTCTCGAGTTGTTGCGCCCAAAAAGCGATACTTCCCAGCCCATTGTAAAGAACGTAAAGACAATATTTCATTGCATGTTTGAGAAAAGTTTATTTCGCGCCTTTTTTCAGAGACAAGGTTTGCTTGACCAATAGTTTTATTACCTGCCGAGATGTATAGAAGTTTGCGGGTGCAGGCACAAGTTACAGCCAGCAACGACGGCCGCCTCGCAGTCACCGCGCGTCATGGCTTGGTAGGCCTGCTCCAGGGCCACTGCTGAGCTGCAGCAGCCTCCGTCCAAGGACATCGACGGCCCCTTCGCGTTCAGCCAGTATGACACGCGATTGGCGAACATTGACCTGCTGCATCTGGGGTCAGGGAAATAATAGCACATTGTGCAACAAGGGGAGGAAGTACGAAAGTAAGTTAAATCGCGACGGCTTGCCGGAGCAATTTAAAGACTCGAGTTAGTAATATTCATACTCCCCGAGTTACACACAATGTTAGTTACATCACACTCGCAATGTAAAAAATATGTAAACAGATGTAAAAAAAGTTAAGTAAGGTACGAGAAATTTCATTATTCTCTTGGGAGAACGATTTTTCTATAACTCACGCTCCGCCTGCGTGCAATAGCACATTTAAAGTGTAGGTGTGATGAAAAATATTTCTCTGTTCTGTGGCCGTAACAAACCGAAAAAGTCTTGCTATGTGAGGAATTCAGAAGCGAAAAAAAAAACAATATTATCACCATACTAGCTAACAAAGGGGAAATATTAACTGTGAAACATCAAAACAAATCAAATTCGCATCAATTTAAGATTCGATTCGATTCGCACGTCGATTTGTCAAAGACGGACAAACAAACAGACACACATACTTTCCAATTTATAATATTAGTATGGATTGCAACATTGTCATGCCTTTTTGAAGTATCAAGGGAGCCTTTACCAGTTATTGGTGAAAAAAATCATACAGTTAGTAAAATACATAAAGGGCATATCCTATTGGGATCTAAAGAGCTGGTTCTTAGGAGAACAACCACGAACATTTCAAAGAAAAGCTCTGCTCTCAGATGTCTCGATAGAAAGGCTCAATTGACATTTAAGGTTCGGCCACACTAGGGCGTTTTGATAGCGTAGCGTTAGCGGAGAGGAATGCTAGCGCATGCGCTGCCGATACGCTCGCGCGGCGGCATTGTGAGCGGACTTGTCTGAATATGGATTAAATATTAACCATTTAGCTAATTGTTTTTTTCCAAAATGTTGTTTCGATTTCTTATGTGTCATTCAATACTTATTAGAAGTTTACAGTTGCAAAATATAGGCTTACAAGTTACGCAAAACTTTCAAATGTAAATGGTTTTTGTAAGCCGCTTACGGTAAGTTTTAACTACTTTCGTAAGCTGAAAATTTTCAAGTGTAAATGGGTACGAGTTTGCTTTCGGAAGCGACTCACAGCTTATCAGAATAAATGGATAAGTTTTGGACTAAGGCCGCTTTTACACCTGTAAGTTGCTTACGTAAATCTTTCGTAAGCAACTTATGGTTCCATTTATGGTTACACTTATGAAAAACATATCGTAAGTTTTGCTTACGGAAGTTTTGAGATTTTCAACTTACTGAAAGTTTTACTACCCCATTTACATTGAACTTACGAAAACTGAAAGTTTTTAATTTTTGAAAATAGCGGCTGATATGGGAATGACATTTCCGCGCGATTGAAAACGCTCGCAGGCGCACCGCCATCATTGCGCTGTGCTAACGCTGCGCCTGCGCTCTCAAAACGCGCTAGTGTGGCCGAGCTTTTAGAGTTTATACCTAGCACAATAATACGATACATTTCTGAATAAGTTTTCGAATATCAACATCACTCTGGTAGTAAATAAATGTTCTTACCCGACTATCCCTAAACCCGTCTTCTCCTGGGCACCGAAGTAAAACAGTACCTTGTCACTCTCTGACAAGGAAGTTCCGATGAAAACACCCACTTTCTTTCCAGACAAATGTTCTGGGTTTACTCCTGTAATTTCATAAAAATACATAATAGGCTACTTGACCCTTTTTTAAAGTCTATCTTATATTATTAATTAGTAATTACTGTCCAATTAACTGAAAAAAAATATTAGCATATTTTATTACGACTTGAAAACCGCAAAAAATAGTACATTACGATACAAGTGCGTAAAAAAGGAAGTTCGAAACGAGTGGCGATAAATTAAAACACGACCGAAGGGAGTGTTTTAAATCGACACGAGTTACGAGTTTCCTTTTCGCACGTGTATCGTACGACGTTTTTCAGGCTCATCTGTACTGTCCAAGGGACCCCGCGCCTCGTAAGCGCTAGACCTAAACACATGCAATATACCTATACCCTATTCGTTTAATAAAGTTAATAGAACGCCGCCTCTGTTGCACTTTTGTATGCAAATGAAAAGGACAAAAAACAACTGCTTTCTTCGACTCGCGCTTCCCAGTGGCGGGGCAAGACCTAAATTTGATGTGGGCAAGATAGGTACATTTTGCGAGGCCCCCTGATACTAGTTCCAGATATTGCTAGCTGTTTTTAGGGTTCCGTAGGCAACTAGGAACCCTTTTCCTATTTTGAATTAGCTGGAATTATTGTAAACAAAGGTGTGACCGGTGCTATATAATTTTTAAGAAAAAAAACCGCCGCTTTTGGGGTTCTGGTGAAAGGTACTTGCGGATGTTGGATTATATAGAAATGTGTAGGTAATTTTTAAAACTGCTTTTAATATAAACCTTTGATTATATGTAATGAATATACGTATACCGGTAACTGCAGCGCCGGCCCGTGCACTCGATCAGGGTAGAGCGAGTTTGAGTTTCGGCGCTCTTCCCAGTTTTTACGACGTAGATAAAAATATCGAAATTTTTTTCATAGTAATGCCGTAATTTGAAGGTTAACGCAATACCTACAGAATTTATGGATTTCATCATACAGAGTACGAAAGGGACTGAACTTTCTCAGTCGCGCCCTAGTATGGTTACGTGGGGCTGAACGTGGATATCATGTACATAAAATAACAAACAAAATGGAGTCTTATAGTGGCTAAGTCAGGAAAGCAGACTTGACATAAAAACGCGTGCGCGGAATTTTTCCTAAGTAACTAAAAGAGAACTGATATAAATAGTAAGTACGAGCGAAGCGAGCGCGATTTTTTTTTCCTATTGACGCAATTTATTAAGACAACCCGCTAGCGGGGCAGCAGCGAGCTTCCAAGCTTTGATCAACTGCAGAGCTGCGGTCTTTGGCATATTTCGGGGTATTTTGTTTTGACCTCAAAGGGCGCCGATGTTCCCGACTTTTAGGCCTTATATTTCGCCATCACTATTATTTTTATAATACTAAGAGTATTAAGACATTAACTGCGAACTCGATTGTCACCGTCGGGATACCCATTTCGGTATTTTGCCACTAAGTGCCCTTCGGGATCTTAGTCCTTTGAAGTTCGCTCATCATCTCCTGTGACTCACAAAATTGCGCCTAAATGAGACGTTTTACGCCTTTGGATTTATGAGGAACTCCGCTTTGGACTATCGGATATACTCATATTTTTGCATTTGGATAGCGATGTAAGTTTGTCGTTCGGCCGCACAACAATGTGGTTGGTCAAGGGCTAGAATCCTTCTTTTACGGCGCCCTTATGAATGTTGGTATATGTTGGCAATGTGGTGCAACTTTCCACTTAATCTGAATTACAAATCTAGATTTTCAATAGCTGGATTAATTCCCGACTCCTCTCGCCGGTTTGTGATATACATATGTGCGCGCCCACGCAATGTATAATTTTTTTGTATGGATTTTTCCACATTCTCGATTTTGGCGCCCCCTCTCCATGTGGTGCCTAGAGCGGCCGCTCCGCTCGCTCTACCCTTAATCCGGCCTTGCCGGTAAGGTTTGAGGAGTTTCCTCAATTCCTCATGAATCCGACATCCGATTACATATAAGAAATCGAGCTTGACAGAATTTGACTTGAAAACTCAATACGTAAAGCATAACAAAGAGAACAAATCTCCTAACAAATAAATGTCACTATTCTGAACTTAAATGCATGCTGTTATTATAAAAATACGAAAGTCACTATAAGTGTTGCCATTCATTTTGAAGAGTTCCGTTCTGATTTCTGATATTTTTTTCCATACAATTTCAAAAAAAAATTAAAAAATATGAATGCAATTTTACTAAGTTTTAAAAATAAAATTTTAGCAAAATATGCTATCTATGATATTTAAGGTACTACTTTCCCTCCATGTGGCATCGCCGTGGGACGCTCTGTATAGATGACATATTGTAACGTCATTTACTTGACATTAACTTTAATGTTATTCTTAAGGTTAATACTAATTGATTAATTTAGGTATTATACATGAAAACGAAATAGTACATTACGATACAAGTGCGTAAAAAAGGAAGTTCGAAACGAGTGGCGATAAATTAAAACACGACCGAAGGGAGTGTTTTAAATCGACACGAGTTACGAATTTCCTTTTCGCACGTGTATCGTACGACGTTTTTCAGTACAGATGAGCCTCCGTTAGTTTCGACCTGGCATATAATGAACCACTTCTCGAACTAATGCGTAAAAAAACGACCATCTGTACTGAAAACATTATTGTCCCCTCACTAGCTCGGAAACACGTGTTTTGTCCTTTAATACCAGCGGGTAAAAACGCATTTTATCCACTAGTGGGTAAAGTAATTTGACCTTGAATAAAGTCAAATCAACTGCTTTAAAATTGATAAAAGTAGGTGAATCAAGTAATAAAGATGATTTACCACCTGCGGAACTACTGGAAGCAGTGATAAACGCATTTTTTGCGTTGTAGTTTCCTCGCTATAGTGAGGGGAAAAGTTTTGTGTTACACTCGGGTGCAAATGTATTTTACTTCTCGTGTGTTAAAAAACTCGCAAGTTCAGGATTCTATTTTCGAACCACTCGCTTCGCTCGTGGTTCAACTATAGAATCCTTTCACTTGCTCGTTTTTCAATTCCACACTCGGCGTTAAAATACAACTTTGCCCCCTTGTATAACAAATAACTATTTTCGAATTTAACAAAACGTTGTATACGGGTTAGTTCCTGATAATCAGTGATCGGGGATTTGGATGCCACACGGGGTGAATGACCTCAAACATTATGCTAGTATGGATATGACGCGGGATTCCAGGCTTTATGTGGTTAGAAAAAGGACAGTTTTTTATCATAATATATGTACTTTATTTGACGACTGGTCTGGCTCAGTCGGTAGTGACCCTGCCTGCTAAGCCGCGGTCCTGGGTTCGAATCCCGGTAAGGGCATTTATTTGTGTGATGAGCACAGATATTTGTTCCAGAGTCATGGATGTTTTCTATGTATATAACTATGTATTTATCTATTTAAGTATGTATATCGTCGCTTAGCACTCATAGTACAAGTTTTGCTTAGTTTGGGGCTAAGTTGATCTGTGTAAGGTGTCCCCAATATTTATTGATTTATTTATTTTATTATCAATTTATTGCTATTACGGGTCAATGTTTTAAATGCGAAATCAAATTATCATTGTTATTACTGATGATTTTTTTTTCTTAATTAGTTAAGTATAGGCCTCACTTACAATAAAATATATCATAAATAAAAATTCACTTTATTATCGATAGAAAATTTAGTGCAAAATGAACACATATATTTATATTATTTTCATAGTGGCAAACAAAGTTTAATGGCTTTTTTATTCTAAACGTAAATAATACCTACATTTCTGTACTAAGTATTCCATTATTTTTATACACGGTGTTTCCGGTATCACTCAAAACCTCAGACACCCCAACTGATTTTTATTTTTTTAAACTCATCTAGAGTGTTCATCTTTCAATCTGATCGTTACTTTTTTTTTAATTGAATTTTTAATTTTCTGTACAGCTCTACTTGACTTTTAGCTCTACAAGTCTACACTCAATAAAATAATTGCTAACTACCATCATAAACCATAAGACTATTTATTTGTGGACGTTACTGCAACGACATAAGGTTTACCAATAGACAGCTAAGATGTCACTGTAAAACACTTTAAAGCTTTGTCACAGTAAACTTCAAATTGGACAGGTAATCGCAGTAAGCAAATAAACTCAATATTCAAAATGACAAGGTTGTAATTAGGTAGGAGTTCAATTTATTATGACTTATGATAAACATTAAGATTAAACTGACAAACAACGTCAAACTAGTAGCGGAAAAAATAATCGTCCAAGTAACCGGCCAGTATTAATACCCCTAAATACTGAAAAAAGGTAAACAACCTCTAGCAATGCGATATACACAATGTTGTATTACGAGTACAATAGAATGGGCACGTAAAAAATAACTAATAATACTAATTTAAATAAAAATATTACCCCCATCAAGATATAGCTCAATCGATTCTACTATCGATTCTGAACAAAGTGTTTTCAGGTTTTTAGTGTTAAGTGAAACACGGTGTATAATAGTTCCTATTTATCATAGTTCCTATTTATATTATCATAAGTTCATAACCAACACTTGCTTATTCAATATACTTTATTCTATAAATATATTACCTACACGGGAATTTCGTTTATTTTTCGACCAGTTACTTGTAACTTCATTGTTTATTAGCTACGGTAGTTGCTTACCATCTGACCCGTCTGATCATTTGTCTACTATGACATAAGAAAAATTATCACGGGCCGGACGGCATATCCATATCACTGTTTCTACTTGACATCCCGCAGTGTGGCATCCAAATCCCCGATCACTGCTGATAATGAACCTAACGACTTGTCGAATTTAACGGAAAATAAAAATGAACACGGTGTATAACATCACACAATGAGTTTATGTGGATTTTATTGAGATATTATTCCGTATTACATACATTACAATCGCAAGGTATTATTCATTAAAAATGATTTAAGTATACCTATTTCACTGTTTTTTTACAACTTAATTAGCCAGTCAAATATAATTTTATCGTATGCCATTTAATCATTCTACGAAGCAAAGTTATGCTTATTATATTTATCCCAATTCATCGTTATAACAATTTACATTATGCACATTAGCATTATACGTAATCTATTATGCGAAATAATTATATGCGTATTCAACGTTATGCGTAATAAACGTTATGCCAATTCATATTAGGAGGTATTAAGTTATGCGAATTAATATAGACCCGAATGAATCATTATGATTAATGTCATTGTCGACCAAGCAAGAATAGTAGCGAAAAATGGTAGAATACATTCAATACTTGTCTGTAGGTATTTAATGTATTCTACTTTACTGAAATAAACTTTAATTCCTTTTTTAACCCCGACGCAAAAACGACGGGGTATTATAAGTTTGACGTGTCTGTCTGTCTGTCTGTCTGTTTGTCTGTCTGTGTGTGTGTCAGTCTGTGGCATCGTAGCTCCCGAACGGATGAACCGATTTAAATTTAGTTTTTATGTCTGAAAGCTGAGTTAGTCGGGAGTGTTCTTAGCCATGTTTCATGAAAATCGGTCTTCTGTGTCGCAGTCGGGGGTTTTTTCAAAATTTTAATTTTGTGGTTAGGTTATCGAAATCGTCCTTTCGGGAGTCTTTAGTACCTACCTACTTAAACTAGGTTCCCTTATGTCCGTCTATTATAGATCTGCCTATCTGTCTGACGTATAATCGTACAAATTCGACATGGGTACAGTAAATCCTACGAGATGTACCCATTGGAGCGAACCTAAGTATATTTACGTAATAGTACCTGCATCATAGATGGCTTGGTAAACGTGTTCGAGAATTTTCCTCGACATGGGGTCCATATTCATGCCCATGCGAAATGGAACCCTGAAGTACTGCCCGTCGAACTTGTCCAGATCTGGAATGAGACCCACGTGGTCAGGCACCTCTGGGCTCTTGTACTCCCAACGGGGCTTGGTGCCTGCTATCGGGTCCACCTGCATATAACATAAGTGACATAAGTAAATAAGGTACTTAATAGACCAAAGTATGATCTCAATCTTACTCAGGCCGACTTAGCCCCAGCCCCCAAACCTGCTAAATATATGATCGCGGTTCCAAACCTCGGCCTCGGCTGAGACTTTCATCCATACTAATATTATAAATGGGAAAGTGTGTGTCTGTTTGCTTTTTATAATTTTTTGTTGTTGGCAAAAAAAGGATTTTGAAGGAAAATGTGGAAGAAAATACGCCCCCCCCCCCCCCCCTCCCAACTCCAAAATTTACCAATGAAAAAGTATGAAAATTTTATCAAATATTGGTTTTATGATAAATATTACAGGAAATGTAAAGTCAACTTGTCTTAAAATTTTTTTTTTTAAATCACAAAAAAAAATCAAATTTTTACTTTCATTTAAACCACCATTGTGTTGTGGATGTATATCGTACTTCAAATTAAGTATAAGTACAAGTATTTATACGAGAAATATGAGATTATTTTAACTATTGAAAGTGTCTACGGAACCCTCGGTGGGCGAGTCCGACTCGCACATGGCCGGTTTTTTTTTAAGTGGAGATAGTCGAAGGGGTGGAAAGGCACATAGGCTACCTTTTGTCTCTTTCTAACGCCCCCACTTCCTTAAAATGGGAGTGGAAGTTTGTATGGAACATTTCGCAATTTTAATATTTGCCAGTCGTATTTTTGATGAAGGAAAAGTTTGTGAGAAAATGCCGGACTAGTTATATGCCTCTGGATTAGAAAGTTAGATGACATAAGCTTTCGTATAACTAGTGTCTACGCCTCATGAGTCATGAGCTGTAGCAAAATGCCAGGATATCAAGAAAGGAGAGTTTTTACCATTCTCCATTTAATATAAAATGGAGTCAGATTACCTTGTTGTATAGTACTTCGGAGAACTCCTTAACATGACGTATGCTCGGATAGATTCCGGACACGCCAGAGATGACCACACGCTCGCCATCGCGCGGGCCCGCCTCAGAAGCCTCAACCACGTGGAGTTCCTGCGGAGAAGGTGCCATTATACCACTGACCACGACTTGAACACGACAGAATGTCGACTAATTTACAGTGTTTATAAATGCCTTTTTATATACTAACCTGAATTGTCTAGGGGACTCTTGAATGACATAGTACGCAACAGGTACAGGTTAAGTGTTTTTATTTTGAATTTGTACCTATTAGGGATTCCTAATGATTGTGGTAGGTAATGGTGGTGGTGGATTGTTGAGATATTTGCTCTCTTACCAAAATTAGATTATAAAAACTAGGTTATAAACATTAGGTTAATAAATTAATAATGGAATTGTAACTAACACACTTGCTCAATATGTGTCAAATTGTCAATACAACTATCATTTACTTACCACACATGCTCTGGAAAGGTTCAGATACGGAATCGCAGTGACGCATCGTATGCCTATGTTTTTACCGCATCACACCGCTGCTCAAAATACGCAGACGGTACGGAAACGCAGTGACTTTCGTATGGGGAACGTCATGCGTTTCCGTACCGTCGTCAATGAAAAGAAAATTTTTTGAGCAGCGGTGTGAGGAGCATGCGGTAAATACGGTACGGATACGATGCGTCACTACGATTCCGTACCGTCACCGTTTTTTAAGCAGCGGTGTGGTCGCACCTTAATACAACTCTCATTTACTTATTTTGACATGCTCTGGAAAGGTTCAGATCTATGTAGTTCGGATATGCCTATGTTTTTACATGCATTTTTTACTTTCTTTCGTAACGAAAATCTTTTAGAAAAATAAAAGTCGTATTTATTAAACATATTTATTAGGAAATTTATCATCGCGTGGGAGTTTCATTAATTACATTGCGAAATTTTATTGGTCTAGTGCGTTTTCACAAGGCAACAATCAAAAATGTATCGGATATCGGTCCTACAATCCGATCGGATCGGATAATGTGAAAACGCACTATGAGTGTAGGTACTGCATCAGCGCATGTACAGTGATCTGCTAAATTGCATGGAAAATTTATGAATTCGCCATGCAATTTTGCAGCTATGTGTAACCTAAACAATCCGGTGTAACTAAAATCACTTTTTAGTATGCTTGTCGTCTAAATGAGCCCAAAATGCTACTGCCTGTACGTATACAACGTGATTACTGATAGGTCAAAAACTACTACCGACCTAAATGGTAAACACACTTTTATCGGAGTGCACACTTAAGTAGGTACCATTTCAGACTATTTATTATTCTAAACCTACATTCGTACTTCCTATAATTACGGTTCCGTTCCGTAGTCAACTTGGAACCCTTATAATTTCGCCATGTCTGTCCATCCGTCCGTTCGTCTTCGGATAATCTAAGTGACCGTTAGGACTAGAAATGTTTTATTAGGATTCCCCCCCTCCCCCCTACACTTACAGTAGGGAGTGTTTTTTTTTTCATTTCAACCCTAAGTGCGTTTCCGATCCGATATCGGATGTCGGACCGATATCCCATACATTACAGGCGCTATCTTGGATTTTTTTCCATTGAAATCCTTCCGATATCCGATATCGGATCGGATAATGTGAAAACGGACTAATGTGTGATATATTGTTGGATAGGTATTTAAAAATGAATAGGGGTTTACGGGAATCATTTTTTGATATTGTTCATATCTTCGGAAATAATCACTTTATAAAGACTTTCTAGGGAAACTATTTTCAACTGGATAGGTTGAACAGTTTAAAAAGAACGGGAATCCACGGAACCGTGTAGGGTGGCCCGACACGCTCTTGGCCGGTTTTTTATATTCATGTAGTATGCATTTGGATTATTTTGCACTTTCACAGCATACACTACGCTGTTTGTTCACGACCCAGTAACTGATATTCCCAAATTAGTATTAATTAAACAGACAAAGAAATGTTTTTGGTTTAAAAAAAAAAACATTTTTGGTATAATCATTTATAATAACACTTATCGAGACCAATTAAAGAAACACCAATCGTTTTGCGTTAGTTTTTTCTCAGGTTTCCCATGCCGAGCTGTTATTTTATTTTCTAAAGGCCGATATATCATATTTGTATGTTTATAGACATATGATCATAGGTAACATGCCGTCCTTTTTCTTCACGTCAGAGAAAAAGGGAGGCATACAGACTATCGGCCATTTACATTCATATTAGGTATATGGTATACTAGCTTTTAGCTACCCGAAGCGTATGTCTCCATAGTCCAGGATATGTACCAAGGTGTTACGACACAAATCAAGAGCCCAGCAGGCCTAAGCAAGCCTTTTCAAGTAAAGGTTGGAGTGCATCAGGGCTCAGCATTGAGTCCTCTGCTCTTCAACCTAACCGTGGACTACATCACACGCGACATCCAAGAACCAACTCCGTGGTACCTTCTGTATGCTGATGACATCGCTTTAACTGCTACAGAGGCGGTCACTGCAGACACGGTTTGATCGATGGGTGAAGCAGCTGGAGAGACACGGGCTACGCATCAGTAGAACCAAGACAGAGTTTATGGAGTGTAATTTCGGAGGAGCGGCCGCAATAGGGAATGATATATTTATCGATAATGCCCCTCTACCAAAAGTACCGAAATTCAAATACCTGGGTGGCTAGCCGAATGGCACAATCGCTCACGAAACGCTCACGAAACGAAGCGCTAGTAGATATCTATCTCTATCGCGCTTGCGTATTGGCGCGACAGAGCCAGCGGCGTATCGCTTTCGTTTGGCGTCGGAGAAATGCCATTCGGCTACGGGGCCTGGGCTCTGTAATCGCCAATGATGCAACTGTCGATGAAGACGTCACACACTAGGCTTGTGTCGTTCACGAACTATGAACTGTTAGGAATAAAATCCCATCAATAACCGAAATGAACTGAATCTTTCCGTGGTCTGAGAATCGGTCTTTGCTCATTTAATGCATTAAATAAAATACTTAATTGTAGATTAAACACACCATTAAAACTAAAGTTAAATCTAAAAATAAATAAAACTGCGTAACAAACTATACCTACATACACATAAAAATACTTACCTACCTACAGTAATAACCTAGTTACAAAGAAAATACCCCTTCCAGTAGGTCTGCTTGCGGCATGGACCCCATGACACTGGCGGCGTTACCTCTTTGTATCGCAAGTGAGATACGTTGACAGAGGTACGCGCCAGCCCTGGGGTCCCCTGTGGTGTCGACCAGCCGTGCCGACAGTGCCCCCATGAATGATTTCATATCGGCTGACCAGGGACCCAAAGTCTCAACTGCGAGCGCCGCAAACTCGTAGTCGTTGAGCAACGACGAGTATTTACGGCGCTTGAGAATTTGGGCCTGGTCAGCCGCAGCTCCGGCCTGAATACGAGTCCCCTGAATGTGGGACTGAGCAAAAGTGTCTACACACGTTGCGTCCCACACCAGGGTCCTTCCGAGTTTCCACGGCACCAACGTCGCTCCATCGGGCCGCTTGCCGTCGTCCCTTGTCATGCCCACGGGTTCCAACACCGCAGGCACGGAGACGGTGGCAAGCGCGCGACGGACCAAATCGTTGATTGTGCCGTGGCGGAACATTCGGCCGGCGCTTCGGGAACATGAGAGGCCGTGTCGGCCCAGCCGGTTCACGTCCTTGCCGCAGACGCAGGTATGCGGAACACATATTCTGGACCCAAGTCTCAAGCATATTGCTATCCTTAAGCTGCTTGGATCCAGAATAGTGCCAATCGCTCGCGATGGTAGAGCTTGCAGCCAGTGGCCCGACTCGGGGGCTGAAACTGCAAGGATGCGCGCACGTTCAGAATCGTCTGGACTTTGGTCAATTAGTGAGGCATGGGCTATTTTGAGACGTGGGGAGTCCCAATCCCGCTGACAATGGCGGGCAACTGGGATGTCCGCACTCGGACACGACTCACACCATGCCTCTCTGGCCTCCCTCAGGTTCGCTATCTCATCGTCAAGCATCGTGGAACGGTTTAAGATAATGCCGACGAGAGAAAGCGAACCGTAAGCAGAGGACAGAAAAGCAGGTAAAGCCACGCTCATTTAGTTCAGTATAGGATCGGCGAGCGCGAGCGGTTTGGATCGAGAACGAATGTGTGACTGCGCCGACCGAGAGCGAGAGCTACTTAGCAGAGCAACAAAAAAAGTCAAGTTTTTATATTAAACTTCGGTTACTTACAACCTTTCGGCCCGGAATGTTACTATCTGTGGACTATTCGTATAATTTTGACACTATTCGGTCCCATTCGTTCTGGTTGGCTGGTCTGGCTGAGCTAAATGAGCAAAAGACCTAAAAGAGCGAACTAGTTCATGGGAGCGATTGAACGAGATCGGAGCGCTCCGATCAACGAACGAAACGGCACAAGCCTATCACACACCGCATTAATACGGCTTGGCTGAAGTGAAGGTCGCTTACTGGCGTACTATGTGACCCCAAAATGCCCATCAAGACGAAGGGTAAAATATACAAGTCCGTAGTCAGACCAGCCATGCTACATGTATGGCACCGAATGCTGGACCACCAATAAGGTGCACGAAAACCGATTGCATGTAAATGAAATGAAAATGCTGAGGTGGGCCGGTGGTGTCACGCGGTTGGATAAGGTCCGGAACGACTACATACGGGGCACATTTAAGACCGCTTCTATTACCGACAAGCTGAAGGAGGGCAGATTGCGATGGTTTGGCCACGTCATGCGACGAGAAGACACCCACACCGTCCGCAAGGTGCTCGATATCCCCAATCCATCCAGAGGAAGAGGAAGACCGCCCGCCTCGTGGTGGTCCAATGTCCAGAGAGACCTCAAGCAACTGTCACCAACCACGACAACCCGGGACAGAGCGTCCTGGCGCCGAGCCATAAGGAGGCCCGACCTAGGGTTGTAAATAGAAAAAAAACCAAATGTTTTTTTTTCAGAATTATGAAAAAAAACATGAAAAAAAACCGAGCACCTTGGTTTATTTTCAGATGAACAAATAATACTACAATAACGGTTTTTCGTGAGTTGTAACGTGTTTCAATAACAATAACGTACATTTTAATTCAGTATACAAACGTTTATTGGGGAATCCCCGATGCGGCGTGTAGCGTGGAGAGGCGGTGGTGTTGCCAACAGTAAATAGTGATAACTACAAACTACAGATTTCGTAAATGTTACTTTTATAAGACCAGAAATTAAAGTTATTTGATTAAATTCGTTTAATACTTAACATTAAGTCTAAAAAATCGTATAAAAGTATTAACTACTTTGCAAATTTTGAGATTTCGTACTTTAGAAAAAAAACATACTCCAGAAAAAAAACTGTTTTTTTTTCACGGTTTTTTTTCATGTTTTTTTTTCAAGCCAGAAAAAAAACCTTTTTTTACAACCCTAGCCCGACCCCAACTAGCGAGCTGGGACCAGGGACAGAGAAAGAGAGAGGTATACTAGCTTTTGCCCGCGGCTTCGCTCGCGTTAGAGAGAAACAAAAGTAGCCTATGTCACTCTCCATCCCTTCAACTATCTCCACTTAAAAAATCACATCAATACGACGCTCCGTTTTGCCGTGAAAGACGGACAAACAAACAGACACACACACACACTTTCCCATTTATAATATTAGTATGGATACTACTCTTTGGTTGCCATGTAAACTCGATGCGTTTTATATGACCTATTTAGTTACTAGACCTTTTTAAACAAAGTTGTTCAAACGCAAAAAGTAAACCTGTCACATTCCAAGTTTAAACTGCCTTGACATGGGAGCTTTTTGAGTAATATTTAACAAATAGAATTAACATAATTTAACCAATTCATTAAAGCGACATTTTTTGTACGCGCTTTTTTTATTGTATTGTTTTTGTGAGATGGTCGGCAAGGGCGAAACTAAGAACAGCCGAATATTCCACCAGTCTTATGTGAAATGTTGCAAGTTACAGAACTTGACACCTCTGAATAATGTGATCCCTTCGGCCAATGGGAAAGTCCTGGACTTCTGTGTGGACCGGATCAAGTACGTGGAATGGCCGCCCATACTGAACGCCCTGAGCTGTGATCTAAGTCTCCACTCGGTCGCTATACGATGCAGGCAGCAAGTGAAAACTGGTGAGTTTGTGCTTAGGTATTTCGATTTTTAATGTTTGTTTGTTCATGGAACGTATACGTAGCCTAACCAGAAATATATGACTATTGTCAGGAGGGCGCTGTTATCGGATCGGATAACGTGAAAACGGTCTGTTTTCACATTATCCGATCCGATATCAGATGTCGGAAGGATTTCAATGGAAAAATCCAAGATGGCGCCGGTAATGTACGGGATATATCGGTCTTACATCCGATATCGGATCGGAAAATGTGAAAACGCACTTATTCTGATGTATAGGGTGACAGTTCAGTATAGTATGAAGAAAAATATAGTTCTAATGAAATTCCGCAACATTCAGGCTTTAAATACATTCAGTATCCTACTAGGTGAGGTGATATATCCTACTATGCGAGTAGTTATACTGAAAAAAATATATTTAAAATGTTAAGGTCAAATGTAAATGAGGTCATTTCAGAAAGTATAATTTCCCGAGGTCACATCGTTATCGCAGGTCTCGACATTTATATGACAATAATTCCCGTCATATGGGCGAATCAACTTTTTGACCGACTCAAATCTGTCTGCACATTCCATAGTTGTAAAATTACACCCTGAATTTTTTTTCAAAGTTGTCCACCCCACTTTTTTTGTAACATGGTATTTATTTTTAATGCAATTCATACTCAGAATTGCGAGGTCTTTCGATCCTGATAGGAGAAAAAAAATGTCCCAAGATGTGCATACATTTTTCAAACCTTCCATTCCGCTATACAAAATGTATGAAAAAATGCTAACGGAATGAGAAAACCTTGAGACACTTTTTTTCTCCTATAAGTATTGAAAGAGCTCGCGATTCTGAGTGGAAACCACATAAAAAATTCCAAATCCAAAAAAAGGGGTGGACAACTTTGAAAAAAATGGCCCATACCTATAATGAATTTTTCAGTACAGATGGTGTTTTTTTTACGCACTAGTGCAAGAAGTGGTTCATTATATGCCAGGTTGAAACTTCGGAGGGTCATCTGTACTGAAAAACGTCATACGATACACGTGCGAAAAGGAAATTCGTAACTCGTGTCGATTTAAAACACGACCGAACGGTCGTGTTTTAATTTATCGCCACTCGTTTCGAACTTCCTTTTTTACGCACTTGTATCGTAATGTACCTACTATTATGGGTATTTTTCACATTATGCTGTATGAATATTTTGAGTAACGCAATAAAATGTCGGTCAAAAAGTTGATTCGCCCATAATTATCTCAGTTCTAGAACAAATAGACTGTGAGCGTCTCGCGAAGACTGTGAACAAGCGAGCCGTGATCCTCACGAAGTTCATGCTGTCCAACCTGGTGGAAGCGGTGGCGCAGCTGCTCGCCGACACGACGCTCCTCCACACCCTGATCCTGGAGGGGCTGCCCTTGAGGATACCCTACTTGAATCCTATAAGCGAGGTAACATAGGTTGACTTGATCTCCTTCATATCACAGTTCAAGGAAATAATAGACTGTGAGCGTCTCGAAGACCGTGAACAAGCGAGCCGTGATCAACAACTTACAACTTAGTTACCAAACGGTACTACTCTGTTCCAATACGCTACGAAATTTTGGCTACCAAACGGTACTACTTAAAAGGAAAAAACCACGCGCATTTATGGTGCTCCCACACTGGCTGACCTATTATACATTTTATATAACATGGTGTGACAGCGCGATCGCGCGATGGTGCGCTGTCACACAATTTTATATAACATTTATAACTGCAGTCCAGTGTGGGAGCACCATAATATCCAAATTACGAGCAAGTGTGTCTTAAAATAGTATATTACGCTACAAGTGCGACGAATTCTACCCCACTGTCAAAGTAAGTAAATGAAAAGAACCTGTTATACTAACTCCCATTTCTGCTCTAGGTTCTTACGAGCAACAACTCTCTAAGCCACCTCGCGCTGCCCCGCTGCCTGATCGGCGACGCGGGCTGCATGGCCGTCTGCAAGGCGGTCCGCTGTCTGCCCAACATCCTGACCCTCGACCTGTCTGGCTGCGAGCTCACGCCGCTGGGGGCGTCCTACATCGCGGACTTAATCAAGGTGAGTAGGCTGACCCTAGACGGGTGACGTCAGAACTGACCGTGAACATGTAAACAAGAATTTTCCTTTCAGAATACTGAAGTGATACTAATTAATAAAGCGTAGCTAATTATTTTTATTTATTATTTTAAGGGATAGCAATACCTAATTATCTATTGCTGCAATGCCTTTGTATTACAGTTAATATAGCATAAACCGCAAACTATTACTTGTAATTTCGTATGGGTACCCTGCTGTAAACAGAATTCAATTACCTACTACTTATATGTTGCAAATATAATTAAGAGGTTTAAGGCGATTTATTTACCGTTTGTGCTAGTGGGGTGCCCCCTACGCATAATTTGTTATATTATTACCTATCAGAGCAGTAGGTAGGTATTAGTATATTGCATTCTTGCGTCAAAGTTAGGTTTCTGAATGAGATCCAAAAACTTATTATAAAATTTTTGGGTACAGTACCAGAAAATCAACCGCTACAGCGAGAACTGGGTGCACACGCTCCGGTACAGGATGCCCGAGCTGGACGCGATGGCGGGGCTCCGGCGCATCTCTCTGTGCGGGAACCCGCTCGGTGATGCCGGCGCCTCCGCGCTGCTCAGCGTGATAGCTGATGACTTGTGGATCAAAGGTACGCCGCTACAGAGAGAACAGCGACACGCTTCGCTGCATGATGTCATAGCTGGACGCGATGGCGGGGCTCCGGCGCAT
Organism: Leguminivora glycinivorella; assembly: GCF_023078275.1. Lineage (NCBI taxonomy): Eukaryota > Metazoa > Arthropoda > Insecta > Lepidoptera > Tortricidae > Leguminivora > Leguminivora glycinivorella. The sequence goes on from NC_062978.1 coordinate 18,581,567, forward strand.
CTCTCTCTGCGGGACCCCGCTCGGTGATGCGGGCGCCTCCGCGTTGCTCAGCGTGATAGCTGATGACTTGTGGATCAAAGGTACGCCGCTACAGAGAGAACAGCGACACGCTTCGCTGCATGAAGTCATAGCTGGACGCGATGGCGGGGCTCCGGCGCATCTCTCTCTGCGGGACCCCGCTCGGTGATGCGGGCGCCTCCGCGTTGCTCAGCGTGATAGCTGATGACATGTGGATCAAAGGTACGCCGCTACAGAGAGAACAGCGACACGCTTCGCTGCATGAAGTCATAGCTGGACGCGATGGCGGGGCTCCGGCGCATCTCTCTCTGCGGGACCCCGCTCGGTGATGCGGGCGCCTCCGCGTTTGCTCAGCGTGCTGGCTGACGACTTGTGAATCTAAGGTAAACCACGAGAACTGGGACACTCTCCGATGCAGAATGTCTGGACGCGATGGCGGAGCTCCGACGCACCTCATTGTACGGGAACCCGCTCGGTGATGCGGGCGCCTCCGCGTTGCTCAGCGTGATAGCTGATGACTTGTGGATCAAAGGTACGCCGCTACAGAGAGAACAGCGATACGCTTCGCTGCATGAAGTCATAGCTGGACGCGATGGCGGGGCTCCGGCGCATCTCTCTCTGCGGGACCCCGCTCGGTGATGCGGGCGCCTCCGCGTTGCTCAGCGTGATAGCTGATGACTTGTGGATCAAAGGTACGCCGCTACAGAGAGAATCGCCTCCGTAGACTGGGTTAGCGTATCAAATAAACACATTGGTGATCCAATGGCACTCCTTTCACACATAATAGACATATTAAATAGCAAATCAAACACTTGTTTCCCACTTAAAAGTCAATCACTCACTCGCAGTAATCTCTGCCCGTGGTTAACGAATGATATAATTATGAAAAAACAACTACTTAACGATCTATTACAGCTAAACGGCCCAGCCACAAAAGATAAACACTACATTTTTATGATACTATCATTATCCTTACAACTAGAAGAAACTATGAGACATGCGCAACAATCGTACTATTCCAACACTTTAAAAAATAGTATAAACCAACAAAAAACACTTTGGCAAATAGTAAATCAATGCACGGGCCGCGCTTCATCAAAACATCAATGCAGTTTGAGCGCATTACGCGACAGCGACGGCGCATACTATGAGAGTTTAGACCGGTTAGCAAACGACGTAAACACATTTTTTGGCTACCTAATGATTCTCCGAGAAATTTTTAGCCGATTATTGATTCGCCGACAACGATTCGCCGAATTCCATTTCGCAGAATAATCAAACTATCGCTGTCACTTTTGGTCGACTAACGTTACGTAGAATCTTGGTTCGCATACAGTTCAGTTCGCTTCTGTGCAAATTATCCGAACTATTATTGGACAATTTTCATTTGGCCGAGTGATATTTTCGTTTAGGCCACGTTTAGTCGAATAACGTTTTACATTTTATACACCGTTAAAATATTTTCGAATAAAGTGACAGTTTTGTTGACTGTAGAAACATAAATAAATAAATATTTTAAGAATATCTTACACGGTACCACATTTTAAGGTACTTACAGGAAGACAATTGCGACGGCAATTTTCAACCGGTCCAAGTTTTTTCATATTATACACTATTATTTGACCTATAAGCTAGTATGTCCACAGAACAGCCAGTGGAAACTATTTAATAGTGCAAATAATGTAAAACTCGGAAATAAATCGAGTAAATTGTCCCCCAGTCGTAATTGCCCCGCTGAACCTTACCCATATTTAAAGTCACTTACGGATCGGACAGAACGGACATCAAGCATGCAGGCAGGAATTAGATTTTCAGTGGTTTTTCACCTCACCCATGCGAAAAGGGTGCTGTGTTCACCTAAAAAAAATATCAAACGATCACTCGACCTATTGTGTTTCGGCCAATTTATTGTCGGCCAATTTTTACAATTACTAAATGATTATTCGACGAAAAGTAAATCGGCGTATAAATTTTCTGCTTACTGAATCAGTGTACGAATGAATATTATGCGTAATGAAATTCTTCCAATCGTTATTCGGCCAAAGAAGACGTCGGCGAATCGTTGTCGGCGTACCGAAAATCGGCGTATTTTATTTCGGAATATCAATCGGGCACCACATTTTTTCTATCTGCTGCCACCGCCGTTCACGCGCCTACCGCAAATCCAACCGAAACAAATCGTTTGTTATTGCATACAGCGAGTCCTAGCACTGTCTCAATTTACCTACAACCTGTTACTGAGAAAGAATTACATGACGTTGTGACAAAGAAAATAGCCTGTAAAAATACTCTCGACATCTACAAGATCTCCACAAAACTTTTAAAAATCGCGTTGCCATTTATATTACAACAATTAATGTACATCTTCAACGTCTTGATAAAAAAAGGAACTTATCCACAAGTCTTGAAAAAAGTCAAAGTAGTACCAATCCACAAAGGAAGAGGACAAGTTGATGACATAAAAAATTACAGACCAATAAGTATCATTCCGGCAATCGGAAAAGTTTTCGAATACTGTTTATGTCAACGATTTTCCCTTTTTTTCGAACGCTTTCATTTAATTAGCGACAAACAATACGCGTACAGAAAAAACAGATCTTGCATCACCGTAATCCGCGAAACAATAAATAAAATAATGATATCGAAAGAAAAGTCATCACACGTCGCAATTTTATTATGCGACATGACGCGCGCTTTCGATTTATGTAATCACGACGTCTTAGCAGGCAAACTCCACCATGCTGGAATTCGCGGTCCAGCACATAGAATAATGATGGAATTCCTAAAACAGCGAAAACAGGTGGTAACCTTGAACGGCGGCCAGGTACAGTCGGAGTTCGGGGGGTCGACATTGGGGTGCCTCAAGGTTCGTCGCTAGCCAACCTGTGCTTCCTATTACAAGTCAATGACCTACCGGCCAACGTACTAGGCGACATGTACCTATTTGCTGATGACTCATGCGACATTTTGACAGCACCCACTATTCAAAACCTAGAAGTGCTCATAGCTGAAGACATTAGGAGAATGCAATACTGGTTCACCCAAAATGGCTTAGTCCTTAACCTTGAAAAAACGCAAGTAATGCACATAAACTTAGGTGGAAGACCTCCTAGGCCTTTATCAATCCATGTTGACGACACACATCAAATAGAACAAATTCACCATACAAAATTCCTTGGACTAACTCTGGACTCAGCCCTGAAATGGGACAAACACATTGACAATCTTTGTAAGAAACTTTCCGGCTCATGTTTTGCTATAGGAAAACTTGCCAATGTCTTACCGTACAAAGAATTACGCTCAACATACTTTTCACTCTTCCACTCTAAAATGTGCTACGGCCTGGAACTATGGGGCACAGCAGCTGACTGGCATCGAGTCTTTGTGTTACAAAAGCGCGCGCTAAGAATTCTCGCTAGAGCTCCACCGGGTACGTCAGCCAAACATTTGTTCGCAGACATGAAAATACTCACACTACCCTCACAATTCATATTTAACATCGCAAAACACGTACACACACACAAACACACCTTTGCAACGAACAAACTCACTCGCACTCGCTTAGGAAGCCGAGAACGACTGCTACCAGCCTCCCACAGACTAAGCAAATCTACCAAGACAATGCATGTTCTAGGTCCTAAAATTTACAATGCGCTGCCTAATGACATAAAAATGTTAGAAAGTAACAATATGTTTTCAAACAAACTTAAAAATTGGCTAACCAAAAAATGTTTTTATACTGTAACGCAATTATTCGACATTGACATATCCACTAAACAATAATTTATTAATAATCCTTGTACTATCATATCAATTTCATTCTCAAAATATTCTATTCGAATTGTAATTTTATTTAAATGTAACCTACATAATAATAATATTGTAATATTGACTCTTAATTTTATAGATGTTACAAATATGTTTTGAATTGATGATACAAAATAATTTATTCCCTGTTGTTGACATGTAATATTTTAAGAATATTATGAATAAATGAGTATGAGTATGAGTATGAGAACAGCGACACGCTTCGCTGCATGAAGTCATAGCTGGACGCGATGGCGGGGCTCCGGCGCATCTCTCTCTGCGGGATCCCGCTCGGTGATGCGGGCGCCTCCGCGTTTGCTCAGCGTGCTGGCTGACGACTTGTGAATCTAAGGTAAACCACGAGAACTGGGACACTCTCCGATGCAGAATGTCTGGACGCGATGGCGGAGCTCCGACGCACCTCACTGTACGGGAACCCGCTCGGTGATGCGGGCGCCTCCGCGTTGCTCAGCGTGCTAGCTGATAATCTGTGGATCAGAGGTACACCAGATAGAAAAGGTACACACTCCGATACAGGATACCAGAGTTAGACGCGATGGCGGGGCTTAGTCGTATCTCGCTGTGCGATAACCCGCTCGGCGACTGACGACTTGTGGATCAAAGGTACTCCGCTAGAGAGATAACTAGGACACACTTTGATACAGGATGCCCGAGCGCGGGCGGGACTCTTAATATAAAACTAGTTCAAATCTTCTTTTTTTAGCTTTCACCGACCCTAAAGCACCCAGCACCTAAACATGTGTAATTTCAGCCATGGACCTCCAGAGCTGCGAGGCGACAGAGTCGACGGCGGCGGCGGCGCTGCTCGCCCTCCAGTCGAACACGACGCTGGTGGTGCTGGACCTGCGTCACAACTCCATCTGTGGCGAGTCGCTGGCTAAAGTGCGGGCTGCGGTCCGGAAGAATGAGACGGGAGTTGGGGAACAGGTCAGTAACGCTTGCTGTATGTACTCCTAATTTCTTCAAAATGGGCGCACTTTACGTAGTGAAGGATTGATTATCAAATAATACAAGCAGTCACAAATAAAGCCTTATAAAACATTCCCAATAAAACTAACGTTAGTGCCACAAATTTAAATTTTGTGATTAAATTAACCTTGATTTATTTATGTCACCGGTCACTAATGTTTTAAAATTTTTTTTTCATTAAGTAACTACCAATTTACTTTTCAGTATTCATGGCTGGGCAGTACTAGCATGTGCTCTGGTGACGGCATCAGAGTGATCAAACCAATGAGTTCCAGGTAATTTGCTGAATGTCCAAATATACGAGTAAATAACTTCGCATCAATAAAAATGCGCCGGTGTATTGCGGCCGTTTCCGTAAAGTTGGCCGTTACCTCACGACCTTACCAGCACTTGACGACTGACTGACTCTGACGCCTTATCTACTCTGCTACTAGGTATAGTGTTACAACTACTTTTATTATTTACATTTAATGCAATTACCAATTTAGTAATTGTTTTTTCTAGAAATGGAGTAAGCAAAGACCGGGCGGCGCTGAACCAGAAGATAGCGCCGATGAAACACACCATCAACAAAACTACTGTCAACAAGAGGGAAAAGTAAGCACTAATCTTATTTTTTGTTGCCTATTAGAGTCTTTCAAACTGCTGTGTTAAGTATTCTTCCCAATTCAGTATATTAAATAACCTGCCCTAGCAGTACCTTTGTTAGTAGAAAACTGCAATAAAAATTCAAATCTGCTTGTTTTGAAACTTTTTCCTATGACAAATCTATCTTATCGTATATATAGGATTTTATTAAAGTGTAAAAAATGCAATTCCCAAGACACATTTTGATGGCACGCTTGATCGAGCCGCGTCCTTGACGCAACTGCCAGCGTTTCGTTTTCTATGGAAAGCATCACGAAATCGCTGTCACCATAAAAAATTATGCGCGGGAAGCTGATCTAACGTGAGCCATTCTTTACCTACACAGAGACTATGCCGAGGTACTAGAGCAACAGCTACAAGACGAGGTGGCGCACCGGCAGCAACTAGAGGAGTTGAACTCGCAGCTAGTGGAACAGATGAAGCAATTGCAGCAACAGCAGCTACGCCGGTGGCAGGACGCGGAGTCTTTCGGTACTGACTCTAGTAGATGAAAACCATGATTCATGAATTCCATGTCTGATAGCCCTTTCCAAGTTTAAAAGAAAACTCTGGAAATATGTTGTCACATGAATCATCAAAGTTGGCAAAAGTCTGGAAAAGGGTAATTTAATAGGTACCTATTCCTGCTTAGGTATGCCTCATGACATGTAATTAAGGATGCACATGTAAATGCAATCACTGCCCTGGTCACTAGTTTCCAAAGGCAATTGTTTTTCCATTTTCCGTTAGTCGCAAGTCAGTCTTAGTTTTGATAGATGATAGATTTCGATGCTCACTTGTTAGACTGACTATTTGTTAGATCCTAGAGACTGCTGCTCTTTCAGCGATAACGATTAAGGTTTTGCATTGTGTTGTTCCAGGTTCAGAACAGTCCCTGGAGGCGAGCTCACGGTCGGGCAGCTCTGGCTCGTCCTGTTCGGTGCCGATCGACCAGAGCACTCTGTCGTACATCCAGCAGGCTTTCCGGGATATCTATGCCTTTATCAAGAACAACCAGTGCGCGGGGTAAGACTGCGACTGAGTGTATCGGTGTTCTACTAAAAACCACCGAACATTGTCTGAAAATTTACTTTAACGTATTGAAAAGTTTTGTTTCTCCAACTGTCCCTGATGGTGATTGTCGGTGACGCTACAGCTCTTTTTGTTTGACCTACAAAGATCGCTATTTTTACCAGATTTCATATTTTCAATAGGTGTAGGGATGTTAAAAATTACAAAATTGGCGAATGTCTTTCGGTCAAGTCATATCCGTCTGAACCTCGACTCCTACACGGCTGGCAACGGCTTTCAATGTTTCTGATAACCCATCATCTCGATTTTGCTAAATGTTGGCTGACAATCGCCTTATATCAGTAGTAGGCATCTAGTATCTACATACATACATACATATAATCACGCCTGTATCCCATAAACAGGTAGGCAGAGCACATGAACTACTAAGTTTCAGTGCCACTCTTGGCAAAAAGGGGTTGAAAGAAATCCAAATTGTGACATTGATGTGACAGGTTGCCAGCCTCTCGCCTACGCCACAATTTAACCCATATCCCACAATCTACTTCTACGACACCCACGGGAAGAAAGAGGGTGGTGAAATTCTTAACCCATCACCACACGGGGCAATCTATAGTATCTACACGTTCGGAAACCACCAAGGACCCAGTGTTCGCAAATGTCCCAACAGTTGCCAAGTGTAGTTGGTTGGTATTACTGATCAAACTCGTACTTACTAAACACAAATTCTCATCCAGTAACTGCGAACACGAGCCGAAGGAGCACATCACGGAAATCCCGGAGTCCGACGAGGAGAGGTCCGAAGACCGAGCCAGCATCATCCCGAAGAAGGCGCAGAGCACGCACGTGAAGCTGACGGAGCTGGTGAAGGTTGAGAAGATGACCAAGTCGGCGCATCTGCTCGGACACATACAGCACATACGGGAGACCATGCAGATAGTGACGGTTAGTACATAAATCAACAAGGATTCAGCCTATCGCACTATTAGACGATAGGGACGGCTAGATGTTATATCATTTATCGCGCGACCATAATTGCCTTTTTTAAATTCCGTTACCTTTAAGGGAAGATTCTTTAGTTCAAATACAATCAATTTCTCTAAGAAACTAGCCTCTTAACTCGGTTATCGAATCATTAAAAAAACTGAACACGTGTGTGGTATCCCTTACCACTTCCTAATATTATTTGTTTTGACATGTGCCGTCAAACACTTGACAATGACTTTAATGTTATGATTAAGGTCCTCTCACACTAATTAATCCATTTATTTTAAATGGACACGAAAAAATATTTTTTCGAATTTAACAAAAAGCGATATACAGGGTGGTTCCTGATGATGAACCTAACTGCGTGTCGAATTTAACGGAAAACAACATGGTGTTTTCACAACAGTAGATTCACACTTTTATAGTATTGGCGCAGTCGGTAGGATTTACCTACTTTGATAATGTTATCTCGCTCACACCGTGAGCATATGCATTAGGACCCCGTATTCGAGTGTCATCAGGTCATCATATTTTGATGTTAGATTGGTGTGCTGAATTATACCAAACCTGTAAAGTCCGCAACACGTTAATTTTAGTCAGTGATGGAAACTAAACATTAGCGTATAAAACTTTTTACAGAAGCCGGAGATGATTGAAAAACAAATGGGAGACACGAAGAATATTCACAAAGAAGAACAGTATTTAGACGAACTGCAAGAAATGAATTCTTGTACCACCAAGAGTAGAAAAGTGAGTTGCGCTCTTCACTCTATTGTCCATGAGTAACTTCCATATTTTAACTAGCTTTTGTCCGCGGCTTTGCTCGCGTTAGAAAGAGACAAAAAGTAGCCTAGTCACTCTCCATCCTTCTACTATCTCCACCTAAAAAATCACGTCGATTCGTCGCTGCGTTTTGCCGTGACAGACGGACAAACAAACAGACACACATTTTCCTATTTATAATATTAGTATGTATGTTCGAACCCGGGCTCGTACCAATTAGTTTTTTTGGAATTCGATATTTGATATTTACCAGTCACTTTTCGGTGAAAAAAAAAAACATCGTGAGGAAACCGGAATCATTCCAATATGGCGTAGTTACCGTTCAAGTTGGGTTGGAAGGTCAGATGGCAGTCGCTTTCGTAAAACTAGTGCCTAGATTAGTTAATCTCAAGATAACTAATCTTGGGATTAGTTAAAGCGGACCAGGGAGCGGCGAATGCCGGGATAACGCAAGGAGGATGATGATATAGATCGGTAATAATACTAATAATGTTGTTGTTACCACAGGACAGTATGATATCGCGGAATTCGAGAAGCAGCGGCAGTCTAGTATCAGACTCGTCGGACACGTTGGTGTCATCACACAACTTGCGCGCGCGCGCGAGCCCGCACCGCGCACACAGCCCGCGCCACAAGCGCAGCCCGCGCCGCGTGCGCCACACGCCGCGCGACGCCCCCTCCCCGCCGCGCGCGCTCAACCCGCGCGAGGCCCTATACTCGTCCTCGGATGATAGTTCGTGATTTTTGTAGATTTTTTATGTAAATTTTGTGAGCAGTAAATTATTCTTTTTACAAGCTTTTATTTACTTTCACCTGTCCCGTGGTCTCTGTAATGAAATCTTGCAAGTAAAATTTGACCCACTCGGTTTTCGATTAAGCTAAAATTTCGCACATATGATATAAAGTTGTGGCATGTGGTGTGGGGCATAAAATGTTCCAACTTCATATCAAGTCAATGGTGGCAATAGTATATTGTGCAACAAGGGAGGTAAGGGGGACATTAAAGACGCGTGTTATTATTTACGACTGCCGCAGGCAGGAGTGAATAATAGACACATGTCTTTAATGTCCTTACCTCCTGAGTTACACACAATGTTTTTCATCACATTTGAGAGAAAAATACAGAGGAAACAGTCATAAGGCAAAACCTACAACCGGCGGCGTTGCGACCAGTAGTGTATCTTGATCTACATCAGATTATTCATATTAAAACCATTGTTTTTGATAATAAACACTTTTTGAACGAAAACAAACACAAAATCAGTTTCGTTTTCTTTTAACCCCTTATTTGCCAAGAGTGGCCCTGAAGCTTTAGTAGTTTCATGTGCTCTGCCTACCCCTTTATGGGATACAGGCGTGATTGTATGTATGTATGTATGTACAAACACAAAATACTGCATATAAATTAAATGCAACGTTAAAAAAACCGGCCAAGTACGAGTCGGACTCGCCCACCGAGGGTTCCGTACAAACTTTCTTTCAAACTACCTAGTAAAAATAATCTCATATTTTCATATAACTCTAATGACTTGACTAGAAGACAAAAGTATAGGCACTAATGAGTATTATTGTGTATAGCGCCATCTCCCGGTCAATTTGCTAACTAATTTGCGCGACCTGGTTTTTCAGGGATAATTCTTTATAATGTTAACCGATTTAAACAGTTTTTACTTTATTGGACAGAAGATGGTTTACGTAACATCTCGTATTAATTTGAAGTACGATATACATCCGCAAGGGTGGGTAAATTGAAAGTAAAAATCTGAAAAGTTTTTTGTGAATTAAAAAAAAAGTATTCAAAATACAAACACGATTATATTTTTCCTGTAATATTTAGCATAAAAACAATGTTTACTAAAATTTTCATAATTTTTCGTTGGTAAACTTCGGAGATAAGGGGGGACGGTATTTTTTTTTACATTTTCCTTCGAAATTCTTTTTTTTCCACAACAAAAAAATTATAAAAAATAGCTTATTTACGTTCAATTTGAGCTCTTTCCAACGATACCCCACTTGACCTAGTAACTTGAAATTTACAGTTTGCCCCCCTTTCATTTTGGCCATTTTCTACAATTAAAATAAATATATTTAAAAAAATTACACTTTCTATTTGTAGAGGTTTACAATGTTCACAACTATTCCAAATTTCAAGTTGATAGCATTAGTAGTTCTCGAGATATTTAGGAATGTGACAGACGGACAGAGACGCACCATAAGGGTTCCTGTTGTACCTTTTTGGTACGGAACCCTAAAAAAGCATAAATCATATAATTGAACTAAAATTTTACTTATTTTTCATTCATTTAAATATTTTGATCTGTTGTAGGTACTCTCCGTTGCTAGGCAACGGTGGGTGCCTCGCGTACGCACGCGGTCAAGCGCGAGTAGAGCATATTGTCAGATTGTTACAATTTATCTGAGTTAAATTTACGAAATAAATACAAAACACACTGAAATAATTGTAAAACATAAATAAAATGCATTTTTCATACCATATAATATATTTTATAGCTTAATAGTCAAATTTTGGTTGTGCAATAAAAATCCTTGGCAGATTGAAACGTCCTTTGCCTGAAGTATTATACGGATTGTATTAATTTTACTGATCAGTGCTTAGACATACGAAAGGTTAATCCATTATTCCCTTAGGAATAAAATAATACATTATGCTTCAGTACATGTAGACGCAATGATACCTTTAAACAGCAAATGTGATGAAAAAAGATTTGACCCATACATGCACAGGAACATAAATACACGAAAGTTTAATAAATTAAAACAATACAGATTGTTGTAACTATCATAATTTAATAATCTAAAAACCATTGAGATGGTCTGTCTACTTAGTATCCGTAATCTTTGCATTGGTTTGCTGTAACTTGGCAATCATCATTTGCTCCTTGGCTTCCTTCTTGGCCATCCTCTCTGCCTTCTTCTGTTCTTTCTCCCTCTTGGCTAACATCTCCTGGAAGCGCTCGTCTCGGGGGTCTAACTTGAAACCAAAATGCCTTCGGACTTCTTCCACTAAACGCTCCTTCTTGGCCTGTAAAACAATTTATTTTAAAATTTCTCATTGTTCTCATGGGCATATTGGGCTTATTAATCAATTGTATATTATTATATTATACATATACTAGCTTTTGCCCACGGCTTCACTCGCGTCAGTCTCCATCCGTTCAACTATCTCCACGTAAAAAATTACATTTATTTGTCGCTCCGTTTTTCCGTGAAAGACGAACGAACAAACAGACACACACACTTTCCCATTTATATTAGTATGGATTACACTTTGACTAAAAAGAGTAGAATTTAAAAGTGGCAACATTGTAGTGTCATCCCTTTCAAATCAATATGTGTGAGAAAACAGGATGACATGTAATGTTGCCAGTTTTTAGTTTCTACTCTTTTTGGTCAGACTGTAGATTGCTCCAACAATATCCTAGTAGTAGTTTATATCTAGTCCATACTAATATTATAAATGGGAAAGTGTGTGTGTCTGTATGTTTGTCCGTCTTTCACGGCAAAACGGAGCGACAAATTGACGTGATATTTTAAATGGAGATAGTTGAAGGGATAAAGAGTGACATAGGCTACTTTTTGTCTCTTTCTAATCCCCCACTTCCCAAGGTATTATGTAATGAAAATGTAAAAAAAAAGTTTATTACCTTAGCCAGACCTTAGTTTTTAAAACAAAGTTCTAACAATAACTCACCTTAGCAGCTTCAGCTTCCGCCATTTTCTTAGCCATTTTGTTTTTCAAGTCTTTTTTCCATTGAACCAATTTTTCCATCTTGGCTGCTATCTCATTCTCTCTCTGCTCAATCTTTAATCTCTCTTCTTTTCTTTTCTGTGCTGCAGTCTCCATCATCTCTTTTATAGTGAATGGGAAAGCCACTGCTTCAAACTCTTGCCTTTCTTTTATTTCCTTGTTTGTAGGCCAGCATATACCTACCAATGTAAATTATAAAATAGAGTATTGTAAAAAATGCCTAAAATGAATGAGAATATCTTGTATGGAACTCGTGATTAATAATTATTTGATGAAAAATAAAATAAGCTGCAAGAGTAATCGAGAACTTACTTGGATTGACACCACTGGAAGCACCATACTTTCCATACAGTTTTCGATTGTATTTAACAGTGAGGTGCGTTGAGGTATACGGCTTTTCGTAAGGCCGCCGGTCGTTCATTATATTGTAATGTGCCGGATTCAACCTCGACACGTTCCTTTTCTTCTCGATCTCCGCTTCGCGAGCCTGCACATCATCAGCATCGTCGATGAGGACTTGCTCGTTCTGTTCTATAATTTCCGGTACCGATGTGGAGAAACGAAATAGGGAACTTATGAAATTAGGCCTGGCTAATTTTGTTCTTAAGCACAAATTCATTTTGTACGATTTCAGAAATAAATACTATATTTTAGGCACTATTAAATAACAAAATATCCCTCGGTTTTAAGGTTAATTTTTTTTTTTTTTTTTTTGCTTTGGCTTTTACTCCCTGCCAATTTGCACAGGGTGAATTTGCCAATGTCAGTGTTGGCTTGGTGTTATCGTAGCTTTGACTTTCACACGTGAGGAGAATGTTCGGTATTTTTTTTTTTTTTTTAATTTTTATGAAGGATGTGAAGGGAAAACCTAAAACAAAACATTTGTTATGAACGTCACTGACAAACACATGACAACACTTACACAAATTGATTAGCGAAGAAGCGGGAAGCGGATGACAGAATGTTAGTAATGCCAACATGAGGGAAATGAAAGAAAAGAAAACCATATTATATGTATAATAGGAATAAATGAAGTAATAGAATATTATAGATGAGAGTGAGAATGAATTTACGTTATTTATAGTTTAATGTTATTTGTTTGTAAATATTTAATTAGGATAGAAGTTAAGGTCGAATCCATGTAACAAAGTAGCGAGCTAAAGCATATAGGTCGTGGTACACTTTCGGGCAATACATCGTACAGTGAGTAGCTACACATTGAACAAGAAAAGAAGATGTGATCCAAGTTACCCTCCTCTTGCCCGCATTGGCATAATGAGTTCGCGCGGACACCAATCATAGCCAGAAATAACGGAGTGCATACTTTTCCCAATCGCAACCGGCAAATTGTGGATATAACCCATTTAGGAGAATTACGAAAACGATAGAACCACGGCTTCCGAGTGATACGAGGTTGCACACATCCATAGTGCTTGCCCGTCTGCAATTTCGAGATATCCCATTGCTCCTGCCATGTGGCAAACATGTCTGCGAGTGCGCCACTCAAAAGGTCAGTACTGTAAATTACCGATTTCACTGAACCAATGTCGATAGCTTGCCTTGCCCATGTATCAACCATCTCATTGCCATTAATGCCACAGTGGCTAGGAATCCAACTCAGAACTATGGTTAGACCCTTTGACTCACACCTGCGAAGTACGGTTTTGATTTCTAAAATCAAAGGGAACTTTATTTTCATTTTAAATTGGTTGCCAATAATAGCCTGCAGGCAACTTTTACTATCAGTAAAAATAATAGCTTTACTAATGTTGTGTGTCTCTGCATATTTGACAGCCTCAAGGATAGCAACTGCTTCGCCTGTAAAAATTGAAGATTGTGGAGGACATTTAAATGGGAGAGCTATATTGTATCGAGGAATCCACACTGCTGCTCCCACGCAACTGGTCGCATCCATCTTGGAAGCGTCAGTAAACATCGGTAAGTAATTTGACCATTTTTCTAAAAATTTATTGAATTTATTGTTTGCTCCTGGATCATTTTTGAAAATGCCTATATCTAATATTACTTTAGGAGTATATATAAGGGTTTCAAATGCTACTTCAAATATGGGATTAGTACCGGATTTATATAAATTGGGGTAGATATTAATTAATTTGGAAAAAGATATTACTGTTCTTGGGAAAACTTTAAAAGTCCAATATCTGTTTTCAGTGACCTCCAGCGCCAGCGGCCACAAGCGTGGAAGCATCAAGTGGCTATAGTATGAGCTGCTCTTGATTAAGAATCTGTCCGCAAGATACTGTCTGCGGAGAGCCAGTGGAGGGTCAACACTTTCTACCTGCATGCCATTCTTCGGAGAACACCTCATAGCGCCAAGTATAATCCTCAAGCATTTTGCCTGGATGAGGTCTAGTTTGTCAAGGCCATCCTTATTGCAAGGTTCCATTAAAAGTGACCCATAATCTATATGACTGCGTATGATGGCATTATATAGTAACTTCTGGCAATAAGGATGAGAACCCCACCACACCCCGGACAGTGCTCGTAGTATGTTGATATTTTTTCACATTTACCTATTATGTATTTGTGGTGCAGAGTGCCAGACATTTTATGGTCCAAAATAACACCTAGAAACTTTACAGACTCCTTACTCGGAATTCTGACACCGTCATAGTATACATCAGTTGTTGGCATGTTCCTTCTGCGGCTAAATGTAACAGTACAACTCTTTGTCGGAGATAGAGTAAGCCCATGGTCACCGAGCCAATCCCCAAGGTAACCCAGAGCCGTGTTCAGACTAGCAGTTGCTTTATCCATTGACTTTGCCATCGTATATAAGACAAGATCATCAGCGTACTGCAAGATGTTACAGAAGGATAAGACAGATTGTTCTAAGTCATATGTGTATATGTTGTAAAGAAGGGGGCTGAGTACCGATCCTTGAGGGAGACCTCTCCACAAAGTCCGAGGAGGACAATAGGAGTTGCCTTGTCTAATTTTGATAGACCTGCCCATGAATAGCGAGGTGACAATGTGTACAATCTTCGCGGGAATGCTCAGTTGTAGCATTTTAGCCCTGAGCACCGGAAGAAGCACATTGTCATATGCAGCAGAGATGTCGAGGAAACATCCCAGCAGATATTCGTTTTTTGATAAAGTAAGTCTAATATCACTCGTTAAAATGTTTAGGCTATCCATAGTGCTACGCCCCTTTCGGAAACCGAACTGTGTGTCTGCTAAAATTCCATTGTTTTCCACAAACCATTCAAGCCTATTTTTAACCAAGTGTTCTAATATCTTTCCCATTGTTGCAGAAAGAGCGATTGGTCGATAGGAATTAGCCTCGTCTGGGTTTTTAGACGGCTTTAGGATAGGAATGACTACCTGGGACTTCCAATCTGCTGGAACCTCTCCTGTGTTAAAGGCATGGTTTATGATGCCAAGCAGATATTCCTGTCCGGGAGTATTTAGCTTAGACAGGAAACAATATGGAATCCCATCCTCTCCAGGTGAAGTATTCCTTAAACCATTAATTACCAGGTTAAGCTCTGAAAATGAGAAGGGCTGGTCGAGAGAACAGGAGGAACGTGGCAGCGGGGGGATATCAAACAGGACGCCTCAGGGACAGTTGGCGGGGCAAGCCTATCTGCGAATTCTGCCATCCAGGGGGAATCTATTGTTGGTTTAGATTCTGGATTAAATGAACCCCTAAATCTCTTAATATTTCGCCATACAAGAGATGGAGGGGTTCTAGGAGATAGGCTCTCGCAGAACCCCTTCCAGCCCCTCTTTTTAGCCTTTGCTAAGAAACGTTTTGTATGAGCCGAAACTTTTTTAAAAGTAATGTAATCGTCCAAATTACCGGATTCATTGAAGAGGCGCTCCGCATCGTTTCTTTTTTTGATGGCAGTCGTGCAATCTGCGTTCCACCATGGGGGGAAGGAATTTTAACCCTGGCAGGCTTCTTTTTCGGGATAAATTTGTCGGCAGCTTCCAAAATGATATTTTTGAAGTACGTATACTTTCCCTCTTGGTCCATCTCAGTGGGGTTCCTCTCTTTGATACTCTCTTCGACAAAAAAAGCATAATTGGGCCAGTCTGCTGACTGTATTTTGTATTTCAGCAGCGGCTCTGGCGGTGGTGAAGGGAGGATCGACGTTGGTTTAGTGATAATTATCGGAAAATGATCACTACCATATGATTGGCGCAAAACCCTCCACGATAACAAGGACGATAGGTTCGGCGAACATACAGTCAGATCCAGAACAGATTGGGGGTTCTGACCTGGGTAAACCCGATGCGTGGGGGTACCGTCGTTAATGACTCCCACGTTAATGTCATCAAATAAATCCAGCAGAGCTGTTGAAAAAGCATCGGAATGGTATGATCCCCAAGAGATATTGTGGCAATTGAAGTCTCCTAGAATTACCAGAGGGTGTGGTACAGATGAGAGAATAGAATGCAATTCGTCTATATCAACTACCTCAGTATGGGGTATATATACAGAGATGAAATTAATGCCCATAACCTTTGCAGCTACGGCATTAATCCCATCCGAGTGGGGAGGGATAGAAATTTGAGAAAATGGGTAACAATGTTTAATCAATAACGCACATCCAGCACGTCCGTCACTACGGTCCTCCCGGAGGCACGAGAACCCCGGTACTCTAAAAGAGCCCCGGGACGTAACCATGTCTCCGAGATGGCCGCAACGGACACAGCATGATCATTGATCAACTGGGTAAGTTCTGGTTTCTTTGGGATGATACTCCGACTATTCCATTGTAAAAAGTTGACCTGGTGACCTATTATGAAAGGTGAGTCGCTCTGCAAGTGTGACCATTAAAGGCGCAACGTCGTTCGGTAGAATGTCGCTCCATTTGGCGATGATATTTGTTAGTAACTTCAAACACAGCTCCATTAGGTCCTCCTGAGGGGTGACTCTATTGTAAGCACCATTCAGGGCCTGGCCATTGGGGAGCTGTGGTGGGGGAGTACGAACAATATTATTGTGGGCCTCTCTGTCATAACCTGGGGAGAGGGGGACCCTCGCCCGGGGCGCCCGATAAATGGTCTTACGATAAGATGTCGTAGGCGGGGATGTTGGCATAAACGTATGGCAGGGTGACTCGGACGATCTAGAAGAGTCTGGAATCTGCTCAAACATGACTCTCGCTACGTCAGAGTATGGGCGGCGTACTGATGGGAACTGAGCAGCTGCCTCTGCATACGAAATACTCTGTTCAGACATAGCCAGTTTGATGGCTTTCTGCCGACCAAATTCGTTACATGTCTTGTCAGTCGCATAGTGTCTGCCGGAACAGAATATACATCTAACATGTTCAGGAGCAATGTTACATCCATCCCCAGGGTGTTTTTGTGAACATTTGTAGCACCTAGCATCAGACCGGCACTGTGCTTGGATGTGACCAAACCTGAGGCACTTCCTACATTGGATTATTGGCAGCTGATACACGTCCACAACTAATGAGGTGTAGTATGCAAAAATTTTGGCAGGCAAGCTTTGACCCTCAAAAGTTACTACTACCGATTGAGTCGGAACCCAAGACGGGGAGCCATCATCTTTAAGTATCTTCCGTTGAAGTCGACGAGCTTTAAGGATCTTCCCTTTACCTTCTCTAAGGGACGTTCCATTGACCAATTCCTCCATAGTCCAGTCTGAAGGAACTCCTCGCACCACTCCCATTCGAGATACATGATATGAAGGGATATCAGCTATAAACTTATTTTTGCCTAGAAGCGGGTGCTTAAGGAAGTTATTTGCATCCGCAGCTGTGGAGAAAGTGACCGCTACTCTGTTGCGACCCACCGATTTAATGCCACCGTCCTTCTGGATGTTATTGACGTTTGCCTGAGTTAGTAAAAGGCCTACATTTATGGGTTTTAGAGTGGCACTGGAGGAAGGGGCGGCCTCTCTAGAGACATGCACTATGAAAGGTCCATCATCGTTGGCACCATACTCTCGTGATTTGCTGTCTAGACTGGGGTGTTTGTATAGATGCGGGTTAAATTCAGTTGAGTTACTTTTGTTTATTTCAACTGACTCTTTTTGACTGTTCGCATGAGACTCGACCATCCTACTTGTACCGGGCTCCTCAACTGCACTATTTGTATTACCCGACTGCTTTTCGGACTCTGCCGGGTCAATTACAATTTTTTTGGGGGAAGGCTCCAGCTTGGTTGGTGATAAATCCAAGTTACGCTTGCGCGTGTATTTCTCCCAGTCCATACCGTTATCACCATCCTCGTCTGGAGGCTTCTCCTTCTCGTTGCCGTCCATCTAAACTAACCTTTGGTTTTATGTATTAATAAACCACCACCTGATTAGAAAATAAGGAAAGTTGTTTTATTTACGGGAATATAACCTAAAAATCGAACCACTCACACAACGCGCTACTCCTCAACTCCTTTAAGGTTAATTTACATTACATTATAGTGTCATTCATTACTGTCAAAAGCACTCAAAGACAAGACTAGGTTTTTGAATCTGTAAAGCCCCATTGCTAGACGCATGCCACATGTCACATACCCTTTTCTTTTTTCAGACATAGGCTCCCCACAGACAGTCTTAAAAATTCATAATCTTAAAAAAAACTTGTATGCAATCTGACAGTTCAGATCTGTCAGTGTCTTGTCAGTGTCAGTTTGAACTGTCAGATTGCATACAAGTTTTTTTTAAGATTATGAATTTTTAAGACTGTCTGTGGGGAGCCTTAAAAATAAAACTACCCCTTAAATTTTAGTGTTGCCATTCGTAAAAGCAATACCATTCCTTTGTTAGCAAAAAGTAATCTTTAAGTTTGAGTAATAAGACCCAATATTGCACAATATTCTAAATTATGTTAAAATGTCGATGTCATTTTTATACTCTATCTTGTCTATAGTTGTATTAGTAATCGACGTTTTTCGTTCTCTCCGTTGAATTTATTCCAATTAGTATTTTTGTTCAATATGGATGATTTTGGTGATAGTTTCGTTCAGCCTGAAGTAGATCCCGCGGCAGAGTTTCTGGCCCGCGAACAAAATCAGCTTGCTGGGCTAGAGGATGAACTGGAAACCAGTGCTCCGCCCCCTGTTGTACCTGCAGCTTCCAGTGACTTGGGTGATGATTTCGTTGGTACGTGTTTAGTTAATATCTCTTTATTAGGTGCTATTAGGTCTATTATTAGGTGCTAAATCTTTCTTGATTAAAATATATCTGTAGTGCTGCAGTTTTATACACATCTACCTTATTTCTATTATTATATTTATTCATCTATAAATGTTTAACATGAATAGTTATCAGTTGCAACAACACTTCATTCTAAGACAATAGATTTGAAAATGTGTTGTATTGTTGGCTACATTAAAATGTAACAATAGATGAGTGTAAAAGACTAAAAGATGTTGTTTAACAAGATCCTTTTCATTTGAAGAAATACCAAGTACAGCCACACTAGAAGCAAATGGAATGCTGGAGGAGGATCCTGCACCATCAGTGTTCAGACAGGAGCGTGAGGAACCAGAGAAAATAAGGCTGTGGCGAGAGGAACAGAAACTCAGGCTTGAAGAGAAAGGTGAGAGAGATCCCTTGAAGTACAGAAAACCAGTACAGTACAGTAAAGTACTCTGTACTGAGTACTTTAATATTATATTCTTAAGTAACTCTCTGTACATAAATTGCCAAATCAAAATAAAATGTTATGCTTATGGATGTTCTGACTTCTCAGAAAAGGGCATAGGACAGTTTTTAATTATAAAAATTATACCTGGAGAGGATGAAAGGGGTATCTATGAAAAATAAATTATAATTAGACAAATATAAATTACAATTAGAGATCTGGGGCCTGTTTCTCGAAAGGTACAAGCCTTGTATTACAAGTGCGCGAACTGTCAAATCGTATGGGTTGTCATTTAATTTAATTTTATTTATTTAGGATTCAACATCTTACATGCTCTTAAATCTAGTTACAAAAGTCTAAACTGATGCTTATCCAATTATGTACATGTCATGGAAACACACTTGTAATACAAGGCTTGTACCTTTCGAGAAACGGGCTCCAGGACAAAAGCTAGTTCAGATACTTATAAATATTGAAAAATACTCAATGTAAGTAACGTAATGGTAATTTTTTTTATTGTAGATGCTGAGGAAGAAAGAAAAAAGGAGGAGATGCTTAAAATAGCAAAGAAAGAGCTCGAGGACTGGTACAAGACCCATGATGAACAGATTGCCAAGACCAAGGCTGCTAACAGGTAGTTACATAAATTCCAAATTCATAGATGTAGACTATAAACTACAAAATAGTTTTTCTCTGTTTTGTATGACCTTTTTCAGCCTCAGACTTTCTGTGACTTACAAGTTTTTGTTACGTTGCTCAATACCTTTGACTTTTTCTAAATGGAATATTACTTTGATAATGATTATAAAGACTGTTCTTTTATTTTAAGATAGCCTTCTCCATACCTAACTACTATCTATCATCTAAATCAGTACATAAAAAAATATTGAGTGTGTCCATGAAATTTTGTAGTCCAATAAAAATTTTCTTCTAGGACAATTTTTTGATCCAGTTCTAATATCTGTGTTTTCTTTCCCATGCTGTCAGGGAGTCTGCTAAGTGAGTATTGTATATTTAAGCCACAACTACACTAACAAGAGGTGTTGTTGGGACTTACTTGTCCAGATATTTTTCCAATAAGGTGGACAACCATACACATGTATGGCTGAATCTGTTTTCTATTCCTTCTGTTCTGTTTTTTATGTTTTTATTGGTGTTGGATAAGGTCAATGTTTTATTTTGCCCATGATGGTTATATCTGGTAAAGGATTATTTTTTATTAAATAGTATCAATAGTGATAATGTTGATCATGATTGTATAAAGTAACTGATGATATCATAGAAATCACTTCACTACTAATTAATTGGTGCCATTTTTGGTTTCATATCATAATTATAATACTTACCCAGTTATTTGTATTACTCTAATCATTATAAGATTTAAGTGAAGTCAACAATGGAAGTGCACTGAATTTTAACATATTTCCAAAATCATATTCATTTGTTTTGACACATTTACACAGATCAATATTTGTCAAGTATTTAATAGTTTCTGCATATGTGTTAATTTCTAAAGGTATTTTTAAGTGAGAGAGAGACTCGAATAACATTCAACTAAATATTATAATAAGGTTTATTATTAGTGCCTAATCTAGAGGGGAGGCAATTTACTACAGTGGGTCACAAAAAAACGCTAAAACATTTTGTAATTCTGAATGACTGTTTGTCAGATGTCAGCACATGTGGCACAGTCTTTAGCCCTTTTAAGTAAGAAAATGACAGCATTTTTGTCTCTTTCTATATTTGAAACAATACAGCACTAGGCCAAACAGTAATGAGCGTGAAGACTAACGTGACTACTACTATGATCCAGGAACGCGGAGCGCGCGCTGGCAAAGGGGTCGGAGAGCGGCGTGGAGGAGGGCGGCGAGTGGGCGCGCGTGGCGGAGCTGTGCGACTTCGGGCCTCGGCGCGGGCGCGACGTGGCGCGCCTGCGCGGCCTCGTGCTGCAGCTCAAGCAGGCCGGCGTGCGCCCCAAGCACCCGCCGAGAGCTGCCAAAGTGTAAGCTGCTACCAGCCAGGCTTTGGCTTGTTTCGCTTTTACACATGCTTATTGCAGCATCAAGCTGATTTGTCCCATAACATGAATGGTTGATTTGTTAACTGCTACAATGACTGCTTACTATTAAGATCGACCTAGCCCCAAACTAACCAATATTTGTACAATGGGTGCTAGGCGACGATATAGTGGTTGTCAATTGTGTCGCTTAACTTCAAACTTGGCTAAATCCATTCCGTTATAAGGTTGATTATCTTTCAGGTCATAAAATATTTTTTATATTTTCATTTTTAAATCAGAATGGATTTACCCAATTTTGAAGTTAAGCAACACAATAAAATTGTCCACTAGCTTATTTTATGAAGGGCATTAAAAATACTTTATTTTTTTAATATAAATTATATTATTCCAACAGCCTAATAAATAGTTAGAATACATAAATACAAATAGATATACCACTTGAACAGTAACATATTATTCATACAGTGTATATTTCACACAATAAAAGCCCAAAATAAACATATTTTTACCAAATCCCTATTTTGTATTAATTTAACTATAATCTCAGTACTATGTGATTGGTTGTTTTTTTTTAGTACTAAATGACTAACATTTTTTTCTTTTCACAGGGCCTGAATCAACAGCGAACTAGCCTAATACTTTACAGTAATCAGTCTGGTTGAATAACCTAAAATAAATATAGATAATGTTAATGGATGCAACATGTTATAAATAAATAAATAACAATCATTATATGAAAGTGCTATTTGTCCAACTGTTATTTATTGAAATTATTATTTTATACTTAATTATCAATTGTGTCCACTATTAGGTAGTGGGTCATAATAATTAATTTCCACTACTTTTGAGTATTATAAATAAATCATTCCAAAAAAAATGTATTATGATTAACTACAATTCTAAATCCCTAGCTATGTCCATGTGCTTTCTCTTATGTACCCTTTCAATTAACTGAAGTAATAAATACATGAGACTTATAACCAACAGGAATGGCCACACACCACAAGAGAGATAACTCTTTAGTTGTTCTCCTAATGGCTTATTTCGATTTTGTAATATTTTGTCATACACAATCTCTGTTCTCCTAGTTATGTCCATCCAATTGTACATGTTTCTAACCATTTTGTTGCAGTCAAAAGGGCAAATTACCTGACCGTTGCTTATATCAGTCATAGCCAGTTCTATGCCCTCCACGAGGCTGGCAACATTAGGCTCAGTGAGATAGATCATGTTATTTGGTAATACTTCTGGAATGCCTCCAACCTTAGTGGACACCACTTTGAGCCCACATGAAGCAGCTTCTACAATAGCCATGCAGTATGCCTCAGTCAGAGAGGTGTTCAAGAAAATGTCACCTTTCACAAGTACATCTCTTACTTGAGAATGCTTCAGACTTCCCAGTAATGTGACACAATCCTGAAAACCTTTCCTTTCCCTGACTTCTTGCAGTAACCACATCTTGGGCCCGTCACCTCCAATAATAAATCTAATTTTAGGATACCTAGGACACATTTCTGCTATCACTGCTGCCATCAAATCCACACCTTTTCTGTACACCATCCTTGACACTATGACTATGGTTATCATATTTGGATCCCTTTGCTTGGATCTGGAGTGAAGTTATATGTATCTACAGCATTAGGAATAACTGATACTTTGTGGGCTTTAACTTTGGCTCTTAGCACTGTATTTTCCTTTCCTGTGTGCGAGACACAAATGCAGTGGTCACACTCGCACAAACACATTTGCAAATACTTGTTTGTTAATACTGCAGATGTATCAGCAAAGCCAAACAGACTGTGATCTGTAAATACTGTTTTCAATCCTAACAATTTTCCTATAATTGATACCTCATGACCCATAACACTAAAAGCAGAGTGCCCATGAACTATTTCAATTCTCTCCCTGATAAGTATGTATCGGATTAGAGCAAGATTGCAGATCATGGTTGGTAGTATGCACTGGGCATACATAACTTTCACAGGCAAGTAGTAAACTTTGAGTCCTCCAGTCATGTAGCGGACGCCTTTCCGCTCTCCATAGGAATGAGTAATCACTATGACTTTGTGACCCTCTTTGATTAAGCATTGAGACAAATTAAATATGTGTTCCTCGACGCCTCCAGTGTTAGGAAAGAAGAAGTCTGATGCCATACAAATTACATGCCGTTTTCGGCGCTTCCTTTTTCTCATTACTTCCTGAAAAATGTAATTAAAAGTAGTTATTGAATGTACCATTATTTTCAGCAATAATATTTCTCTAATATGGACAGATATTTAACTAAGCCTTACTTTCATGGTGATACTACTGCTTCGTTATCTCAATGGCATACTTTTTTTGATACTTTCCTTTCAAATATTTAAATCTGTATCCTTTATCAATTTTCAACATTTCATTTCAATCAAATTGACATGACGTTTGGGTTGAGTGGAGTTTGTTCGGGACATCGACTGCATGGTATGACGTTGATAATGTAATCGTCGCGTCTTAATATAAAGGTGAAATGATTTGTGTATGCATCATGGCAGTCTTGAACGTTTATCTAATTGACTCAATTGAACCGGGGCCTATCAAAACGACAATCTACGTGATGTATTCTGCATCTTTATCCCTCTTAAACATCTACAGCGTAGGAGCGACAAAGAAAGAAGTAGATAAAAATAAATTTAGATTTTCGCGGTAGGCCCTCAAGTCTCACTGTTCAGATGTGGTTCAGATCAGCTGTCAAGTGTCAATGTCAAATTAGCGTGTGCACAGTGTGCGAGTTTCAAGCTGTTTCACGTTCTCTAATATTTTTCAACCAAAATCATTACGAAAAAGTTGCCAAAGAATGCTAGAAGAAGAGAAGAAAACTTATCGCAAGCAGAAAAGATTTGCCGCACGTCTTAAAGGCTCTAAGGGAATTGTTTGTGTAGAGAAACCAAATCGCGTAAGTTTCATACTTACGTGTTGTTACTTAGTTAAACACTATTAATTTACTGTATAAAGTGATAAAATATAATATTATATGTATTTCATTGTATGTATTATATGTAATATTTAAAATATTTATTGTAAATATCTATTTATGTAAAAGTATGTGTAGTATATGCTGTATATGTATATATATAGTTTGCTTTTCTTCTTAGTAAATCACCTTTTTGTTTTCTCACTGCACCATTTGTATTGAATCTCTGTTTGGCCCTATGGTTGACTGGTAGAGAATGCCTTTTGGCATTAAGTCCGCCATTTGTACATTTTTGTATATTTTGTGCAATAAAGTTTAAATAAATAAATAAAAGTTAAATTTTGACGTTTTTCAGAATGTTGTTCTATGCAATGTAGGAAAAGCTACAGGTTTATTAAAAGAAGATATTGACGATCTAATAGTAAAAACTTTACCCAACATAGCCTTACCAAAGTTGATAGCTGAAAAGGGCGAAACACATTCGTTTTTAGTTTTTAATAGTGATGATGATGCTGCGTTATTCTATAAAGAAAGTAATGGGAAAATTAAACTTAATAGAACTCCAGTTTACATGAACTTTGTTGAAAATGGTAAGTATTTGTACATTCTCATTCATTTCACACCACTTACAATCTGGGGCCCATTTCTCAAAACTGAAACTTACAAGCGGAACTCTCTTTCCAACTTGTCATATTAGACATTGACAACCACTTGTAAATTGTAACTTGTAGCTTCGAGAAATGGTGGCCATCTCCAACTTTGATCAATCACAATACACAAAATATTGTTATCTCGCATGAAATTATTGCTTACACTGATTTAAAACTTTTTCCTAATTATTTTAGTGCCTAACCTTGAAGTCATTTGCAAACATGACGTTCCAAAGACCTTCTCATACTCAATGAATTCATCACTCCAGCAGAAGAGGATTTGTTTCTTAAGCTTTTTAAGTTTGAAGAATCCAGTAACTTGAAGAACCGACAAGTGGCTCACTATGGGTATGAGTTCCGATATGGGAGCAATGATGTGGATCTATCAGCTCCGTTGGAACAGGCAATACCAAAGGAATGTGATTTCTTGTGGGAACGGTTGAAGGAACAGGGTCTGGATGTTGGAGTTCCTGATCAGCTGACAATCAACAGATATGAACCTGGACAAGGTAGGTGTTTTAATACTTTGAAAATCATTTACTTTTTAAATAATATTGAAGAAAGTAGAGTATACAACCTGTTTTTATTGAATTCCGTTAACTTTAAGGGAAGATTCTTTAGATCAAATACAATTAATTTCTCTAAGAAACTAGCGTCTTAACTCTTACGGTTATTGAGTTATTAAAAAAATAAAGATAATTTCTGAACATGTGTGTGACAGCCTTTACCAATTCCTTATGTTATTTGTTTTGACATGTGCCATCAATCATTTGACACTAACTTGAATGTTATTCTTAAGGGTCTCTCACACTAATAAATTCATTTATTATGTATGAAAATGATGAAAAATTTTTTTTGTGAATTTAACTAAAAGTGATATACAAGGTGGTTCCTGATAATGAACCTATTCTTAGGGTCTCTCACACTAATAAATTCATTTATTATGGATGAAAATGATGAAAAATTTTTTTTGTGAATTTAACTAAAAGTGATATACAAGGTGGTTCCTGATAATGAATATGTGTCGAATTTAACGGAAAACAAAAAAAACACGGTGTATATGTCTTTAACTTGCATTACTTTTTATGTTGGAAATAGAGTTCTTAGTACTCAAACTGTTAAAAATAAGTGTTTCGCTTCTTTCAATAAAATTATAACATCGTATCTAGATAAAATATATCATCCAAATCAAATTCAATAAGCAATGATATCATTATGGATTAAAAAAAAGTGTGATTTTCACAATATTCCAGGTATTCCATCCCATGTGGACAAGCACAGTCCATTCGGAGACACAATCCTGTCGGTCTCTCTTGGGTCTTCAGTGGTGATGGACTGGAAACACCACTCCGGCAAGTCTGTGCCCGTTGTGGTGCCAGCACGATCCTTGCTCATTATGCAAGGTGAGGCAAGGTTAGACACTTTTTTTATTTTAAAAGTCCTTAATAGGAAAGGAGACATTAGGTCCATGTAAATATAGACCTAATTTTCCTCCTTAAATACTCCTCCTACTCCTTAAATACTGATATTACCGATTACGGCCTGCGGTATTTCCGGACCGATACGACCTTTAAATCTTCAAGAAAAGAGCGTACACCCATTTTAAAGGCCACGCACCTCCAACACCTCTGGTGTATCGGGTGTCCATGGGCGGCAGTGATCGCTTACCATCAGGCGACCTCTCTGCTCGTTTGCCTCCTATCCCATAAAAAAAAAATTGACAGTAGTGTATAATGGTAGCTTGGTCAGACTCTTATTCTTGTTCCTGAGAAATTGAGAATTGGTTGCCTATATATCTCTTCGAGTGCCAAACAAATTATCGAGTAAGTTTTTATTTTATTCCAATTAATCAAATTTCAAATTTGATTGCATAATTGGTTGGGAGTTGACGCTGACAACCCAGAGGATTACAAATCTGAATCTTTTGGTATTTTTATTGAGTGAAACAAACTCCATTTTCAATTTGACAAAAATGTTTAATTTTGATTGTTGTGAATTTATCAAAAGGGAGCAGTAGGTACTTACAGGTTTCACAAGGTCTTCACCAGAACCACTACTAATCTAGAACTCTAGATAAATACCATATTATTTTGTATTAAAGGTACGACTGGCAGCACGGCATCCAACCCCGCACATGGGACCCCGTGATCCGCACGGACCCCGTCCGAGTCGTCACGGCAGACTCCCGGCCCCGTCGCGTGCGCGTGTCGCTCACGTTCCGTTGGACGAGGAGCGGCGCCTGCGACTGTCTTTATCCCACGCTGTGTGACAGCAGGAGTGGGACTGAGATAGACGATGTGGCTACCAAGCTAGAAGAGATTCATGTACATCAAGTAAGTAGTCTCTTTACAATTTGAACTTGAGACAATGCGCGTGGCGCCTACGACTATACTTATCTCACGCTGTGACAGAGAGGTGATACTCGTATATAGCTAGTAGGCTGGAAGAAATTCGTGTTTATCATGTTTGTTGAGTTTGTTTAGAAACTATTATGAGCTATAAATCGCTTGCTCTCTCTTTTTAACCCCCGACGCGTCTGTCTGTCTGATGTGTGTGTCTGTCTGTGGCATCGTAGCTCCCGAACGGATGAACCGATTTAGATTTAGTTTTTTTTTGTCTGAAAGCTGAGTTAGTCGGGAGTGTTCTTAGCCATGTTTCATGAAAATCGGTCTACTATGTCGCGGTCGGGGGTTTTTTCAAATATTTAATTTTTATTTATACACGAGCGACTACTTTTTGTACGTTTCTATCGCCGATAGCTAATAGCTTTTCTATAGCATTAGAACGAAACCTACCTAACGTTAGAACAAATCGCTATTATAAAATAAGTTGGGTCAGTATCGCGCCCTAGTTTTTTTTCGAAAGCGAAGGTTAGGTTCTCAGTTCTCACTGCTCCGACAGTTTTTTTTTAATTTCATTGCCTCATTTATTCAGGTGTACGAGCAAATAGCGGGGCACTTCAGCAGCACGCGGCACAAGCCGTGGCCTAAAGTCGTGGACTTCATGCTGGGGGTGCCGCGGGGCTCCGTGGTGCTTGACCTGGGCAGCGGCAACGGCAAGAACGTGCTGCTCCGGGACGACATCTTACAGGTAAACGGGTTATCAGCTGGGTACATACTGACCGAGCAGACTCGCAAACCGGCCGTGCTCATCGCCCGGGCCAATTTGCTCGACAAGATGGCGACTCACAGTCAGCTGTTCAGAATAGTTCTCCACATTTTTGTTCCTGTGGCACGTGGTATTCGCTTTTTCTTTTGGATAAGGATTAAAAAACATTCACGATTCAGAACAATAAATATATGAACATTAAATAAATGTCATATACAAAGAAAAAGGGACCAAGGCCTCCAAGTGTTCCGAGCTGGACACGGAGTACCTACGCTGGTTCGATTCCGAACACTTGGAGGCCCTGGTTGCTTTTTCTTTGTATACATATATGACATTTATTTAATGTTTGTAACATAATCGTAGTGTGACTACTTAAAAAAGTTAAAAATACAAGTTTAAAATATTTTCTATGAAAATAATTTAATTTGTTCTTAGAATAAATATATTATGCACTTGAATGAATTTAAACAACTAACTGAGGGCCGCCATTCTGCCGAGCAAATTGACCGCCCCGATATATCTGATGGCGACTGTACTTGGATATAAGAAAGAATCTGAAGACTACATTTCATCTCATTAATCTATACCTATCCTTTTTCAGATAGCAGGCGAGCGCAGCAGTGGCCTCCTATCCGAATGCCACCAACGACTGAGCAATGTTGCGAAACCGACTGACTGCGTCCGATTGGACCTGTGTTCGGCTCCGCTCCGAGACGCATGCGCCGACGCGGCTATATGCATCGCGGTCGTGCACCACTTCAGTAGTAAGGTGAGAGAGAAGCACTATACAACGTTAGAGGGATCAGAGTGCCACCAACAACTGAGCAACATAGCGAAACCGACTGTGTCCGCCTGGACCTGTGTTCAGCCCCCAGAGGGATTCCTGCGCCGACGCGGCTATATGCATCGCGGTTGTGCACCACTTCAGTAGCAAGATGAGAGCGAAACAGCGCTAGGGAGAGACAGACTTTTTTCGCCTGGACCTGTGTTCAGCTCTAACGGCCCGGCCACGACATTGGTCTAAGCGCGACAGCAGTGAGCGGCGGCCATACATTGGAGCGAGACACAGCGATGGGGCTTAGACCAATGTCGTGGCCGGGCCGTTAGGGATTCCAGCGCCGCCGTGGCTATATGCATCGCGGTCGTGCACCACTTCAGTAGCAAGGTGAGAGCGAGATGCACTACACAACGTTACAGCTACAAACCCTGATTGCCACTAATGACTGAGTAACACTTGCGAAACCGAACGACTGAGGCAGAGAGTCGGGCTCATTCAGCTATGCACTTTTATGTCAGTAGGCTCGCGTAGCCCGAAATTCAGATATATCGACAACTGCGGACTTCGTGTCGCTGCGTCATGTCGCTGTGTTAGTTTCGAACTCTACTGTACCTATATGGTATAATGTTCCGAGGGTTTCGTGACGTGATTTTTGATGATTCCTATCGCATATTGTGTTATTTCCAGCCGCGCCGCCTCGCCGCGATCTCCACCATCCACCGCCTACTCCGTCCGAACGGCCGCGCGCTCATCACAGTCTGGTCCAAGGATCAAACCCGCTCTAACTACCTCGACCAATCCAAGCAACCAGCTGATGAAGCTGTTATCAACGTCCAGGGCGTCAACCTCCCCGTCCACGAAAACAGGACCCAGTTCAAACACCAGGACCTACTCGTGCCTTGGAAACTCAAAAATGCGGAAAACACCCTTCTTAGATACTATCACGTGTTTGAGGAGAAGGAACTTGACGGGTTGTGCGAGGAAGTCGGGTTTGAAGTGGAGAACAGTTTCTATGAGGAAGGGAATTGGTGTGTTCTATGCAGAAAGAAATAAATGCTTATTTATTCTTTAATCAATTGTTTTATAGCCTGTAAAGTTACAAAACTGATAACGCTTATGCCGTGGAAAGTGAAAATGTGTACCAAACTAGTTCTATGTAGAGATAACTTGCATAAATTCAGGTACAGAAATATTAAGAACATTTCACTTTCAAAAAATGTAAAGTCTGGTTTATTGTTGATTCTAGAAAAAACATTAGTATTGCACAAACCCAACATGTAACTGTATAACAAAACATGAACAAGTTACAATAACATGTCTACTTCAAACTACTCAAAAAACTTCAATTCCTAATAAACTTTAAATCCATAGCAGACGATCGCCCGGACCGCGATCGCACACTGAACAGGTTGTACGGCGGCCCACCTTCCATATACGATTAGACCGACCGAAATGAATTCGTAATCCGATACGACTGTCTGTTACAGCTTTTACATTAAAAAAACTAAATTATTTATATAGAAACACTGGCTGCTAGGGTTTCATGAGTGCCAACTGCAAAAGCGGAATCACCGAAATCGTTGACAAATCGGCCAGTACTGCGTCCACGTTCTGCAGCGTATTCACTTGAAAGATGTTTTCCTTTCGAAAGCTCAGTATTGCCAGCGCTAAAAGTGGGAGGATTTCGAGTGAATCATACCCAAGTATGGCGTCCCACAGCAAGAGTAGTTGGTCGGGCGGCAAGTGGCCACTGAAGGCGCGCATTAGCCATTTGAAGACTACCCTTATACTGAAACAAAAAATGTGATTAAACTTTTTGGTCAATTAATAATAGAAAAATATGCTATTTAATAACACTTACGGATTTATATTAATATTTCGAAAATGTATCCATAGAAGCGGCTCATTTGCTTCCAGAAGCCTTTCATACAGCAGACACAATGAAACAATACTCTGAAACGTTTAAAAAAAAATTCTTATACATTTTAGTCCACTGTACAGGTAGCTATTATATTAATCTGTCGGCTAGTTGATATCAACCAAAACTACTAGACTATATAGTCGCAAACCTAACAGAGGAAAGGATGGTTGTACCGAATCTTGACTTTAGTATGATAGTGACTTAATGACTTAGTAGGTACGGTTTGGGGCTAGATGGCCTACCGCGAACTACGGTCGACGACGGTACGAATCTACTTGTGCAACGTGGTTCGCGATCTAATCTAATCTAATCTGATCTATCTGTTAGTGCCTAACTCGAAGGGTAAATTGGACTCACCTGTGGATGAGTCGAAATGCAATGTAGTCGATGCCAGTAGCGAATGTAGAACGCTCGGAACGTGTAATACAGCTGTACTGGGTCGTCATACAGATAACAGAATGGCGTCGCTGAAATATATATAAAATTCATTACAGAGGCGTAGTACGTTACCTAGCTACTTAAATTACAAAATAAAGACAAACACATAAAAATAACTTCAATACTGGATTTGCGTGAAAATCTATTCGTTAGGGCCCCCCCACATCTAGCGTCTCGCGAGCTTATCGTCGGGCCAACTGTATGGACAAAGACGGCTTTGACCTATGTGTAGAGGTAGACACCATACATAGCGCGAAAACATATATTATAGGTACCAGTTAGTGTTACCTACCCACACCTAGACATAACCTACTTACCATACATAGAAAACCCATGAAAAGGTATGACGCCGCTCGGCGGGAAGGCGATGAGGCGATCGGCCGGCGCGTGGCGGCCGCGCACGGCCACCGTCAGCGGCGCGCCCGCGCACCCCGCGTCCGCCAGCGCGGTCCGCACGCCGCAGTCGCGCGAGAAACACAGCATCACCTGTGTATGTAATGGCTCTGTAAGTAGACTGGGCGCACACGGCGGGCGGCTTTCGATCGTGACTCCCGCCACGTACAGCCAGTCCGCGATGAATAATATTGGATAATTGATGGATAGATAAATAGATCGCATCGAATCGCTAAAACTGAACCGATAGCCGTTAGGGCGGAAAGGTTCTCGAGTGGCGACCGCGTACTGCGCAGCGTGGGTAGCCTACACCACGAGGTGGACTGATGATCCTGGTGAAGTTCGCAGGAATCCGCTGGATGCTGTTGGTGCAAGAGGACATTGAGGCAATCTTTGAGGGAGGCCTATGTTCAGCAGTGGACGTCTTTCTGCTGATATGATGTTGAGATAAATAGATCGATTTTTATTTTATTCTGACAGCCTAGCAAGTACAATGAAAAACGCAACTCTGTCACACCAAAATTGTTATGGAAAAGCGATATTAGAGAAAATAGATCGTGACCGCATATAAGTAATAGCAAGTTGTGGGCTACGTCTTAGCGGCAACCCACACTCAGGCGACGCACGTTGTAAAACGCGGAACGGACGTCAGCGCCGCACTAGGCTTGTGTCGTTCACGAACTATGAACTGTTAGGAATAAAATCCCATCAATGACCGAAATGAACTGAATCTTACCGTGGTCTGAGAATCGGTCTTTGCTCATTTAGTTCAGTATAGGATCGGCGAGCGCGAGCGGTTGGGATCGAGAACGAATGTGTGACTGCGCCGACCGAGAGCGAGAGCTACTTAGCAGAGCAACAAAAAAAGTCAAGTTTTCATATTAAACTTCGGTTACTTACAACCTTTCGGCCCGGAATGTTACTATCTGTGGACTATTCGTATCATTTTGACACTATTCGGTCCCATTCGTTCTGATCTTTTCGACCGCAGTGGTCGCTGGTCTGGCTGAACTAAATGAGCAAAAGACCTAAAAGAGCGAACTAGTTCGTGGGAGCGATTGAACGAGATCGGAGCGCTCCGATCAACGAACGAAACGGCACAAGCCTACGCCGCACCGCCCGAGTGTAATCCCCGTCTTACGACGTGCGTCTCCTGAGTGTGGTGTGGATAGTCCCTTACTTTGATTAAAAGAGAGTATATTTGAAACGTCACCTGGTATAAGAGGTCCTCGAACACAAAGTACTGGTCGTCGTTGGAAGCAGTGAGCTGCACGTCTTTGAAGATAAGCTTGTCAATCATCAGATCTATCTCCAGGACGCTCGCTTTCAGTTGGTTGAATGCCGTTGTTTGCTGAAATAAAAATAACAACTTTTCTTAATACTTCTGGTGTTCCAAGAAAATGTTCTTCAGAACACCAGCAAATAACATCAAACCTTGTGCTTGTTTGCCATCGATTAGGCACTGGTCCCACCGCGAGCTAGTAAGCTATCAGTTATCGGCTACAAAAAACAAACAAAAGATAAGTACTCCCGTGCAAATAAAAGAGACACGGCGATATTGATAGCTCACTGCCGGGCGATAATCACTCCCGTGTAAATAAAAGTCTCTTTTATTTACACGGGAGTGATTATCTTTTGTTCGTTTTTATAGCCGATCCGATAGCTCATAGCTTACTAGCTCGCGGTGGGACCAGTGCCTTAAGTATAAAAATACATTTTTGATAATGTAAGCGTAACATAACTGCAAACAGGACAACATGTACTTACTCGTAACACAACAAAGAGGAGTGTACAAGTTTCTAATGGCTTGGCAACGCGCATGTGACACCCCTTGAGTTGCAGGCGTACATAGGTAACGGTGACCGCTTTCCATCAGGCGGACCGTATGCTTGTTTGCCGCCGACACTACCGACTGGCGAAAAAGTCTATAAACAAAACAGACTTACGTAGGTAGGCTCCAAAAATCACGGCTTTAAATTTCGCGAAACTCGGCAAGATACTGCACTAGATTTTTTATTACTCGATGGCAAACAACTATAAATAAGCCTATATAAATATGCGCATGCATGACTGGCCCTACAATACAACACCACCGCACCCTAGCTCGTTAAGCTATGAGAACTTAGGATCCTTGTACCTGTTTTCTAACATCAGAACCCAGTACCAGCGACCACAGCGTCGCCCGCAGCGACTGCGGACTGCCCTTCTTCAGGTACTCCTGTACCACCGGGGCGTACGCCAGGGCTGCCACGCGCTCCCCAAGCCCTACGCGCTCCGCTTCCAAGGTCGCGAACCCTGGCACTTGACTCGGCATGGCCGGGTTCACGCCGAGCAGAGGCTCGCCGGACGACCATTCAGGATAAACTTTTCTCTGCAACAACGGTTAAACTTTTGGATATCAGTCAATATCTTTTTCCCCTCACTAGCTCGGAAACACGTGTTTTGTCCTTTAATGCCAGCGGGTAAAAACGCATTTTATCCACTAGTGGGTAAAGTAATTTGACCTTGAATAAAGCAAAATTAACTGCTTTAAAATTGATAAAAGTAGGTGAATCTAGTAATAAAGATGATTTACCACCTGTGGAACTACTGGAAGCAGTGATAAACGCATTTTTTGGGTTGTAGTTTCCTCGCTATAGTGAGGGGAAAAGTTTTGTATTACACTCGGGTGCAAATGTATTTTACTTCTCGTGTGTTAAAAAACTCGCAAGTTCAGGATTCTATTCTCGAACCACTCGCTTCGCTCGTGGTTCAACTATAGAATCCTTTCACTTGCTCGTTTTTCAATTCCACACTCGGCGTTAAAATACAACTTTGCCCCCTTGTATAACTAATAACTATTAAAATAAAAAAATACGTTTAACTTACGAGACCAAGTTTTCAATTTCTACAGTAGTTTTTAATAGAGTCTGGCAAAAAATAATATAAATTTAAAAAATGCTGGCTTTGCATGAATCGGTTAGAAAGAGACTACGACAATATACAGTGTTGCCACTTTTTAATTTCTACGCTTTTTCTTGCAGGCTTTCCACATGTTTTTATACATGTGTGTCTACAATTCCACATATATTGAAAATTGTACTGACATCCTACGCGACTGCGCCAAATAAGTACTGAGTTTCAGTAAAATAAGTATGATTACCAATTCATCCAACGTCTTCACTTGGAGAGGTAAATGCGCAAATTCCCATTTAGGTTCATCTCTGAAAAAAAAATGACATTGAAAAAGTTTACATACATGTGTTAAATTTAAACAGTGACAAGATTTGCTTGTTAACGTCATAGCAATTTTAAACTTACTCTCTTGTAAAAGGAACATATCCGGAAAGTGTTAGTAATACTTCTAAAAAGTCTTTTGGTGCATAAACTGGTCTATATTTCGATAAATCTGAAATAAATGAAGAATATACTCATTTAACTGTATTTTCGCTTAAAAAGTATTTAATGAAAATGACTACCACCATACAAGCTAAACCATTATTCATTTTCCTTTTGACAAATAATAAGTAAATAAGTCTGAGTTGTTTTGTAACTTATTCAATTGTGGTGTTTCGTAGTTACGATCAATGAAGGATATACAATATAACACTAGATAAACACCTAAAGTGTAAGTGCTAAGTTCGTTCCACTTGTCTGAAAGTTCATCCTGTTCACTTTGGGGCCTTATTTTTGCTAAAGAAGTCTCTAAATCAGAACACATTGAATTTAACGACTTGTGTATCCTTTTTCCCACTGAGCACTGGCTTTTTGTAAAGAAGTTAAAGGGTCCAATTTCTGAAAACAATAACTGTTTTTTAAATCTGGCAACATTTTTTTATATTCATTATTATGAGGGTAGGAAGCGCGACTTACATTTTGCTTAGACTGAGTTCTCACCCAATGATACACTGTGTTTCTTAACTTTGTATCCAATCCTTTTTCTTTCATTGCTTGTTGTAAAGTTTGTTTGAAGTCTTCTTTTTTAACATTTGTTGAAGATACTAATTTCTTTAGAAAGAAAATTATTTTTATTAGAAAATACATCTCGGTTTTCTGTGTTATATAATTTATACACAATGAAATTACTTGCCTGAACGTCACTGTAAAATGATTTGTATATTGATAGGTTTTTTATCTCTTCTGCTAACTTAAGTGCTGTGTGATGAATGGCTTCATCTTTTAATTCTTCCATTTCGACTAATAACTCAATGTTTTGAATATAATTTTGTTAAATAAAGCAACAAACACACTGTTTATTTTTTTATAAAAAAACATATTTCATAGGAAGAGGGATGCCGTTGCTATAGTAACTTATAAACATAAGTTAAAATCATATTGTATTAGTAAGATATGTTGTTAAATCATGACCTATACAGATCACTATCATAAAAATAATAAATAGAAACGGAATTACAATTTTGTTTAAATATCGCTATCGAAATATTATTAATATTTTGAATATCCGACGCTCATTTCGGACTGATGCACAACCTACAGTCACCTGTCAATAGTGTCAATCACCTACGCTGTCATTGGTCGGTCAGCTGTGTGTCCTACAGTTTGACATTCCATCGATTACGTAGCAGGCAGCCATACTTGTTTTGATAGGTCTGTTTTGAAAACAAAGAAAAAAAGTATACACTTGAAGATGGGCAAGATATTCCTGGACCATATTGGAGGCACTCGCCTGTTTTCATGTGCAGCGTGTGATGTAAACCTGACAAATCGTTCAGAACTAATCAGTACGAGATTCACTGGAGCCACAGGTACATTTTTCATTCGTGGTATTTTTGGTAAGGTCATTGTTTATTAAGTATTGCGTATATTAGACTAGAGTATCATTGAGATGATCATTGGTTGATTTCCACCAAACACTTCTAATATTCGGTTTGTTTATGAATTGTTTTTCGACGCAGGAATCAAGAATATCTCATCTAAAAAAAATGTTGATAGGTACTCTTTCTGCACTCTAACCAGCATCAGAACAATTACACTTTATTTCCTATTTATTTATAAACTTTAATCACCTTTAATATTACGTTACAATTAAGAACACATAGCAATTTTATTGTAGCATTAATTTGGATAAAAAATACTAAAACCTCCATCTGCTTAACAATTTCTTGATATTTTCATCTACCAATGGCTTAAGTGACAGCTAAAAGTGGTTGTGGTAAGTTTTCCTTCATGAGTTTAATTAATTAGTCTTCACGGGTTTACAAGATTTCCAGTTATATATGAATCTGGTGCTGTTACATAAATCCCCTCTTGGGCTTCCAGACAAATAACTGTGGTAATCAATTTAATCATTTTCCTTAACATAAATATAAATTTTCCCTAATATGAATTAAAACTTAATTATAGCAAGCTTTTGGCTAACATTGTGGTTGACCTACTTTCCAGTAAAATATTGTTATAATATCTTTAGTAGATATATTTAGTAAATTTCAGTCTGGTATGTAATAAGTGTAATATCTTATTTTAGTGAGCTTCTGTTTTACCACAAAGATTGTCTAACACAATCACTTTAGATTGCATAACTCATATTCAGATTTGACAGAAAGGTGTAGGGATTACAGATTGTAATTAATTATGTAGGTAGAAAATTAATTATGTTCGTTATTTAGATTTAGATATTTCTTTCTGTGAGTAAATTTGTTTAAGAATGTCCTAAAATAAAATAAAAAAGCCTTTTATTTCTGGTAAAAAATAACTTATTTCTAATCTAACATTTATGTTATGTAACACCAGGCCTCTTCCAGCTGGCTCCATTTGATGTGTTCTTGGGCTACCCATATCCAGTTGATCCCTGCTACTTTAACCAAGTTGTCAATGTCCATGTCAAGTTTTACTTTTGAGTGTTATATATGAAATACATAAATAAATGAAAATACTCAATGAATTCCAGGTCGTGCTTTCCTCTTCCATAAAGTGGTGAACCTGGTATACTCAGGAGTGCAGGACCGAGTGATGCTGACTGGTCGTCACATGGTGCGGGATGTCTCCTGCAAGAATTGTTCCACCAAGCTTGGCTGGGTTTACGAGTTTGCTACTGAGGAGAACCAAAGGTGACACATTATTAACTGCATGACAATGCTTGTTGAAAACAATTTATTATTGGTTGTCTTGTATGTACTTACATCAAATTGACATCAAATAATTTCTATAATATTTTTAGATAGCTAATATACTGCCCCGATAAAGCAATTAGCGGTATCTCAAAATGAAATGCATTTGAAAATGGAACTGTCATTTAGAAAACTTAAGGTATATGTTTGCATTAAAATTTTATTTGGGATACCGCCAATTGCCTTATGAGGCCAGTATACAAAAACTTAGTAGTTGGCTCACAACTTTAAACTACATGTGATCCTTTAAGGAAAGAGGGGGAATACAACGCGTGATCGAAATATTGTCTCGGCACATTCATTTGGTGGAAGGGGGGTAAAAAACTGTTAAAAAAAGGTCCTGTAGTTTGGATACCTTCACTTACAGTAGAAATAGTTCAGTCAATGCTGTTAGTTTTTGTAATTAATGTGTTTTTATTGTGCCAGATACAAGGAAGGTCGCGTTATCCTGGAACGAGCGCTGGTCACGGAAAGCGACGGCATAGAGGAAATACAAGTTAACGACGATTAGATTTATAATTTTATATATTTTATACTACATTCCCTTGTATGTACTTGTTGGACAAGCAAGCAACACAAAACCATCACAGGTTTTTTTTGTTAAGTATGGCTTCTCCCTCTTTTGGTAGCAGGGATATAGTCAATGTTTAATCCTAGCAAGTCAGAAGCTGTAAGTTTTTTAAAGCAAATATGTGCAAAATCCTTGATTTAGAATTGCTTGTCGAACATGTGTATGCTTGGAGAAGTCTCATTAAGTTTTATATCTAAAGTAACGCCAACGTAACAAGATAAAACCCTTAATTTTTGTCTTAATTTTTGTAACAAACACATCACAAAATACGGAGGGATAATTCTTAACGGTT
The DNA here is from genome assembly GCF_023078275.1 of Leguminivora glycinivorella. NCBI lineage: Eukaryota > Metazoa > Arthropoda > Insecta > Lepidoptera > Tortricidae > Leguminivora > Leguminivora glycinivorella. The sequence goes on from NC_062978.1 coordinate 18,620,388, forward strand.
TGTTAGATTAGACAAACTATGAATCACACCAAAAGAATGTAAACAAACATTCGGTGTAGCAACCACTGCCTTTGTCAACCAACAGATAACATTAGGTATGGCTACCTCAATGTCCAGATTGTCCCATAGAAGAAGGAAAGTGATACTAATTGCAGGCTGTACCAATAAATTCAGTATAGAACAGCTTGTTTGCCTATATTGTTATCTCGTTTCGTTGGCTTTACTTTACACATAAGTATTTATTTTAAATCCTATGTCTTCGAAACTCGCCGGCTACGGCGGTTCAGTTCTAGATTTGTCTGTGGATTAAAAAAATGTACTTATTAGTGAGTAACACTAATATTTTTACCGATGACACTGGTTATACCATAGTACAGTCAACCAATCGGAATCCTTGGCGACTGTAGAACCGTTTCACAGTAAAAGTCAAACTGACTTCTATAGCAAATAAAGCACGGTGTCAATGCGACAGGGTTTGACACAGAGTGGCCTAGGATTCTAATTGGTTGACTGTACCTTCAATCTTCATATTGATCTTATTTAATTCATTTCAATCATCTTGAATCAATCAATATGAGTGAGTTCTCTGTGGCACTCGACTTCACCAGTTTTCATTTCACATAAGTTACATTACGATTAGGTACTTCCGTTTTATCCAACTGACAATGGTTTATTTTGTGATAATGATAATATAGATATTATAGTTAATTTGGCGATGTTAAATTTATGATAGCCTGAGCCTATATTTTACTTCAGAGCCTATTTGAAAAAAAAAGTAGGCAATGTAGATAAGACTTGGACTAAGAAAGCTTACTATTTACATTCCTGCGTACTGCATTGCAGTTAGTCTCGCAGGCCATAGCTCGTACACTGCTTTTAAGCATAAAACTATCGCGACTAGCCTGGAAAAAAAAAAGAGTAGAAAATAATAGGGGCGCCACCATCTATGTAAATCGCTTCGCATGTGGCAACTATTTTGACACTTCTGTATTAGAAAAGTGTTGCTATAATAAAAAAAATAGTTCAAATTCTACTCTTTTTTGCCAAGCTCTACTTGTAGCCGCAGGACGCCAATGACAACCTTGTGCAATGGACTGCAAGCGGTGGGCTTGCTTCCAAGGGATCCTTCGGGGTTTCCGCCGTGCAGTGCTTAATAACCTACACAATCCTGCATAGGTGGATAGCAAACTGGAATGCAGTGCAGTGCAGGAATATGAATGGGAGGCTTATGAAAGGTCAACTGGGGTAAATGGTCTATGGGATAATTATGGAGATCCGTTATTTCTCAACTAGATCGGAGCGCGCTGAATTTTACGTTTTACTCTCCCAGTAAATCTAGCATTCATCACTTTACGACACGATACGGGAATTTTCTTAAAAATAACAAGTATTTACCTTCTCCTATAATAATCCCATGGTGACATTTACCCCTTTCGACCTTTATTATAAATGTTGTGGTTTTTTTATTAAGTTAGAAATTAAGAGTTATGTAAGAATATCTACAGATCGAAATATGTATCTACACATTTTGTAATTATTCTGTAATATTAATTAAGAGGCATGTAATTAAGGCAAATAATAGGTGTCTGGCATTTCTACCGCCTGTCAAAATAGAGTAGAAATTAATAGGGGCGCCACCGTCTATGTAAACCGTTTTGCATGTGGCAATTATTGCGTCACTTTTGTATGAGAAGTTGAGAACAGTGTTGCAATGATAAAAAAAATACTTAAATTTCTACTCTATTTTGCCAGGCAATGCCGTTTAACCCCATAAAACTACCTACATACTTTCTGATGAAGCATTTTATGGTGTAGGTACTATCGTTAACACGTTGCCTGCCTACAACCTTCTAGGTGGGTTAGGGTGAAGTCACATCTATTAGCATCGAGCCGCATTTAGTGTATGAAAAATCGCTCGTTAGTATGATGAACATGCGTACGCATGCTTTCAGCTTCCCGATGCGTAAGCGTTTTTATACTAACGAGCGATTTCTCACACAAAATGCGGCTCGATGCTGATAGATGTGACCAGTTGACCACCCTTATCGACTACGTTCGTAGCGCGTAGTTCCGCGCTGGCAGTGAATCTGTTAACTTTAGTATCTACTTCTAGACAACTTTTCAAACTAGTTCATGTTTTTTTTTTGCTATACGTTTCTCGTTATTATGTTACTAAATAGAGAATTATAGAAACGGTTTCAAACAGGATACAAGTGTGTTATTTACAATGTAAGTCCGTAAAAGCAAATGCTCGGTTTAGTCCGTTTAGTAGAGCCAAAGACATATGTAACTCCGTATAGACAGATAAAGTCTAAGAAAAAACCGTACAGAAAAAGGTACGGTGACCTAGATGGCATTACACCTTATGGGGACGCTCGGCTAGATGGCGCTAATATTAATATTTGACATTTTAACACATACGCGGCGCCGACGGTTAACACATATCAAGCTAAGAATATGGGCCAAATTGTCAAAACCGAGGTTCAAAAGTTTTAAGCTTGTGTCGAGAGATGGCTGTCTATGCACTGTGATTACACATTTTACTTTGACAGTAACTCTCTATAATACTCGATCCTCTTTGGTAGCGCTAACAATATGAGAGTGAATCAACTTTTTCTTGTTTGTTATTGCTATGGTTACGGTCCCCTGGGTCACCCTGATTATATGCAAAATAATGCTATTTAAACTATGCAAACATGCAGTTTTCTGGTGCCACCAACCCCTTTATTTAATTTGCCACTACTCTACATGCAGGATTGCAGGTTTGCATAGTTTAAGTACCATAATTTTGCATAAAACCAATATGGCAATAACAAACAAGAAAAAGTTGATTCACCCATGAACACATCAGCTAAAGGATATATGGGTTGGGCGTCATCCATATATTACGTCACAGTGTAAGGGGGAGGGGGGGGTCATACTAAATGTGGCAAGCCCTGTTAAAGGGATACAAAAAAGCGTGACATAGGGGGGGGGAGGGGTCCAAAAACCTGAAATTTGGTGTGACGTAATATGTGGATGATCCCTTGGATATGTGTCAAAGCACAATAAAAAAAAAACACAATACAATATCACATTTTATTATTTATTACATCATATAACACAACATATATCTTTAGCAGATAACATAAAAATTTTCTCTGTTTTGTTTACAGGAGTTAAGCTTCGCTTTTAAAATTGGAATACGGTATAAATAAAATGCCAACAACGTAATTAATATAGCGCGGGCCGTCCAAGCAGTGACGTACTAAAGTATATGGCTGCTTAACGTTACTGTTATTTACAGCTCTTAGTAGGTCTAGGGGTTCTTATTTTTCAATACGTGCGGGCCTTCAGTATGCACAAATGACACACCCTCTTTTCAAATGTTAAGCATAAATAATTTAATACGCGGACACAGTGACTCAGTTTACTGAGAAATTAGATATATAAGGCCCACCTGCCCTAGCTAACAATCAGTTTTTATTATGCCCGTCTCAATGAGATGCGACTGCATAAACTCTAGAAGTGGCTTTTTAGTGCCTTGTCATTATTCGATTTTACATGTTCATGCTGTCTTTAATGCGACAAAGTACTAAAAGTTTGCAAACTTCTTCCGACGCCGCGACTATACCTAATACTTATAATATGTAACGAAAAATAATGTTCATAATAAATATCGCACCCTCTTATCATATTAGATGGGCAGAATTTCACAATATAAGCACCTCATCTTTCTTTACGAAAATAATTATAAATCAAAAACTTACAATAACACTAAAGGAAAATACAATATAATTATCAAAGTGGCGGATTTTGTTGCGTCGATACTTCTTATTGGAAACAGAAATACAAATCTGTGCAGCAGTGTTGCAAAATAAACGTTCAATGTAGGCAAAGATAATATAACTCCGTATAAGATAAATAAAGCCTACGAAAAAAAAATCGGAACCATAAAATATTTTTTATGGTTCCGATTTTTTTTTTCGTCATAAAAGAGTTTGGCCTTTATGTTCGTTTACATGGCTCTAATATAATTTTTTAACAAATCAGGTAAAGGATATGGGTCAAATTGTTAAAACTGAGGTTCTACGTGTTTTAACCCTATATCAAGAGATGGCAGTCAATGCAACTTGACTGCTGCTAATTTGACTTGGGCAAAATTCCTCTATATCCATTCTCTTTGATGTAGGTATACGTAAATCAAGCAATTTAATTTCTAAACATAAGCAACACCTTCCACTGGGCAGCTCTATCTACATAACAAATGTGGAGTGGCTGAGTCGCAAGGCCACGAGGGCCTAAGCTCTCAGAATAAACGAGGCTCCACTGACTGGACTGCCAAATAATTTACACACATAAGCTGGAAGAACATTTTTAAACAAATCGGTTAAATCCAAAATCCAATTCGAGATCACGTTGAAGCCGCGCTCGGCCTTATGTATTACGAGTATAAAACATACTTGTTCAAAACATTATCAGTTATACAATATACCTACGCATAATATGCGTAATTATAATATGTAATAGTTCCAGACTACTAAAAACCATGAACTCCTCAATATTTACTTTCCATATACTTCTGTTCTGTTACGATTTCGTAAAACGTATTTATAACCAAATTAAATTATCTATAAAGTTAAACGTTTAAAAAACTATGGAAAAATCGATAACTGAGACCGCTAGCCGAGTCTCATAAAATCTTAGGAAATATGACTCATTACTCGGAACAATGGTACTGAACAAAATACCATTAACAAATTTCAGGGATTTCCAACAGGCTGTTGTTGTTGGATTACACTTGCATTAACTTAATAATTCTATGAATATATAGAATGCCCCAGGAGAAACGCAAGATTAGAATTTAATAGAAAACGCGCTTTTTTCCCTTACTACAATTATTTCCTTGTATTGTAACTTTAGACAATAAATTCAAATCTTGCAAATGTTGGGACATCCTAACGTTCGGTGATAACAATATTACTATACAACTCTCGAAATGTTCCCGTTTTATCGATTTCTACTGTTGCTCGAATAAATTCAAACACAGACTATGAGATGTCTTAGAAATCTATTTGTTACTTAATACGTTCAAATGAAAAAATAAAAAGTATTGTACACTGAATAAATTGCATTGCCTGTTTCGAATTTCGTTGCATGTAAAGCAAGTGAGGATGACCGCAGTTTAGCCGCACAGTCATTGCATAGAACCAGATTCCTTAGCTTGTTGCACCAAAAATAGAGCACCCCATGAGATAAGCCGTGAGAGATCGGGTCTGGCTACGAATGTTAGTGGCGGCGGGCCATTGGTAGTCACCCGACAAGACAGCGTTATTTCCACGAGCCGAATCTCTCCACGATCTCCTTCGAGTGACTGCGCGCCTTCGAGTCCGCAGAACCTAGCCCGACGCGCTGCTTCACCGTTTCGATGAACTCTAGCACCGCCATGTAAATGAACTTATATTGAGCCTCGTTTTGCACCATTCCAGAGCGCTGGTCGCGCACCATTTGCACGGTGCGGTGGACGTCGATCTCGCAGTCGAAGCCCTCTTTTCGGATCTGGTCGAGGATCATGTCGATAACGATGAAGGTGCCCGTGCGGCCTATGCCCGCCGAGCAGTGCACGCAAACGACGGCGGCGGCCGGCGGCGCGGCGCTCGTCATGATCTGCTGCAGGCGGTAGTTGACGTCCAGCAGGATGTTGAGCACTCGGCCGGGCTCCGAGGGCACGCCGTGGTCGGGCCACGCCGTGAAGTGAAAGTGGAAGATCTGTCTCTTGACGCCCGGCTCGTCGCTCTTTGTCACCAGGAATCGCCGCAGTGTGTAGTCCTGCGTCGACGACTCAAATTCGTTCACGATCGTGAACTTCATTATAGAATCTGTCTTGTTCAAGTGTGGCCAGTACCTCTCGCATTTAACCTTGCCGCGTTCGATCTCTTTCGTTGTCATTATGATGACGCGGACGTCTTCCTGCCAGATCATTGACCAGAACTGGTAGATGGTGGTGGGCAGGCAGCCCTGTGTTGCGATGTATGTTTTATTGTAAACGTGCTCGGCGACACCATTCTCTGCCTCCACCGCAGCTTTCGGTATCGTCGTGTTGACGTAGTTGGGGTTCGAAGGGAGGACGCTGGGTTCAAAAGGAGGAAGCGACTTTTGAGTGCCGTTGCCATAAGATTTTAGACTTTCTTTGGAGCCCAATGACTTTTCTTCTGTGACGACTGTGTGATTCGGGGAGGATTTTTCTTTGCCCTTGGTAGGCGTGCCACCTCGAAGCTGGGAGCATCCATTCTCGTTGGAGCCGTTACAGTCGTGGTCGGCCCCGGGCTCGGTGCTGTCGCAGCGGATGTAGTTGGCGTTGATGTAGTCGGCGCCGGCGGGCGCGTCGGGCGGTATGTCCCGAAGCACTACACGAGTGTGATCGAATGGGATGATATTCTTGTACCGGTTTTTTCTGATATTTTCCGGTTTGGAACCCTCCATGCGGTCGAACAGCTGCAGGTTCTCCATCATCTGCAGCGTCTCGAACTCCTCCCAGAAGCCCTGCTTGTAAGCCATGCTCTCTATGGGCCCCTCGTTCTCTTTCTGCAGCTGTTTGACGCGTGTTTGGAAGTGACGGACCTGGATACGAGTGGCGTTAAAGGGTTGCATGAGGCGCAGCACCTCGCCGGTGGTCTCGACCATGGGGAAGCTGCGGTAGTGCTCGACGAGGCTGACAAGGTCGGGAAACTGTTGGCCGCCGCCGACGTCGTACTTTTTGTCCTGACGGCGAATTATGACGTGCGTGACCCGGTCGTGGGTCCTCACGGAAAGGACAAAGTCCCCAGGCTGGCGCTGGGACTCACGTACTAAGAAGGAGCCGTTCTTCCCGTTTTCGAGCATCATCCTCTCAGCCTCTTTAGCGGTGAGCTGACCGTGGTACCAGCGCTCAGTAGTAGGATCGGCGCAGTTAAGGGGAGTTTTTAATCGGATGACGTTGCCGTTTTTCTCGCGCAGTTGGCCCTGATTCTCCATGTAATACTGGACGAGCTCGGAAAGGGTGGCGAACTTCTCACCACCGTACAAGTCGAGGAACTCCCCGTTGTTCTGGATCTTGATGTGCGTGACTTCGTTGCCGCGGCGCACGGACAGCGTGAAGTCACCCTGGTTGCTCATGCTGGGCCGCGCGAGGAAGAACCCGTCGCGGCCGCAGTCCATGAGCAGCCGCTCTGCGTCCACGCCCGTCAACGACGGGTGGAACCACCGCCGAGTGATCATCCTATACTGGTAGCGTCACTACTTACTCTATGATATCAGATTAGTGACTCCTTTTGCCCCTTCAAACGCCATAGATTCTCAACAATCATCTGAAATAGAAAAAAAGACAATATATGTTATTAAAATTTTTACTCTTGCATAACTATGAGAGTTATGATACGTAAATATCAAGTTTAGAAAGCTAGGTAATTGCCACTATTTACACGATCAATCACTAAAATCGTCAGTTACAAGACATGATAATTGAGAATGCTATTCATAGAATTCTACTAACATAATGTTCACCAGTGAAACAATACAATGTAATTACTACTGAGATTGTAGAGTAATCGGCTCTTAGCATAATTTCAACTCTAGTAGTTGGGTAAAAAAAAGTATTTATAAAATGTATTAAATGTAGGTATATTTAGTCACCAGTAATAATTTACATGTAGGTCACGCTGGACATATTGATCAACATTTACTACCTCGAAACCACCACCAACCCCGAAATCGAAAAAAAAATGGTTAAGGTCAATATGGGTAGATAAGTGGATATACGGGGGTACTCCGGGGTACCTAAATGCGTCTTATTCATGTATTTTAACATTTTTAACTGACTGACTGACTTGATCTGATTTAGGGGTTGGTGCCATATATTAAAGTGACTCATTATGACCAACATGTTCTCCCCGTAGGTAATGTTTTGCAAGCGAATAAACACACCGCCCACCAACCCCAATGCAATGCAATGTGACCCCGTGTGGTGACGGATTAAGAATTTCACCACCCCCTTTCTTCCCGTAGGTGTCGTAGAAGGCGACTGTGGGATATGGGTTAAATTGGGGCGTAGGCGAGAGGCTGGCAACCTGTCACTGCAATGGTGCTGCAATGTCACAATTTGGATTTCTTACAACCCCTTTTTTCCAAGAGTGGCACTGAAACTTAGTAGTTCATGTGCTCTGCCTACCCCTTTATGGGATACAGGCGTGATCCGATTGATTATATGTATGTATGTATAAACACACCCCAGTAGATATTCCTGAGAAAATAAATTAAATGCTTGACTGATACGAGATACGACACAGTAGCTACTATTCAAAAAAGAGTCAATAAGTGTGGTATTAAAGACGTCAGATGATTATCTACACGTTTTTCCTTAACCGCAAGTACCTAAGTGCAACAACTGGGTGCCTACAGTACCTACTGCTAACGACAAATCTACATTACATGCAACCAACATGCAACGCGCAACGACTAATAGAGAATTATAAATTATTAGCTTAAGGGGCTCCACACGGTTTTCATCGATTTTTTTGACAAGTTTTGAGTTGAAATTTCCTAAGTTTGCACTACAAATAGAATTATAAGACCAACAGCCATCGGTTCTTCAATCTTTTATCTCTATTCGAAAGAGCCAAATTTTGAAAAAAAAAAAAAATACAATTTTTTGTTATGAATTTTTTAAACATGGTCTAAAAAGTCACTATCGAAATTTGATTTTAGTGAAGGGTGTTAATACATGAAATCGGCATATTTGGATTTACCTTTGGCTTTTCAATTTCAAGAGAGATTTCAATTTTAAACTAATTAAAACAAAAGTTATGACCAAAAACCGGCCAAGAGCGTGTCGGGCCACGCTCAGTGTAGGGTTCCGTAGTTTTCCGTATTTTTCTCAAAAACTACTGAACCTATCAAGTTCAAATAAATTTTCCTTGAAAGTATTTATAAAGTTCTACATTTGTAATTTTTTTCATATTTTTTAAACATATGGTTCAAAAGTTAGAGGGGGGGGACGCACTTTTTTTTTTCCTTTAGGAGCGATTATTTCCGAAAATATTAATATTATCAAAAAACGGTCTTAGTAAACCCATATTCATATATCATTTTTAAATACCTATCCAACAATATATCACACGTTGGGGTTGGAACGAAAAAAAATATCAGCCCCCACTTTACATGTAGGGGGGGTACCCTAATAAAACATTTTTTTCCATTTTTTATTTTTGCACTTTGTTGGCGTAATTGATATAAATATTGGTACCAAATTTCAGCTTTCTAGTGCTAACGGTTACTGAGATTATCCGCGGACGGACGGACAGACAGACATGGCAAAACTATAAGGGTTCCTAGTTGACTACGGAACCCTAAAAAACCAGTTTTTGACCCAAAATTGTTCAAAATTGATGCCAAATATCACAGAATCAATTATCTATGAAGTAATTATGAGATGTTATTTTTAACCCCCGACGCAAAAACGAAGGGGTGTTATAAGTTTGACGTGTCTGTCTGTCTGTCTGTCTGTCTGTCCGTCTGTCTGTCTGTCTGTCTGTCTGTCTGTCTGTTTGTCTGTCTGTGTGTGTGTGTCTGTCTGTGGCATCGTAGCTTCCGAACGGATGAACCGATTTAGATTTAGTTTTTTTTGTCTGAAAGCTAAGTTATTCGGGAGTGTTCTTAGACATGTTTCATGAAAATCGGTCCACTATGTCGCGGTCGGGGGTTTTTTCAAAATTTTAATTTTGTGGTTAGGTTATGTTTAAAGATGATGCTGTTAATATGATAAGCTTTAGAAACTATCATAATATCATTGGATTCAAATCGAAGGTCATTGAGGCAGGGAATGCCCTTAATTTATGTTGGTTTATTACAACAGTGCGGAATGGAGAGCTCTGGTGCATAAAATAATGACCTCATGTGGTCATGACCGTCAGCCATAAAGAACCAAAAGAAAAATTGAGGAGTGTCTTTTCAAAAGGACTTACTTTTTATTTCAGCACTCGTTTGACAGTGTGTCTTATGAGATACACCTAAGGTCTATATCAGAAGTAGAGTCGCAATATAATAAACCTTTTTGAAAAGACACTCTTCAATTACAACAATCTGGAAGAAAGGTTATTTTGTTCTTCTGTCTGTTTTCATACTCAAGAACTTTACTCTTAGACACCAATACATGTGCCTCTGAAATTAGAATTTTAATTTTTACATTACACGGAATTTTTTAGATTCCGTACCCCCGAACAACCCAAACAACACCAGCTATACATTCTTATTGAGAGCCCTTTACTGAGTTTTGTTATTGCTCCGGATGAGTTACTTCCACTACGAGTTGTTAACAGTGGTAACTGTGGTGGCAAAAAGTGCGATTTGTTTTCACAGTTGTACGCTAAAAGTTTGTTCAATAATGATGAAAACAGTATTTATAAATAGTGTAGTAACAACTTGGTGGTAACTAGTGAGAATAACTCAAACCAACTGGAGAAGCATGAGATGAGACTATCTGCCTGTCTCGAGTCAACAATACAGCTGGCATTATTCTATGAGGCAATTGGAAAGATATTCCTAATAGAATGGTCAAGAAGAGTGTACAGTACATATTGCTGTCATCTTGTCTTGGGCAGTTTTTCTTCATTTATACTATTTGCAAACATTTTAGTGAGGTGTAGCAAAAAATACATTTAATACTGGAAATTATTAGGTATTTTTAACACCAACTATTGAGTATTTTTTTATGATTTCGTCCCAGATCCGAGGCTGGACAATTCAAAAGTCAGAATTGTTACATTACACCATATCATGACAAAAAATTTCTAGCCCGGGCCTTTTTGGGCAGAGTAACAATGTTTTGGAAATAAATTATTTGTCTATAAATATACTATCATTACTTTGGAGCCTGTATAGAAAAAAGAAAAATCTAGATTTGCATTCCTGCTGCTTCTACAATCCCTACTCAGACTCACTCTATTCTACAGAATATAATGGGAACATTAGTATCTGATCTGCATCTATTGATATTATAAAGTTTTTTTTCAGGAACTTCAAGTTAAAGACAGTTCATTTTAGGATGCGGATATAATATAAATAAGCGTATACAATATAGTATCGCTTATTTTGACAAGGATAAAGGCAAGATTATATCGCGTAATGGTGATGAGCCGTCTACTATATAGTTTACACTAAACTTACCTCGTGAAGGCACTCGAGCAATAAACACTGAGCACCACGCCAAATAGGAGGTTCATGAATCGAAACCTTGTTGCTATGCTGACTTTAGACCCTTTGTAACACAGTTTTCAAGGGCGGATACACCCGTACACTGTTGCACATGGACATTCACAAACATGAAGTGTACGAAATCAACAAAGAGCTATAATGCAATATGTGTCCCTAAAATGTTAAACTACGATCTTGTGATCGAAAAACTAAATAGGATTTCATTCCAGCCTGCATTTGACTACGGAAAATACGGAAATGTCACTATCTATTGTCACTTTACTTTTTTTTTAATTGCGAAGAGATGAGACGAAGGAAGTTAGTCAGACACACAGACTAATAAGAGATACTACGTCAGACATCTAGCTTACTGTAAAATAAAACATTATTTTAACTCAGATTTGATTTTATTAATTAAAATTAATTAATTTCACTCAAGTGGAAATAACGTTTCGAATTAATATAAAATTTTCACTACTGTCACTTGGCGTATCAGGCGCCAATTTCAAATAAAAATAAAGCGATGGTATTCTATTATGCTAATCGTAGCACTGAAGTTATCAGGGATTACCGAAGTAGGTCAAATGTTGATGCAAAATTTATTTGGAAACGGGAACATTTACTTATTATCCAACCCGGAATTAGGGGACTGAGACTTTCCAAAATAACTAGATAACACTTTTCTTACGGCGAGACGCTTATTATGAGTAGAACTTTCCCCGCCATGCTGATTAGTCGCTTTATTCCAAGGTTCAATAAGGCTTTGACGACGGAACACTTTTCCCAATGATTGCCATTTAAGTTCTGGACTTATTTCTTTATTTTCGTACTTCTCTTTGTTAACAGTTGGTCCATCACCCTACAAAAGAAACAAGTAAGTACATTACGTTACAGGTAGGTACTTCGTAATGTATTAAAAGCATTAGAACTACCCACTACCTAAACTAATTATAATAATTAAATACTGTAAATGGTTTATACAAACATACTTCGCTGGAATGTGACCGCGATGTACGGATCTGGTGTCGAAAGAAATTGGCAAAAGATTTCTTCCAGGTCTTGGGGTTTTTAAAAGAGCTGCTGCTGAATTCAATAGCATCAGAAGAGTCCTCGGGAGACACTTTCTTGGTTTTAATAGGGCAAGTTTCTCCAGCCTGTTTAGTATCAACTTCATTTTGAATTGCTAGATCACCTTCAGGACACGACATTGTGTGACTTGAGTGTAATTTTATTTTTATTGTACACTTTTAAAAACTTAGAAAATCAGGAATTATTTGTGTATTTTATTATTATGTCAATTGTTCCTATCCTGTCATTCAAAGCTTTTTATATTTGGAACGAATCATTTGTTTAAAAAACATTTCTACACATGCCATAGATTTTAAGGCCTCAACTCACTCAAAATTCATCTATAGTGCATAGTGCTAACACGACTCACACACCACCGCACCGTACCAAAAGGTCTCCACATACTGGCCCAAAGAGCATTGAATCACTACGTTTTACTGTACTGGCCTTTATAAAGTGGGAGTGAGAAAGAGTTATTTTATCCTCGCTCTCACGTGGAAAAACTCCAGAAGGTCGCCGTCCGTACGGTGCGGTCGTTTGGTAACTACTGATGATTAGATTGAACGTAGTGATTATAATATATTCTCGCTGGAATTAATTTTCTCGTCTGAACAGGCCTTTACATCTGTTGGTATATTATATTACCAGGGCCAAATATTGGGTTGGCACAAAAGTAATGACACACTCTACAAAACTCTATACATTTCCTTTCTTAAGTTAGACTTCCGGTTGGGACGCCATCATAGCGGTTTCGTGTCGTGAATAATTTATTTTTCTTTTACTCATTAATGTTGTTTAAAGTGTAATATTGATAGCGTATTATGCAGTAAACTAATGGTGTAGTGAAAAGCTGATGAATAATTGTTCTCGAAACGCGTTTAGCCTCTTTTTGTCGTAAACGGCCGGTAGTCCACGTGCTCTTGTAAAATCTAGCTATCAATTTACAAGTGCGAAGTCACCGTACAATGTCGTACTTACCGTACAAAAATTACTAATATTAGCTCATATCACCTTGACACTGGCGAAATAGTCCCAATGGACTGAAGCCATTTAATTTTAAAAACTGAACTGAATTTCTTAAGTTAATTGTTTTCTATAATATTCTAGTATGTTGTAGAACATTCTAGGTACTTCTAATGTGAGGGTATATAAAGCCGCCCTCGTGATTGGTTTTGTTAGATTGAAATAAAATGGACGAGCGACAAGTTCGAACACTTTACTTATACGAGTACATGTTAGGCCACAGTGCGCGGGCTGCGGCTGACAATATCAACACTGCATTGGGCGCTGGAAGTACAAGCCATGCCACGGTGTCCAGATGGTTTGACCGTTTTAAATCAGGAGACAGGAGCCTTGAAAGTCAGTCACGCTCAGGGCGACCACCTGCATTCAATGATGACGATTTATGCTGCGAACTACAGTCGAATCCTGATGCTACTACTCGTGAATTAGCGGAAGCACTTAACTGCAGTCACCACGCTGTGGAATACCATCTGCGTGAGCTTGGGTATCGAAAAGTTTTGGCTCGATGGGTACCGCACATCCTTACCGACGCCAGTCGTGCAGTCCGTGTCGCCATCTGTCAATCACTTTTGCTGCGACCCCGACGTAAAGAGTTTTTGACTGATCTGGTTACGGGAGATGAATCATGGAATTATTATGAGAACGATACACGTCGTGCTTTTTGGCTGCCTCGAGAAGAAACGCCACCAACTCAACCGAAGCTGAGTCAAAAGAACCGCTTAAAAGTTTTGCTTTGTTGTTTCTGGGACTCACAAGGCATGCTGTTTCATGAACTATTACACAATGAAACTGTAAACGCTAACAAATATTCAACACAGCTCACCGAACTATCTTCTGCTATCAAGAAAAAACGACGAAGACGAGCCACTGTAATTTTACTACATGATAACGCTCGACCTCATGTCGCATCTACCGTTCGCCAACAGCTGCAGAACTTGGGCTGGGAGACGATACCCCACCCACCTTATTCTCCAGACCTCGCACCATCAGACTTTCATTTGTTTAGAGCCCTGAAACGACATTTGCGGGGTAAACAATTCAATGATTTCCATGATGGAGTTGAACAACTTTTTCGAGGCACAGCGATCAGAGTTCTGGGCGAAAGGCATCCAAACTTTGCCGGATCGTTGGCAAGAAGTCATAGATGCTAATGGTGATTACATCATCGACTAAGCTTTTTGTATTGTAATAATAATAAAAACTATCAGACCGAGCTGGACGCCCTGGATCGGAGGGTCCGGTCACTGCTTACCACACACCGTATGTTACACCCGCGCTCGTCTGTTATGAGATTGTACATCCCACGGAAGTGCGGAGGTCGAGGCTTCCTAAATGCCAAAAATCTCCACAACCGTGAGGTGTACAATCTCAGGAATTACTTCCTTAACAACGAGTGTGGGATGCATCGTGATGTGGTGGCAGTGGACGGAAACCTCACGCCGCTCTCCTTGGCGAAAGAGAACTGGCGCAAACCTGTGGTACTAAGTACTGCGGACCGCAGGGCGGTATGGGAGAGCAAGCAGCTACACGGGCGGTTCTACAAGGCCCTCACGGGACCCGATGTAGATCTGCTCGCATCGGTGAACTGGTTACGATTCGGGGACCTCTTCGGAGAAACCGAGGGTTTTGCCTGTGCAATTGCCGACGAAGTTATGATGACGAACAACTACCGGAAATGTATCCTGAAGGACGGTACGGTCGACATTTGTCGGGCATGCCGCCGTCCCGGAGAATCACTCAGGCATATCATTTCCGGTTGTTCTCATCTTGCTAACAGTGAGTACTTGCACAGACATAATCTCGTAGCCCGGATCATTCACCAACAGCTTGCTCTTCAATACGGCCTTGTGGACCGCGAAGTACCGTACTACAAGTACTTACCTGCGCCAGTTCTTGAAAATGGTCGTGCCACGCTCTATTGGGATCGATCTATTATCACTGACAGGACTACTGTAGCCAATAAGCCTGACATTGTGATAATAGATCGACCGCAATGCCGGGCCGTGCTCGTTGACATCACCATCCCCCATGATGAGAATCTCGTGAAAGCCGAGAAGGACAAGTCCAGTAAGTACCTAGACTTGGCTCACGAGATAACCGCCATGTGGGATGTAGATTCAACGATCATTGTCCCTATAGTCGTTTCAGCGAACGGTCTCATAGCGAAGAGTCTCAACCAACATCTTAAGATACTCTCGCTAGGTGGCTGGATCAAGGGCCAGATGCAGAAGGCGGTGATCTTGGACACGGCGCGTATAGTTCGACGGTTCCTCTCTCTGCAGCCCTAACCACCGGCAGCTTGGGCCCTGCCCCGCTGCTGGCGGCACCCTAGGTTAGGTTTTTTATATTTTGTATTGTTTTGTATGTGGTTTTGTATTTTACTTTTATAATCATATTATAAAATAGCCTAATCTAAGAGAAAAGATAAATAAAGGAAATAAAAAATATAAAACGTAAACTAAGTGTCTCATTACTTTTGTGCCAACCCAATAGATCCAATCCACGTATTGCAACGTGATCGACGTCGGCAGATGGTCGGCAGTCGTTTTTCATTTTACGAAATATTAGAAAACTTTAAAAACGTATTCACATCACATTACAAAATTCCATCATTTCCGTTGTCGGTCGTCAGCAAGTCGTCAGTCTGTGAGCGGACTGTTTAAAAAAACTTTATTATAGCCCTAACACAAGCAGAGTTATCCCATAACCCATAAGAGAGATAAAAATATATTTCTTTCTCGCTCTCACCGATGCAACGACCTTGCCACGGCCCGGTAATGTCTAATATAGAGCGGTATCAGACTAGCCTGACCAGCATTTTTTAAACTAAATAGATCGGTGGATTTAACTTGTCTGTACTTCTGTAGTATATGTATCATATATGTATACGCATTGCCATTGACATAATCGTGCGAAAGTAAAAAAATAACGGGAACGGGAAATAAAACACACGTAGTATTTTTCTTCCGAAATGTATATTTTCCTTGCTCCTTAATCTCACTTTAAGTTAAACCATAGATTAAATATAAGTAGATCATACCATCCCATACATTAAAATGCGACCGCCTAAGAACGCGCATACACTACACCACACATAGATGGCGCCACAAAAAAAGCCTTGTTGCCATCGATTATTTGCTGTCACTTTCGAGCCCTAAATCTACGTCCAAAGTGACACTTAACGCCATCTACAAGTATAATAGAAAGCTACAAGACATTTTTTTGTGGCGCCATCTATGTGTGGTGTAGTGTATGCGCGGTCGCATTTTTAACCCCCGACGTAAAAACGAAGGGGTGTTATAAGTTTGACGTGTCTGTCTGTCTGTCTGTCTGTCTGTCTGTCTGTCTGTCTGTCTGTCTGTCTGTTTGTCTGTGTGTGTGTCTGTCTGTGGCATCGTAGCTCCCGAACGGATGAACCGATTTCGATTTAGTTTTTTTTATTTCAAAGCTGTGTTAGTCGGGAGTGTTCTTAGCCATATTTCATGAAAATCGGTCCACTAGGTCGCGGTCGGGGGTTTTTTCAAAATTTTAATTTTGTGGTTAGGTTATAATGTATGGGATGGTATGATCTTCTTATATTTAATCTATGGTTAAACTTAAAAACTTCAAACCAAACGCAAAAGTCCAAACTTCATTATGCTTCTTTATCACTTGATACGTACTAGGGGGGCCGATAAGGAAATTTAGATTTTCATGTTTCGCATGCGTACGTTACGGCCCACAAAAATGTGCTAGCGGCGCCCCCTACGCAGAGTTTTGCGTAAAATCTGCCTTTGAACAGCCGAAGTGGCCATGAAAGTAATATCATATTCATGAGCACTGTAAGTATGAGCCATTGTTCTCATAATCTCCAAAGTTAGTGAACACACGTCCCCAGAATTTGGGGTCTCCGCGCGTGTCATCCGGCATATTGTTCGGGGGCACTACGGACTGGTTGAAGATGCGAAGTTCCTCTAGAAGTCTTTGCACGATTTGGGGATTTCTGAAAATACGTAAAAGGGTTGTCTTAGTTTCATCGGAACTATCGGAAGTTGTTAGCGGAGTTAAAGTACTAACTTATTTAAATTTTATCGAGTGTCACAACTATATTACAAACTGTCTAAACATCGTATGGATACCATTAAACCGGTGCACGCTACGCACGGGTCTGAACAACTCCACCCTCCCTCCTCGGTCCACCAATGCTCCTGTTTAAGCTCCTCGCCGAGTTTATAAATGAATTTGAATTACTGCAATATCTGCCCAATTATCTGCAATATTCTGCCTTAATATAGGTAAGGTACGTAGCATGATATTGCAACAATAAATAAATACGCAATAAATCATTAATTGATTAATTCGTTCATTAATTAATTCATGGTGGGTACAAGAAGCTTATCATATACTTGAACATGATAATAACGATATAAGTCCAGTGAACTGAAGTTTAATTGAAATGTTTATTCCAATATGGCTGTTTTCTTTGCTCTAATCTAAACCGCAGTATAATAAAGAGTATTATCGTACTATCTAAACTAAAGCAGTGATGGGGAAACTTTTTCATTGGGGCCAAAATATGAAGGAATTTTAAAGACATGCCAGATTTACACCAAAAATGCAATTTTCCTACAGTGCTGGCCATCATCATCCTCCTTACGTTATCCCGGCTTTTTGTCACGGCTCATGGGAGCCTGGGGGTCCGCGGACCGTACTTTGCCCAACACTGCTCTAAACTCTCTAAAGTGTAGCTTACTTGCTGGCTAAGTTGATCCGTTCGCAGGGATCTGTTCGGATGTCAAAGAGGCATGGGTACTCCAGCGGCCTACATACCACCTCTGGATCGCTGCTACATTGTAATGTGGCAGCTTTCCTGAAAAATACAATTCCGATGTTTAAATAATTGCGAAGTTAAAAAGGCTTTATGTATATACTATACTAACAATACGATTAAAAACATTTTTGGCAATAAGTATTTTCTGGTATTTTGAACCGAAAGAAGACTCTAGTTTGGGTGCGACATCGTGTGTGATATCATGATATGGGGCGCAACGCATGGATTTAATTGACCCTGAAGTGATAGCGAATGATATAAAGCGCCTTACACACTCGTACATGCAGACACGCTACGCCGTGAAAGATCCACAAGAGAAAAATTGCCCTGAAGAAAAAACACTTCTCTGTGCTTGTACTTGCCTGAGTAGGCCAGCTTTCTCTCTCGTCGGCATGAGGCCCATCTTGCTGAGGATCGCGGCGACTTTCCCCTGGTACACCGCGTCTAAGTCGTACGAGCCATTTCGGCCGGCCGGCCCGTACCATGAGTCCCAAGCGCCTTTATAAGACGTCCCTGAAACAGTTACATATCTAAGTATAGATCATTTCATTCACCAAGACGCGTGCCTCTTAGTCCGTTTTCACATTATCCGATCCGATATCGGATGTCGGAAGGATTTCAATAGAAGTAGTCCAAGATGGTACCTGTAAGGTATGGGATATGGGACATCCGATATCGGATCGGATAATGTGAAAACGCACTTACTCTCTGCACTATGTAGGTATACTACAAGTTAAGCCTATATATAGACGGTTAAGTAAATCTTGTCGAAATTCAAATTTTATATGGGACGGTAAACCTTCGCCCCTCTTCTTCTTCTTCTTCTTCAAGCGTTTTTCCGGCCTAGCGCCAGGATCCGCTTTCCTTCGCCTTTTCAAATATATTGACGTATGTAGTTTTTACGAAAGTAATCGGAAAACTTAAGCCACGAAATATCACTACCTATAACTACTTATCATACCGCAGAAAAGTACTCGGGTAAATCAAAAACAACCTTTATGTAATTTCCAGTTATCCATTGTAATGGCACTTCCCTCTTTGTCATCTATATTGTGAAGCACAGAGGTCCTCTTAGAAGGCTGGTCTTTGGACAGCTCATTCCACAAATCTAATCCATCGATGTTCTGCAGCAAACTGGAACATAACACGAACATTATAAACATATTTTTAAAGAAAGCGGCCGTGGGAATCATGTCAAACCAAGCGGTAGAAGCTCTACTTTAGTGCCTAACAGTGGCCGAACCGCGATCGTGTATAAAGTGGACCCTACCGTTTTGCCTAATTGTAATTATTTTACCATATCTGGTGGCCCGCAGGCCTGAGCCTGCAGCAAGGGGCTGCCTACAGTGCCTACCCACTTCAATGTTACCTGGCATCACCACCGGCCGCGCTGATGAGAGACGGTAGCCAGTCGACTATGTGTACCAACTGACTCGCCACGCGGGCCCGGGCTTGCAGCAGGGGGCTCCAAAGTAGTCCGGCGCCCCGCACGCCGCCTTCCCATAGTGTAGCTTTCACCTGCATATAATAGCTAATAATTTAATCAGGCTGTTTTTTAATGACCATAAAGATAAAATTTTACTAATTACTACTACGAGACCAACCTCGTCATCACAAAATGCATACAGTGTCTACAGTGCCTACAATGATGTAGAGGTTTATCAATCCTTTTGATGGAAACTAGCTTAGAACAACTACCGCTCAACGTCAGTATTCAATGCGAGGGCTACGCCACTGCTTGCCACTGCTGTCAATGTTATCCAGCCAGAACTACTAGGCCAGAAGTCAACAAGGGTGAGGAGTTTTAGGGTCGTTAACGAGCAGGCAACACCTCTGAAGTTGACCAGGCGTACGCTTGTTCCCCCCCCCCCTACCCCCCCACACCCGAAGACGTACCTAATAAAAACAGCTTACTCACCCCCCGCAGAGGGTAGTTTGACGCCGCATTGTCGTTGAAGCCTGCCGCGGGCCCGCCGTTATCGGTAGTGAACAGGATGATAGTGTCCTGCAGCATACCTGCCCCGTGTAGGGACTCCACCACTTTACCCACGGACTGATCCAGTTTCGACAGTACAGCTGAAACGAAGATAATCCCGTTTTGTGGTAAGGGGCCCAAGGTATACCAGTTCGCAGGATGATATCAGAGAAAAGGTGACAGTGGCGAATAACTGCAATAGGCTGATGATGATGATATCATCCGGCTTCATATTTATCTACTGCACAATATTATTATTATTACAAAAGTCTAGACTATTAATTTCTAGGTAGGACAATGGCCTCTAAAAGTCCCCTCTCAGTTACGGTTCTGGCGATAACTACAAAGTAATGCATCTCGCTCACAGAATGACCTGGACTTGTTGCGAGAGGCCATTGAGATCAAGAAATATCCAAACTTTAATAGAGAGGATGGCTTTACTTTACCACCGGCTTGGGATCCAGTAGTACATCTGATAATGGAACAAGCACGACGAAGGCTGTGAGGCATTTGTGTTGTATGGTGTTGGACATTTGCAGTTTGTTTCTTTGTCAATTTTGTGTAGATTAATTGGTTAATTATTTTTTAACAGAGTAATGGTAAAATTTTTTGAATATTGTATAACTGGCTTTATTAATAGTGTGTGAACCTGCCTTAGAAATCTATATTATTTGTGGTCATGGTTCGTTAATATTTCTTGTAAGTGGGTAGCTTTTGCACATTTTAATTTTTCCTCAGTCACCCGTTGACCACGAACGCTGTAAAGAGTTCGAAACGTCGGGATGTATTTTAAATTCATTATACGCGATTTAATCCGTTTCCATAGTTTTATTTCATGAGTAACTATCGCGGTAACCGAAGACAATATTATGACCTGGACTTTGTCAAATTAGAAGTACGCAGCGTATCTATCTTATTAGCACTTTATTACATGTCTTTACATGTATACAAATAGTTAATGAGGAGGCACACTGACATTTTGTGTTTTCTCACCAGACGGCGCCTGTGCTGTTTCATTCATATGTGTGAGAGAGAGAAAAAATCATCTTCTCGCTCTCACGTATGAAATTCTTTATCTGTGCAATGGACTAATAAGGTGGCGCCATCTGTCACAACCTGTGAGTGTGCCTCCTCATTTATTTGCTATTAACAAGTAGAATCTTTGATACCTATTTACTCACCAGCGAACTTTCTCCTCTGGTAATTCTCGATGTGCTTAAACTTGTCTATTTCGCTGTCGGGCGCGCGAATGAACTCGTTGGGGTTTCCGCTGTGCACGGCAGAGTGCGTTACCATGAGGAACAGTGGCTCGCTCTTGTTGTGCGCTGTGATCACCTGTAATCATTCATAGATTAAATATAAGAAGATCATACCCTCCCATACATTAAAATGCGACCGCCTAAGAACGCGCATACATTACACCACACATAGATGGCGCCACAAAAAAATGCCTTGTTGCCATAGATTATTTGTAGATTGGCGTTAAGTGTCACTTTCGAGCCATAAATCTATGTCAAAAGTGACACTTAACGCCATCTACAAGTATAATCGAAAGCTGTATATTATAAAATTAACACAACAATGAATTTGCCACGTACGTTACGTGCCTTAATGTACCTTAATGTACCTACCTGTACGTACCTTAATGGCTTCGTCCGTGAAGACATCTGTCGCATATTTTCCAAACAAGTCGTGTGCCACTTGCATACCTAAAATTTTAAATTCTATTATTATTAATATATTTCAGACATGTCGCCCATATTTAAGTAATAAATATGTAGCGTTTTTTTAATGGAATCGAATGAAATGAAATTCGGTAGGTATCTTAAGTATAGTCTACATCTGCCATTTAGGTACCTAAGTTGGATACCTACTACCTAGTTAGCAAATAATACAAGTAAATATAGGTATTAATTACGAAAACTAGAGCATGAAAGGAAACTAGTACAATGTCCATACCTCGCCTGAAGTCTGTACCCCATGTGTTGTGCTCCATTGACGTATGGTCATACATGTCGATCCGGCCCGTCCAAAATCCGGTGTGGCTCTCGAACCTACAAGCAAATGTCCACCACCACCACCTAGTATGTACCTAGTCTTTGAGATTTTGTTTGTAGTCACCGGGGAGCGTTCAATTTGAATACTACCTACCCTACAGTAAACGGCCATAAAGAATGCACATCGGTATTTGGAAAGAGACAACGCTAACATCACAAAAGCAAGAAAGAGACAACGCTCTACGAAGACGAAAACTCGATGTGCATTCTTTATGGCCGTTTACGTACGTACCTAATACCTATTACGCAGCCAAATGCACAAACGCTTATGATAATATCGTTATCGTAGCTCTATCGCTCTTTCGAATTAATGCGACGCGATTAATGCGATGCGTCAACGATTGCCATTTTGGCTAGGCCGGTTGAGATGAGACAATACATACCCTCTATTCAACGGCAGGTATTCCTTCTTATAATGTCCGAGATGCCACTTGCCAACGAGGTGAGTCCGATAGCCAAGCCTCTGGAGGTGCTGGGGCAGAATTGTTTCCGACAGCGGGAGCCCCCGCGGCTCCATGCCGTATATTACGCCGTGCTGCATGCCTGTTTACAAATACGTTACGGGCTGTTAATTAAGTATGATGAAAAGATAAGATTCATTCTACAATTTCCACTGCGACCTCGGTGTGACAGTCACACAGTAGCACAGGTAATTGACAGTGGAATGAGCAGTTCCCGAATCGAATATACTAAATGTAAGATATATACAGGATAATTGTTATAATTAAGAAAATATGCTAGATACTTAATGACGACATAAAACTTACTGAAATCAATTCATCAAAAAATCTTAGTAACAAAATAGGTATAATAGAAACAAAAACTTTTTCCTACAAACTTTTCGAGAACTGCTGTTGTATGTTGTACTTGCAAATACATCGAAACCATTCACAAACTTGACTTCAAACTTGGGTTAATCCGTTCTGCTATAACGCCAGAGCGTCCAGGCTCGGCGTTGGCACCTGATTCGAGCCGTGGAAGCTCACGTCATTCCAGCCCTAATGAAAAAAACCGGCCAAGTGCGAGTCGGGCTCGCGCACAAAGGGTTCCGTAGCAGCAAATATAATAAACTTATTATGTCAATTTATACACCTGCCAAAATTACAGTTAAATCAACCTATCTCAAAAACTATAAGAGATACTTTGATCAAACCAAAAATCGTTGAAAGAGTTAATTAGCATGCATCACCTCTATTTTTTTTAGAATTTTATACCCCGTAGTTATAAAAATAGAGGGGGGGGACATACTTTTTACGACTTTGAGAGCTGATATCTCAAAAACCGTTCACTTTAAGAAAAATGTTTTTTAGAAAACTTTATATCATTTTAAAAGACCTTTCCATTGATACCCCACACGGGTATGTACATCGAAAAAAAAAATTTTCATCCCTCAGTTACATGTATGGGGGCCCCACCCCCAATTTTTTTTTAAAAATGGCACTCAAGTAGTACTTTCTGTGATACCGCTGCCACAGTATAATACTATCGTACAGTATGGCCACTCCCGCTGAAAGTGCCACCCACCCGCTCTCGGTTACCTCACAGTTACCGCCTGTCAAAACCGCGAACAGTCGACCTGTCATATCTTACTTATACAAGCATAGTACGCGTTCACCTACACGACCTTAGAATGTGTGCTAGGAACGCGTTTCTTTCATATATTTGATCGCCAGTGTCCGAGATGTGCCGCTGTAGAGGCGAAATGCTACTCAGACATTATCAAAATCCGGGCCGGCGATGAGACAAAAACGACATTGGATAGGGAAGCATGGCGGTCTTTGGCGGCGGAGGGCACAAACAGGCAAGAGTTTGGGAAGTGTTAAGGATCGGCAAGGCACATGTACTATAGCTGGAGTTGCTAGCGTCCATTGGGCTACGGAACCTGACTTGACACGAGGCGGGCAGTGTGCTTGTTTGCCACCGTTGTAGTAGGTATTAAAATTTTATGATTGACCATATCTAACTCTAAATGGTACTTTAGGGACTTTTTTGCAGTAGGATGCGGTCCCCTCTGGCCTTTACTTCCATTCGGTTATTGTGTAATACTTATGTCAACATCCGCGCGCTCATTTGTGTAAGAGATAAAATATCTAACCTATACCGATGAGCCATGACGCCATGAAAATGGTAATAAGTCACTGTGTATAGAATTTACATACAAAGTAACTAGTATTAACTGCTTTAATGGAGAGATAATGAATGTAACGATGTTAGTTGTTCATCTTACATTTAAATACCTACTGCAAACATTGTACAGTCAACCAATTGGAACCCTAGGCCACTGTAGAACTATGTCATAGACGTCATAGTGACGTTATTAATCAGATTGTAAGTGACCGGCCACACCAGAGCGTCGCGTGTCTCGGGGCGCGCAACGGGCGTCCGCGCCACGCCGCTTCAGTGTAATTCAAAAAACGCCTCCTCAGTACATTTTGTATAGGAAAGACGTAAGACGCGCCCCAGGTGGCGTGGCGGCGGCGGGGCGCGCGCCGCGCCGCTTGGCGGCGCGCCTTACGTCCTTCCTATACAAAATGTACTGAGGAGACGCTTTTTGAATTACACTCAGGTGGCGTGGCGCGGACGCCCTTTGCGCGCCCCGAGACACGCGACGCATAAGTGGGAACGCTGCCTAAGACATCTCTTACTGCTTGTCATTTTGACATGGTTGTAGAGTGGCCTAGGGTTCCAATTGGTTGACTGTACAAAACCTACATAAGTATTTTCAATTTGAAATATCTGTCAGCTTCGCAACCACATTCATCCCAGCAAATTAAAATTAGACCGAGTGAAGCTCAGGGACGTAAGTCAGAATAATCAGTTTTTTTGAAGTCGGTTGCATTACTTGCATTCATGCTCAATGAAGCACGAATGCAAGATAGTATTCAGAGTAACTTAATTACAAGTACCTAATGCCAATTTGCCAATCGAGTTTCGGGTAGGGTAGGTAGGTATTTCATTTAATTTCATTTATTTTAGCATACATTAAGCATAAGCATATAAGTTTTTCACAATTATGTGCGAAATGACATTTGATATTTGCCAATCGCTTTTCGGTGAAGGAAAACATCGTGAGGAAACCGGACTAATTCCAATAAGGTCTATTTACCCTTCGGGTTGGAAGGTCAGATGGCAGTCGCTTTCGTAAAACTAGTGCCTACGCCAAATCTTGGGATTAGTTGTCAAAGCGGACCCCAGGCTCCCATGAGCCGTGGCAAAATGCCGGGATAACGCAAGGAGGATGATGATGACATAAGCATTACAGTGTTAACCAAAGCGCTTATATACTAATAGTCACTTTAACACTAAAAATACGTTATTATTCATTAGCATTACTTATGACTTTCCCATCATTGTACGGTCAACCAATTAGAATCACCGTGCTGTATTTGTCACAGAAGTCACTTCGACGTTTACTGTGAAAAAGTTCTACAGTGGCCTAGAATTCAAATTGGTTGACTCAGTCTTGGTACAGCCATATGCAATCAAATATGTAAGGTACAGCGGGGCGATTGTATCTGATCCATTTTTTCCATTATTACACTATTGAGTTCCACATGTATGCACTGATCACGCGTGCCATATGGTCACTACTTTTAAAAAAACTTGTATCTTCGTCTGTCAATGAAAAGAAAATTGTAGTAAGTATGTATGGAATGCATATAGACTTACTGCGTTTTAACTTTGAGGAGCAGCGTGAGATACGAGAGTTTTTAAAAGTAGTGACGATATGTAACCAGTGGAAACTAATTAATAATGCAAACATTGTAAAACATGAAAAATAATGGATCAGTTGCATTTGTCCCCCAGTCGAAATTGTCCCGCTGTACCTTATGTATATCGGAGATGCCACGCTCTCACAAATATCGGAAGTCTCTATTGTCAAAATGCTAGAGAGCGTGTTGCCATATTTGTGAGAGCTTGGGCAGCTCGGATATATCTGGGCATTTTTAGAATTTGGGATCCCAAATAGCCAAATTAGTGTGTGTGTGTGTGGATACAGCCATTAACATGTGCTCACTCAGTTCTCACAAACTACCAACGAAAACAGTGAATATATTCATTTAACATATAATATTTATATACTAACATTTAGTAAAAAATAGGCCAACCTACCTCTATAAATATTAGATCACCTAGTGACGTATTAAATTTTTTACAAATAGTTTCTTATGCTCACTCAATCCACACACTTTTGAAAAGCCGAATTTTGATGAAAAACATAAGATTTAGACCGCTATTATATGTGTATAGTTTAGTAAAAGTGAAATGGGAATTTGTAAAATACAAAACGAACCACTAACGTGTCAGGTTTTTTTATAATAAATTTTTGTAAGTGCTCACTCAGTCCACACGTTTTGAGAAAGTTAAAAATGTAAATATCTTACGATTTGTAGCACCTAAGACACTCGAAAGTACTTCAACATTTAGTAAAAATTTTTACTAAATATCCACCATCTAATATTTTATATTCGTTGTCTGGTTTTAAAGATAATCAGACATAACTTTTCTCATACAAATGTATCAAGTACGGTGACCACACTATGTCGGCTCCTGATTTTCCCCACCTTCCCATTGTCATATTGAGATTGGGGAGTTTCGTTCGTTCAATTTTGATAATATTAAACTAATACCATATTAATTCTCCATCTGCAAACTGTTTTTAGGTTATGTTCTTGGCCTAGTGATGATGTGTATTGTGTAATTTTTATCGACGTCAGGATAATAACCATATCGACATGCATGCATTAAAAAGGACATGAATAATAATTGGTAAGAAACAAAGAATATAATACTTCACTAGTAAGAAACCAGAACCTGGTAATCTAATCGCGCTAACAGATGAGCGTACCGGATTTGTAAGTGGGAGCGAGAAATAGTTATTCTTTTCTCGCTCCCACTTACAAATCCGGTAAACTATTATCAAAATTGAACGAAACTCCCTAATCTCAATATGACAATGGGAAGGTGGGGAAAATCAGGAGCCGACATAGTGTGGAATTAGTGTAAGTCGTTAACAAAAATTAACTCGCTGTCAGCTTTGTGACGATAATTAAGCATGAAATTTCAATAAAAATATTGTTTTTGTGTTAATTACATAAACTTTAAGCAATAATCTACATTCAGAACGCTTTATGCTTAATTTTCGTCACAAAACTGACAGCGAGTTAATTTTTGTTAACAACTTACGCTACTTTTGGGTCCCAATGGCCCTGATGGCGACTGTAACAAATTAACAATGGTGTTACATTTGAAAGCCGAAACCAACACGAAATCTCTTTTCGCACATTATTGATATGTTAAGGATGAGGTAGACCGAGCGGATTTGGTGTCATGGGACTCACGCGTTAAATTGTTCTTCTACTCCCGTGTTGTTATTCGTCATTTACAGTGTCGTGCATAGATCGTTAAAACCCTACATAAAAGATGCCCGTCCCCGCCCGGCGCCCCGCGCACTCACACATACGATATAGCTCTTAAAGCATTGTTAGGAAGCCTTTAAGGGATATAGCAGGGCGCGGGGCGCCGGAGGCTGGCGGCAGCGGCGGCGCGGGGGAGTGCGAGCGACAGGGTGAGGCAGGAACAGAGGGGAGGCCGACGCGTCAATATACAGGAAATAGTTCGAATTTCACGAGTTATTCTAGAAAATTATTGAAAAGTAAGTGCATGGTCGTAGAAAAAGTATTGTATGCAACGGTGTTTAACTGAGTCAAAAAATACTCGTGGCGTCTTTATTAACAATTTTCGGCTTCGCCTCAAATTGTTACTCATGCCACTAAAATACTATTACAATTTAGTAGATCATGATGGTTGTCAAACAGTGCGTGAAGTAAGTTAAGTACCTACATATTGAAGGCAAATTCCTTTATTTACATTATTTGCAATTTATATTGGACTCAATTGCACGTATTTAATGTATAAGTACGGTTTACGGGGATATTTGCGTCTGGCGGGGTACAAAAACAAGTACATATGTCTTATACCAGAAAATAACTGAAGTGGTTGATGAATTGGCGGCACTGGCACCCGCTTAGATAAGCGTTTTCGGACTAATACTTTAACGTCCCACTTTGTCGGTTACCATTAACGCGTTTACTTGTAATCGACAAAGTCGGGGACGTTTTTCCGTGCACACTCACATATATATTTAACAATAAAGAAATATGAAGATTCTAATTGATTTCGGTTTTAATTAAAATATGAAGATCGTGTGCAATTTTGCTCTTCGTTTATTATGAAAAGGTTGCACAACAAAAATAATCTTAGTCAGAAAATGATAACATTTGACAACTTAATACCGCGGTAGTCTCTAAATACCTACATTCCCGCTGTCTAACTTAACTTCAATAAGAGAGTAAATAGTTTTGGCCATTTAATGAGGGTAGATGTAAATCTAAATCTAAGGGTATACTCACAAGATCATCTGCCACGATAACCACAATATGCGGTCGGGCATCAACACACGCACACAACGCAATCCACAAAACGAGTAGCATGACTGCCAGTCACAAAAACACTGACCCACCCACTTTAGACCTTAATTTTTAATCACAATGTTCACGAGCACATCGCCACTTGCGAAATATTTTCTGATTAAAACTGAACTCTTATACAGTATGTTTGTTATGAAACTGGGGTTCTAAGTAAGTTGGCGATATCAGTCGAATGAATCGCAGTGAACTTGCGAAGCCGCGTTATGAGTCACAAAACACAATGTAAATGTATCGTATTTAAATTAACACTTGTTATCGGATGTAAACAATGCAATGACAATGATTCTGACAATTGTTTAGTTTTATTTAATTGTTTTTTCATGTACTTAGTGTATGGCTTTTAAAGTGGACAGAAGTACCAATCTGTGTTGTTTAAGTTTGTGAAGGCCAAAAGAAATTCGTGCCATTTTAAAACACTCCTCCGGTAGTTTTAATTTATGGTCACTGGTTTCGAATTTACTTTCAGCACTTGTATCGTGATGTACTATTTTGCATAGAAGCGTGCCAATTTCAACGGTACGTCTTGTTGCTTTACTTCTCCACTTATTTGTCATTCATGATTTAATTGAGTGGTTTGCAAACACCGAATGATAATACATAACCGTTCGCTGTTTGCAAATAATTTAACTCTCAGTATCGAATATGTCACAGCCAATGCGCCAAATATACCAGAACATCTTTATTTTGATGGTAACAAAGGTGTGTTACGAATGTTACGATATAAAGTCTGACAAAAAGAGTAAAATTAAAAAGTACAAAGTAAAACATCGTAGTGTCGTCCCCTTTTCTCACACATATTAGTATTTGAATGGGATGACGCGATTTGTTGAATTCTACTCTTTTTAGTCAGACTGTATTTGGCGCTTTGGCTGTCACAATATATTCGATGCAGAATTGCAGATTGATCATTTGCATTAACGGCATAAAATAAATTCTGTATGATAAAATAAAACTAGTATATACAAATAATTAAATATATTAATGTAAATTACAGTCCAATAGCATTCTATCACACACACGCTCGCACGGACTAATGAAATGCATCTCACGGTAACCGACAATGACATATATAAGATCATGCTCAGTAATATGTTATTAGAAGTAAGACAAGTAGGAAATAATTGAAAAAGTATTAACGAAAGACAAAATAAAGAATTTACGACCAGTCATTTCAACGGCTCTGGACCGTTTCGCCCACGATCTTATTTGTGACATTATCTGGGTAAAGGGACCTTATTGTCGATGGCGCTTATAGCATTATGAACGACGCTCGTGTACAAATACGACGCCGCGGGACGTAAGCGCCATCGAGAATAAGGTCCCTTTACCCAATTGGCAAATTGTCAATTTAAGGTGGCCGAATTGATATTGAGCCATCTAACATTTTTGTATACAAATAAAAGTATAGTTCTTATACAATAAGTATTGCCGTTACCATTCTGAATTAACTTTTAATACATTCACTGCCAGACAAATAATGGCGCACTACTCCTGAAACCGATCGTTATCAATGTCTTGTACATAGCGACCACCCGCCTAAAGCGTGTTGTCCAGCATCTGAGCAAAGTTCACGAGCGCCGACCAGGACGGTTCCTGGCAGTGGATGTGTTAAGAGAATACTTACATGAATTAAAAATAAATTATACAGTACGTGTAAAAATCAAGAATCGT
Source organism: Leguminivora glycinivorella (assembly GCF_023078275.1). Taxonomy (NCBI): domain Eukaryota; kingdom Metazoa; phylum Arthropoda; class Insecta; order Lepidoptera; family Tortricidae; genus Leguminivora; species Leguminivora glycinivorella. The sequence continues at coordinate 18,650,688 of NC_062978.1, forward strand.
CACACAAATTTACACTGAGTAATAAATACTACCAGGAAACGTATCAGGGGCGCACTGCGCAGGTTTATATGTCCATATATGTTATGTATATCTGTAGTAGGAACGTGTCAATTCCACCCCTGCCAACACCCAGAGGGGCTACCACGAAGTTTAACCTCTCCGTCGTATTTACATACTAATTCGTAACTGCCACGGAGTGGCAAAACTACGTTTGTGGTAGTCCCTTAAGATCACAATTATAAACGCAAATCACAGTCGATTGATGCGACAAAAGTATATCACATACAGTAGAAGGATTTACTTGCTAAACACACAATACTTATATCATACTTTACCTATGTACAGTCATCTAGAATAATCTCTCTTACTCTTAGGTCACAAACCTGTGTGATACGCTCTCTGAATACAATCGTGGGAGATTTTGTGTAACATATTATTGCACTTGACTGTACATAAATGCGAGTTTATTTTTATACATATCATGTTACAATTTTTATACATACGTTATAGCCTATGAGCATGACCTAATAGTACCTAACAAAAAATGAATATTAGAATATACAGATATTTTTCTTATAACAAGTAAAATGTATTATTTATATTATTTTCAAACAATTTGTTACAGTATGCATTCAATATACACAGTCAATCATACTATAAAAATAACGGTGTAAGATAAATGAATTTATTTATCTAAATGTGATTGTAACACAACACTATAATCAAATTCTATTTCAACATTAAAAAAATAATTATACCATAGAAATTTGGTAACATAAGATGTTTAAAACTTATTAACAACGTTCATGTACTCATACAATCAGAGATAACTTGTTAATACCTTAGCGTTACAATATAACACACTTTAAATCAGTTTCGTTAAATTTACCAAATGTATTAAATAGTTTCCACTATTGCGAACATCTTGATATACTGGAGTTACACATACCGAGTCATTAATCTAGATAAACATACAAAACAAACTAATACTTTCCATTCCAGTTCACAACACAATAAAAACAAATCCATACTTTCAAACCTAAACTGACTCAATTCAAAATACCTAATACCATTTCGTATAGCAAACTTATCGCATTTCGTGTTGGTCCCTATAACAGTTCAATTTCATATGAAGTAGCTGTCAAAAAAAGTGTGTAAACAAATTCTAGAGATTTAGCAGACATTCAGAAATGTATTGCAACACTGTATACTGTATAGTGATTACTGCCACTATAAACTCAAGGTCCTCTCCACCAAGCGAAATTATTATCCAGAGATTGCAAAGAACGGGTACCTACAAATGATCGTCCAAAGAATTGAAAATGGTACCGCGTTATACCAGTTAAAAACCCTGTGCTCAAAACGCGAGAGTTTAAAGTATTATGCGACTCAAAAGAGTCTTGAACGAGTCATAGGAACCGATATTAAACGCGAGTGTAGGTAAATGCGTTATGTTTGTATCGACCACCATAAATCTAAGAAAAAACTGTGTATCCCGATTGTTCAAACTAGCGTCCAATATGCATTCCACCTCACTCTTCCATTAAACAATTCGTGAGACCTAAATACACATTGGACCTAGATATTGGAGAGGGGATATCAGTATCACCCATAGCTAAAGAATTAGTAGCTTTATTATATCTTCTTTGGCAGATCGAGCTCAAAGCAGTGAACAGGTTAAGCGCAAGGATATTCGACTCATTTGATTGAGTTTGACAGTCGAATGTTCTAACATATACTACTAATATGTTCCTGTAAATCCCACCAAGAGTGAAAGTTTTGATCATTTTGTGAATTTTATATCCTGTATCATATAAACCAAAATTATGCCTATGTTCAATTGTTCACCTACTTGTGTTCGCGCCAGGTAACTTTCGCCATGGCAATATTAACAATTTTAATGTACGTTTTGCGACAAAGACATAATTACCATATATTTAAAACCGGATGTGGGGTAGCTGGTAATTTAAGAAACTACCAAAAGTTTTGGACCTTTTTCCTCCTAGCGACTGCCTACTATCATTGAACTAAGCTTGACTACAGATTGCAAACACTTGGTCCAGACAAACCGGTTATAAGTCCCACTAAATATTTATGCCTGAAATATTCTTTTGGCTCTGGGTTTGGTGTCCCAAATCTACTAGTTAACAAAATAATTTGCCTAAGGGTGCATTCAAACATTCTCGATGCCATCTCCCGCTACTATGAGAAGAGAAAGAGAAGTCATCGCGAATGTTCGGCAAATCCTATACTGGCGCCGCACGAAATGTCGAGACCGGCGATGTCACATTACTTCAGACATCAAGAGAAATCTCGCGAAACATTTGTTCACTAGTGTATCCTGGCTTATAAATTAATACTGACTGACGAACCTATTATTTCTTATGAAAAGGTCAAATGTTTAGTTTTTTAAATGCAGAAATAATTAATAAATATTGTATATGAATAAACGTGATAAGTCTTACAACCGGCTTTGCTAAACCGCTTCAATTTGCAACCCGTCAGTTTCTTGGTCTCTTACTCCTTGCGCGGTTTCCGTTTCCGCTGTCCGTCGCCGGCGCCGTCCGTGTCCACTAAAGGTGTCGCCTGTGGGCAATAAATAACGTGTATTAGGGGATATCTTGAACAGATCAACCTAAATAAACTGAGATTTTACTACGGACACTAAGCGCAGATACTAAGTTTATTTGAATGTCGTATAACAACAATTTTTAAATGATTAGGTATTATAATTATTACTCGTCTTTGAATAAATAATTCGTGGAAAATAAAGCGCAGTGTTGCGGCGACGCACTCCCTGCTTGTAGGTCGTCTTCTGTCCCGCTGTTTCTGTTCAGATCCTCCTAGCCTATGTTACAAGTAGTTCCAACCCTATACTTACTTCAGCGACCTCCATACCATCGTAGCGTCCGCCGTTTGTGTTCTAATCATCCTAGCCACAGGGCTACAAGGGTTCCACCCGCGTACTTACTTCAGCGACCTCCTCTGGTTCGGGTTCGGGCTCCTGTTCTGCTTCAGGCTCGGGCTCCTGCTCGGCGTCGAGCGCGGTCTTGCGGCGCGGCGGCGCGTCCTCGTCGTGCGGGTCGTCCTCCGTCACGCCGTCAGTCTTCTTCAGGTCGTCCGAGCTCTGTGGTTATTTATAGAACATCGTCAGATTACATCTGTCCCAGATAGCCGCTACTGCGTTTAAAGGTCTGCAGGTTCAGGATGTTCAGGTGGACTCCTTTGTAGCCTGTCATCGCCTTGGTAGAGCCCGCAAATCCAAGCCAAGACCCATTTTGGTCAAGTTTTCTTGTCAGCGGGCCAGGGATGCTGTATGGGCTGCAAAGAGGAAGTTGAAAGGTTCCGGCAAGACACTCTCCGAATTTCTAACAGCGTCCCGGCATGCAGTGTTTCTAGAAGCTAGACGGGTCTTCGGAATTCAGGACAGCTGGACAAACGACGGCAAGGTAGTGGTGCAGTGCCATGATGGTTCCAGGCACAGAATCACTTCACTCGAGGAGCTTAAGTCGCTGCCCTCTCCGCCTGATGCTGTAGGAGATACTGCTGAGCAGCGTCCTTCTACGTCGGAGAGTGACGCCAGCGAGGCACCCGCTGCAGCTGCCAAGACATCGAAGCAGGCGCAGGTGAAGCCAGTCGAGTCTAAGCGGGCACGTAACCCTAGGAAGACCCATGCTGTTTAAGGCTCTTGATAACGGTTTGCTATCTTTTGTCGGTATAATAGCTTCTCCTTAATCAATTTTTCTCAAGTACCTTCATTGTTGTATAGTATTTTTTTTTTTATTTCCTTGTCGCTACCACTCAGTCAAATTTTTAAGTAGCTTAAATATGTCACTGTCACTTCATCTGTCAAAATTGACATTGCGTTTCGTTTCTGCTTGACGGAGGTGTATTTTTCTATGGAGGTCCATTTTTGTGTAAATTACTTTTGTTTTAAATTCTTATCTCCCGGTGTTTTGTATTATTAGTAATAATTTTAAGTGTCTTATTGTAACTACTGGCGAGCAAATGAGGTTGTATTTTGATCTCAAGATTTTAGTTAGCTAGTTTTAGGTTTTGCATACACATTAAGAGCATATTTTATTATTTATTATAGTATATACCTATATATATTTTGTGTTTATATATATTTTGTGTTTGTTTATATACTGTAGTATCATATTATATTCGAACCATTTATGTCAGACTTGTTTAACGTAAGCCTTGAGAGTGAATTCTTCTCCCTGTCATCTTCTAGTCATTATGACTCCTTGAGTGATGCCTCAGACTTGCCTAATTTGGGCGACCGATTGCAGTGCACCTTTGTTAATTCAAAAAAATGTTTTAATGTGGTACATATAAATGCGCAAAGCATACCTGCTCATTACCCGGACCTTCTTGCCTCTTTTTCCTCCTGCAATGTTGATGCTATACTTATCTCCGAAAGCTGGCTGAAGCCGTCGCTTCCTTCTGTCCTATACCCTTTGCCCGGATATCGATTGATACGCAATGACAGGACCGGTCCTGGGGACGGTGAGTCGGGTGCGGTACGGGGCGGTGGTGTGGCCGTGTACCTGAAAAGTGACTTGAGTTGCCAAGTGGTTGCGCAGTCACCTACGGTCTACACGAACTCGGCCGAGTATCTCTTTCTGGAGGTCTCCTTGCATCGTTCCAGGGTTCTCCTAGGTGTCTTCTACAGTCCCTCGTGTCACATTAATTATTTTGACACCCTAGAGAGAACCTTGGAGGATCTAAGTCTGCAGTTCGACCATCGTATAATAATGGGGGATTTTAATACCTGTCTCATCAAAAATGATTCCCGTGCCCTTAAACTGCAGTCGGTAGCTACTTCGCTAGACCTTGACATCTTGCCTCTCGCCCCTACTCACTTCCCTCATAACGGCCCTCCATCACTCTTAGATCTAATTTTAACTTCCTCTGCCGATTTAGTAGATTCTCATGGACAGTTTAATGCTGCTGGCTTCTCGCGTCACGATCTAATTTATGCGTCCTTTAAAATTCGGCCTCCCAAACAAAGGCATAAGATTGTATTGCGTCGGGACCTACGTAGCATCAATTTGCAAGCGCTATACGATGACATGGACAAGGCTGATTGGCATAAGATCCGTGGTCTGGCTGACGTTGATCTGAAGTTAAGGACTTTTAATGACACATTGCTTGCGATTTTCGATAAACATGCTCCACTGAAGCCGATGCGGGTGAGGCATTTTCCAGCACCGTGGCTTACACCTGATATCAAGTCACTTATGGCCAGGAGGGACAAAGCGCGAGTCAGATTTAGAGCGGATCCTACAGTGCAGAACCATCATAGCTATATTAATTTGCGGAACCGCTGCAACAAATCTTGTAGAGACGCTAGGCGCCGTTACATTCATAAGTCTATTGATAACTGCCCCCGTTCAAGTTATGGAAGTTTCTGAAGTCACTTGGGCTGGGCAAAGTTCCTCATCGTTCCACGGGCTTTCTAGATCTAGATCTCATGAATCAGCACTTTAGCACATCTCCGGTGACTTTAGATCCTCTCGTCAAACAAGCAACTCTATCCTCTCTTGATAATGCTCCTAGACCTGTCCCTGACTCTTCTTCTTTTACTCTTGTCAGTATCTCACCACATGAGGTTATTTCATTGTTAAAAAATGTTAAGACGAGGGCTGTCGGTGAGGACCATCTTAGCCTGGATATGCTTATGCTCGTGGCGGATTCAATCGCTCCAATTCTATCAGAAATCATTAACTTTTCCTTTACTTCCGGTACATTCCCTGTTATGTGGAAATTAGCTCACGTCATACCCCTTCCTAAAATTTCTAATCCCACGTCACCTTCCCAATACCGTCCCATATCCATCCTCCCAGTGTTATCGAAAATTGTCGAACATTTTGTTAATAACCACCTTCTCTCATATTTCCACAGGCATGAGTTGTTGAATCGCTTTCAGTCGGGTTTCCGTCCCGGGCATAGTACTGTCACGGCTCTGGTGAAGGTTACCGATGACATTCGTCTTAATATTGAAAATAAAAAGCTTACGCTTCTCGTACTTTTGGACTTCAGTAGTGCTTTTAATACAGTAGATTTTGATATCCTTCTTCATATTCTTCGTACTTTTAATGTGTCACAGACGGCTTTATCTTGGTTCCGTAACTACCTCTTTGGGAGACGCCAGCGTGTCAGGGTCGACGACAAGATTTCGGATTGGTGTGATCTGTCTGCTGGTGTTCCCCGATCTGTCTGCTGGTGTTCCCCAGGGAGGGATACTCTCTCCTCTCCTATTCTCAATTTTTATTAATGGCATTACTGAATCCTTAAAGTGTTGTTTTCATCTCTACGCGGATGATTTGCAAATTTACGCGTCGGCTAGCATGGACGAGTTTCCTCATCTTGTCAATAAAATCAACAGCGACCTTGAGTCAATACGTCTCTGGGCTCACAAGTTTGGGTTGAAAGTGAATGCGTTGAAGTCGCAGGCGATTGTCATCGGTGGCCCTCACTTTGTGTCCAAACTGTCGGAAATGGTGGTACCCAACGTAATTTTTGATGGAACAATTATCCCATTTTCCGCTACAGTGAAAAACTTGGGTATCACCATAGATCAAACTTTGTCCTGGTCAGCCCACGTCGCTGATGTTAGCAATAAAGTGTTTGCGTCTCTCCACTCGCTGAGGCGTTTACAAAATTTTCTTCCACTTCAAACAAAAATAACACTTTCTTCGTCATTGTTGCTTCCTTTGTTAGATTACGGTGATATCGCTTTTCTGGACCTTAGTGAGGAGTTGCTTGACAAACTCGAGCGGTTGCAAAACTTGTGTATCCGTTACATCTATGGTTTGCGTAAGTTTGATCGCGTATCCCAGTTCCGATCTCAGCTTGGCTGGCTGCCGATTCGCCGTCGTCGAGACGTGCATGTCCTGTCACTGCTTTTTAATGTCTTATTTAATCCGTCTTCGCCACGCTACCTTTCCGAAAGATTTAGTTACTTGGCTGCTGGCAGTAATCACCGTTTGCGATCTAGCGCCAATCTTGCTCTTGCAATTCCACCCAATAAGACGCGGACATACAGAAAATCCTTTTCTGTCTATGCCGCTAAATTGTGGAATGAGATACCGGTGTCCGTGAGGCAATCCCAATCTGTAGCAGCACTCAAGAATAACCTTAAAAAACTATGGCTTTTACATCTATAGATAATAGTATGTACTATATCAGCAGGGCAAACACATGATGGGCGTGAGTATCTCGCCTGCGAGATGGACTACCTGTTTCCCACCATACAGCCTACCCATACCCTATACCCACCACCACCATACCCCATATACCCTTTATTTAGCACAACTTGCCTTGTCGCGCGCCAGTCCATACATCAAGCGCGACTTCAAGTATGAACTCGCGCGCGACAAGGCAAGTTGTGCTAGAGGGGAAGTTGTTTATACGGTAATTTTTATCGCGGTGAGATACTGTCGCGTCCGTCATGTGTTTATGCTGCTGGTCAAAGTCTATTCATCTGTGCTCCTCGCCTCGCTGCATTCCAAAAGAGGTGCAAAAATATGTTGACCAGTATAAGATTTCCGATACTACTATCAACTCCTAGATATTGGTCCTAGAAGATTTGACATAGCAAAATAGATAAATAAGAATTTTACACGACACAGATAAACTTTCAAGAAAAGAAAGACTTTCATACACTCATTTTAAGGTTGGCAATGCCCAGCACGGGAAGCATGGTCGCGCGATAGACGATAAAATATCAGGCCGTCCCTATCGCACTTACAAATAGTGCGTCTATCGCGCGACCATGCTTCCCGTGCAGGTATTTTATTTAACTCTATGATCCAGAGGCCGTGAGTTCGAGTCTCACCCAAGGCAGATATTTTTCCACTTTTAAATTTATTCCTAGCCTAGTGACATCGATTGCAGACGTTTCTGGTAATCAGAAGTTAAAAATCTATGATACCATCTTGCGATCGTTTGCTCGTTTGTCACCTATATCATAAAAATATATTTCGAAGGACAAGGAAAGTTGCTTAGGCGGGCGAGTTATGTCGCGAAGCAGACTCAATGCCTTAGCCGAGGCAGTGGTCACGTTTTTATCTGGCGGTCAGCTATATGATATTGATATAGGTATGAGGTAGAGATGGGCCGAATATTCGGTAAATATTCGGTATTCGGCATATTCGGCAAGTTTTTCAATGTTCGTATTCGGCCAAATAATTCGGTTGCTTTGCCGAATATTTACCGAATAAACAAGGTAAAAAAATAATGAAGATCTTACGTATTCCTTTGGATAATAAGCTCCTATTTTAGTAGCTTTCTAAGGAACTACTAGAAAGAGATAATTGCCTATGCGTCAAAATACAAATACAAAGTTGGAGAAAACCGTAGTTTAAGAGTTGAGAAGAGTTTAGACTTGTTTTAACTAAATTTTAGTTATATTTCTTTTATACGCGATTTAATCCGTTTCCATAGTTTTATTTCATGAGTAACTAACCGAACCGGTAACCGAAGACAATATTACGTAATAATATAATTATGTAGTTCTAGTAACATATGTAACCATTATCAATCATTTAATAGTTTTTTCTTAACATCCGCTTTCTAAATATTCGTATTCGGCAAAGTCCATATTCGGCCCATCTCTAGTATGAGGTGTGTGTCTGACCTTGGAGTCGGTGCAGCAGCAGTAGGCGACGGCGGCGACGACGAGGAAGGCGGCCAGCACGAGCACGGCGTACAGCCACGGGTTGGCGCCCAGGTACTGCAGCGCGCGCTCCACCACCGAGTCCTAGGAACACTAGCGGCGCTACAGACTAGCCTACGTGTGTTGCATGGGGCACAAAAACCAATATGAGGATTTTTTCTGCCTGTGTTTTCAACCCCCGACGCAAGAACGACGGGGTGTTATAAGTTTGACGTGTCTGTCTGTCTCTCTCTCTCTGTGTGTGTGTGTGTGTGTGTCTGTCTGTGTGTGTGTCTGTCTGTGGCATCGTAGCTCCCGAACGGATGAACCGATTTTGATTTAGTTTTTTTTTTGTCTGAAAGCTGAGTAAGTCGGGAGTGTTCTTAGCCATGTTTCATGAAAATCGGTCAACTATGTCGCGGTCGGGGGTTTCTTCAAAATTTTAATTTTGTGGTTAGGTTATTGCTTGATGTAAATGAACTCGACTGTATGGTGTACAAGATTTAATTTAACTTGCAATGTAGGTATTGTGTAATGGCCGCTGTACACATGTGGCCAACGGTTCGACCAACCCTTGGTGGAACCCCTTGGCCAAGCGTGTAGAGGGGTACTTGGCCGTATGTTAGCAGTTGGCGCTAGCGCTGGCCGGCCAACCGACTGATGTCGGTTTTTTGTCCACACATCAAAGGATCTTGGCGCCAATGGCCAACTGCGTTCACACGTTGGCGCCTCATTCAGTTTGTCGTCAGCCGTCAGAGAGGACAGTAGTGAAAGATTTACGAAAATAATAAGTTTATCTATACCTATAATAGTGTTGATTTTAGGAAATACAATACCCTTGCAATTATTTAATGTATTGGCTAAAAAAGATAAATGTGCTTATCAGAATATTCAAAGAAATTATAATATTTCAGATAATTTTATCACAAGGTTATTATTTATTAATTTATTTTTGCTGACAACGTGAATGACCTAGAATTATCTAGCCTTTTCCATTCTACGTCCATCCTGTATGAAGGGCCAATGTCAAGTGATTGATTCACCAATGTGTAAACAGAGACTCTTATCTTGGCCAAGGGGTTCCACCGAGGGTTGGTGGAACCGTTGGCCACATGTGTACAGCGGCCATAATGTTTTTAAGATTGATTTATTACAATTTTATTGATTTCTAAATCTGATGACATTGCAATATTATGACATAGATCAGATCACGGGAACTCTAATCAAACACTTGTCTATTATCAAATCGGCTCGAGCACAGATGTCATATACACGGTGTTTCCGGTATCACTCAAAACCTCAGACACCCCAACTGATTTTTATTTTTTTAAACTCATCTAGAGTATTCGTCTTTTAACATACCATATACCATAGATCAAGCAAGCGTATCTACTTAGCCTGTCAAATGAACCCAGTAAAATCCACTGAGTTGCCCGTCTTTAATCGCAGCTTTGCAGCTTTCGGGCGTGAAAGCCAACAAAAACATTAAAAATGACCCGTAACGTGATATTTAATTGCAAAATAACAGGCAAGTAACAACTTCAGTACAAAATCTGACACGCTCGGCCCCTATACAAACAGATGAACTTGTTTCTTCTCTCCAAATCTTGTTCTGTGGGCTCGAGGGTGCCATAATATTGCATTGTAACCTAATATGTAAGTTTCAAGAAAATTGAAAACCAGAAAGTAAATTACATTTTGCCTGCAGACTTCCTACAAATACATATATGCATTGCAAGTTAATTAAAAGCCTGTAACCAATTAAAATAATAAAATTAAGCACATACGAGTAAAATCAAAAATGAACACTCCAAAACATTTCATAAATTTACATTACAACATGGTATTCTAGCTTTTATTAATGCTACATCATTACACAATTTAGGGTGGAGCGAAATAGTACATTACATCAGAGGCCGGGAAAATGAGGATTTCCGGCCAAGTGGGTATATACGGCCGAGCGAGCGTGCGAGCGAGGCCGGATAGGGATACGAGGCCGGGAATCCGTTTTCACGCCGAGGCATGTATAGTGCTTTTCTCAAACATACAATGAAATAAAAAAAAATGCCCTAAAGGTCAATATTTTATAAAAAAAAAGTTACTTTGCAGGCCTAGGCCTGAAAAATAATATGAAATCCCTTTACAGTCCTCTCGAGTTGTTGCGCCCAAAAAGCGATACTTCCCAGCCCATTTTAAGGAACGTAAAGACAATATTTCATTGCATGTTTGAGAAAAAACACTTTTCTGGAATTAGCAAACCTAATAGTTATCAATCAATGCCCCTTAGTCTATGAAGCCTTTGTGCAAATTTTCAGCTTTTTAAATCAACATCTTCTGCCTCCGCATTAAGTTTGAAATTTTGAAAATCTCATACAAACCTGAAATTTCAACTTTTAGATAAAAAATGTTTTTCGGCAGTATTATGTTCAGTATACATATTATTACAAGAAACTACCAAAAATTGCGAAAATAGCGTTAAAAATCGCCAATTTACAGTATTTTAGCGGCTATTTTGGCGAATGTACTGAAACTAGACAAACTTTGGCGATTCTTGACGCCATTTTCGCAACTTTTTGTAGTTTAGGTTTGTATGAGATTTTCAAAATTTCAACCCTAATGCGGAGGCAGAAGATGTTGATTTAAAAAGCCGAAAATTTGCACAAAGGCTGCATAGACTAAGGGGCATTGATTGATAACTATTAGGTTTGCTAATTCCAGAAAAGTGTTTTTTCGCTCCACCCTATTACACATCGTAGCAGTGTTTTTCGCTATGTACCTCGCAAAACTGTTATAATACAAATAACCAGCATATATTTGGTAAATTAAACCATCCACATAAAATAAGTTGATATTGTGGCTATTATAACCTCACCTTGCATTCAAGATGTTCTGTAAAGTCATTACGTTCGGGCACGAAATATGATCTTCAAGTTAGACACTAGAAAGGTCATGGCCAATTCACGTTCAAAGCCCAGCAGAAAGCTATTCGTATTTCCTAGTAAATTCAAGGTCATGCCATTAAGATCATATTTCGCATCAACACGGACATTGTTCGATTTTTACGGCTCAGCCACGACATTGGTCTAAGCGCGACAGCGGTGAGCGGCGGCGAGACACAGCGATGGGGCTTTTCATTCGCACGTATGGCTGCCGCTCACCGCTGTCGCGTAGACCAATGTCGCTAGGCTAGGTCGTAAAGGTGCTAGGCTAGCTTATAGCGGGTGGCATTGCTACCTTCTTGTATCGGCTTGTTGTTTATACAAGATGTTAGCTTTTAGCATTGGCCTATGACAACCTGTAATACGTGTGCTAGCTAGGTAATGTCGGACTGGCCTCTCTCGCGGTGCGCACGAGGTAAGCGATGTATATCGAGACGGGGATGGCGACGTAGATGCCGTACAGTGCCCAGTAGCCGGGCCGGTAGTTCATGGCGCGCATCATGCGGCCCCATAGCGAGGTCTGGGGCGAGTAAGCCCATTTTAGTTATGTGCAATTCCCGAAAAGTTTGTACAGTCAACCAATTGGAACCCTAGGCCACTGTAGAACTATGTCACAGTGACGTTATAAATCAGATTGTACGAAATCTCTTACTACTTGTCATTTTGACATGGTTGTAGATTGGCCTAGGGTTCCAATTGGTTGACTGTACATTTGGATCACGTCTCCGATTTTGATAAAAATTGGTGGGCTGATAGAGTCCGTGAAGCCGAGCAAGATCCACAATGTCCTATGTAGTTTGTATGAAACCTTCCTTTTTTGTTACCAGATTTGTATACATTTTCGGTAACAAAAAAGGAAAGTTTCATACAATCAACTTAGGACATTTTGGGAAACCTAGTGGATCTTGCTCAGCACGGACTCTATCAGCCTACCAATTTTTATCCAAATCGGAGACGTGATCCAAATGTACAAACTTATTGGGAATTGTTATAATAGTGGGGTGAGTAAGCCCTTATTTGCACGAAAGTGATACAGATAGACGTAACGGTCCAATAGATGGAACCTTAGACATTCCCTATGCCAAATTCGATTTATTGGTTTGGTAAAACTTTATACCTATAACATGAACAGGCGAATACTTAATTGCCTTTCTAAACTTTAACTTTTTAAAATATTTATTATATTAGTAGAAACATCGCTTTCTAGTCACCCCAGCAAGACAGTGAATTTTCAACTTACAACCCATTCAAATATTCTTTATTATGCCGATTTTTTCACATTTTTATTCTGTGGCCGTATTTGTCACCCGGCATCGGGTCGCACCTGGATTAACGTACAAGAATTTGCGTGGCGGCGACAGCGGCGAGCGGTGGCCATTAATGGGGCAGAAGATTAGATCACTGTTTCTATGGCCGCCGCTCGTCGCTGCCACCATCGCGTGATTCGACTAAAACTAGTGTGTGTATGTGTGAGTAGCTGTAGGAGTTACGTACCGAGTCCCGGGAGAGCTTGGCGCGCTTGAGGTCGAAGGTCTGGCGCGCCCATTCGGCGGCCACGGCCTCGTCGTCCGTCACCACGAGGTTGTCGAACAGCAGCGCCGGCGACATCGACCACAGCTCGAAGCCCACTGCGTGCTACAACGAAAACAACTTTCGGTTATAATTATGTCCCGAGAATTAAGTAATAATTCGTTGTATTTAAGGCCGGACGGCGGACGCCCACGAGGACTTTGTAGCGGTACTGTAACCGCACTACAGAAGCGGTATGCACGCATTAATAACGCGCTACTGTATCGATGCACATCAATAGTACCGTTCAGTCGGATTGGGGGCGGAAGATTATTCCAGCACTTTGTGGCCGTGTAACGAAAGTGCTACAAAATACAGCGATTTTGTGCCGTGGGCATAGTAGTCTAGAAGCACGTATGATGTGTAGATAGTACATAGAAACGCCTATCTGTTAACCTAAACCTGATCTCCGTTGGTTTCTGGACCAGGCTCCATAATAAGTTGTCCATGGTTCTTTAAATCTCTGGGAATTCGTTAATGAATCAGAGTAAGCAAAGTACTTACGATGGGGGTCATGCGGAAGGGTTGGTCGTCGTGGAAGTAGTGCGGGTTGGGGATCTTGCGCGGCGCCCACTTGCCCTTGTAGTTGGGGTTGGGGATCAGAGGCGCGCGCCAAATGCCCTGCAAACAACGATATTCAATACATGTACTTGAGGCAATCGAGGCCTGTGGAAAACCACCTGTTTATCACCTTTTAACACACATTAAAGGAAAATAGCCTTGCAAATATTATGGGGGCGATTGTAAGACCCGAAAGATTATAAAGTTCCTGTGTAAATTTATGTTTCGAAAGATGTGTTTGAAGCATCTTCGTGCACATCTAGGTGTCTCACTTTAGGCTCGCAATCCCACATAATAACTGTTAGTGTTGACAACTTGACGTCTCTTTGCGTGCGCTACCAGAGATTAGGTGAGCAATTCCCGTTAAGTTTGTACATTTGGATCACGTCTCCGATTTGGATAAAAATTGGTAGGCTGATAGAGTCCATGATGCTGAGCAAGATCCGCTAGGTTTCCAAAAATGTCCTATGTAGTTTGTATGAAACCTTCCTTTTTTGTTACCAGATTTCTATACATTCGGTAACGTGATCCAAATGTACAAACTTAACGGTAATTGCTAAGATAATACTTGAGTTTTGCCAATTATAAAGTGACAACACCATTACAACCAGTATCGCTGTCAAACTTCGGTTTTGAATGAAGTTTTTTTTTATTACTGATTCTGTGGCGGAGTAGTGTACCTTGTATTCGGGGTTAGGGATCATGGGTGTCTTCCAGGTGCCGCAGCCGACGGTGCACAGCGGGTTGTCCACGAGCGGGGCCTCCCACTCGCCGTCCATGTCCTCGTCCCAGTCGGAAGGCTTCTGCGCGTCTGGGTCTACAACAATGACAACATTTCCATATCGAAACATGTTATTTGCCGAATCGGAAGATATATCAAAAATTGTTGGATAAAATGTCACTGGGTCCATTCTTTTCTGTTCTGGCATATTTATTATTCTCATAGATAATATTATAATAATTTTGTAGAAAGACACACACACACTTAATTAAGATGACAACAGCTTTCCTTCGTTTCGGAGCTTTCGAATTCGAAAGAGATTCGAGAGAGGTCATAAGTTTCTGCCGAAAAGCTAGACCGTTATGGCATCGGACCATGTTTTTTTTATACCAAAACCGAAACTTTAGTAGGAACAAACAGATTCGTTTACGCATGCGGATCCAAAGCGATGCGTACGACTAATAATAAATTCAATATCTGTAAACATTTGTTTATTTTTTATAATATAGTGACTAACCAGGGATCATTTCAGGCTGATCATCGAGCCAGCCCGCCGGCTTGGAGGCGGCGGGGTCGGGGATCTGCGCCGGCGCCGACTCGTCCCATTCCGCGGGCTTCGTGGCCGCCGGGTCCACGATCTGCAAACATACACACACAGATGGATTATGGGGCCCGCATGAGGGGTATGGGTCAATTCCATAAAACTGGGCCCCATTTCAGCTAGGGAACATTCTTGAGTCGATTGTGACCCCCTGCGGGATACGGGGTATTCACTAGTAGTAGCACAACCTGCATAGACAGTGTTATCTATCGACTTTGTATAATTTACCTTTCATCTCCTCGTGGTTCACGAAACGATACGAGAGAGAATAGAGAAGCTATAGCGAATCACTTGCGCATATTGGAGTCTTCTTGTCATTGACTCTTGCCTTCTCTCTCTCATCCCAGTCTTCAGGTATCTTGTCCTCAGGGTCATCGATCTCCTGCGGAGGGTTGACGGGCGGCGTGAAGTCTTCTAGCAGGGATCCGGCGTTAAATTCTTTGTGGTCTACGAACACGCTGGATATGTTGTCCTTGTCCAACCTGCGTAATTGACTCTTACCTTCTCTCTCTCGTCCCAGTCTTCAGGTTTCTTGTCCTCAGGGTCATCGATCTCCTGCGGAGGGTTGACGGGCGGCGTGAAGTCTTCTAGCAGGGATCCGGCGTTAACTTCTTTGTGGTCTATGAACACACTGAAAGTATTGTCGGGCCGCACCACTAGCGTGTATAGGTGGGGTTCTTTGTCCTTGTAGATATCTTCTAGGCGTTGGCTGGAATGATGAAAAATCTGAATAATTCTCTTGGTACAGAGGAAAAATATGTGACAATGTTATTTGTAATGCAAGTATGGCTCTTTCGATCGAGACTGGGGCGTGTGCAGTGTGTTAAATCCTGGATACCAGTAGGTATAGTCAATTTCAAATGCGTCTGATATTATTCGTTTTACTATAACATATCTAGCTTACCACATGAAAATGGCGACCCCCATAAAAAATAAACGTCTATTTTTAGCGTTTTGATTCTACTAAAAAAAAATGGCGTGCCAGAGTAATGCTGTAATGCACTGTTACAATTCGACTCAAAGGTCACTCAAGGCAAAAAGGCCTGGAAGGATCTTGTGGAGACCCTCTGGGGTGCCCTAGGAGTAGGGTTGCAAAAAAACGGTTTTTTTTCTGGCTTGAAAAAAAAAACATGAAAAAAAACCGTGAAAAAAAAATCATTTTTTTTTCTGGAGTATGTTTTTTTTTCTAAAGTACGAAATCTCAAAATTTGCAAAGTAGTTAATACTATTATACGGTTTTTTAGACTTAATGTTAACTATTAAACGAATTTAATCAAATAACTTTAATTTCTGGTCTTATAAAAGTAACATTTACGAAATCTGTAGTTGGTAGTTATGGGTGCGTATCGATCGATATAACTTTTTTTAATATATTTTTAGTCGTTATAACGATCATTTGATATAATTATTGAATCATATAACAACAAATAATATACTAACAAATTGTATAATTCTTATTTAATATAATGATAATTTTGGTTTTTTTTCTATTTACAACCCTACCTAGGAGACACAACAATAAAATACAACTCACTTCTTTTCACTGTTATAATACGACTCAAAGGTAAAAGCGGTGACTCAAGGCAATAAATTAATAGTTTAAAAAACACTATAAAACACGCTTTTATAAATGCACGTAAAAGCCAAAAATAAATTATGGATCGTTCAAGTTGTCTCTATTTGTGAGCTGAAGTTTAAAAACTATGTGCTTTTAATTATAATATTTGATTGTAAAAGCGTGGGGCGCTGGAACAGGAAAGACTTTCTTGTAAACAAATACTAATCCGAACTTCCTGGCGAATGAAGTTGCATAAGAACATAACGTTTACATATGCCGCCTAAGGGTTACCAAAGAGAACCAAAGATATCTCGTCCACGAACAAGAACTCTGCATCCTGTCACTGTAGACATTTTCCCCTTTTGTACTTTGATTACCGGAAAAAAGCGGCGTTCTAAGTGTCGGTGACTGTCGACTCTCCTCGCTACTAGCGCATATTTTGTCTGAGTTCGACAAACTGGTATCTACTTTGAACACTGACTTTTAATTGATTTGACTGTTTAATGTAGAACCTACTAGTCATGCTGCAACTCCAGTTAGCGCGTCAATCTATGTAACCTCCTTCCCGTAACATAGCATAATTTGATTTATCAGCAAGTTATACAAAAAGTCTTTCCTGTTCCAGCGCCCCACGCTTTTACAATCAAATATTATAATTAAAAGCACATAGTTTTTAAACTTCAGCTCACAAATAGAGACAACTTGAACGATCCATAATTTATTTTTGGCTTTTACGTGCATTTATAAAAGCGTGTTTTATAGTGTTTTTTAAACTATTAATTTATTCTGTTCTTATCTTCCGACACCATCATCAGGCCTTGAAACCTAATCGTAGTCATAGTTCATTACAAGACTTTTCTAAGAAGCCCAAAAACAGCTATGATACGATGATCCATCATGTAGTTCCAGTTCATATCTTCCGGCTGCATCATCAGACCTTGAAACCTAATTGTAGTCAAAGTTCATTACAAGACTTTCCTAAGAAGCCCAAAAACAGCTATGATACGATGTTCCATCATGTAGTTCCAGTTCATATCTTCCGGCTCCATTTCCTGTTCATATCTTTCGGCTTCATCATCAGACCTTGAAACCTAATTGTAGTCAAAGTTCATTACAAGACTTTTCTAAGAAACCCAAAAACGGCTATGATACGATGTTCCATCATGTAGTTCCAGTTCATATCTTCCGACTCCATCATCAGATCAGCTCAACAGTACCATATTATTGTATTGTCATCGGAACTACATATAGCTGTCAATTTTCATTACGCTACGACTTCTGGAAGATGGTTAAATTAGCTTCCTTAGATTCCATTACATACATAGTTACATACACGACGACCTAATAAAAGCGTGTTAAAAAGGCATGGAAAGATCTTGTGGAGACCCTCTGGGGTGCTCTAGGAGAAACAACAATAAAATTCCACTCACGTAGGCTTCTTGCTGTGTTTCTCCTCAATGGTCCCGTTCTTGGGGTTCTTGTGCCTGAAGATGAAGTGCAGCTTGTTGTCGTTGCCGCACTTGTCGGGCCCGAACATGATGGTGTAGGGCGTCTGGTCGAAGAACTTGCGGAGGTCCGCTTTGGTGTTCGCGCCGCGGGAGAGCAGCTTTATGTACGCTCCGCCGCAGTTCTGGCCCTCCTGTATAGATAAATACAGTTATATAATTACAAGCTTTTATTCAGCGCCGGCCCGTGCACTCGATCAGGATAGAGCGAGTTTGAGTTTCGGCGCCCCTTGGTCAGGTTTCACTGAGTAGGAAAATAAATCGCGAGCGTAGCGAGCGCGAAATTTTTTACATAGTAATTAAGTACCTAATTTGAAGATTACACTTACATTTTCACCAAAAGAGAACATATAAATAGTAAGCGCGAGCCAAGCGAGCGCGATTTTTTTTACTCGATTTATTAAGACTCAACCCGCCAGCGGGGTATCAGCAAACTTTCAAACTTTTATGTTCTGCAGAGCTGCGGTCTTTGACATACTCGTATTTTGGGGTATTTTGACTTCACAGGGCGCCTATGGGACTTTTAGGCCTTATATTTCGCCATCAGTATTATTTTTATAATACTAAGAGTTAATTAAGAGATTAACTGCGGACTCGATCGTCACCGTCAAGATGCCCATTTCGTTATTTTGCCACTTCAGATCACTGCTTTGAAATTCGCTCACCATCTGCTGGGACTCACAAAATAGCGCCTATCTGAAACGTTTTGCGCCTTTATGAGGAATTCCGCTTTGAACTATCGGGTAGACTCATATTTTTGCATTTGGATAGCGACGTAACTTTGTCGTTCGCCGCACAACAATGTGGTTTGTCAAGGGTAGTATACTCTTTTTACAGCGCCCTTATGAATGTTGGTATATGTTGGCAATGTGGTGCAACTTTCCAATTAATCTGAATTACAAATCTAGATTTCAATAGTGGATTCATTTCCGACTCCTCTCGCCATTTTGTGATATGTGCGCGTGTGATACGCAACGTATAATTTTTTTGTATGGATTTTTCCACATTCTCGATCTTGGCGCCCCCTTACCATGTGGCGCCTAGAGCGGCCGCTCCACTCGCTCTACCCTTAATCCGGCCCTGCTTTTATTCAACTTGGCTTGTTAGTATGTTAGTGTGCGTCAAAACGTAGAAGCTAAATTTGACCCGTAATGGTTTCCGATTGAGCTGAAATTTTGCACACATATGTAAATCACGTGACAATGCAATATTATGGTATCATGGAGCTGATCAGATGATGCAGCAGAAAGGTGGTCAAAGGAACTCTGTTATGAAACGTCGTATCCCCATCGAGTAAGGGGTTTTTAGAAACGTCTCGGAGAGCACTAGATGACTGTTGAAAGAAAGGTACAGTCGGCGATAAAAGCTAGTGCCAAAAATGAAATTTTTGCAAAAAACTTATTGTTATAATATACGTTCTGCTGCTGGGGATGCGTATTCTTATAATGCTGAGCTGAGACCATTGTGCCCATGCTTCCCTAATGCGGTTTGGGGGAGTAAATAAATAAATACTGTTAACAATTTACAACAATTTCGCAAGCAATAGGTACAAAGGGGAAAATCGTCTACATATAGTATGTTGCAGTTCCGGCACCTTTGGGGTCCGCGTCCGCACTTGAAACGCAGAGGTAACACCCGCCAAAGTGTAAACTTACCCCCTAATTCATAAACTTTCACTAAAGTTATCAAGCCGATAAAGTTCGTTTGTCCCTTTCTATCACACCAATACGTTGGAAAGGGACAAACGAACTTTATCGGCTAGGTAATAAAGGGGTAGGTACTTGAGTGGTGACATAATCTAAAATGATGGTTCATTGGATGAGAGTGATGCATTAAATACTAATGGGTTATAGAAGCCTGAACGTATGGATTGTCAATCTATCTATGATATAGTTTTAATAATATTGGGACAAGTTTCCTCAACTACTAACGTCCATTTTGACGCGCCTAGGTTCATATTTTCATGCATAGGTTAAAATTCGCGCGTCATCATGAATGACACAATCTACATGTGTTACGCTTCTTTGTTTTCAAACTTTCTTGACTCGTATTTTGCGACGCCGACATCACAAGCGTCATCATTTCCGAATAAAGTTTCCAGTTTGGCGACGCGCCAGACAAATTTCAAGACATGGACTGCCACCTCTTTGTGTTATTTTAGTTTATTAAATTTCTGTTTACAGGCAAGGACACTGACATTGTCGATGTTGTGGTTTTTGGGCAGAAAACAAAGATTTCATATTAGTTATCTTGTTATATCTTCTGTAGGGCTGGCACATGATTGGCGCGAAATAGACTAGAAAAGACTACCCATTCTTATGTGATTAATATAATTTCGAAAAGATGTGTGCTAGCTGCTAGCCCTGCTGGGCAGTTTGTCCGTTAGGCATTTGAAGTATATAGCAACCTGCCGAAACTATTGAGTTAATGTCTGCTGTTAAAATATAACACAGGATAATTTATCGACATTGCTCGCAATAATACTTTTGTCGACAAACTTGAGCGAAAAGAACGCGCGAATGCGAATGACAGTGTGATTATAATTCCAATATGATTCTAATATTTGTTTGAGGTCAGTTCACTTTCAAATCGGCCTGTATGGTAGTAGTAGTAGTAGTATGGTAAAGCATTCAAAAGAAAAAAAGAATCTATTACATATAAATACATAAAAGTACTAGACACAGTAAGTTCATTAAGCCTGATGCAATACTAGGTTTTACTTTCTCACTGTCCTCAGTGGCACCTTGAACTCTGAGTAACACTGGCTCAGCTAAAGCCAATTAAGGAGTTACAGCTCAACTATTGCTCAACCTAATTGGTTTTTTAAACAAGAACCAATTATTAATATGACGAAAAATGTGTCACCAACAGAGTCCACCATGGTGTATTAAAATAAAGTTTCACTGTTAAAAGACGCGGCGTGCATAAGCCCTACGTAGAGCTGCACACATCATCTTATAAATGTTAGTCATTCTAAGAAGCAGACTGTTCATATAAAAAATTTTGAAATACAAAACGTTGCATATAGGCTCTAAGATAGTGCAATTTTTATTGTTAGTATGCAAAGTTAGGTAGCATGTTGACATTACAAAGAAAGTCAGTTTTATAAGATGTTTTTATTTTATTTTTATTATTATTTCGTTTTAGACAGACAGCTTCACTTTGCATAATCTCAATTCTTAGATAGTTTGTGAAAATTGTTGCAAAACTTTGAAAAAAATGAATTATACTATACCTATACTACTTTCTTCAAAGTTAATGTTTAGTAACCAGCATCAGAAATAAGAGATTGAATAATTATACTGCAAAGTCTCATCTACACCAGTAACTATCCTGAACTATCATCAAAAATTACACTATGTCTATGGATGAAATCTGTGTTCAGTCTATTCAGACATTCTTGAGTTTAAATAAATGTCATATAATACAAAGAAAAAGTGACCAAAGCCTCCAGACTTTTTCTTTGTATATGACATTTATTTAATGTTTAGAACATAATAGAGTGTTACTACTTAAAATAACAAGTTAAAATATTTTCTATGAAAGTAATTTAATTTGTTCTTAGGGGGATTCTTGAGTTTATTCATACAAAGACTTCCATAAACTAGCAATGAAATAAAGGCATACCTGCATAGTAACTTCATACTGGACAATTAGTGGTTTATCCTTAAACTCGAAGGGCCTGTCGAGGAGTGCAGAGATGGCAGCATGCTTGGCTTCTGTTGTCAGAACAAGACCCAAGTCATCACGCAGGATCTTACGTGAAGGGGCTTGGATCTGAAAAAAGGTTGGGGTGATTAGATTTCACCTTTGTAGGTAAAAAATAGTTAATTAATTAACAATATAGGAATGAAATGGATCTTTATTTTGTTTAAACAATTTAAAAAGGACTATTATTTTACCATTCATATACAAATAATATTTTATTGCTTAAGCACAAAGACACTCTTAACAGGCAATTAGTATAAAGATACCAGTTAAATAAAATTTGCTAAATGGGAACTGAAAATATGACAGAAATTATGAAAATTGTAAATAAAATAAACTCCTGGAAGGATGGTGAAGACAATTTCCTTTTCCAAATGTTTATTTAGATTTATTATAATTATTATGCAGTAATATGCTAGCTTACCTAGTTAATCTTGGTTACTTACCTTCCATTTACCATCATATTTAGCAATATTTTCATCAACACCCTGTTTCTTGGCCTCTGATTTCACCCATTTTTTCTTAAATGCACTCTCATCATCAAAATGCTCTGCTAAGTAAATGCTTTTTGAATTAATTGATGGGCTATGGTACTGGTCCTCTTCTTCAACCTGAAGAGAACAAAATAATAAAAATCTTCAAGAGTTAGTTTAGGTTTTTATACCTTGATAAAACAGGAAAAGCTTACGAGAGAGTGATGATCTTCTCCACAATCATGGTAACATCTCTATCAAATAAACTTATCACTATCAGATGCTTATCATCCTCCTCCCAAAAAATTAGGTCATTCACCTCTAGTATACCATTGAAGCATGATTGCCATAACCTGTAAATTTATATTATGACTAACCTCTATGGTGACTCCATCATTCGAGTCTTCGCTCTCGGCATATACATTTGCTGCTGAAGTCGCTAGCACCAATAAGGCACTTAAAACACACACCTCAAGAGTGAATCGAGCCATCTGAAAGACCAATTGAACCAGACGATGAATGCTTTTACAAAGCGTCGGATAACAAAATAATGAAATAAAATGATCTCTGACGTATTTCCAGCCAATATTGCAAAGACTGTAAATGTTAACTTAATTATAAAAAGTCGGTATAACGCTTCGCGAATCGCACTTTAACCCGAAATACGGGCACCGGATATCCTCAATAACTATTAACATAGGGAGACATAATTAGGTTAATCCCATTTAAATTAACAAGTGCAAAGTAATTTCTTACCTTGCTCTACGTTTATACTTGAATTTATTGCTCAATCTTCATTTAATTTTCAATGATACTGTGTCTGAGGAACTTCAGATCTAGATGGATTTTCGTGAAAATTTTCAACCAATCAAAAACAAACAGTTGTCACGGTAGCGATCGAGAATTTTCCGTTGCGTTCAATATATGGTAAATATTTTTCTATTTTGTAAATTTAATATATTATTATGGGTGTTTTAGAACAATTTATTTCAACTAACGATCACATCTTAAACCATTAATAATTTTATATAAATTTTATGGGTTTAATTAAAACTTTAATTTTATATCTATATAGGCAACCCATGCCTCAAAAATATTTAAAAGTAAATATATTAACCGATAAACTTCAGGGACACATTCGTCTGTCATGTCAAATATTTTCTTTCTGTCTAACGTATGACATTCATCATATCATCTGGCGGCTATCTTTGTCTTACACTGTTCAACTGACGTTTATATTGAGGGTTTTTTAATTTCGATGTGTTATATTGTTGCTGTTGTGTTTATGTGTTTGGTTCGTTCGTTGCCGAGTGTGCTAGACTGCCGGTCTTGTTTACCCGATTAAAATTGTAAAATCATTTAAAAGAAATTCATTCTTGATTATTAATTTTATCTAACAGAATTACTCTTGCTTTTAGCTACCCAACTAAATTTATAATTTACACATTCTAATATCGATTTGGCAGATCGGAGAGGTGCAAAAGGTATTGTAAAAGTAAAATTACAGTATTAGTTATTTCCATAACATTTAATTTAGGTATTTTAGTGTCTGATTAGGTTACGCCTTGCTATTGAACAGTGTTTTGTACTTTACATGGAATGTTTAACTTGATAACATTCATTACTATTTTTGTTTCTGTCTCAACCGGTTTTATCATTATGAATTTTAATATTAAGCTAGCATAATCTTCATTATAATCACTTTCTCATGTTATTGTTAAATCCATAATCAAACTTCTGTGCTGGAGCTTATTTGTACTTCATTAACATGACATAATTTAGTATTTCATGTTCTGTTCACCAATTTACAGGGTTAAATTAAATCTCCAATATTATTATTTATAAAAATATAGGTATATTATCTTCTGTTATTCATTTTACTTCTTAAGGTAGGTTATTTATAATTTATAATATGAATATAAAAGTAAAATACAAAAAACACTTAAATCCTGAGCAGAAAGATATCAAAGCATATTATCTTATTATTAAATGAGAATTATAGATGACATGGCAATGTAATGCGTGTGAGACTATTCAATAGTAATAAGCCAGGTCCACACTGGCCGCATGCCTCGCAAGGAAAATGTCCATGCTCATGTCCGCATGTTTGCCTCTCCCGAGCAAATTTGCTCGGCAACATGGCAAAACAACCCCATTCATTTATTTATGTGATAAGCCTTAACTACCCATTTATAATAAGTCTATATCCTAGGAATGGCTAGGGTGCAGATTCTGCCTAGAGTCTGAAGAAACGCCCCTGCACATCCTGGCAGAGTGCCCCTCTCTAATGCGTACACGTAACATGATTCTGGGCAGCTATCAAATCCACCCAGAGGATGTGAGGTATCTCGATCTCAAAAAGATACTACAAATCTTCGAATTTGTAGGACTTGATCGAGAGTTGTAGTAGGTGGCAATCACAATAGATCAGTAATGGTCGCAGTGATACATAAGGCGCTCTGAAGCCTTACATAGCCCCTAACCAAGAAGAAGAAGAAGAAGAGACTATTTAATAGTAATAAGCCAGGTCCACACTGGCCGCATGCCTCGCAAGGAAAACGTCCATGCTCATGTCCGCATGTTTGCCTCTCCCGAGCAAATTTGCTCGGCAACATGGCAACACAACCCCATTCATTTATTTATGTGATAAGCCTTAATTACCCATTTATAATAAGTCTATATCCTAGGAATGGCTACAAGTAACAGTAGTAGTAGTAAGTTGAAATGTGGCATGCCAGACATGCCATGTAGACTAGAAAAATGTATGTAAAGTATTTGCATAACAAAATAAAAATGTGGTGATCTAAGTGATATGTATGATAATTGATGAATCATAACAATCCAACGTACACTGTATGTGTACCTATAGATAAATAATAACATTTTTGATAATGTTATAACTTTTGTTTCCACTGTCTCTAGTAATATGAACATAAATTATATCATTAGTTTCTTGGTTTTATAACAAAGGGTTGTGGTTGCCACACTCTTATCATATGTAAATTTTATTATGCGAGTTATACACATGCTAATACAATAGGTTGTTTAAACATCTTAAACAAATTATGGTACAGTACTGTACTGTCACCTTGAAAATTGATATACAAGTTAAATATTGTGCAGACTTCACAGACTTTTTTTATAACAGCCATTAAATTATATTATAATAGCCATTCTTACTGAGAATTTTGTTATTTAAGTTAAGTTTTATATTTATTTATTTCTATAGCTACTCTTTTGTTTTGCCTTCTGGCAAAGGCCTTCTCTAAATCTCTCCTGACCATGGTTGCTCTTCTCCAGAATAGTCCTGGAGTTAGTTTTATTTCGTTATCACATCTACAGAGCTGTGAGCCTTTCTTGTGGCTGTGTCCTCTGGGGTACCAGTTAGGCAGTTAGTGATGTCTTTACTCCACTTTCCTTCTTTCGAGTGTGTTGGTCTATTTTAGACTTCTCAATGAAACTAAATCTAAAAGTTATCTAATCTATTGGTAATTTTTTCAGGTCAAACTTTGAAACATGCGTCGCTACGTCCACCGTCTGCTGCGGCTTCGGAACCTCTTAATTCTAGTCTTAATCTTGATTGTGCTGTACACATTGAGGTCGTGGCCCGACACTATAGAAAGAGAACCACCAGTCGTAGTGCCAGAGCTAAGTGCATTGAGTGGCACTAAAATTCCTGTATTTGTGCCTAAGAGCATGAAGGTGAGCGCTACAATAATTTTCAAAACAAATCTGGCTATCTTTGCCAATGCTAAAAAGTAGGTATAAGGGTAGTTGAATTACAAGAGAGTAAATTCGTGCAGTAGTGTCGCTTTTACATAATATGATTAATTAATATTTTTTACATAAATACAAGTCATGTAGTCTTAAGATTTCCCCAAAGTTATCGACGCGGAATCGGCTCTAGCCTACCAAATATCGCTCATTAGTATGAAGACGCTTAGTGCTTTTTCACATTATCCGATCCGATATCGGATGTTGGAAGGATTTCAAAGGCAAACATCAAAGATGGCGGCTTCGATGTATGGGATATCGGTCCTATATCCAATATTGGATTGGATAATGTGAAACTGAAAACGCACCTACGCGTCGTCGTCGCTGAACGCATGCGCACGCATGTATGAACATGCGTGCGATTTTTCCATTCCGCGTCGATAGGTTTGGGGAGACCCTTACTTTGTTCTACTTTTCAGAAAATTGATTGGCACAACTACATTCAAATAGTACAAGATGAGAAACGCACGGGTAAGTATTTCCAGTTTTTTTTAACCCTTTTCAGCCCCTCTAGCACAACTTGCCTTGTTGCGCGCGAGTCCATACTTGAAGTTGCGCTTGATGTATGGACTCGCGCGCGACTAGGAAAGTTGTGCTTAAGGGTCAGAGCTAACCACACCAAATGAAATAAGTAATTGAACTCTGAGCATGAAATGAAAGTTTTCGGTTTTGTGAACAGGTATCGGAGAGCATGGCTTAGCAGCTTCTTTGCCGTCATCAGAAGCGTCTCTAGAAGAGAGTCTGTATGCTGTTAATGGGTTTAATGGAGCTCTTAGCGACAAAATTCCACTCAACCGCTCCCTGAGGGACATCAGGCATAGTGGATGTAAATCTCGCCTGTATATAGGTAAGGAAGAAAAAAAAAACTTAAGAATACTTATAAACTGAAATAGATATCATACACGAAAGAAAAAACGACAAGGGCCACTGGTGGCCGAGCCGGGAATCCAACCCTGGTCTTCGCTTACGCGGCTAAAATGGCGGGCGGGTGGTCTAGTGGTAATGACGTTAGCCGCGTAAGCTAAAGCTAAGCAGTGGCCCTTGTCGTTTTTTCTTTCGTGTATGATGTCTATTTCAGTTTATAATTTTTATCACAGATGTCATATATACCATAGATCAAGCAAACGTATCTACTTAGCGTGTCAAATGAACTCAGTGAAATCCACTGAGTTGTCCGTCTTTACTCGCAGCTTGCAGCTTTCGGGCGTCAATTTTTGTAAGTTGAAGTCAACCAAAACATAAAAAATGCCTCGTTACGTGATATTCAATTGCAACAACACAAAAATTATAAACAATCAAGAGCCTGAGACATATTTAAAATTACAGGCAAGAATCAACTTCAGTACAAAATTTGACACGCTCGGCCCCTATACAAATATATGAATTTGTTTCTTCTATCTAAATTAAGTTCTGTGATTTTTATATATAGTAGTGTGACTACTTGAAAAACAACAAATAAAAAAATAAAAAAAATAATTTGATTTGTTCCGTAGTTGTCTTAAGAATACTTGTACAATTTGATATTGCTTGTTCATTACCTATTTATAACTACAACATTCTGTACGTACTGTCAATACATTAAAATGCACGTAATACCAATGTATTACGTGCAGAATGTATGACTCCGTTTTAGAGCACAAGGTGATCACAAAGCTTCAAAAACAAACAAGCCGTCAATGTAACATTCTCTATTTAGATTGCAATTCATGTAGGTTGTAGGTATTCCTTAGGTGCTTTGTGTCAAATATGTCCTACCTTGACTACTACACTATACTTAACCTTTCAGAATCACTGCCTACTGTGAGCGTGGTGGTGCCATTCCACAATGAACACTGGAGTACTCTACTACGGACGGCACAGAGCGTTGTCAACCGCTCGCCGCCACAGTTACTGAGAGAAGTCTTGTTGGTGGACGACGCTAGTACCAAAGGTAGATTATGGGTCAGTAATGAGTAATGCAGTGACTCTTTGGATCAAGGACAGGGATTTTTATGAGTTTTGCATTATGGCTTAAGTCTCCACCTTTGCCCGACAAAGAACGTTCATGGTCAATCCGTAACATGAGTCACGATTTTATGACATGTTCCATTTATTCACGATGCAAGTTCAAGTGATAATCTATCTCTAAATAAGTGTTACTTTTTCAATATATGAATATAAATATAAATAAATAAATTGTAGCTGTAATTCAAATAAACACTCCACGAAATCGTGGCTCACGTTACTTTAACGTGGATTCACCCTTCATTTGTTTTTTTGAACTGTTAAGTATCTAAGCGCTAACCCTAAAGCGGTATCTTCCTCCTTATCATTCTAAAGTAGTATCCCCTTTTCAGACTTTCTAAAAAGCAAGCTAGACGAGTACTTAGCTGCGAACATCCCTAAAGCCCGGGTCATACGTTTGGAGAAGCGCAGCGGGCTCATCACAGCGCGACTCGCGGGCGCGCGGCAAGCCACGTCAGATGTGCTGGTATTCTTGGATTCGCACACGGAGGCTAATGTCAACTGGCTGCCACCATTGCTAGGTGAGAACATCCCTGATATACATACGGTTAGATAAATTCAGTGGGCTCATCACAGCGCAACCCCGGGCGTTCGGCAGGCCACGGCTGATGTCCTAGACTTCTTGGAGTCGCACACGTAAGCTAACGTCAACTAGCTGCTAACATTGCTAGGTAAGACTATCCTTAAAACCTGCGTCAGATGGCTGGAGAATGGACAAGGTCAGAGGGCTTATCACAGCACAATCGGTAGACGAGACATTTTTGAGGCCCTCCTTACATGACTGGCGAAGCGTAGCTATTTCAGTCCCAGGTAGCATTTCACCTTCATCACGACGACGACCGGTCTGGCCTAGTGATCCTGCCTGCTAAGCCGCGGTCCCGGGTTCGAATCCCGGTAAGGGCGTTTATTTGTGTAATGAGCACAGATATTTGTTCCTGATTCATGGATGTTTTCTATCTATATAAGTATGTATTTATCTATACAATACAATACAATACAAATACTCTTTATTGCACACCTCAATACACGAAACAACATAGCAAGTATAAACAACAACTTAAGAGGTAAAACAAGAGGCGGTCTTATCGCTAAAGAGCGATCTCTTCCAGACAACCTAGGTAGTGGAGAATAATAAATTTAACCTTGTAAGTAGGTGTACTAAATGTAGACTTAGAGGAAATCTAGCACAAACTATACTACGCAAAACAATATACTACACACATAAAAATAAAATACAATACATAAACATACAAATACACATATATATATATAACAAATTACATGCCAGCTATAGGGGACATAAGTCTATCAAGGTATCATTGATCAATGATCAGATAAAAAGTGAAGCTTTAGAAGTATCTTAAAAGAAGTAGGAGATTGAGCGCGTCTAATATTTAGGGGTAGGGAATTCCAAAGCCGCACAGCTTGAAATGTAAAGGAGTTGTTATAGAATTTAGACGAGGACGACGGAACGGAAAGAAGCAAATTCTGAGAGGACCGAGCAGAACGGAGATAGCTGAAACGGTTCTTAAGATAGCGGGGAGTCGTTGGGTTAAAAAGAATGGAATACAAAAGGGACAGCACGTGAGAGTTACGACGAAAACGAATAGAGAGCCACTTGAGCTGCGAACGAAATTGAGAGACATGGTCATATTTGCGTAACCCAAATATGAACCGTATACAGACATTTTGGATACGCTCAAGCTTATTAAGCTGCTCCTCGGTGAGATCGAGATATGCAACGTCCGCGTAATCCAAAATGGGAAGGAGGAGAGTTTGAGCTAGAGCAATTTTGGTAGGAATGGGAAGAAAGTTTCGTAATCTTCTAAGCGAGCCAACCGCCGCGAACATCTTCCTGCTGACCTCGCCCACCTGAGGTATCCACGATAAGGTACTATCCATGATGAGGCCTAGGTTTTTAACCTGCTGTGAGTAAGGAATCAAAACGCCATTAAAATAGATAGGTGGGAGTTGGTTAAAGTCTAGCCTTGGCAGAAGTTTTGGGCTACCTATTATAATAGATTGTGTCTTAGAAGGATTAACTTGTAGGCCAAAACTATGACTCCACCTCGAGATTTTCTCCAAGTCGCTATTCA
This sequence comes from Leguminivora glycinivorella, assembly GCF_023078275.1. Taxonomy (NCBI): domain Eukaryota; kingdom Metazoa; phylum Arthropoda; class Insecta; order Lepidoptera; family Tortricidae; genus Leguminivora; species Leguminivora glycinivorella. The sequence continues at coordinate 18,680,862 of NC_062978.1, forward strand.
TCTTACAGATAACAGTCGCGAGATCACCAGTAACGCCCTGCGAATAGATCTGAAGATCATCGGCATATAGTTGATAATGTGATGTAAGGTTACATGTAATCGAATTAATAAATATGTAGAACAGTAAAGGAGACAATACTCCGCCTTGCGGAACGCCAGCCAACGTGTTGCACCAGGAGGAAAGGGAATCATCCACCTTTATGCGCTGTCGACGACCCGTTAAGTAGCTACGGAACCAACCGACCGCCGCAGGAGATATATTTAGAGAGCACAGCGTCCCGAGGAGAATATCAAAATCAACGGTATTAAACGCGTTGCTAAAATCTAACAGCGTCAATACCGTCAATTTTTGATCATTCATCCCCGCCCGGATGTCGTCAGTGATCTTCACGAGTGCAGTAGCCGTACTATGACCAGGACGGAAACCAGATTGGAAGGGATTCAAAAGATTATTTATATTAAGATACGAAGTAAGCTGCTGGTGAACAAGACGCTCAAGAACCTTAGACAGGAAAGGGAGAATAGAGATGGGACGATAATCTGCAAAAGAAGAAGGATTAGACTTTTTGGGAATAGGAACGATACAGGCGTCCTTCCAAAGTGAAGGAAAGGAGCTGGTAGAAATGGAGTTATTAAGAATGACGGAAATGACAGGAATAAGTAAGTCAATGATAGGAAGGATCATATTACGGCTAATACAATCGACCCCAACGGCATTAGATGCTATGGATAGTAAGCTCTTTTTAATATCACTGTCAACGAAAGGAAGAAGAGAGAAGGGAGACGAGTCAGGAGTTGGAAGAGAAGAGAGGTATTCAAGAGTCTTAACTTTATCAGGGCCACTAAATACAGCAGAAGTAGAAAAATGTTTGTTAAGTTGGTTTAAGTTAACGTCTTTATCTTTAGGGATATTCTGTTGGGTCTATATATATAAGTATTTCAAATTTAAAATTTTATTGCATATCACATTAGGTACATAATATTAGGTGGAACTTACAAAAGGTGGGTTTACATGTGACGCCCTGCAAGGGCACAGCAATATATGCTTAAAGTAAGTATATCGTCGCCTAGTACCCATAGTACAAGCTTTGCTAAGTTTGGGGCTAGGTTGATCTGTGTAAGGTGCCACAGTATTTAATTATTTTATTTATTTATCAGAAACATGATCAGCAATGAAGTTTTTGTCTAATCACTTATTAGAATTTGTAAATATTTCCAGAGCCGATAGCCCTAGACTACCGCACGGCAGTCTGCCCGTTCATCGACGTGGTTGACTACGCGACGTTCGAGTACCGGCCGCAGGACGAGGGCGCGCGCGGCGCCTTCGACTGGGAGCTGTTCTACAAGCGCCTGCCCGTGCTGCCGCGCGACGAGGAGCGCATGCCCGAGCCCTTCCCGTGAGTACCTGCTGGCGCTGTTCTACAGGTGCCTGCAGCGACCAGTCCCGCAGGAGCCTTTCCATACCTGGATCTTTTCTATAGGCGCTTGCAGCGACCAGCCCCTCAAGCGACCAGTCACGCATGGCGGCGCCACTTCGGCGAGTACCTTCCAACACTGTGCTGTCAGATCTCATATACTCATTATCAAACTTCGACCCTACAAAAGCATTTACCGCTACCAGAAAGGAATAGTACTAGATTAACCGACTTCAAACTGAGCATGGACGCTGTACCGATTATTTATGTTCAAAGCGGTTTTCGAGATTCTCCAGAATGCAATGCAGAATGTCCACCATATAATACTGGACTGCCTTAAGAGGTTTATTCTGCCCTCCTAAGCTGAAAAGCGCTATCTCAAGCGAAAATCCATAGCTAACTTATACTTAAGTATCTATAGCTGACAGTTCCATTTTCAAAATCATTTCGTTTTGAGATAGCGCCACTCGGCTTACCAGGCGGGCTTGCAGGGCAGTATTGGTAGATTAGAAATCGTTGTGTCGGTTCCAGGTCGCCGGTGATGGCGGGCGGGCTGTTCGCGATCTCGCGCGCGTGGTTCTGGCAGCTCGGCGGGTACGACCCCGGCCTCGACATCTGGGGCGGCGAGCAGTACGAGCTCAGCTTCAAGGTCATTTATATTCAGCTCACTTATCTTATAGCTGTGGCCCGTTTCTCGAAAGGTACAAGCCTTGTATTACAAGTGTTTCCATGACAACCCATACGATTTGACAGTTCGCGCACTTGTAATACAAGGCTTGTATATACCTTTTGAGAAACGGGCCCCTGGTCTTTTTAATAGCGCTATCAGAGAGGACTCAAGGAGACACTTGTGTACAGATCTTTATGCCTTGTCAAGTCTCACATTTGATATACGATAACAATACAATCTAAGGCACGTGTCATCATAAGAGGATGGATAGTACTTTCGTATAAAATACCTAAAAAGACAGACGATGTTCGTTGTCAGGCGATATTAAACACGCAACTACTTGCTAGTGTATCACAAGCGCGCGATATTGTGAGAAGCCCGATGTTATAGTGTTATACATGATTTTATTTTAGTTTAGAGAAATATAAATAATCCTGTTTTTTTGCTATTTGAATATGCAGATCTGGCAGTGCGGCGGGCGCATGCTGGACGCGCCGTGTTCGCGCGTGGGCCACATCTACCGCAAGTTCGCGCCCTTCCCTAACCCCAACCACGGCGACTTCGTGGGCAAGGTACACAACATTTCAACATAGGCTCTGTACTCTAGTGTACACTTGTACAGACGTGGCAGTGACTGGACGCGTCAGACGCGTGCAAAGGCTACATCGTTTCATCGTCATTAAAGATTGGATTTTTTAAGTGGCAACCACGTTTCCTACCACAAAAAATGGCAGAACCAGTGGTTCGTTTTTGAGTAGTCGATTCATCTTTTGTATAGCCAATGACACACCGTATACGCATATTTTTGCATAAACACGATTGACATACTATCGTACTGGGCTGATTTATAACAGTACCTATTTGTTCCAGAATTACCGGCGGGTAGCGGAAGTGTGGATGGACGAATACGCGGAGTACTTGTACCAGCGGCGGCCGCACTACCGCCTGATCGACACGGGGGATATTTCTGAGCAGCAGGCTATTCGGCAGAAACTCAAGTGCAAGTCCTTCCGCTGGTTCATGACGCAGGTACATGCCTGGTGTATACTAGTATTTATTCTAGAACAACCGGCTGGTAGTGATGTGTGGATGGTCGAATACACGGAGTACAGTCAAGTGCAAAAATACGTATCGATTTTATCCGCTCAAAAATATGTACCGAGACCTTATTCCGCCGACATAAAGTGCTATGGAACATATTTTTGATAAGTTGTACGCACCCATATTTTTACACTTGACTGTACTTGTACCAGCGGTGGCCGCACTACCGCCTGATCGACACGGCTATTAGGCAGAAACTTAAGTGCAAGTCCTTCCGCTGCTTTATGACGCAGATACTTTAAATTTACAGGTCCCGGTCAGAGATATCTTTATTACGCATTGCGAATACCTTTTTTTTTCGAATTAAACTACTTTCACTTTTTGAATATTTTAATAGCGACATTGAATCTCTAGTCCATGATCTGCCAACTGAGCTACCGAGATACACTATACTTTTTACTTTGTATCCGGCTAGCTTAGCAATTAAAGGATTTTATGTGCGTTTAAAAACAGTAGTTACGAAATTTATGCCTCTTATAAGTTTCATCATAATGTTATTGTTTTTTTTTCAGGTGGCGTTTGATCTCATTGCCAAGTATCCCCCTGTGGAACCCAAAGCGTTCGCGCATGGACGGGTAAGCTAGAAACGAAAATATTTTTCGCTTCGCTTCTTTAAGCTTTATTGTACAATAAATTATACTTAGGCTAGGCCACAACTTAGGAGCACCTCAATGATTATTATATTTTGCATTGTAATGGATTGGCTAGTTGAAATGTCCTGTGTCTAATTCGAGTTTTCTTTTTTGGAATTTTGTGTCCTGGATTCCAGCCCTTTAAGCCGGATCACATAAATTCAAATTTGAGTCAGAGGTGAATTATGACGTCGCTATATTTATAAGCTTTTGACAGTTGCCAACGCCATTATATATATATATAAAAAAAAAAACATTATTCCGAGCGACATTATTCCACCTAGCATTTTATGTTTAGATCCGTCCAGCGGAAGCGCTGGACTTGTGCGCGGACGCGTACAACGGCAACAGCAAGGACTCGCTGCTACTGAAACCGTGCCAGAAGGGGCTCACTGAGCAAAACTGGGAGTTCACCTGGCATAAGGACATCAAGTGAGTAGTGTTGAGATTTTGTCAGAATAGGGAAACTGCCACTGAAGCCGTGTCAGAAGGGGCTCGCCGACGAGTTTACCTGTACAGTACATTAAGGTAACCACGGCAACAGCGTGGTGACTCCAGTCTACTGATGTGCCGCCGGAAAGTTTCCAAAATTCTGAAATTTTCACATAGGAAAACTTCGGAAACTTTCCATACTTTGTATGGACAATTGTATGAAATGGAAACTTTCCATTTCATAAATTTAAATTTAAAACTTGCACATCATTATTCGAGTCTGCTTTCGAGCCGTTCCAAGACTCACGGAGCAAGTCCACGGTCTGTCACCTATAGCCTAGTGTTCAAACTCGGCCTGAGGTCTATAACGACTACAACGCCTACAACGTCCTCGTAGTCTCCTGGCTATGATTACTGTGATAGTTTTCGTTTGTCTGACAAAATTTTAATCGCAATAACAACATTAGCTACACTAAAATTGTTTTTACAGAGTGAAAAACCGGCGGACATGCTGGGACCTGCCGGACGCGTCGCTCAACAGCCCCGTGCGCCTCTACGACTGCCACCTCGGCGGCGGCAACCAGGAGTGGCGCTACGACCCGGTCAGTACAGTACAATGTATTCAAGCCAAATTAAAAAAAAACCGGCCAAGAGCGTGTGGGGCCACGCTCAGTGTAGGGTTCCGTAGTTTTCCGTATTTTTCTCAAAAACTACTGAACCTATTAAGTTCAAAACAATTTTCCTAGAAAGTATTTATAAAGGTCTTTTTTGATTATTTTCATATTTTTAAACATATGGTTCAAAAGTTAGAGGGGGGGGGGAACGCACTTTTTTTTCCTTTAGGAGCAATTATTTCCGAAAATATTAATATTATCAAAAAACGATCTTAGTAAACCCTTATTCATTTTTTAATACCTATTCAACAATATATCACACGTTGGGGTTGGAATGAAAAAAAATATCAGCGCCCACTTTACATGTAGGGGGGGTACCCATGTTTGTTTGTATGTAAACATGTTTTTCTATTTTTTATTTTTGCACATTGTTGGCGTGATTGATATACATATTGGTACCAAATTTCAGCTTTCTAGTGCTAACGGTTACTGAGATTATCCGCGGACGGACGGACGGACGGACGGACGGACAGACAGACATGGCGAAACTATAAGGGTTCCTGGTTGACTACAGAACCCTAAAAAGGGTAATATAAGTCAAAAGTCTGCCAATGCCAGTAGCACATACTGAGGCCCTGCCGCGAAAGAAATTGTGTATCTGCCTGTATCATTCTTGTATATTCAATCGGTTGACGGTTCGAATCGTCGGGCTCTGATACATCGGAAGGGAGGTCCGGAGAGGAGGAGAAAATTGTTATTTTTTTGGGCGGGTAACGTACTTACATCCAAGCTTGAAAGACGGGAAATTGTAGCATGACAAACACGATCTTTTTTGAGGAAATACAATGGTGAAAGTTGCACCACATCTGTGATTGAGTCTCCAACCGGCCCAAGCCCAACCAATATGTTTTGTAGTAATTTGATTACCCTGTTTTCACCAGAAAACGCACCAAATCCGCAAGTCAGAGAGAGTATGCCTGGACAGTTCGGCATCTGACCAGCTGTTGTTCGTATCACATTGCGACACAGACTCGCCGTCGCAGCGTTTCAAGATCGACCACGTTGACCTCGACGCGCTCTCCAAATGGGACTCTCTTCATCTCGCCGTCACTGGGCCCGAGGTGCCGGACTGGTATGTAGACTAACAGGTATGAGAGGAACGAGATAATGTTAATGTATCTGGTAGTTATACACGATTATACCTTGATATTTTTCTGGCACGAACGAAGTGACACTAGTGAATTCCTTCCGATATTTAGTTCATTGATAACTTACATTATAATATGTCATTAATTATTTCCGTGGCAATAAATCTTGAGTAGTTTCATGTGGTCTGCCCACCCCGTTTAGGGAATATAGGCTTTAATTTATGTGTAATTGTGTATATAACATTATTATTTTATACAAATGTCACATGTTTGAAAATAAATGGACAATAATAGTAAAACGAACCATATTTTAATAGTTTACATCATTTCTTACATGATTATTCAAGATTTTTGAGATTATTATTAGGGGTAATTAATAACTTTAAGTAAGGCAATTTATCGATAAAAGGATTGTCGATGTTTTTATTTTGTCAAGCACTAACAACTTGACGTTCGTGCCAGAAAAATATCTAGTTATATACACGATAGATGGAACGCCGTTCATTTGTTTCGGCGTCCAGCCCGTGAATAACTAATATCGTCGTATGACCCTAGGCCGCGTAGCGACCATGCTAATGTGTAAAAGCAGCCTTAGAGAAATCACTGTTTCGTAATCGGAACGCAAACCATCGTCACCTTGCTTCGCAGCTCCGCATTGCAGCGTCTCATGTGACATGATATATGCCGCTATTGAACTTATGAGAGAAGCTACTTATTGATACAAATCGTTTACGCGGCTTCGTAGCAGACATACCTATTTTGATATTCTGTAGATATAAAGCTCGGTCCTGGACGGTAAAGTATGTACCTATTCCGTTGTAGGTAGACTGACAAAACTAGTCGAACGCGTCCTGACTAAATATCGTATTGCATTTAAATAACGATAAAAAGACATTTATTTATTTAGTATCTTATATATTTTTGGTAATTGTGGTATTATGTCTGCAAATACAGAATTTATCTTGCGAATAGTGGCTTTTTGGCATGTACCGAAGATGAAATCTTGACTTTCGATTGTAAACCATAGATAGTGTGGTGTAGATTTTGCTGAGCCCTCAACTACAGGTCACAGCCACAGCGCTTTACTACCAAGTTTCTTAAAAATGATTTTTCACTATATTCATATTGGCAAAAATGTGTACGGAAGTACCGGTGCGCAAGTCTTTTTACCCGGTTCTTCAAGAAGTTGGTATTTAGGGTTCTCAAGAGTCGGCAAAGCTTAAGTGGCTTCTATGGTGTTCTTTATTTCCATGGACGTCGATGACTGCTTGTTATGAGGCGGGTCGTCTGCTCGTTTGTCAATTATCACACAATAAATTAAACAAACTCAGATGACCGGTTTTGTTTAAAAACGATTTGCTACTAGTTCAAGTAGTTTATGTGAAACAGTAGCCATTGTCGTCAAGTCAAGTTACTTATCCATACTAATATTATAAATGGGACAGTGTGTGTGTCTGTTTGTTTGCCCGCCTTTCACGTCAAAACGGAGCGACGAATTGACGTGATTTTTAGTGGATTAAGTGGAGATATTTGAAGGGATGGAGAGTGACATAGGTTACTTTTTGTCTCTTTCTAACGCGAGCGAAACCGCGGGCAAAAGCTAGTTCTTTATAGTTCTAAACAAAATTGTGTCTTAATATAACTGCTGTCAAGGTTTTTATATTTTTCTCGTGGTGCTTTATTTCATGCTTGGTGTGAAATAATTTAGTTAAGATGCAGTCCAAAAACCATTTTTTTTTATTAACGAACACCTGTCTCTATGTATAAATGTATTATAATAAGTAGATAGATAATAAATTTATATAGTATTATTTTTTTCAGTACAGATGGTGATTTTTTTACGCACTAGTGCGAGAAGTGGTTAATTATATAACAGGTCGAAACTTCTGCTCATCTGTACTGAAAAACGTCGTACGATACACGTGCGAAAAGGAAATTCGCAACTAGTGTCGATTTAAAACACTCCCTTCGGTCGTGTTTTAATTTATCGCCACTCGTTTCGAACTTCCTTTTTTACGCACTTGTATCGTAATGTACTATTTTGAGTTTTTAGCAAGAATGTTTACAATATTTTTATAAAGAGTCTAAAATAATTAAAATAAAATATTTATGAAATAACCGAGTGTGCTATCAGCAGCTGGTAAATAGTAGGAAAAAAGAGGATTTATTATATTGTGAATGTTATGATCTTATGATTCAAAAAATGTATAGATACCTATTCCTTTTTACTTTACAATTTGTAGGTACTTAATAGTATATTGTATGTTTAGTATCATATTTAGACATTTTTACACAGTTTATGAAATCTTATTGTTTTAAATCGATGTGTTGATAGTGTGCAATGTGACAAGTGTGCTTGATAGTCCTACTACCTAGTTATACTTAATTTTTTTTTATTATTTTAACAATAACTTTACGGTATATTTCTATGAGGCTATGGATTTAGTGCAATAATGTTTGTCAAGTATTTTTGTAAAGTATTTTATCAATGAAAATGATGTATGTATTATATTTGTTACATGAAATGATATTATGATTTTAATAGTTTATTGAAGTTGAGTAAGGCTTCAAACAAATCGAAGTTGTAAAATTGAACATATGTGTACTGACACTAAGCATGCCTGTCTCTCATAAAAATGTACGCACTCGACTGTACGGTAACTGCTTTATGTAGTTTTTGGCCACTGCATAGTAATTGGACATTCTTGACCAAACTTCTTTTCGTTTGTTTAATTTGTAATATTAATAAGAAAGGCCAGTTACTATGGCAGTCACCCTAATTACGAGACTGGAACGTTTTTGTTATTGATATTGTAGTATTTATCACTTGTTAGATATATTATATCTTTTAGAAATTATAGTTTGCCATTTTTGCTAAATGTATTATATCTGTTTTCATAGATAAGTCACTAGATAATAAATTAGAGAAGTAAATTGTTAAAAGAAAAAAAAACTAAAACACTGTTTATTGTGTAATTAGAAGCCTTAGCAACGGAGTTATGCGAAATTGAACTTCATGTCATATACAAATAAATTTTTATGAATATAATCATACCAGTCCCAGTAATTGAAAAATCTATGGTTTTACTTCGAGAAAAAATATGTCTCGTTCTAAAGAAGGTATGAATTTGTAATATGGGTACGACAATAAGGTTTAGTTTCGTTATAATTCGGGCACGCAAATCTTTTACATATCACTAGTTGTACGGAATCACTTGGTAACTATTTGTAATAAATTATTTTTATTACTTGGAAATTTGTTCATTTTATTGAAAAAAATCTGACGATAAAAATATGCACTGTGCCGTAACGTAATAAACGACACACCTGACCGACTCCTGGCTACAGCGACTGTATATTCTGGTACAGGCAGTCTACATGCATGCCCGCTAGCATATACATTTTATGAAACCGATTACCATTTTTCCCATGCGTCACGACACAATATGGCACACAAATGTGAATTTGGTAACGTTTCGCTTCAGTTTGGTAGCGTTTAGTTAGTTATTCTGGGACTATTTTTCCATTAATCCACTCGATTCAGCTAATGGACGCCCTTAAAATATGCTACCCACTAAACGGTCACTTAGACAATGGCATATTCAAAGTAGGTAGGTACTTATATCTACATGAAATTTTCAGATGTTCTCGTACAGTAGGCAGCATACATTAAAGTTCTATTCAGGTAGTAGGTGCAAAGAAAACAATGTCGTATAATTTAATATTTTTATTACATATTCCATTAGAATACTTTCTATGTTATTATTGTACATGCTGTCGCACGCACTTCTAGCGAGTACGGAACTCTTTACACATCCAGAGTCTTAAAGGGGCTACGCTTCTCTACTATAGTACAGGTAAATGCAGTTCGGTTCCCGGACTATGCTACGCCTCCCGAGTATGTGAAGCGCTCTATTACATCTAGAAGCTGAGTTTATTGCTTAGTAACACTGATGATAGACAGTAGGTACAAAACGGCAAGTTTGGAAACTAAATTTTATTACAATGTTTTTCATGAAATAAAACTATGGAAACGGATTAAGTCGCGTATAATGAATTTAAAATACATCCCGACGCTGTAAAGAGTTCGAAACGTCGGGATGTATTTTAAATTCATTATACGCGATTTAATCCGTTTCCATAGTTTTATTTCATGAGTGAGTAACTATCGCGGTAACCGAAGACAATATTACAAAGTTTTTGTTTCGAAAAAACAATACTTATGGTTATGGCGACACGGAATCATGGTTGTTTTAGTTTGTGTAACTATTTCAAGGGGACTGGCCAAGATGCCTATCGTTTACACTTCGTAGCGAACGCGAAACACTGATTCTCTGTCGCAACAATATCGAAAAGTGATACAGATAACTAGAGAGTAAACGAGTGGCATGTTGGAACCCTGGTCAACTACTGAATTACCTATGTGACCATTTAGTTTTCACAACAATTTTAGGCACCTGCTATTTGTCTTACAGTCAGGAGCAAAAATATCTCAACTACAAACTTTAAAAGTTAGATATTTTTGCATCTGATGTGGCCTGGCTTAAGTATTAGATCATGGCATATTATTAGATCTGTGTACTTAAGTCCAGGTCCTAATTCTACGGTTATTTTTGTACACCATTTTGCGCCGACACGTGACAAAGTTTGATGACCCATAATGATTGCTTTAGGCTGTTCTAAGTATGAATTATTACTTATTACTTCGACAGTCTAAAAGTTACATTTCGGCAGATTGCAGTGCCACCTTTATAAGTATGTTAAAACATTACTTGTAATGGATGTTTGACGCTATTGAAAATTATTTTAGCGTTATTGCAAAACGATCTGTCCAACGACAAATCAAGTATTAATAATAAAACTTGATACTGCACATATTTATTCATACATCATTGGTTTTAAATTTTAACACACGTAGGTAGTGAACAGTCCTTTGCAGTAACAAATGTCATTATTATAGAGCATGTAATACAGTCGACAAGATGTTGTAGTAATTAAAAAGTATGTCAATGTAGTATCGAGTGTTTCGACCCTTTCAAACACAATGTGAGAAAACGAGACGGCACTACAATGTTGCCACTTTATAATTTCTATAATTTCTTGTCGGACTTCATTCGAGCGAGTCGCATGTGAGGTAAGATTCTAGAGCCTCTGCCGATATATTACACCGTATCCTAACTTAGAGGGTAAATTATAAATAATTCCAAGCGTAAAGATATGTACAATATTTTTACAGATTACATCTCAACTTTAAGTACCTATTTACAAATTAGAATTCTTTATACATTATAAAAAAGAACTATACCGCTCTAGTATTATATCACCGCGAAATCAATAACTACATTCACAATAGATATATATTTCATTATTATTAATTTAAATAAAAATACACCTTATAGTTAAATAAATGATAAGACGTATTACATTACGACGTATTGCTTTTTTAGTCACATATTCCAAAAATATCACCATGTGTGGGCCGCCCGCGTCCGGCCGCGGGTTGCCGCAGATCCCACCGCGACAATTTTTGTATCAAATATTCACGTCCACCTCAGTCAACTAGCTACTTAGTACCTCTAACACAGAGTAGACACCACAATTTAAATTATTCACATTTATGGACATATACTATCAACTACAGTTATAAATTACTCCTTGCTCGCTGACTTACTGTAGAGGAATTCACAAATCACAAATCCGAACATTGACTGCCCAAAAACAAATGAGCTTCACAGAAAATATGTCTCGTAAAAATATAGTAAAACAATTGTAATAAATAATAATTCATCATAACAGGTAAATACAATAAATAAATAATATGTATAAAATAAAGTATGTCTGTTTAGTAAAGGAATAAAATCACTTATTTGATTATCGTCTTCGGGCAGTCCATGAACGAAAAACATAAAAAATAGTATTAAGTCTCAGTCTCTAGAAACGTGCGTAGAATAATAAGTCAGCAAGAAGCCTCTACATGTTAAACTACCCTTTTTATTGCACAACACATGCAGAAGTACGTATTACCGTTTGTAATTTAAATTATTATATTTAGTTTATTTGTCTATTTAGTATGAGGCCATTCTATTGGGATTACTGTACCGCTATCAGAACTGTCTCCGTGGCTACGCTACGCGGAGCTGTGCGCTCGGCCTACCGACGAGCGTCTACGGTAGTAGCTAGCGTTGGGGTTATCGATTTCATGTCAGAGGCGCTTTTATAAAAAACATTAGGTATAAAATATTGCTTAATAGTAATAGTATTGCGAAGTAAAAAAAGACCTTAGGTCTAAATTTAAAGGAACAACTACGAGACTAATAAAAATAGTATTTACAAATAACCAAATTACAGTATGGATAGCATGAGATATTTGGCTACAATGTGATAGGGCTACATTTTCGTGTAAATAATAAATCTAAGTGACGAGAGTATATCGATAAAAATATGTAGGTACTACTAAAATAATCTTTAAAAGGGTTAAAAATTGTGATCGTATGAGTATTTTGGTTTATTATGTTCAGTTCATCGTTCATTATTATATCTCTATTATTTCGTTATCTTTATGACCCGGTACCCTGTGAGAGTCGTCCGTGAGATTCGTGTTCAGTCCGAAAAAAAATTAGTACAGGACAAAAATATATTAAAAATAAGCTACGAGGGGATCAAAATAATTGACTCGCCTAAGTACGCAAAGCGGGTAACGAAACGCTCCACTGCGGCAGACAAACCGATCCGTTCCGATACCGAATCGATCGATAAAACGTCCTAACCTTTCCCTTCACAATATCCATTCCGGCTATCCCGATCGCTTCCATCACAACTCTGCCCCGCGAGGCCGACAATATCAGTCCTATAAAAAATAAATCTAAAACCGTCCCGGGCCCGGTCGGCGCCGGGCCCGCGCCGGGGTCGGGTATGGCACGTTCAGACAGATCACGAGCGGTGTCTGGAGCGGCCGCTCTTTCTCCGTTTCCGGCGGCCGTCGCGCACGAAGACGATGTTGGCGGGGTCGTCGGCCAGCTGCGGGTACCTGGAGACGGAGTGCACGTCGCGCGCGGCCCAGCCGTCCACCACGCCGTGCGAGATGAGCTCCTCCTTCTCCTCCTCGGTCCACGCGCCGCGGCCCTCCCAGCCGGCGGCCACCAGCGCCTTCTCGCGCTCCCAGGCGCGCGCGGCGGCGCGCTTGTGCGCGTGCTTCAGCAGCTTCAGCCGCTCCGCGCCCGGCTCCACGCCGTAGCGCAGTACCACCACCGCCTGCGCCGAGCCCGCGCCCACCGCGTGCACGCGAACCTACGGAATAAAATACGACTGTTCACCGTTTTGTCATTGATATGTTGTTGCATCGTTAGGTAAATAAACCCTCGTTAAATGCATCAAAATCTTTTTTACACATCGATTACGAAAAATAGTGCCGTCGTGACTTCACTAAGTGACGCTTTATGTTATCACTTTAATTGGAAGCGTTACGCCATTTTTATTTACTTTCAGGATATCTATCTTCGATTTGAATTTTTCTAGTACATAATGAAGAAATTACCTCTAGTCCTTGGTCGTTCGTTTCATCCTGCGACACGTTGAACTTCCCGGACAGCCGTCTCAGCTCCTCCATATCGTCCCTGATCTTCAGCGAGTTATCCTTGACGAAGTAGAAGACGTCCTGGTCGTGTATGCTGAAGTGTACGTCGAGGAAGTAGGAGTTGTTGAAGACGGTGGTGATGACGTCCTCGACGACGCTGTTGGCGCCGTCCGCCACGCTGATGAACGCGCGGCCGTCCACGCGCGAGATGAGCACGCCGGACCCGAACACGCCGCGCTTGTACGACACGCGCGGCAGCAGGTTGCGCGTGATCGGCTCCATCTTCAGCAGCGGCGTCGGCACGAAGTCGATGTCTGATAGTTTGTCGTTCACCTGCGATAAATAGATAACAGTTAAATACTTTGTACAATTTACTGTGCAAATATATTACTCCAAATGAGACTAAAATAAAATCATAGTTCATACTCAACCGGACTTACCTTTTCAATGATACACTGCAGACCGGACATGACACCGAAGTCGGGCGCCAGTTGCGGCGCCGTCACGGAAGTTATCGGTTGGAAGATCATGTCCGTGATGTACCTCGACCCCATCATCTTGTTCAAGTCGTAGCCGTACAACTCCAGCCAGCTGCCCAGATTCGTCATGTACGGGACGTTCTGGTTCTTATTTATAGGATCGTTGTTCTTAAATCTGTAGATGAAGATATCCGTTGGAAGACTCAGTTTGGTCGCCAAGTGTTCCCAGCTCGGCGTCATCCATTGCCCGACTATCGGGTCGTACAGCCGGTTGTCCAAATAGACGAGATTGGTGTTGTAATCGAATATACCGCCATGGAAGTCTACGGGGACGTAGAAACCGGGGTTGGTATCTTTGATTATCTTTCCGAAGGGGCTGCGTTTGATTTCTTTTATGATTTCTCCGTTCACGTCGAACACGACGAGTGGCGAGCCGTTGTGGTCTGTGGCAACATAGAACCTCTGATCTTCAGTCTCTATACACGTAAGGAAATTCCTCTGGTCGTAGAGGAACCTCACGGTTTTCTCGGCTTTAGGATAGTGCATGTGTGTGATCAGATTAGGAGTTTGAGGATTGGTGTAGAAGAATTGGGTGACGTTATTCTTGTCATCCTTCCAGGCGACCAGTCGATTCCTGTTGTCGTAGTAGTACCACATCTGGAACTTATCCCTTTCGAAGGCATGAACGAACTGTCCTCGGGAATTGTAGCGGTATTTCTGTTCTCCTCTCCTGATTACGAAGCCTCGGCCGTCGTAGCTGCTGAACTCGATGTCGCCGTACTGGACGACCCTGTCGCCGATATCGTAGCCTAGGTACCGCTTCTCGCCGCGCTCGATCACACCAATGACGTTACCGTTCTCATCGTACACATATTTCCAATCGTCTTCGGAGCCGACCACTTCCATGAGATGTCCGTCGAAGTTGTAACTGATTCGTTCGCTGGAAGACGTATCGCCGATCAGCATCTTTTTAGATTTGATTCTGTTTCTGGCATCATATTCAAGTTCGAGGCGGAACACATCGAATGATTTAATATTCATGAGCACCGTTTTTATTCTGCCGTGGTCGTCGTAGTCGGTGATGGTGAAGTACTGCTTGCTCGTGTCTTGCATGACAGATCGATTGAATGTGTTCCTGTAGATCCTCAAGTCGCTTATTCCTTCTAAGGTACCTAAGTTTTGGTTGTATTTCAGTCTCAACTGGGGCATTTCCTTGCTGTTAATGTTCACGTCAATCGTTGAAAGCCTGGCGTTGCCATCGTACTGATATTTGAAGTGGGCATTATTAAGACCACTCTTGGAGTTGAATTTCATCTTCTCGTCTTTGAGAATGCCGGCGTGATACTTATAATCCTGTTTCAGATCATAATCGGGGTCCGTTATTTCCACGTTCTTCACCAGGTGAGTATTTTCGTGGTACACGTAGCGGATAGCGGATGCGCCAGCTAATATCGTCTCCAACTTGCCGGCCTGGTCATAAACGTACAATATCTTGCCAGATTGGTGCGGGAAGATCTTAGCCAGAATATGCCCGTCATCGTTGTATAGGATTTCATATGGATGTCTGTTCATCGGCGAGAAATATTGGTACTTGAAATAGCCTAGTGAAGTCATCAGTGCGAAGGTGTGGATATGACCTCTTGGCGTGGTCAGGTTCTGGAGCGCGCCAGAGTCGTCGTAATCTAACAGATAATCGCTACCTCTGGGAGTTGTGACCTTTAGTGGAAGACTAGTAAACATGTCCCTGAAGGAATAGGCCAAGGATGATCCGTCACCGTATTTGATCTCGTGCAATCGGCCTGCTCTGTCGAAACCGTAGGTCTCATTAAGATCGCCCCATTTCCAGCTAGTCAGTCGACTGAATCTGTCATACTCTAACTCAACTTCGGCGAAGATTCCATTTCGCGGTCCCCACTTCACGGGCCTCGCAGTTCTGTCGTATGTGACATTTAGTAACTCTACCTTATCATCCATGAACACGGCCACAGTGGAAGAGTCTCTGTCGTATTCGAGTGTCAGGAGGTTCTCACCGTTTACTCTCAGCTTGCGGCCGATTTGAGCCACTGCTTTGCTGCTCTTTCCTTTGTTAGATTGTAATCTGCGCAAGAAATATCTCCATTCAAATCGATTTGCCAAATCTCCGCCTACTTCAGTTCTCTGCTTTGCGGGCACGGGGTAGCTTTCGCCTAAAATGGGATCTATTTCAGAGAGAATGGTGTACGGAACAGTGTCCGTTGAAATAACATGTCCCCACGGCATACTGGTAGAGATGCTACCGTCCGTAGAAATGATTGTCTTCTTTTCTGCTTCTCCGACCTTAGTATTTACAGAGGAACCCTTAATGAGAATAGAGATAGGTTTCTTATTGTTTTCGCTCACCAGAACCGTGGCGCCTTTAATACTCAGGTCGAAGGTCAAGTTGATGATTCTACCCGTGGGGGTGACGGCGGAAGTTAGTCTACCGAATTCATCATACTTGTAGATGTAGCTGCGGCCGGTGCTATCATATTTAGCCTTAAGTAAACCAGAGGTACCGTGATAGTCGAAAGTTACATTGAAATTGTCGGGTGTTCGTAATTCTTGTAACATTTTCATTCTAGACATTTTGAGTCTGCATTTCTGTCCCTTGGTGTTCTCTATCGAATTGACTTGGCTGGAATAATCACGCAAGAGGAAGACTTTGTTCCCGGCAGCGTCGGTTACTGTGCTCAATTTGCCGTTGCTGGTGTTGACGTTGTACGTGAATACATAGTTATTTTCTCCGGTTAGTATGTTCTTTGTCATTATGTGCTGGCCGAATCTGTTGAAAATGTAAATTTCCTGCGTATCAGGCGAATATATCTCATATTCTCTCGAACCACTGGCGTCGGGTATACTGGCCATGACTGATCGGATTCTATAGTTCGCCTGGTCCGCAATGTGCACGATGCCGTCCGGACTCACAATCACGGCTGAGATCGTATTGAACTTGGAATTGGAAGCTAGGAAATGATCTGCTTCGAAGCAATCGCACCCGCGTTCCAAACAATTGCACTTAGATTCTGCGCCAGCATATAAGGAAATTTTGCCATCAGTAGTTATCAGACGCACTCTATTTATTCTCTGAGAATCACTTTCAGCCACATACAAGTCACCGGCAGCTCCAAAGGCAATGCTCTGCGGCATAACCAAAGTGGCATAAGTCGCCAGTTCCATATCGTAGCCGGTCAAGGGTGATGGGCAGTGCAAGGGTCGTCCGGCGATCACTTTGACCCTGCCGTCCGGAGCCATCTGTAGAATCATATGATCGTCGATAATGTGGAGGCTGTTGTCCAAAGGATTGATCGCGAGTTCAGTAGGCCACCTCAGATGAACTTCCTCTACGCTTAAAGTTCCTTCGCAGGGGATCGGTTTCCAGTGAGCTCTGTGCATGTGATTGCCGATGACCGTGGTGATGATG
This sequence comes from Leguminivora glycinivorella, assembly GCF_023078275.1. Taxonomy (NCBI): domain Eukaryota; kingdom Metazoa; phylum Arthropoda; class Insecta; order Lepidoptera; family Tortricidae; genus Leguminivora; species Leguminivora glycinivorella. The sequence continues at coordinate 18,698,365 of NC_062978.1, forward strand.
CCATCCCTGTCGACCATGCGGATGTTGGTTCCGTCGGCGAAGTAGAGGACATTGTCGATGGAGACGGCGACTCCCTTGGGGTAGGCGAGCTTGGCGTCGCGCGCGAGCGCGCCGTCGCCGCAGTGCGCCTCGTCGCCGGGCAGGCAGCGCTCGCCGGACCCCACCACCGTCTCCCAGTTGTGCTCGGGGTCGCTGTAGTCTTCCGTGTTGCGGACCTTGATGATCTGGTGCGACTCCGGGTCGGAGATGTACAGCGTGCCGTCCAGCGGGGACAGAGCCATGTGGTACCGGTACGAGACTCGAGTGGCGCTGCAAAAGATAAATAAATGGATTAATCGACTGATATGTTGATAAAATGGGGATATCCTTTAAAGTCTATAAAATACTACCAGAAACACGTTCAAAAGGACCCAGAAAATCGGGGGTTTTCAATCGTGAATAACTGGACTTTGTGGAAAAGAGTGGAATATTTGACACGCTCGTAAGGATAAAGTAAATAATGGATGTCATGTGAAAAAGTAAATCTAAAGCTTTTGAAAGGAAAGTCTCGTTAAGTACTCACTTCAACTTGACGACAGTGACGACCTCGCCGTCGGGCTTGATCTTGCGCACGAGGTTGAAGTCGCCGACGTAGAGCGCGCCGCCGGGCGCGGCGGCCAGCGCCACGGGCGCCAGCAGGCGCGCGCGCGGCGCCGGCCCCGCGCACTCGGCGCACTCCAGCCCGCGCTGCCGCCCGTCGCCCATGGCCGTGATGATGAGCCGCGGCTTGTGCTTCAGGTACGTGTTCGTGCCGTCGCCCTTCTGGAGGATGCCTAAAGAGGACGAGCGAAAACTTTATTTTCTGCTAGACCGTTGCGTTATATGTAACGAAACAGGAGGAAACGCGAGTCAGAACCTTCATCTGTCTAAGCTGACTAAAAATCTCTACAAGTCTCAGCCGTCGTGAAACTTGCATTGGTTGCACCGAGCGGCAGACACTGTCTAATCTAACGGAATTTAATGACGTTTATGGAGTGCGGATGTGGTTCACGTTGCTCATATGGTTTTGGCCTTAATCCAATATATTGTGTAAATAACATACGTCATATACACACATTTAAGTGTCATTATAGCTTCCTGCAACACTAAATTAAATTACAAGTAGTTCAGTCAGTTCTTAAAATCAGTTCTTACCTTCATGGAAATTGTATCTATGATGAATATCGAGATTCCAGCCGCCAACGTCAGAAATGCTCATATCGTGCCCGCTCAGTTTCGTCGTCTGCACGTTCCAGATGATGTCCTTACAATCCGTGTATTGGTAGCCGACTTTCACCAGCGCCGTTGTCACTCCGTACACTCTCTGTCTGTACACATTTAGGCGGTTCCACGGATACGTGAACTTTATAACGGGATCGGCTTCGAACGTCTTTTCGAATAGGATGCCTTCGATCGTGATCCTCAGATGGATGAGGGCTAAGGTTGGAGGTACTTTTTCCGGCGTCAGTTGAAGTTGGATGGTGGACAGATACCCAGCAGCCCGAGAACTGTGGTATACCAGGTTCAATCCGGTGCCGGGGATTTGTAGACTTTCTTGAACGACCTGAAAGAATAATTTTACGTTAGAAATATTTCTTCAAAAAAAGCAGAGAAAGTATTACGAATGGGGTGTTGAAAAAACATTTGATGATGGGACCATTTGTCTAAAACGTATTTAAAGATTTATGATAAAGCACATTTGTAGAAAAAAACAAAATTATGAACAAACAAGTGGTAACTGTCTCGTATCACAGAGTCAAAAAATTTGCACCAGAAAAAAAACTGGGAGGTAACTATTCCACCCGGTGGAGGGAAGGACAAGAGTAAGTCGAAAACTAACAGTGATGTTGAAATGAAGCCCCTGAGGTAACGTCCTGAAAGTGCTGGCTGCTGAACTGCCGAACTGACGCGTTGAGCGGGGTAGCAGCTCTACGGTCACCAGTTGTGCCTCTGAGTAGATGTTTGCTTATGATAAGCTTACCTGTGACTCAGCGAGTATGGCGCTCTTGTCCGGACAGGCGCCCTGGAAGCCGTGCTTCCACGTGGCGAGCACGACGGGCTTCATGGCGTCGTAGTCGTGCGCCAGGCACGCCTGCGGCGGGCCCGTGCCGCTCTTCTCGTCGCCGTCGTCATCACCACCGAGTCGATTATCACAACCTGCAAGTGGATATATTTTATAAGCTTCTGTGTGTTGAGTGCGGCAAGTTATATTAAACTTTGGAATGCACGGTGATTGGGCTGTACTGTAGTCGCGTGATGACGTCTTTGTCGGTTAAAATTTTTAAATACAAGAGACAACCCTTCAATGGCATTGGTGATGTGGTTTAAAAAGTTCAGGTTAAGATCTATGTTCTTTGGATCTTCAATAACGACAATGAGCGAATACATGATTTTTGGCGCAGGAAAAAATGAGTACGTGTCGGTTCCTGTGGTGAAATTGTGTAATGTTCCTCTAAATAGAGTGTCAAGGTTCAAGTACCTCGGGCACTGGGTCACCGAGGACCTCCAAGATGATGCTGATATGGAAAGGGAACGCAGGGCATTGTCAGTAAGGTGCAATATGCTGTCACGTAGGTTCGCGCGGTGTGACGGGGATGTTAAAAAGACCCTTTTTAAGGCTTTTTGCCAGTCCTTTTACACTTGCAGCCTATGGACAAAATACACAAAAAAGACCCTCAATGCCCTGCGTGTCCAATACAATAATGGTTTCCGCATGCTGATGGGACTGCCACGGTACTGTAGTGCCTCAGGAATGTTTGTGGAGGCTGCAGTAGATTCTTTCGGGGCTATAATCCGCAAGCGTGCCGCGTCTCTCATGCACCGGGTACGTGATAGTCCCAACAGCCTGCTTCAGCTCATCTCTGGGTATCCTGCCGGTACATTCTGGAGACACTGGAATTCCTTGCATATGGGTTCTAGAGGCGTGGTGTATAATTTAATGTAAATATCGGAATATATTGAATAATTTTAATTTTTATGTTTTTAACCCCCTACGCAAAAACGACGGGGTGTTATAAGTTTGACGTGTCTGTCTGTCTGTCCGTCTGTCTGTCTGTCTGTCTGTTTGTCTGTGTGTGTGTCTGTCTGTATCGTAGCTCCCGAACGGATGAACCGATTTCGATTTAGTTTTTTGATTTTTATTTAATGTTTTGAATTTTATTTTTATTTTATTTTTAATATTTTTAATTTGTATTTTTATTGACGATTTTTAATGTTTAAATTCTGTTGCTTTTATTGTATTTAATTGTATTCTTTTACTATGGGTTTTACCTGAAATAAAATTTTTGAATTGAATTGAATTGAATAACAAAAACCGGCCAAGAGCGTGTCGGGCCACGCTCAGTGTAGGGTTCCGTAGTTTTCCGTATTTTTCTCAAAAACTACTGAACCTATCAAGTTCAAAACAATTTTCCTAGAAAGTCTTTATAAAGTTCTACTTTTGTGATTTTTTTCATATTTTTTAAACATATGATTCAAAAGTTAGAGGGGGGGGGGACGCACTTTTTTTTCCTTTAGGAGCGATTATTTCCGAAAATATAAATATTATCAAAAAACTATCTTAGCAAACCCTTATTCATTTTTAAATACCTATCCAACAATATATCACACGTTAGGGTTGGAATGAAAAAAAAATTCGTCTCCCACTTTACATGTAGGGATAAAACCCTAATAAAACATTTTTTCCATTTTTTATTTTTGCACTTTGTCGGCGTGATTCATCTACATATTGGTACCAAATTTCAGCTTTCTAGTGCTAACGGTTACTGAGATTATCCGCGGACGGACGGACGGACGGACGGACGGACGGACGGACGGACGGACGGACGGACGGACGGACGGACGGACGGACGGACGGACGGACGGACAGACAGACAGACATGGCGAAACTATAAGGGTTCCTAGTTGACTACGGAACCCTAAAAAGGGTTTCTATGTTGCTCCGTAGTGAGCCTAGGTTTCCTTCTTGATCATGGCATCTAAACCTAATCCTTGATATCACACTGACGCAGATACAGACGCCGCTCGCTCATTAGATAGTCCATGGGCCAGTGAAGAAGTCGGTATAATTTGGGGGTACTAAGTTTCCTTTTTACAGCAGTTAGGTAGGCTTAAAAGGATGTTAAAAAACCATGATTGCCATCTCAAAATGGTAGCTAAACAAAATGGCCGCCAATCCAAGATGGCGGATATTGAGTTTTAAAAAATCGACCATAACGCCAGAAGTATTGGTCCAATTTCAATTTTCTTTTTTTCAAACGAAAGCTCTTTTTATGTACTCAAATACTTGTCATATTCATTGTTTCGATAAATTCAACCATTAGTTAGTAATTAACGAAAAATGTAAAAAAAATATCTTTTTTTCTAAGACTTTTTGTCAAAAATCATGTTTCTACAAAATATCTTGCATATTTTAATAAATATTTAAATGCAGAAAAATAGTGCCATTAATCACCTTTAATTTGATGTATAAAAGATACAGACTTAATTTACAAAAACACATAGAGGCTTAATTTTAATTCTGTCTTCGTTGAAATTCACCGTTGTGCATACAGTACTAAAAGCTTCAGGTCGAAGTTGTAGATTACTAATATGCTGTTTTTAGTATATTTATTTATTTATTGAAACTTTATTGCACAGTAAAAATATACAGTTACAAAAGGCGGACTTCATACTACATTGCATTCTCTACCAGTCAACCTTTAGGCCAAACAGAGAAGAACAAAAAAGGTGCGGGATATGTAAAGAACACTAATAAAGACATGATTATATATAGTTATATGATATTTCTGCAATTGTACTTACAATTTTATTAAGAAAAGAACTGAACATGATAGTATCCGAAATCCATTAGCTTTCAGAATATAATAAAATACGTCATAGGACTCATAGGACGTAAAGTACAGTTTTAGATATTTGATTATATGTATAAAATTTCTTTAGTTATGCAGCGCCAACCAACCGAGATAATACAAAATAAATAAACTAGACATTGTTGAGTTCCTATCTCATCACATTATTCTTTTGACCACCATGGTGGGATATTGCCGTCGTTGGAAATGCTTCCTAAGGACGCTAACCATGGCCATCAGTTTTGCCAATTACATTTGGGACCCATGCGGGCCTTCTTAACGCCTAATTTTGCTCAAATAATCGCGATTCACGTCTGTCTGGTGTCCGGGGCACGACATATTCTTTTTCACTATTTGGCGTTTAAAAGGTTAAGCGATCTCTGATCCGTGTTCGAGAAAACTTATATTTAGTTAAAATAATCCTTGCATACAAAAGGTGAAGAACACACCCCAAAAGAAAAATATAAAATATATATAATGCATTAATAAGGCATATCTATGAATAAGTATCCGACTACTAATAAACAACGTGATATAGGTACCTACCGAATAAACCTTAATTCACCTACGCACAGAAATATATTACTTATTACCGCTAATGTAGATTGTAGAGCCAATATCACTAATATCAAGCCTTCAAGACAATCACAGGTAACAGATTAATTTTTTCCTAATTTTTCGAACTTTTATGGCAGGTCTTGTTTCTGGTTTCTGGGCTATGCTTCCAAAACAATACACGCATATTCCACCTTCAATCACGACTTGCGTGCCCTGGCCCGGCCGAAGCCCATTTTAGAGTAGCAATCCGATCTCTATAACTCTGACCCGTCGCCGTATCAGCATCATCTCGTTTCGCTTCCATCGTAGAAAGACATACCGAACGTGTTGTGCTCTATATGCAACTTTTAGCCTCTTCATTTAGTACATTGTTAGTGTCCACGTCTCGCAAGCTTATGTCACGGTGAGAAGTACCCAGTTACACACTGATCAAACATGTTGGTCTTCAGTGACTGGTATTCTGGCCCTTAATACGTCCTTTAGCCTAGAAAAGGCATCCAAGTCCTCCCTGTGATCTCCGCCGGCAGCGAGGCCGACCCAAGTCTCTGTATTGTGTATGGTTCGCCACAACTCGACGTTTTGTGCCTATTTTGCGTGATGTGGGGGATTTAGCTAGTCCTGCCCGCTTATCTCCTCGAGAAATCCTATTAGACCTTTAATGTTGAGTAGGAAAACTTTAGAGAGGTCTCTCGGGGATCCGAGATGTTTTTTCCTGTATGGAGCCACTCACTCCATCACCAGGTGAGAGGCACCCTCGTCACAGGGGAATGTTCATAGCATCTGTTATGAAAATATGTTTGTTAAATAGTCTACGACCTGTTCTGACATTGATGGTTACCATTCTCATGCGGACTTTCCCTAGTTGAAGCAGCGTCTTTGTGAGTTTTCCATTGATGCTAGGCTTGGCTTGTTTGAAAGCAGCATTTGATCTGGTTTTGCCAGTGTGCTGTGTGTAGTTTCCTATTGAGCATACCTTGTTGAGGGGCATCAGGAGAATCGGCAGTCGACCCCAGCTGCCTGGCCAGCTCGTAGACCACATCATCACCTCGAGATCCACTGTGTCCTTTGGTCCATTGAAGGATGATTTTGTTATTATGACTTACCTCTGTTAGTCGTTTATGGGAGTCCTTAACCCAAGCTTTATTGGTTGTTCCGGATAACTTGTCCTCTGTTACTTGTTATAAAGGCTGATATATGGAGCTTTGGATAAGCCTGTCCTTGCCGTAACTTTCAATTTGTACATATGTTTAACTACTTTAACCCAACACTCACCGACGGCATACAGTTCCTCCAGCATCTGACGGGGAACATGTGCTTCTTTGAAGATGACGATGTTATCCGCATATCGAAGATAATTGAGGCATACATTTATAATCTATCATCCCTATTGAGGCTTTTATAAATGCTTTCCTGTTTAAAAACTTGGCCAAATTGCATAACCCCGGAGTTCCTCTCTAATAATTGAGATTCGTCGATACGGGTGCAAACTTTTCTTCTGATTCAATAGCAGGTTGCATAGAAACATTCGCATTTTGGTACACCTGTTATGAAAATTCAACTCACGGTAATTAAAACGTCTGTTATTAACGTCTAACATTTTTCGTTCGGTAATGACCAACAATACATGTTAATAATATTTGGCTCTACTTTAAGCGGTGATAAATGTCTCAAAGTTTGTCCAACCGGTACTTCACGGCTTCGTTGTTTAGCAATCGGTAAAATATAGGTAAGGAATATCTATTAATGCTGTACTAAAGAACATTTCTAAAGTTTGCCCGAATTCTGGGGGTGCTCTTTACTAACCCGCTCGTGCGTAGGTTTTTTTTTTCAAATCTGAGAGTCCTTGAATGCGGAACGATTTTCAATCCGGAATACGATCTTAACCCTTAAACGCGAGATGATGAGGAGTATTCCGTCTCCCAAGCACAATCGAAACAGAATTGCATTGCGAATTCGCGAATATATGAGCGAAATTAGGCATTACGGAGTCCCAATTTCATTGCATTTGGCGTCCGTATCGTTGGCGTCCTTGGCAAGAATTTACGGTGACCACCGTGACCGTCCGTGGCGGTCAAAAGGTTAATGGTTCTATCTTGACAGTCTCGACACATGTTCGATTGTTCGTCATATACCTAGTACACTTAAATACTTAATTTTCATCATTGAGGTGTGTTGCACATATGGTATCTAAACAAATTTTATCCTAGTAGGTACTATCGAATACCCACAAATTCATGGATACTATCATGTTCAATACTATTATTATAATTGTACAATTGCTAAAATAAACTAAAAATAGCATATTTGTACTCTACAACATCTTTTAGTACTGTATGCAGCCTAACTGCATACATCTTTTAGTACTCTATGCACTCCAACCTGAAGCTTTTAGTACTGTATGCACAACGGTGAATTTCTACGAAGGCAGCTTTAAATTTAAGCCTCTATGTGTTTTTGTAAATTAAATCTGTATCTTTTATATATCAGATCAAAGGTGATTAATGGCACTATTTTTCTGCATTTAAATATTTATTAGAATATGCAAGGTATTTTGTAGAAACATGATTTTTGACAGAAAGTCTTAGAAAAAATATTTTTTTTACATTTTTCGTTAATTACTAACTAATGGTTGAATTTAGCGAAACATAGAATATGACAAGTATTTAAGTACACAAAAAGAGCTTTCGTTTAAAAAATAGAAAAATGAAATCGGACCAATACTTTTGGAGTTATGGTCGATTTTTTAAAACTCAATATCCGCCATCTTGGATTGGCGGCCATTTTGTTTAGCTACCATTTTGAGATGGCAATCATGGTTTTTTAACATCCTTATAAGCCTACCTAACTGCTGTAAAAAGGAAACTTAGTACCCCCAAATTATACCGTTTGGCAAAATTGGACCAGCTGGCCCATGGACTAAGATTATTGCTCATTCAACACTATACGCCGAAGCGACTTTCGGATTGTGTCCAATTTGAAAAACTGTAATTTGAGTTTGTAAACATACCTCATTCCAAGGCACGAAGACAACTTGCGACGAGCGTTTAAACGGCGCCCGGCCGAAGTGTAGGGTGACCGCACCGCCGCCGTTCACCAGCAGGTCGAACCAGCCGTCATCCCGCGTAAGCGTGAATCCCTCGAGCGGCGTGGACGTGGACACCCTGACTCCCACCAGCCCCGAGCCCAGAGAGGTGACCACACGGCCGCGGATCACCGCCGAACGGCTGCAGACGTCATATCATTTGTTAAAGTATGGGTGGATGATCTATATTCTGATATCAGGAAATTATTTGTATTTAATTTTGCTAGTATTAAGTTATGATATGAGCAGGAGTTCCTAACTATTCCTATAAAGCAAGTTTTAAATTAAATTCCAATATAAACAGGAAATATTAGGGTTGTCAGAAATTTGGACATCGAACTACATGAATGGGTAGGCAAGTACTTTACTTTTCAACGTAAATAATGTGATTTAACAAGAATTTATAACCCATTGTAATGCAAAGTAATTGTATAGCTACTTGTGACTGATTTAAATACTAAACTAGTATTACGTTTGTACTACTTTTAGCAAACCTTCAGGGACATACTTCAAAAAAGTTCTATAAATGCTTCAAACATAGTTTATGAATATATTTTACTAACTCTACCTACATAAAACCCTTTAAGTTTATAATTTATTTTCATTATAAACAAAAAATCATCGACAGTACTCGATGTGTAAAGTTTAAGACGAATTCGTACTTCGAGTTTAACAGCCGGAACTCGCCAAGATGAACCGTACGCTACGTTCGCTACGGTTTTATTTTGCTTCGTAGGTACGCACGATTGTCATTTTGGTTAGACCTTCTGATGTAGATAGTATTGCGTGTTTTTTTCGCACGATTTTTCTTAAACTTTAGACTTCTGTTATCAATGACTTTTTGTACAACTAGGTATATATGACATAAAATAAAAAGCGTAACACATAATTCACAGGACACGGTATAATAGGTAACTAAATACATTAATGCAAAACACATGCAAACAACAACAACAACATTAGGTAAATACATAGATACATGAAATACTATATTGCCAATTAGAACCTACGGTTATTTTAATATAATTAATAAATAAATACTAGTGTAAGAGTATGTCCTATATACAGAATCAATAGGAACATAATAGAAGCCAGTGATATATTAATGAAAATATCTTATGTCAAAGGGTAAACCAAAATTCAAGTCTAGTTTATCAACTACAGACAAATGAAGGTTTTTTTCGGTAGATCCTTGGAAGAAATCAAGCCGTTTTAATACCTAAACTTTAAAGCACTCCAGAATCTAAAAACCAAGGTTAATGTTCAAGCACTAGCTTCTATAATGTGTCTACAACCCTATAATAGTCTCACACACACAATCCTACAACTTCTTACCTCGTATTGAAGTGATTCCAAAACATACTGCGCAGCGTTAGAAGGGCGGACAGAAACAGAGATGAGTACCGTTACATATATGTTAATTTAGAAGATGTTGGTAAATATATAGTACATAGAGAACATGCATGCACTGATTGGGCTGGCAGGGAACCACAGTGACTGGCTCTTTAACTTAATTGATATAGTCCTTAAAAATGTCCGTAAAAGATTCAAAGGAGTATTTTTGTGTATATTTCGAATGCAAAACAAAGAGGCTTCTGTCCAAATATAATTAAAATAAAATCGATTGAGAAGGCAATCAATGGTGATAAATAGATTTTATATAAAGTTGTAATGAGAGTCATTCATAAAATAAAATAATTGCGCGACTACTGAAAATGATCTCAGTGAACATTTAGAGACCGAAAACAGACTTGACTAACTAAAAAATACGGAACCCTAAAAAGACAATCACTGTGGTGTGTTAATAGTTCCTACCGCCTTTTTTTTAAATTTTGTAACATGTAATATCAAACATAAATTCGCTTCGAGTGTTTTAAAATCAAAGCAAAAACTGTGTCGCACTCTTAAATGTAAATAAAACATTGGGATTGACTGGGGCACAACATTGCGTATCTTATATTATAACAGATAGATTGTTAATTTCTCTCGTAAGAGTTATTAGTATTGTTAGGTAACATATAACAGGAAAAGTTGACATAATCATTATTGAAGTTTACGCATGATAAGTATCCAATTTACTGTCATGATTTTACGCAAAATCTAAAATTTTACCACATATGTAAACTTTTCCGAATCAAAATAGTGTAGACATGGTCATACATTTGATTGTTCTTTTTTAAAGAAACCATATTGTCACAATTTAACAATAAAATGTATGCATATAATCCCACGGACAAAACGAGCGGGGAAAGGGTAAGAATGTCTGTAACTCTGTACAGTCTTCTAATTCATAGGAGATACTGACATTGTTACTGTTAGTTTACTGACACATAACACCAATCACGAATCCTCACCTCTCATTAAAGGTCTCCTGTTTTGCATAGTTCTGGAGACTACCTTCGTCGATGAGGAACTTCATCCTCTCGAAGAAGGAGGCGGTGATGGCGGGCGGCTGCTTGCGCAGCAGGATGTCGGTGGGCTTGGGTGAGGACACGCAGAGCTGGCTGCCCTTGCAGGCGACGGATTGACAACATTCTGGGTCTTCGCAGTCCACGAGGCCGTCTGAAAGACACGGTTTTTTAAGTCCTACCTACCAGTGATAGGGGATTCAAACTTAAAGTCGGAATGTGGAAGGGCATCTAAGTACTTTTCTTTATGTATGACTAACTACTAATGTGTGGCCTACACATTTTTCAATACTCACTTCATCCCATCGAACTCTGTTCAATAAAAAAGTAAAATACATAAGACAAAAGTAGGTTACCTTTGTCATTATCCTTTCCGTCGTCACAAATCTGCTCTTTCAGTGTAGTGCAGTCGGGTCCGTCCCAGCCATCAAAGCATTTGCACTCCCAATGGCCGTCGTTGGCCACCCGGCACTGGCCGTGACCGGCGCAGCCTCGCGGGCAGCCCTCCAGTGTACAATGTCTTCCGTTCCAGCCTGACACGCAGAGGCAGGTCCCGTTCTTGCATTGCCCGTGGTCGCTGCAGCGCGCGTCGCAGAGTTTAGATGTGCAGAACTCGCCGGTCCAGCCGGGGTCACAGACGCATGACTCTCCTACACACCTGCCGTGCGGGCCGCAGTCTAGGTCGCACACCTCTGAAAAATTTATGAAAGAACATCAGTCCACATTGAGTGCCAAAGCAAACAAAGGTACAAGTATACGAAAAATGATACATTAGTGATAAAGTCAACAAAACAAACCAACAAAGAAAAAGGGGGAGAAAAGTACCTTTAGAGCAGTCCTCGCCCGACCACCTAGCATGGCACGTGCAAGTTTGCGTGTCAACATCAAAGGTCCCATGTCCTGAGCAATCCGGCAAACACTGAAGGGCGTCCTTATCCATAGTAGCACAGTCCAGGCCTTTCCATCCTTTCTTGCACACACAGGCGCCTTCGATGCAGAATCCATGACCCGAGCAAGTCGGGTGAGGGCAGTCAACCTCGGCGCAGAATTTCCCCTTGTAGCCCCTCACACAAGAACACTTTCCGTTCACGCAGTGGCCGTGGCCATTGCAGTCGGGTACTTCGCACTCGTCGTGTCGGAGGGAGCACTCTTTACCCTTCCAGCCGGGGTTGCATTGACATTCACCATTAATGTATTCGCCGCGCTGACTGCATAAAACTGGACATACACCTGTAATCAAATTGAATAAGTTAAATGATGTTATTGTAAACATATATTTCAACCTTAGAGTATTTATCTGTACAGTTTAATTTGGAATAATTTTAAAATGAGTACTACTTACTTTCGCTACAGTCGTCTCCTCCAAATCCCGGCTGACATTGGCAATGGCCCATAAGGCACTCGCCCTTGCCGGAACAGCCGTTGGGGCAGTTATGGGTCATGTCTTCAGCTACCGCCGCGATGAAGGATATTTCCCTTGGGTCGCCGTCGTCGTTGTAAAGCGATAGGAACCAATGGCCTTGCTCCATGTAATGCGTTACTTCTTTCTTTACAGATGGCTGAAATAATAACACCAAATTAAACTTTCGTTACTTAAATAAATACAACAGCTTCAGTGAAACACAAGATTTTAAATGTCTTACATGTGAAGCTCTCGTCGATCTCGCCTTGAAACCGCTAAGGACTTCCAGGAAGTGGTATTGAGTATGAGTGGGCAAAGCGTTCCGCCTCGCATATACGCCAATTGACGCTCCTCGAGGTATCATGTAGTCAAACTTGACGTAAGAAGCTTCTGACTGATAGAACTGCATGTTCCAGTAACTATATGGAGGGATTTCTTCTGATAATTTTTCACCTAAGTTAATTTGTTTGAACGTCGTCCCGTCTGGCGGGAACGACTGCGCGGGGAATGTTCGCGCACCTAGAATATAAGACACACGTTAATTTTGTAATTTTAAAGCTCAAGAATAAAATATAACATGTCTTTTCATCATGCGATGATGTGGTGAAATTGTAAATTATACCTAAGTGCTAATCTAATACTCAAAACTAAGAGCAGTGCAAATCTAAAATTCTAATGTTAAATGTTGGAAATGTGTCTATTTTCAAGCGCATGCGGTTTACAACGTGCACCATTAGTATTATCCCTAAACCCATAATGAACAGAGAAAAACATGCAGATTAAAAAGGTTAACACATCTTCATTTGAAGACCCTAAACGTATAGAGGTAAATGGTTGTATGACAGTTAGTGAGTTATCGTGTTTCGAATCAAATTCTGTGACCTCACCTTCCAAGATAAGTATGGGTGGTGGAGTAACCTTTGGACATACACATTTCGGTGCTTCAGTGGTGGTCGGGCTTTCGGTTGATGTTTCAGTAGTGAAGTCGGTTGTCGTCGAGTCAGTCGGGTCAGTAAGAGTTATTGCTTCTTCGCTGGTTGTTTCGTAAGTGGCCGTTTGACCTTTTGTAGTAGTTTCAGTTGTATTATAATTTAAAGTTGAGAAGATATCTGTACTTCTTGAGGAACTTGAGATACCTTCGAAGCCAGGCTTGTCAGTAGTCGGTTTATCATAATAATCATCATATGAGCCGTCTCCTGACCCATCGCAAACCGGACAAGTGCATTCACAAGTTCCTCCTTCAAAAATAGTTTTAGGTGGTGCTGATGATACTGGTTTTAATGTTGATTCTATTGTTCTTGGGTTGTTGAAAGTCGATTCAGTTGGTGCCACATCTACGGGAGTTATGCGAACACTTGGTAACTCATTGCTTTCGCCATCTGTAGGTATTTTCACTGTCAAGGAATAAAGTGGTTTGTAAGCAGTGTTGTCTGCGCCATCAGCCGATATTGTAAGATTAATCATAACATGTTTTGGGTTAGGAACTTCCGGGGTTTTTGACTCTGCATAATCTACAGTAAAGCCTCCGGAGTCTATATTATCAGTTGTATTACTATCTATAGGGTTGTTAAAGTTAGTAACACTCGGTGATGATTCCGTTGAAATCACAACATGCTTTTCAGGTGCTATATTAATTACACTTGACGAAGATATGGTTGTTGTTTTAGTTTCGGTTTTTGAAATGGATGGCTCTGTAGTGGTTATTGGCACTGCAGTTATAGTTGATGTTGTAACGACTTGGTCTTCATTTCGTTCAGTATCATAATGGAGTTTCTCAAGTTCATTATCAATATCTTCAGATTCGTTAATTTTAATATGCAGTTCCTCGTTTACTTCTTCTAATTGAGATTCTAATTTTAAGTATTTAACTCTTTGCAACCCTCGCCACAAAACAGACGAAAGTGAATCACTTTGCATGACTTCAGGTTCATACGCGATTCTATTGTGGTCGGTATTTGATTTTGGGGTAATCTCTATTGGTATGTTAATGAGTGATTTGGGCCCGTTAGTTACTACGTTCACCACATCAGTAGTAGTATACTGTTCGTTAGTTTCAGGAGTAGTTTCCACGGTATTATGAACTTCAGTTATTGTTTCTATGAGGTTATTAGCCTCGGTAGTTGTTTCTGTAGTCGGATTATTAGTACCAGTATTGTCTGCAGCAGGGTTATTAAGCGTCGTTGTTTTAATACTCGTATTAAGCGGCATGTCGGTTGTTGTTTCAACTTCAATGTTGGTTGTCGATTCAAGCTCTTTATCGGTTAGCACACCAGTGTTATCTACACTTACACTAGATACATGAACATTTCCCCGGTCTTCTTCGCCTTCAGATACACCATGCACTACACTAAAGGTGTCCACAGAAGGCGTGATTAGCTCATGCATATCTACAGCGGAAGAGTCCGAAGAAGAAAGAGAAGGTGGTTCACTAGCATGCTCGTCGACACTTCGACGAGCGCGTTTACCTGAACCAGTGGGCGGCGTTTGGTGCGGTCGTGCTAGAGACTTGTTGGACTCCAGAGTCGTCGCCTTCGACGCCGGAAACACCTCAGTGGACTCGCCAACGACCACTGAACATGGGTTCGCGTTATGATATGAGGTCACGAAGTATGATGCTGTGGAAAAGAGACAAGTTTTAGTACGAATGCCGTTTCGGTAAAAATAACTATTGATGCGTGTTGCTTAGCCGTAGAAAATTATCAAATATTTCAAACAAAATTCTGTTTAGTTTAGTAACAACAATTCACACAAAGCTCACATGCAAAACAAACAAAATATATTTACCTGATGTATAAGATGCAATTGCTAAAAGAAGAACGAACAACACTATGAACACTACAGCAGTACACTTCCAGGAACATCTAGAAGAGAGGCCTTTCCTAAAGTGGAATCTTGAGGCAGCCGGGGGGAAGTGGGTTGCCCGCAGGTTGTTCCTCACAGGGAGGACGGGGACCGGCGCCCCGAAGGCGGGATGCCTTTCGTTACGGTCCATTCTTTCGAGGGTACTCTTGTCCTTGCCTGGACTACTACACGAGGAGTTTGATTTGTAATCCATCGACGGATTCTTCTGTATATCGCCTGGAAAAATTATAACGTTTAATAATTAGTGAAGCGAATTGGGGTTTGGTCGTCAAATGGACAGGAGAAGCTTTGCTAGCCTAATGGTAAAGCATATGGAACTTACAAGCCGAATATAGAGATTTCCTACTCCAGCTCGAACCTTGGAACTTAATGTAAGAAATACGGTTTAGTTTACTTTGAAGTGTGACGTTTAGGTCAGCCTTTTCCTAAAAATAATATCCATGTGAATTATTAGTCATTCGGCGATCGGCGGAAAAAATTAGTCCCACCAAGCTGATCTGATGATCATCAATGGAATCAGAATATAGTACTACTTTTCAGTGCTCATTGAGATTTGAGATAAGACTCATGTACCTTCTTATTATTACTGGTTTTAGGAGTCCAATTTGTTTGGAGCATGAAATGAAGGACTGTCGACAATAATTCTTATTTTGGCCAGGCTAGTATTTTTTGATAAGACCATTAGTTGGATTGGATGTTGTACCTGAAGGCACGTAGAAGTTGCCAGAAGGCGTGCGCACTAGACACGAGGGCTCGAAGTCGGCCAGGTCGGCAGGGTTGCCGGTGATGCGGCCGTTCAGTCGCGACATGGTCGGGTTGCGCGGCGGCACATCGGGCGGCGGGCGCGTCCCGTCCAGCAAGCAACCTGCAGACAAAGATGACACCCGTTAAAACCAATCTAACAAGCCGTATTGATTCTAGCTTCATGTTATGATTTTCATATGTTGGACAGAAAGAAACAAATTTATAAGAAGCTTGTCCGTACATATTCATGACGATTACATTCGTCATGAATAAATGGTTTTTATATAATATATTTTTACCTTTTTTTAAAAGGTTGCTTGTTAGGCAAAGGTCTAAAACCCGACATTGTTGTTTTTTTAATTTTAGGTGTTTTTGGTGTCTTAAAAATATTGAGCACACCTGTAGATAATTATATTTCAGAATTCTCAACTTCGTTTCGTTAAGTAAGTAAATAATGCCCTGGAATTATAAATTGTTATGTACCAAAACAAGACAAAAGACAAGATATTGATACTATTATATAGGAGGTTACTTAAACATTGACAAGTCAGACAGTTAATTTAATGTCAAACAATTTATAAAAATAGCTCTTAGGAAGAAGGAAGACGTGTTTTAGTGTGGCAGGAAGTTCATTTGTTATTTTAAAAGTCGTAACAAAATTAATCAGCTCCTCGCGATCGGAACAAAAGCAACCATTAGGACAAGGAAAGATTCAATTAATTCCATCCACGGAAATTTACAAGTTGAAATTCAATAAAGAGCGAATATTGTTGTCGTAATGGCTCATAAACAAATAGCGGCACTCGGCCGGCGGCGGCGGCGGCGGCCATGCAAATGGATCGAGATCGCGTGTTTCGGTAGTTTCTTATAAAGGAAATATATTAGTACAGCCATTCTTCAGCGGGGAGCGCCGGGCCTCTCCCATCACTAATACAAGCTAATGGAAAATCGAAGTATTATCTGTCCGCCCCACTCGCCCCCGCCGCCTACCAACTTTTGATCCTCGACAAATTTTAAAGATTCCTTCGAGCGTTAATTAATTTATTGTAGCCGATGTAGCCGCAAGAAAACTCAATTAATTTTAAAAGGGTTTTTGTGTTGTTTTTTTCCCGAACACCCCCGTCGCATTTTGGCGAAAGAAAATGGCAGTGCTCTCGATAATATCGCCGCGCCGGCAGTTTGTGGCAAGGCATTTCAAACGATTCGTTTGCTAGTAATTAGAAGTTAAACTTTTTTAAGCCCCTTAATGAAAAACGCGACGTTTGGACGTGATTAAATATTAATAATGATATTGCAACGAAGACAGATCAGATGACGCGATATGATATAATTAATGTAGAGATATCATCATATCATTATTAATATTTACTTAGCATAAAGCCCGTAATATAAAAAAATTACGTTAAAAGGCATTTGAGTAAATTCCGCCGTTGCACGCTGCCAATGAAAAACTAAATCACCAGATCCCTCACCTAATTTAAGAGGACAAGTATAGTCATTAATACACACGTCACTCCTGGTGCTACTACAAAATGTGGGCCATTTATATCCCGTCTCGGGGCTTGGGAATTATGGTAATCGGGCGAGTCGTGTCTTTTGTCTGTAATGGTGGGTAATTACAGAAGCACCTCCGGGGTACACTTCGTCTGCCGGAGGGGGCCCTAGGGCTCGAGAATTCGACACTCGTTACGTGAATCGTCTCAACTTTAAAAAGGGAACGCGATTTTGAACGCCGTCCTGGGATTCATCGCTTACTGATGCAAACTTTTTCTGTTCTACTTTTTCCTAAAATTGGCTTTTGCGGATCGACCGGAGCTCCACGTGCCTTTTCGGGGCTTGTTTGCGTAACGAAAATAGTTAGTTTCGCAGCTCGATTTTACAACCCATATTATTTATGGAGCGCCTCGCTCTATGCATAAAGCAATCAGACAGGCACCAATATCCATATTCCGAGCCGTTTATTTTTATGCGTTTTTCGAGCCATCTGGCACCGCATCTACAATCCGCATTTTCTTCCGAGAAAAGCAAAGCTCGCTTACTTATTGGAAGATAAAGGGGGTGTGTTTCGGCTCATTTGCGGGCGAGCTCGCCCCGATCAAACGTGATTTCTTATTGGGAACGGAAAGGGAGCAGACGGCAGTCGTAATAGAGAAACTCCGGTGCGCCCAAGTGAACTGTGCACAAAGGAGCGCGGTTCTTTATTTTCGCTTTTAATAAGATTAATATCGGATCGTGCGGCGGTGTGTCGGGCCGGGGCTGTTCGCGGAGCGAGTTGTCAAAGTCGTATCTCGGCAGGTAGTTGTGTAACGGGGGATGATGTATGAGCACGGCTGCGAGCTGACGCACGACGCGCCGCGGCCAATCTCGCGAGACACCCGCCACACGTGCTCACAATCTTAAACTCGTTACAAGACGAATTCTGAAGCAATTTTGAATTTACCCCTCGATTCCAGGTTTGAACACACAATACAAGTAACTCTGAGTGTTATTTAAAAATCTGCAAGCTTATACGTTAAAATTTATGTAGCTAGTTATACCGATAAAATATGAGGCGCCAGTGAAACATGGAATGAAAACGAAACAGTTTGTATTGAAGCTCGCGGTTACAGAAAACTTATCTCCCCGCTGCATTGGAGCGTATTTCGCAGGCGTTCCTATTGATCTCAAGTTGGCCGAAACTCGGGACCAAATTCAATTGATAAGATTAGCATTTCAGCAGAAAAAGGGCCTCGCAATTATTCCACTTTCAAAGTCCTTTGATAATTTACGTAAGAATTCTGAAAACTGTCGATTCAACCGAAAATTTTTTTGCCTTTTTTGGTCTGCAGAGTCATGGGGAGAAAAGGTCCGAGGGCTAAGGAGACATTCTAAATAATTACGAGTGTATGGTAGGTATTTAAAGCAAACGACATTTTATCAGTAGACCGCATACGACATTTTATCAGTAGACCGAAATAAAATGATGATTCGTCAGAAAAAAATATTTCATAAAACTCGAGGCACCGGCTGATAATTCAAATTCAGAAACTCCTGAAAACTCAGTTTCGCGGCAGGTGAAAAGTCAGGATATGAATACAAAACCGCTACAACACTTAACGCATGGAAACCCGCAAACCGATTCCCCAATTTCAATTTTAAATTTAGCGCCGAAGTTGGCCCGCGCTCCGTACAATATTTATATGAGAGTTGCACTGCGATTTATAGTTGGGAAACAATCGGAAACTTGGTCCAGCGGCGTCGTGACTTCCTTTTAATTAGTACCCATTCATCGTCGAACAATCGAGTCCTCGAACAAATCCATTATCGGGAACTTTTCGATAGTCGAAAGAGGTGTATTCAAAGTTCGCGATTGGAGGGGAATCGGACGGGATGGGCTTTTGTGGACCTCAGGCTCCCAATATCTCGTGCTCTCATTACCCTAACAGGTCTTTCAATCAACTCGTCCCAATGCAACTTTTATATCCATGTTCGTTGCGAGCGAGCGGACGAGGTTTTCTTTTTAAAGTAACAACGCATACCGAAATGTGTGCAGATTCGTTTGCTTTTATTTGTGAAAAGAGTTTTCTGGGGTATCCATTCATAATTATTGTGCCACGAGTTCTAATCGAGTATCTAACTAACTCTAACATCTGAATATAAAGTAGTACAGTAATTGTCTAGCTTGTGATTTGTGATGCATTTATAAATTCCCACTGTCAAAAGGCCGGCCCGGCACGAAAACGTTTTACATGAGTAGCCCCATTAATCAGGCTTTCGTTGATGATTAAGGATCGACAATCATTAGCGTCCCGTTACTAAGCTAGTTTATTATAATTTCCCTTACATTTCCGATCTTGGAACATTTAAAAGGCATTATCGAAAAATTGGGAGGCTTTAACGAGGTGGGCCACTGTCTCCGGCCCTAACGACGCAGCCTTTAATCGGCACCTCACGATTCGGGTTCCGTTCTTCATTATTCCCATTAATGTGCTTCGAACTGACTCGTAATTTCATTTAATTAGCACGCAACGATCACACGAGCCAGCCACGGCTTTAATTACGGTTTTGTCAGTGTTGATTTTTTGTTTTTGTGTTTCGCCATGCGGCGGCGACAAATTACTACAAGTGCGAGTAAAACGAATAAGAGCCGCAAAAGAATTTTTAACGATCTGAAGCGCAGAAAATGTGTATCTGACGAAAAATCCCGCCTGGCCGCATTCCCAGTATCAGGCAAAATTTCAGTATAGACTCGCCGTAACCGGGAACGGCCATTAATGGAATAGCTTCAGCTGAAGACCTGTATCGGGCTAGATGGATGTAAATGTATGTATAGCGCGGCGATGTATCATGTCAAGACGCCTGCCTGCCACACTGATAAGATTACCAGACAAAGGAAGTCCACCCATATCACTACCACCACGAACCACTAAATGCGGACCTTCATTTACTAGCCTCCAGCTACAAAGCCATTTTAGTCGTTAATCCCTAAACAATAGAGTAGAGAGTCCCCGGCGCGTCCGTTATTAGCGTCCCGACGTCAACGTCTGCTTCGTTAAAGGACACTCAGCTTTATTTATGTTGACATACTGGCAGTGTTACCTTATTTGTTATTGCGGCGGTGGACGTGAACCGTTTGCGTTTTAAAATAGAGTCGACATTGTCCCAGGACCGCACGGGTCGAGGGATAGTCGACTTTTGCGCGTTCACGTTTAGGGTTGGTTTTTTAAGGGTCGGGTCGCCTGGAGTAGTTAGTTGGGTGGTTTCCGGCGGCCGATAAGGAGGTTGCCTAAGTCGGTACGTCACGCGAGCTGTCCACTAATTTATGGTGCGCTGATTGCCGATATCAGCCCCGTCCCTGAAACGCCGCCTTTTTATACTCCGCTATGTAAATGTCTCGTCCGAACATCCGAGAACTTCCAGCGCCTGAAATAACTACATAACAGTTGGTCTACTTTATGCTAATTCGAACGGTACATTAGAAATTGTAATCTGGTGTATCTACGGCAATATAAAATGTCTTTTGTTGCTGTGAAGTGACTGGGAAGTATTTCGACTGAATTAGGAAGTATTAGACAGTTTGCGGTTTTAAGGGACGTGCCGGATGACGATTTAAGGGGCGAGAAAATCCTAGTTTTCTGTCAGAGTACGAGTAAATAGAGTAATTACAACTAAGTTTGCTTCTGCTAAACCTAAGTATCTAAAAAAAGCAGTAATGTTATTGTAACCTACTTTGATTTACCTCCTCGACCTTACCTACTTAGCATTATTTTCCAAGAAGAGTTCTTGATGCATTCTAACTTGACTATAACTACGATTACTGTATTACATTTGCGTTGTAAGCAAATATTAACTAAAGCTTAGTATCGTTGTCTTGGACTTATATTGACCGGGATATAGACCGTGATTACCTTTTTGATTTTTGTCGAGCTCCCGATATTTCGACGCAGTTGCATGCATCATGATCACGGAAAACCAAAAAGGTAATCACGGTCTATATCCCGGTCAATATAAGTCTAATGAAAATAACCGTGAATCATTCAAAACTCTTATCGTTGTCTTGCTTATATTTTTAAGGCAAACGCATTTTATAACGCCATTACTGTTCACAGTTAAAGTATACTGACGAAAGGAACGTGGAAGGATATGTTCATTAGCGCCACTAAACAGAAAAACGCTCAAGTTACCCGTAACTAAACCCACGGTACATCTGCTAATGGCCGAAACAATGGCGAGGTGCACCATTAATCTCACTATCTCATTGTACATATTTCTTTGTCTAAATCCATTAAATTAATTACTGCCATTTGGGGAGCCGACTTCGTATTTATTAGTCTCGTTATCATTCATTGAATCTCCGGATAGGATTGGTGATGGATGCCGCGAATGGGGCCCAGAATTAGCTGTCCTTGGAAGAATGCAGCGGGGCTGACTGATGCGCAGGATTTCGGGGGCTTGATTCATAGGTGTCATTGGCGTGGAAATTTGCAACGAAATGAGGGGCTCAATCTTTGATTTTAGCTGCGGTCTCGTAGCCTTTAGAATATAATAGAAGAGTTGAAGGGATAAACGCCTCCGTTTTATGGGGCTGTTAAATATTACAGTAGCAGCGGTACTTAATATCTATAGAACTGTGTAGTTATCTAATAAATATGATGTTTTTTACCTGTGCTATCCAAACATCGATACATGTATTTAAATTACTTAAAAATATTTATGCTTATATAACCTAATTTAAAACAAAACTCGCCTACGCATAAACTGTGTAGTAACAATCAATTTTGCAGCTCTATCTAAGCTGTTGAGACTGTTGAAACTGTTGAGAAGTAAGATCGACTTCTATGAAAACGTAACCATTTAACACAACCTACCTAAATAATTTCACAATATGATAAATCAATTTAAAATGCTACTGAAATTAGCCACCTTACCTATTGCCAGAAATGTATCAGATTGTATACATTTTAGTAGTTGGGTAATAGGTAGTAGTAGGTAAAGTGGGTAGGACATAACATCATAAAGTACCAAAGCTCCGACTAGGTGGATAGAAGGCTTAGTTAGTCTAATTAACGTGGTCTGAGAGGCCGGTCGATGACTTTGATGACGGCCGGCGATTGGCTTAATGTCACGGGCTGAACCCTCACAGCTACAGTAATGGAGTTGCCTTTCAGTGTTACCCCGCTGTCAGAAACCTTGCATTTTCATAAAATAGTACATTACGATAGAAGTGCATAAAAAAGGAAGTTCGAAATGAGAGGCGATAAATTAAAACACGAAGGGAGTGTTTTAAATCGACACGAGTTACGAATTTCCTTTTCGCACGTGTATCGTACCTACGACGTTTTTCAGTACAGATGAGCCTCCAAAGTTTCGACCCGGCATATAATGAACCACTTCTCGCACTAGTGCGTAAAAAAAACAACATCTGTACTGAAAAAAAAAATCATATTTGTGTGCGTCAAACTAAGAATATTTATTTAGATTTATACGTGTGCTTGTATTTTTGTATTTCGGCACAGATCCTGTTTGGATGTGTGAGTAATATTGTACATGTGTTACTTCCGTACCTCCACGCATCGCCAGACATTTTCGTAAACAAATACGACAATATTAATCTAATCTTCCTGTACTTTATGAACTTATAGAATTCCGTTAATCAATCAAAGTAGGTATTAAACTCATAAACCCACTCTTAACCAAACAACTCGTCCAAATCTTTGCATCTGTTAGGGTGTAAAGCCCCAAACGTCAGATACATTCCTAAATCACTGGTTCAATCAAATGATCGTGACATCCGTAACCGCGCTGCGCCTCAAAACACCTCGATCAGTTACTCCAATTACTAAAGTAACTGTTCCAATCGTTCTCCAACCCTTCATGGGAAGAAATCCGCAACTAACTGTGACACAATCTCATCTCTCGTCGTCGCGTCATCTTACACCCTTCTGTATTTCCTAAGCATAAGATTCAGTTTTCAAGCACGCGTTGCTGGATTTTAAGAGATTGAATGGTCAAAGGAGTGACAGTGAATGTCATCAATCTGAAAGCGATTAATTTGTTTAAGTGCAACACTTGGAGTGACATTATTGACACGCGTATTAACTGGAAATGTTTGTAACTCAAATAATTATTGCCATAGAAGTACGTATTTCAAGAACTTTATTTTCTCAAAATAAGTTGTAGATATACTTTCATTTAATATAGTTAAACAAACATAAATCAGTGAGCAAATAATTTGAGTATTTTCAAATATAAGATTAAAATAAACATTTCGTTGAATACTTCGCCCCCGTAACACTTAAGGTGAGCGAATTTTATAAGCCTGAAAACTAAGTGTAAGTACCTATCTAGTTCTTATTTTATATACCTACAATATTCAAATGCGCGATTGCTTTATGCGATAGACAAAGCGGTGAACGCATGCGATGACAAGGATGCGTTTATTACGTTAAACAATATACCTACGGTGTTACGGTCATGTCGGCTATATTTAGTGTGACGCTAATGACGCTGCATTTATCGCGTAAAACAACCTCAAATCATGAAAGGGGAAGAAATTTCGAATGATACAATCGCCATTCTACTTGGAGAAAAGTTTGAAGGAGGTATACATTAATTTCGATACAAATGCTTAACTTGCACAATAAACACCGGGTACAGCGAGCAACTCGTCATTTCCCTACAGCTCGAGCAATTACACAAAACATTAATTCCGCTAAAATCTCGTTTGAACCGTTCATTAGGGACGCTTCCGATACCGAAAGGAAACTTTTCACAAAAGTTAAGACGTAAAGCGAAAATAACCACTTTCCCAACCTCTTATAATACCCCCGGACCCGCGGAACTTAACTTTGTTCCGTTGACATAGAACTGACTCTTTTAAAAGTATTTTTGAGATACAATGAGTGGGAAGGAATCTGCATTAACTCCGAGCGAGATAAGACAATTAAATAACTATCTGAGGCCATTTATCTGTGAGTTCGTTTGTTTGTTTCTATTAAGGCTAATTAACTGAGGAGGTTAACTGTGGGTAGGTATCGGGCATCTGTGTCAAACGTTGCCATTGACTCGTGTTCGAGTCACTGTTCTGCAGTGGACAGAACACGCAGTACGAGAGAACTACATGAAATACTGCGTTTACATTCTACAGAAGATATTTAATAATTGGTGTAGGCATTCCAGACATATCTTTTGACCTTTTGACTGATGTTACTATGTTTTTTTAAGACTGTTTTGTTTTAGAATTAGGGCCAGTTGCATCAACTACATTTGACAGACACATCATCGTCACGCACCAGACGTCTATGGAACTTCCCATATAATAAAATTTAGCGAACGTTTTTACGGTGACAGACGGTTTGATGCAACCGGCCCTTAGATAGATAGTCTAAAATGGAAACTTGGAATATTCTGTTGCATACAACATTTTTCATTAGGTAGGTACAGTAAATAGTCCATACTATCTAGCTGTTGTATAGACCGCTATATAAGGTCCTAATTTATTAGATGCAGATATTTTTACAGCTGATGATAGTACTCGGTCTCTGGAGTATATTAAACCGTGAAACATTATAGCTTTTACGATGTTTTTTTGGAGAAAACGGAAAAACAAATTTGCTACGTAAAAACACCCTGTTTATGTGATTATTAAATGAAAACTCATTGAACAGATTCTAGTACCTCTTTTACGTACCACTTAACTGTAACTGGCCACTTCAATGACATGTGCAGTTTTCCCGCCGAACCTTTACGACATTTACAACAAACAATTGTTGACATGACAGACAGTGTTATTGTGACATGTGATAATGCACATGATGATTTTTTTAGACGAAATTATAATTAATTTTTTTGTTAGGAAAATGAAATCAAAAAAGTTACATGAAAAGATTTCTTAATTTATATTTAAAGTTAATTATTTTAATGTAAAGTATCATGTGTTAAAATATCTGCAACTAATAAATTAGGACCTTATATATTCTGAACATATGTAGCAAGTAACACTTACAACTCTCCGCTAAAGGTTTGTACCATTAGAGCGAGCCCGCGTCCACACTTCGGTCATATTCCCGTTTTTTCCACTTCCGCCGATCCCTGATAGAGATTGATGATCGCTCCCCCGCTAGGGTTGCCACTTTAAAATAACCCCAAAGATAAATGGTGAAAAAACACGCGTTACAACGTATGCTTAGAGCCGGCTTGTCAAAAGTTTGACGCGTGAAGCTTATCATTTGTCTCTAGAGGAGCGGGTGTTTAGATGGGTTAAAGCGATGTCGTTGCCACGCTTTTCATATTTATGGTTTACTGGAACATTACGACAGCCATAATCGCATTTGCTACATTTTTTTGGAACTCCAAAATGTCTATCACAATTTACATTTAATGTTGTGTACATAAAATATATAGGTAAAGTCATGGATTGCAATATGCATAATATAAATGACCACACGCATAATATATGTATAAACAGGTAAGAGAAGGAGAGAGAGAGAAGCAAAATCATTCTAGTTTATATAGTAATAGCTACTAAGGAACCGGATAATCAGCAATTCAATTCGAAACAAAAACAGAGTGGAAAACTTAGCAAAAATAGTGGTAGCAGCCCTAATCTGATGTAACGCACAGCCCTAGCTCGGGTCATTGAGCTTACCCGATTACGCCCGAAGGGGATTCGCATATATCCAAATTATGCCATGATGGACGCGTCTTACGCTTAACTATCGACTAAGCATCGAGTCCAGTCGATGCTTTAACTCGGTTAACATGAATCGATTACTGGACCGATCGGTTTTTACTGAAGCGTGAACTGATGCCATGTTAATTAGTTTTACAGAGCGTTTGAGAGATCCAAACTAGGATATTTGTCGGTATTGAATATGTTACTGCTAACTTCTATGTATAAAATTTAATGTTAAACTTTTGGTGAAATTTAACATTGAATATTTTAGTTGCTGAAGAAAAAACATACATATTTTAAACATTGTGCTCGAAAATACTATAGTGTAGACTGTTGTAAGTAGGTACTTAGGTAGTTTTTTTAAGTGGAAGTTTTAAAGAAAGTAATATTACGAGCTTCGTACGTATCTTTATGTAATAAAATATATGGACATTACCCATTCAATAAATCATCACCCGCTTAATGCGTTTCACTTTACATCCCTCCTTCAGGAACATACTTTGTTAATCATACACGTCTATAAAATCGCAATAAAATATCAGTGCTATGTGCAAGAGGTAAAGTAAGGGTTAATGTCGAAATTGGCTTTAATACACCATAAAAGTCTATTTGACGGAACGTATAATTTCTCCTCCGATAACGACGCTGTAAAAATACCATCTTCGCCGCCATTTTTGACGTGTTATTTGAAACCGTTGTGATTGGGTAATTAGCCGGCGTCTTTTGAAATCTGTCGCGATAATATTGGGGTTTTTTCGCAAATTACGAGGTATTTTAATTCGAGCCATAAATTTATTTTGCTTATGGCAATACCGGTTTTCTTCTTTTACAATGTTGCAGTGAGATTTAAGAAAATTATTAGTGAGTGTCATAAGTTTTAAATTTAAAGCATAAAAATACCTACACATTTGATACGTACAATT
This sequence comes from Leguminivora glycinivorella, assembly GCF_023078275.1. Classification (NCBI taxonomy): domain Eukaryota; kingdom Metazoa; phylum Arthropoda; class Insecta; order Lepidoptera; family Tortricidae; genus Leguminivora; species Leguminivora glycinivorella. The sequence goes on from NC_062978.1 coordinate 18,725,365, forward strand.
TTTACGTTTGAGTTGCATAAAATGAACTTGCAGTTTTGTCTAGGTATGGCAGTAAGAATCGATACAAAGTCTATTTATGAACCTGGCTTCTTTGGCTCATGTACCTCATGTTACGAATTTTAGGTCAGATATTATAAATGAACTCTAAAAGACCCGGTCGCATCAGAAACCCCGCAAATAGTGACAACTAGCGTACCCTTACCAAAGCAAACACTCCGGCTCTCACCCATCCGGCCATCCATCTTGCCGGCCCGGCCGCCGAATGATAACCGATTCGAGATGACAATGATGACCCAACACCATTTCTTCAACCCGTGTAATAGTTTTTTTTCCGCCATATTTTATCGCGAGTTATAGAGGATAGCGCGCTATGTACATTTTTGATACAAGGATTGATAGCGCGTGCTCTTTTGTGGGATCTATTAGGTACATTTATCTCCTTTGACGGACTGATCTCCGACGACGAATACGTTCATGAATCAACAACTAGGTGTTACGGAGTTGCTAAACTAACAAGTGGATTAATAGGTGTTGAACAGAGTAAACGCTGTGGTTCAGATTAGTCTATTCATTTCGTTATTAGACACCTCATCTTATAAGATCCTACTGTATAGAATTCTGCATATAAGAACTCTAATTTAAAAATGAATTGGGTTCGAAGAAAATTTCTAAAGGTATGTACAGACAACTACTATTAGGATTGTTTTTTCTTCTTTCATTTTAATCCCACAAACTAATGGCGAGGTGGAGACAAATGAAGGGCATTACCCACAGCGATGACTACAATCAAACAAATTGTTTTAATAAGATAACATGGGGGCCACTGACACCGCAGATTTATTTCGTGCGCGATATTTTTATGAATGCAATCTGCTACCCTTCATACTTACATCTCCCTTATACTTTTTATCGAGATTGGCTATGGATTTGGAAGTGTATTACGAGTATAAAAATCAATGAAGCTTAAGATTAGCTTAGGTTTCCCCATGTCAAAGTGGATTTTAAAACAATTGGAGAATATATATTTTACAGTTTATAATTATCAGCCCAAAGTGTATTATACTGTTTAATATAGTACCTTAGTAGTCCGAAAGTAGTGAGTACTTCTAAAGGATTCAAATGAATAGCGTTCTTAGTCACTTCATTCATTTTATCAAGGAGATTGACAGTAATAAATAGCGCCCGCGTCAAAGCCTCACCATGTAATGTTAAAAAATAGTAAATTCCATAGTTACAAAGCGATTGTAAGAATGATAAAAAATAATAAGTTATCTCCAGACATCATTAACATTTAGTTATAAACTTGGGAAGATTCTATATCTAGTTATAGTTAAACAGGGTTCAATGCACTTTATCAAGTAATCCGACACCTTAAACAATGCCTCATCATTTTTCAACCGAAGGGTTCACGGCCAATTGGGTAAAGAAAATATTTTACTCAATCTCCTAATCTTCACCAGAATTTTTGCAGTATTATATATCGCATAAGGTTGTTTTTGTAGTTGTAAGAGTTTGTGCACGCGTACCAAAATGCACATTTTTTCCCGGACACAATGGCGTCTCTTGTCTACGGCAGACGCGTGAACGAGCCACTCCGTCGGTGTCGAATGCTCTCAGGATCCAAGATGGCGGGTGCATGACAAATGCACATCATTGCGGATTTAGGGATCCGCCGATTACAAGGGCTCTTCATTTCGTTCGTGTTACCGGATGTAAAAAGTAGCTGGTTTGTATTTTGAATAGCAAAAACGGTTGTTTTTGAAGTAGGTATTATACGGTTTTATTATCAAATTGATATTGCACCTCTAGCAGTTGGTATTGGTAGTCGAGTCGAGGCTACGTTGCACTTGTCTTGCAGTTTGCAGTTGCAAGTCATCTAAACTAGGCAAGACTTTAGATTGAAGGTGCGAGTGACTGCTTACCATCAGGCGGGCCGTATTGCATGTTTGCCACCATGTATAAAAAAGCTGCAGCTGTCACTTATATGCCATGTAAGTAAACATCAAATTGTCAGCATGATTCTTAGGTAGTAGGTACATAGATCTGACACAGGATATTTATGCCTGACTTTTGACAGTTCAAAATAAATAATTGGATACGTCTATCAGATTTATTTACAAATTACACATTCAATATTACTAGTTTATTTATGAACCAGTACAAATAAATAATCATGGCCGTACGGGCTAGTTATTGAAACGAGGCAACATTTGCCCGCAAACAAGGCAGATTAATGGCAGTACTCATTAGTAATTAATCGTACACCACTCCAAACTTAACAAACAAATTGTGTATGATTTCCCTAGCTCCATAGGGTGGTTTTTCAATCTTTGCCTACCCATATTTTGCACAATGTATGTATAGTCGCGTTCAGTAACAATTACGCGAACAAAAATTTCTAACGGGACACTAATATTATTAGCGTAAAAGCACAGATTTAGCATACTTAGCATGCCAAACAAATTCAGTCAAAACGTCTAGGTAGTCCGTACCTAAATACTTGAGTAGCTTGCAGCTTTCGCGCGTCAATTTTTGTATTAGGTGGAAGCCGTGGAAGTCAACGAAAACATTAATAATAAAAATGCCTCGTTACGTGACGTGATATGTAATTAATTATAACAACGCAAAAATTATGAACACTCAAGGACCAGAGACATATTTCCTATCACACATTGTTAATTATGTATCGGCAAAATGTGACACGCTCGGCCCCTATACTACAGATTAACTTATTTCTTCAATCTAAATATACATATTTAGTTCTGTCTGTGCGTGAAAGCGTGTCAGTTGTTTGCCTCGTAATTGAGTGGATAAATAACGTATTATAAACTAAAATAGATGTCATACACGTACACGAAAGAAAAAGCGACCAAGTCCACCGGTGTCCTAGTCGGGGAAATATATACCATACGTCTCGTTATTTTTACGAGACTCGAGCTTAGTAAACTATTATTGTTAGCCATGGCGAATGAGTCCTATTTCCACGCACTTACTATACTCCCCTTTAGTACTTAATCCGTTAAAATTATAAGTTTACTTACATTTTACCCCTTTTAGGGTTTCAGATATAAAATATATCCAGTGGCTGCTTTTGCATGTTTAAAATTGTAATTTTCTGTGGGAGAGTCATATTGTTACAAAAGGTATAAAATTATGTATTTACATCGTAAACAACGTATTACAGATAACTACAAAACAATTTGCATTTATAGTTAATTTCTTTCAGGAGGCATAATTAACTATCAGCACTACAAATGTTTAGGATTACAACTGCCTACTTATAATCACAAAATGGCGCCGCACCGCGAATTAAAATAAATTCACGCCACGAAATGCGGTTACCACAATCGGGCTGGTGTGATGTGTAATAATTGCATCTATAAATCAAAATGACATGCGTTTAATCGCGAACCCTAGCCCGGGGGCCGGAACCGGGCAACCATCTTTGTCGGAAAAAACTTGGGAAGAGCCTAATGCACCCGTTTGTGGGGTCGCCAGACGGCTGTTTACGCTCGGACAAGTCTTAGGATATATGATTTTTTAGACAGAACGACTATACGAGTATTAATACGCTCACCAGAATTAGAATGTCATCGTATGTGCCAACAAAAAATAGGCATCAGGCCCCGTAGCCGAATCGACGCGAAACGCCACCGAAACGCCGCAGAAAGGTAGTCTGGCTCTGTCGCGCCAATTCGGAAGAGCGATAGAGAGATAGCTACGAAAGAGATATTATCTTGAGCCGCTTGAGCGTTTCGTGAGCATTTGTGCATTCGGCTACGCACACTGCTTTGCACGTTCAGAATTTTGAATAATATCTTAGTCTTAAAAATAAATTAAACATGCAATAAAATCTCTTTTATTTGATTTCAGCACATCCATATATCCCGTGTCCCTGGATGAGGCGCCGTGTGGGCACTGTATACAATAGTCTGACCCTGCATACATCGAAGGGTCACGGGCCGACCCGCGCTCTCTCTGACCCGACACGTTCGCCATACTATCCGATGTCTGATAAACGATTTGTACCCGTTCGCTGCGTACTACGCGGTAAAATGCTACGACGATTTTTCATCATCATTGTACCGCACGCTTACGTTTTTAACGTATACGTAGCACGTTATGCTACGGCGTAGCGACACCAATGACGCACGTGGTAGAACCGTACTCGTACTACTATAAGTCGTTGTGACTTGTGATCGGTGAGATCCGCCTTTGAAATACATTATTTATGCAAGTACCTATGTAAAGTGATTACAACCGCCAATAAGTAACTCTTATTTATGATTTTACTTTATTATTTTCAAAGTTAAACTAAAGAAAGCATATTAAGTATAACTGTTTTATACCTAACCTTACATAGTAGTATTGTATGGTAACCCGTAAGCGCACGCCAGTGCGGCGTTTATATCTAGAATAATAATAACAAAGTATCTAAGCCAGGTACACTACCGGTACACAGGTAAAATTGCGTAAGGATTATGGCAGCACAACATCAACCAAGCAAAACAGACCAAAACGATAAACATGATACGGTACACATTGATTCTCAATACCACAAATCTCATACAGTGACAAATACCATAAATGTATCGGTCCCGACTAGTTAGTGCACAGTGGGCACTCCGCTTACATTAGCGGTCGGATAATTTATCTCCTCGGACAAATAGGATTACCAGCGGGTGGTACTGCACAGTGGGTCATTTTTTGCGGACAATGTACACAGAAGGTTTCGCCTTGCCGGAGGCGGATAGACTAAATTTATCGATGCTCCTCTTGTTATTTATCAAAGTAAATTGAAACTGCTAAGCTGTCTGTAGTGTCTGTCTATACGGTAAGCAATCCTTAGGTCAACTTGATTCGCAATTGTCAAATGCTTAAGAGGCGAAACGTGTCGATTTGTGTGTAAGCTGTTTTGCTAGTTCACAATGAGATTGATTTATGCTGGATGAAAGTTGATTTCTTAATTCTCTTATGTAGAAGTCGTAAAATATAAAACATGGTACTGCTTCAAAAAGCAGCTAAGAAAAACCTAAACCAAACACAATTCAACGTAAATCATTTTCTGGAAAACTAGGTCGAGGTGACAGGTGCCTCGGACGCATTTCCGACATCCGAAACGCGGGTTTATCTTGAAAAATAAAAATACTTATCACGTAAACTGGCCGGGTTAGCGAGGTAATAAAGTGTCACGGCCAATCAGCGGATGGCGGCGTTGCGATTGGTTTTGTCGCGACGCGCGCGCCACTGGAGCTCTGTGCGACATGCGACTAAGTGGCTAAGGCTACACCTTTTGCTTAATCTCTGTGAGAGGGAATGGAGTTGGATTGTGGCATCGTGACGAGTAGGGTATATGACGGGCGTCGTTGCAACACGATACGGACGTCGCAAGACGCATTTTTAAAAGCACATTTGGACTAAATGACCAATTTGACAACTTTTCTTTGGGAAAACAGAAAATGAAAAAAAAAACTCGATATGATAAAGTTAGGTATATGTATATTTATATTCAATATCATATATACATACATATTATGTATATGTATCTGGCCGCATTGAATGTTATAAACTCAGTCCGTTACGTAGGTAAAAGCAAAGGACGGACAGCATAAAAGGCAGCAACATATTCTCAGTAAGGCAACCCTGAATCCGTAATGATATCACTTTAAGTGCTGCTAACCAAAGGAACGTTATAAGCTTGTATGGAAACTCATACACCCTCATTACCTATTTTCCTTTCATAGGGCCCTCCGTATTTACATTGTGCCACAAAATGTGCAGAAGAACACATGAGATAACATTATTCGAGTGAAAAATGTATCGAACGGTTCAAGTGGAACCTCGAGAGGGCTAGAGCCGAGTAGGTGGTCCACTCGCCGCCACTCGGCGGGACATTCCACTTTATTTATCCTTTATTATTTAGCGGCGATACAAACTTATCGGGTCGATCAGCTGTTTTTTGTCGGGTCAAGCGGTCATTATCGCTGAGACGCTCGTAAATTGTGGTCAAACAAAATGAAGAGAGGTTTAAGTAATGTGACAGCAACACCGTTTTAGACTAAATTATAATAAGGTATGGTTCAAATTAGTTCGCGTTTGTTGATTGTGTGTTCTTAGAACGGTTATAAAAGGGTGAGATATGTCATTAAATTATAGAAGAGATAAATTAAGTGTGAACGCAGCGATGCTCTGATTATCGCGTCTGAATGACACCGACAGCGCTGCGCATTAAATGTTTGAGAGGATTTAATTTCCAAGAATTTATGAAATAAAACTATGGAAACGGATTAAATCGCGTATAATGAATTTAAAATACATCCCGACGTTTCGAACTCTTTACAGCGTTCGTGGTCAACGGGTGACTGAGGAAAAATTAAAATGTGCAAAAGCTACCCACTTACAAGAAATATTAACGAACCATGACCACAAATAATATAGATTTCTAAGGCAGGTTCACACACTATTAATAAAGCTAGTTATACAATATTCAAAAAATTTACCATTACTCTGTTAAAAAACAAACCGTCGGCAAAGGTCTGCAGTCTCTGAACATGTCATGGATAAAGTCAATCATGCTATAAAGTTTGACAAGCCTCTGGTTCTCGCTAAGGAGAAGCGATATATACTCAGAATGTTGCGAGAGGCCATTGAGATCAAGAAATATCCAAACTTTAATAGAGAGGATGGCTTTACTTTACCACCGGCTTGGGATCCAGTAGTACATCTGATAATGGAACAAGCACGACGAAGGCTGTGAGGCATTTGTGTTGTATGGTGTTGGACATTTTGCAGTTTGTTTCTTTGTCAATTTTGTGTAGATTAATTGGTTAATTATTTTTTAACAGAGTAATGGTAAATTTTTTGAATATTGTATAACTAGCTTTATTAATAGTGTGTGAACCTGCCTTAGAAATCTATATTATTTGTGGTCATGGTTCGTTAATATTTCTTGTAAGTGGGTAGCTTTTGCACATTTTAATTTTTCCTTAGTCACCCGTTGACCACGAACGCTGTAAAGAGTTCGAAACGTCGGGATGTATTTTAAATTCATTATACGCGATTTAATCCGTTTCCATAGTTTTATTTCATGAGTAACTATCGCGGTAACCGAAGACAATTCCAAGAATTTGTTTTGAAATAGCTTTTTAAGTATCTACAATAAATTTTTTTTTGTGTACAAGTTTAAATACGAACTATAATAATTTTTCTAACCATTTACTTATTATCAAATATCAAATATCTTTATTTTGCATAAAATATGGTACACAAGGTGGACTTAATATAATTTAGGACATGCATATTTCACCAGCAGCTGGCATAAAAAAACATAAACATTATATATACAATACAATACAACTCTAGTTTTCTAAGGGCCACTTGCACCAACGAAAATGGAGAGTTAACCCGAGGGTTAACCCACCATGTTATATGGAATTTGACAGTTGACAGCCCACTAACCCTGAGTTAAGTGGTTGGTGCAAGTGGGCCTAAGCGAGGCTAAAATTTGTAGGTACATGTCAATTCTTATACTTCCCAAGCTAATAAATATTCAATATGTCACTTAAATTACAATTGTCATAGTCTATTAATTATATCTAAAGTAGTAAAAAATTCATCAATTGAATAAAAACATTCCTGTACCAACCAGATTTTAAGTTTAAGCTTAAATACATATCAAAATTGTTAGGAAGCCATTTTAAAACAATATGATATCTTCAGTACACGAATAACACTTTAAACCTTCTTTGAATTTAGGCATCGTAGCGTGGCCAGTGTGGCCACCCTACAGCGGGGTGCGTACTTGCAAAAAACCCGGTTTACTGCGAGTGCGAATATAAAATATTGATCTCCGTGGAAATTTATGAAAACATAAAAACTGCGAGGTGAGGAACGCTGTGGAGTGGCTCGTTCAATAGGATTCAAGCTTGTCAAAAGTTAAATATTTGTTACCTATGCGGCTAAACTACAAGATCACCATCTACCTACACAAAATTACGTTCCCTGATTTATTTAATTGGTGTAGGCGTCGATAGCATGTTTTTCTTAAAACCTCACTGCTGATATATCTACGAGGATACGATAGTAGGCAGTCACTGACACTACCAGTTGTATGCCAGTCAATAAAGCCTTAAATATTAATTATCGTAATGGTAATGTCCTTTCTTTGCGAAGGAAATAATAGGAACTAGCAGATCCTAAAACGTTTAGCTACTACGTATGTTTAGGTTAAAGTACTTTATGTCTATTTTTCGTAAAATATTTTAATTTTCATAAGCGGTGGATTAAGTTCCAGGGTAGTAGATCTCATTAGGCTGCCCTTACTGACCCAAACAAAGCTGAACCAGGATTAAATGGCTTTTATAAAAAAAACGTATAATAAGACCTCCTGCTGAAGCCCTGACAATAAAAAACAATAATAATCTCTGCATTTCACATTCTCACGACTGCTCAGTGCTCAATGCGCAGGTAACACAAATAAACAACAGAAATAAGCCAGCATTGGTACGGTTTAATGCAATGGCGATGTAAATATGAAATTTGTTTTTCTATTTCTTTTGTGATGCACATACTTATTATGATATTTTATAAAGAGATACCTAGAAGTTGTTATGAAATAGAAATGTATCACGTTCTCAAGCAAAGGGGGTTCCCTTTGTTGATTGCCAGTGCCACATTGTTGATTGCCATAAAGACACGTTAACAAACGTATTTATGATAACCCGTGCCCGTGTGGTGACGGGCCCCGTGAATAAGAATTTCACCACCCCCTTTCTTCCCGTGGGTGTCGTAGAAGTCGACTGTGGGATATGGGTTAAATTGTGGCGTAGACGAGAGGCAGGCAACCTGTCACTGCAATATCACAATTTCGATTTCTTTCAACCACTTTTTACCAAGAGTGGCACTGAAACTTGAGTAGTTCACGTGCTCTGCCTACCCCTTTATGAGATACAGGCGTGATTATATGTATGTATCAGTTGTATCTATGTACCTTCCGCTTGAGAACATCACAAATGGCTAACCCTTTTTACAGGCAACATTACGAGCTTTACGCCCATGAAACGTAACATTTGACGGTTGTACCCCATTGACCAATTAACCAATAAGCATAAGCGTGTAATGGTCAATTTGGCGCGCGCCCAGGCGGCCGTAACGCGGTAGTGATCTAGCTGATCCGGCTTAGCCCATCGGCCTAAATGCAGAGTAATATACTTGCTTCGTTAATACTGAAAACTACATGAATTTAGACAGACTACAGGTAGCATTTTATAGTGATAACTATGGCTACTATGAGTGCAGTGGCCGTATCATGGTAGTGTTTTTGTCACTTGTCATTATCATGCGTCACTTTTGCACTTACACACTTGTTAGAACATGGTGACGAATGATAGACAGCCGTCTATTTTAGCCCTGTAAGGTACTTGATAGTGACTGTATGTAATGTTTGTTTATATTGAGAACCGTTTAGGGGCGACGTTCATTTTCCTCACATAACTACTATTTATACATTTTCAATCAATAAAAATGCCGAAATATTGTTCAACAAACATTATAATGAGAGCTATCACGTTTATTAAACGAACAAAATGATCGCGCGTTGTGAATGTCGTGATACTCGTGATGGATGCCGTCAATAATGACGTCATGACTCGCTGACAAAATGGCGCCCGTTAGAATTGTGTGGAGCATGACATGCTAATGTTTCCTGCTAAATCCCTGCTCATATTATACCTGCTCGTGTCATAAAAGCGAAGTCGCGGAAATAACTAGTAATAGAAAAGAATAATCTTCCTATGTTCAAAAGTAAGGATGATCCATCCATCTTTACACATAAAATGGCTAAACAGATTTTAACGAAGTTTACCAAACATGCTATGGTTTAGATAGAGGACTATGTTCTAGGAATAGACATATAATATTTTTATCAAGTAAACATCTAGAGAGGGGCAGTGGCGGTCGCGATTGGGTACGTCACAACTATGATCGATGTGTAGAGGGACAGTACAATCACATCATTCATATTTTTACATCTAAAATAACCCAACACAATAATATAAACCCGAAGTTAGGCTGTACTTTCAGCAAAAATATGGAGATGAAAAGAATCTAAGAGTATAAGTTAATATCTCACGCAAGAAATTCATATATTCATAGCTTTTTAAATAAATATGCAAATGAATCGCATTATTCAGATGCCAGGTGCGAAACAATCGTTGGGAAAACTCCTGAAACTAGCCTCTGTCGGCGGGTGCTGAAATTAAATAATGCTACCTAGTACCTACTTACTCGTCGTTCATGAAACATGTAGCAGCAAAATGTTTTGCAAATATTTCAAACATTTTATGTTATAAAAAAGTGGACCAATCATCTCATTCAAATTTGTCAAATCTAACATTTAATTGCATAACATTAGAATAGAATAGAATAGAAAATATTTATTTGGCATATAGATACATAATAAAAACAACAAGTAATACTTAATAGCTAGTACACCAAATAGGATGCCACTCAGCGAATACCGCGTCTAATAGACGCGGCACTGGTTTTCAGGGCACGCAGAAAATTAATAACTAAGTCTTATAACTAAACAGAACGTAAGAGCACTTATACAGAAACTGTGTTTGGACGTGATAGAGAAAGTGTGTGTGTTTACCTACTGACATATTATTTATAAATGTAAATAAATGCAAATGTGGCCGCTTAGTGTTAATAATTTAGTTGAGATTCAAGTAGATACTGTTTAAGATTGTGCTTGAAAGAGGTAATGGATTTCATTACGAACCAAATCACGCGTCTTCGTGAACGATACGATCTACAGTTTACTAGCTACTGGCAGTTTCTCGTCTATGCCCCTAAATAATGCTACATTTAATCATATTTGACGCCACGTATTCCCATCTGTCAAATTGGTTGACATTGTGACAGGAGCGTGTGTCGGCATTTGTTTTCGATTAGATTGTCAGTGACAGGCACAGGGTATGTTTGGATGGGAGATTGTTAACAAATAGCGTTCTTGGCGGGCACTTTGCTGTGATAACAACCCTCTGCAGCTTCGGGTACCTTGGGTTACGAATATAAGGCGAAGATTCAGAAATATACTGTAGAGTACTAAACTTTGTTACCTACTTTATTTATTTCATCATGGTAAGCATAAAAGCCCATAAGGTAAGGTTTAGGTGCAAAACGTCGGTATGGTAATGGTTAGCTTAAAAATATCTTATGTTTAGGTGCAAATAGAATGCGTCGCATAATACTCGCTCGCCCCCAATAGCCACAAAGTTCGCTAGAAAAAGTAATTCACGACAATTTCAATAAAGACACAATTTCACGGGCGCGTTGGCGCGAACTCGTGAGTGTTACAATTTAATAGAACTTCAAAAGCGTTGCTGATTCCACCACAATTCTATCAGCTTAGCGCGGATCCCCGCATTACGGCATAAAAACGGTTATCGCCACCCCTACGCTAGGCGCCCGCTGCCGGGCCACCAGGGCGGCGCGCCGCCGCAGCACCCGATACATCGCTGCACTACATCACTATAACCAACTTTACGTCCATACACACCCACCAATACCAACTGAATTATATACATTACTCTGCTAGCAACTAACAGTCTATTAAGCATGTAGTAACGGCTGTGTAAGTGAAACACATGTGCGACTAGTTTAGGCATTGGAATTAGAATTATAATCTACAGTTTAATTTTAAAGAAGTAGCTGCAAAGCTAGGTACAATGAAATGAAAGCGGGCGAAGGAAACGTCGGCTTTCATAATATTTATAGTTTCAATTAGCGTGGTCCGCATGCAGCACTCGTTTATCCCCGCTCTCCCCTTCGCAAAGTATTCGGCTTGGAAAAATGCAAAGAAATTTTACGTTGAGCGTACATGCTTCTAGATTTATAGCTCGTAATTTTGAAGGCAGGATTGATTAGCCTATTCATTTATTACTTAATGCTGTTTTAAAATAGGTTTTTTTTCTAACAGTAAATCAAATAATATTGTTATCGGTTACCACGATAGTTACTCATGAAATAAAACTATGGAAACACATCTGTCATATGTGGTACAGACGAAACGAAGTATGCGTCGCGCTCTCGACATGTAAAGGCGGGGTCGCTACTCTTGAGAAAGATCCTCGAAATTGGATTGAAACATGTCGAACGCTATATCGACTTAATACGTGAGTAACCCGCTTAAAATATTTTTAAATACGAAACGAAGTATTTCCACACGGGTGAAGGAACACATAGCGGATGTCAAGCACCATCGGCAAAGGTCTGCAGTCTCTGAACATGTCATGGATAAAGTTAATCATGCTATAAAGTTTGACAAGTAGAAAATAGAAAAAGACTATGAATTTTATGGTGAGAGAGAGCTGAACAAGAATTCAGAATTCCTGGACTATGTAAGAAACTACTCAAGAATCTTCAAGAAAGTGTGTTTAACTGCCAAGAAAAACTTTATTAGTTCTAAATTGAAAGTGTCGGACAACAAAGTGAAAACAACTTGGAGTATTATAAATAAAGAAGCTGGTAAATGTAAATCACGCGATTGTCAAGTCAACATTGTATCAGATAATCAACAAATAGTGTCGAACAGCGATGTTGCCTCGGCATTCGAAGATTATTTCTCAAAACATAGCCGTTAACACCACAAAATGTTTACATTCTTCTGCGGCTCAAGCCCATTCATTACTTTGTGCTAATGTTAAGAAATGTAATAATTCATTTGAATTTAGTCAAGTAGACTCTGTAAATATTGTTAAAACATTCAAGTCACTCAATTTAAAGAAAACGGAAGACTTATGGGGAACATCAGTTAAAGTAATTAGTCATGTCATAGATATAATAGCACCTTACTTGGCCGTAATATATAATATTTCAATTTCACAAGGCACCTTTCCAGATCTTATGAAATGTAGCAAAGTCATACCGCTTTTTTAAATCGGGTGATTCGAGTGATATAACCAATTTCCGTCCCATATCAATACTTCCTGTTCTAAGTAAAGTCTTTGAGAAGCTAATGTTAAATGATCTACTGGGACACTTCAACAGACATAGATTACTTACAAGCAAACAGTTCGGTTTCACAAGGGGCCGTTCCACGACCGATGCTGCTTCGGTACTCATTAAACATATATATAATATTTGGGAAAATTCTTGTGATGCAATTGGCATATTTTGTGATCTTTCAAAAGCCTTTGATTATGTGGATCATGGAACGCTCATTTTGAAATTAGAACACTATGGTTTGTCTATAAATGCCCTAAACTTTATGTCTTCTTACCTTAGCAATAGAACACAAACAGTAGTTGTTAAAAAACTCGCTCTAGCGGGACTGTTGTCCAATTAGGAGTGCCACAAGGCTCAATTTTAGGTCCATTCCTGTTTTTGGTTTATATAAATGATTTGCCATGTATAGTAAAAAAACTTTTGTGAAATAGTACTTTTTGCTGATGATACATCACTGCTTTTTAATGTTGACCGAAAATCTACGGATTACAATGTAATTAATAGCACGTTAGCTGATGTACTGCAGTGGTTTACTGTCAACAATTTACTTCTTAATTCTAAGAAAACCAAATGTATTCGATTTCTCTGCCGAATGTTAAACCAATCGATACAAAAAATACTTTTGAATGATGAATGCTTAGAGATGGTAGATACAACACTGTTCCTTGGCTTAACATTGGACAAAAATCTACAATGGAGTCCTCATATAGAGGAAACTAGCAAGCAAATTAAGTTCAGCCGCATACGCCGTTAGGAGAATCAGGCAACTGACTAATGTTGAGACAGCTCGCCTAGTGTATCATAGTTATTTTCACAGTGTAATGTCATACGGTATTCTGGTTTGGGGCAAAGCAGCTGACATACAGACTATCTTTGTATTACAAAAGAGAGCCATTCGTTCTATTTACAACTTAGGAACACGTGAATCAGTAAGAGAACTCTTCAAAGAAATTAATATCTTAACTGTAGCTTCCCAATACATTTATGATAGTATAATTTATGTTGTTAAGAATTTAGACTGTTTCACTAAGAATTCTGATATCCATAATTATAACACTAGAAACAAAAATAAGCTTGCCATAAAGAAGTTTCGTGTCCGTAAAGTACAGAAGTCATTTGTTGGGCAATGCATTCATTTTTATAATAAGTTACCTGACACTGCTTTGAGATTACCCCTCCCAGCTCTTAAGAACTACTTAAAAAAATCATTGATGTTAAAGGCTTATTACAGAGTCGAGGACTATTTGACAGACAAACATGCATGGCCCGAACCAGAAACTACAAAAAACGAATAGCAATTAAAATAATTGTATTATGTATAGAGGACACAGTTCAGATAAGAAAGCACATCAAATATTTTATATTTTATGTTGTGTAGGTAAATTACATATTTAATGATATTGAGATTCATATTATCTTTTTCTTCTGTGACAATTTGATATGTTTTTCTCTGAAGAAGAACGACGTATTATTAAGCAATAATATAATTTATTGAAATTAATTTCCATAGAGTACCTAGTCTGTTCATATTCTTTGATGAATACTTTTGCATGTTAAATTGTATCTTGTTATTTAATGCATGTTAGTTATAAGATGTAATGTTTTGAAAAGAAGTTGCCCGCCGAGTTTCTTGCCGGTCCCATAGTGGATACCCCCTCCCAACTGAGGGGGGGACTGAAATCTTCTCGAGGCTGAGGCGTAGGGTTAGAGCCGGCGTAGCTTTTATTTGACGTTCATATGCGCATTGTAATATGCCTACTTGAAAAATAAATATTTCATTTTTCATTTTCATTTTCATTTTTCACCATTGAGATCAGAAATATCCAAACTTTAATAGAGAAGATGGCTTTACTTTTACCACCGGCTTGGGATCCAGTATAATATCTGATAATGGAACAAGCACGACGAAGGCTGTGAGGCATTTGTGTTGTATGGTGTTGGACATTTGCAGTTTGTTTTTGTCAATTTTGTGTAGATTAATTGGTTAATTGTTTTTTAACATAGTAATGGTAATTTTTTTTAATATTGTATAACTAGCTTTATTAATAGTGTGTGAACCTGCCTTAAATCTATATTATTTGTGGTCATGGTTCGTTAATATTTCTTGTATGTGGAGTAGCTTTTGCACATTGTAATTTTTCCTCAGTCACCCGTTGACCACGAACGCTGTAAAGTGTTCGAAACGTCGGGATGAATTTAAATTCATTATACGCGATTTAATTCGTTTCCGTATGAGTAAATCAAATGTCAAATTAAGATTGTCGGAGATTGTAGTAGGTACCATTATGTACATCAGCTTTTCAGTAAAGTGCATGGCGAATTTATCAATGAATTCATTCATAATTTCTCCACACTTTTTACAGTTGATAGTACGTACATCACATGGTACTGCTGTCTTCGTCGACTAAGTATAATTAATTCGAAATATTTTGAAATAAACAGCAAGTGTTTAAAACCAATTCAACCAAGGTCCGTCGACGCCCCACTTTCCCTATAAAATGCCATCGCGCGAAAATAACGACGGCGTAAAAAGCGTCATCATTTAATTCGTCATTCGTCGCAACGGCTCATTTGCGAGCAATTATCATCGCGTGAAAGCTTTTACAGCTGAAAACGGAAAACGCATCGAAGTCACTGGCGATTAAAGTTGCAACTGTGTGACTATTTAGCCGCAATTACGTAGTCACTGGGCATTGTCCGCTTGAGCGTTTAACCGGGCTACTACATTAATGGCCCCAATCAGGGGCATTAACGAAGCGACTTCGGCCGTTTCCGTTCTACTTCAAGCAGCTCAAAGACGTAATTTGCGGTTACGAAAATTGTAGTCACTTATGAAATTTGACGCTTTGAAAGGAGAGTCGAGTTGGCGACTCGACCCGCTCGATTGGAGGGCAAGGACGATATTTGGAGGTGAAATTCGCTCAAGTATCTAATTAACTGGGGACGTTGTTGTGCGAGTATACTGCCTTCCTGGTCCTGGCTCACAAAGAGCTAAATTACTTGAATTCTCGTTGCAAATTACGTACCCTACTTAAACGTTTCATAAATCAATACTTAGGTTGTCTTTAATGTATTGATTTGTAGTAGGTGCATAACAAGCTGAATCAAATTAAGTATTAAGATTTCACTTTATGGGAAAAATTTAATGTTGTCGAATGTAGCACATCAAAATTGCAACTGACGAAGAAGTAAACACGCCCTATTATTTCGTACAAAACGTTAATTAATTTATACCTAATTATACCTAAATTGTACCTTTTCCACTTTTTTTTAAAACTTATTGTCATACGTTACTGAAATTTATGCTTATATTTGTTAATAAAAAAATAAATGAAGATTCTTTTTAACTATCAATGAGAATGTTTTTTCTTTGTTACATTTACCGATAATAAGCACTTTCTTCTTAGGGGTACGAATAAGGCAAGTTTCCCTCTATTCGGTAGGTAATGGAAGAATGAATACCCTTTTGAGCTCCAGACTTTAAAAAAAAAAAAAAAGAACTTGTTGACTACTATTTGAATACAAGACGAAGAGATAATAATAGGATTTATAAGTTGGTGACTAGCATTAAGGCGGAAGCTAGCTCCGCTCGCTTGCGCTCGTTTCGCTCACAATTACCGTTGTCAAAGCGCAAAGGCCGTGCGGGCGCTTTGTCAGCCGCCAATAATGATCACGTAAACTTTACTAATTTCGCGATTCGCTACTAACCGCAGCTAAGGCTGGTGTTTCCCTTCGGGCAGGGAGGAGCGATTAAGCGAGGAAATATTTGTAAAGGTGTGGCCATGGACTTTAAGAACTTCACCACCCCCTTTCCTATACCGTGGCCATACCTATCATACCGTCGCAGAAGTCGTCTGTGTGATTAGGGTTCAATTGTGACGTGGGCGATGGACTAACAACCTGTCACTGTAATAACAATTCTGTTTCTTTCAACCCGTCTAAGCGTGACACCATACGATAGTACCCTCTTTATTATACTGTGTGACACTGAAAATTGAGCAGTTTCGTGTGTTTTATTTTTATAAATGGACTTACTCTTGGCCACAGACTAGACAAAGGACAGACTAGACATTATTACTGATGTATTAAAAACGGCAGTTATTAGAGTTGTATACTTACTCAAATATGCCTCAATGTGCTCAATATTCATCATGAGGCATATTAAGGCAAGCTGATGAGACCACAGCCTTAGCTAGTCCTAACTGCTGATAAAATGCCAAATAGCGGGACGGTTATCAGCCGTTATACACACTGTAACAATACGAGCCTTTATCTCGGCTGTTCATGACGTCACACGTCGGGACCATATAGGACATACCTATTAATGTTCGTACACTGCTAGAGAACTGCGAAGCTACTACACGCTTTTTTTATGAAGGTAACAAAGGTTTTTAATGGTTTTGAACGTGATTTATGTTCACTAAAGCTAATCTAAGTATGTCACATTTGCATAGTTTGTACTTATTGCTTAATATCTACTGAATATAAAACCTAATTTCTATTAATTTCTTTTTTTTAAAGACAATAAAAAGAGTCCTGTACATGTTTTATGACAATGAACTCAGTAGTTTTGACGCAACGAGCAATCAGGTATACATAAATATAGTTCTGAAATCGAAGAAGAATAACGAAATAACATCTATTAAATTTACATGAAACCGAACCCATGAGAGTTTAATTCAGCGCTAATATTTGCATGTAGTTTAGGTGAGCAAATTACAAAAGTGCCCCAAAGTCGGGTCAAAAGCGGAAAAGTGCCAAAACCGGCACGCAGCGAGCTCAAAGGCGCCAAAAATAGCAAAAAAGAAACTCATCAGAGATTCACCTGCGAAAGCGGACGGATATAACGTGGGTCTTTCCTCACTCTACCCACTGCTCTATAAACTATTTGTCAAACATTTAATTTAAACCTAAACTTGAGAGAAATGCCCAATGTTCAAAAAATGTAATTGTCATCAACATCAGACCCGCTATTAAATCACAAATTAAATTAATGTCAATGATGAAAATAATTAAAAAGGCTTACTCGTTTAGTTGAAATATAGTTACAATATGGTAGAACGGCATTAGTCAACGTGTCACCTACTTTGATAATCAGTTATTAAACATCATTACAATTAATAACAACGTGGTTTGGTTTAATTCATTTAATCAATATAATTAAAATGGTTGTTATAATTATGTTATTTTTTTTAAGTAATACAAAATAGCAGTTTAGTAGAGTTAGTTTAAATTATGACTCGACTGGCAGTAGATTTAACGTGCTTTAATATAAATATTTATTTACTTAAACTTTATTGCACAGTAAAAAATTAAAAATATGCAGTTACAAAGGCTGACGCAAATGCTACATGACCATTCTCTATACAGTTACAACTTTTAGGCCAAACAGAGAAGACTCAAAAAAGGTGCAGTGATATGTAAAGCAACACCAAAGAAAGGAAAAAAGTGCGGAAGCTTTGAAGTGCACAAAGGCAAAACTCAAAGATGGCGGCTTAAATGTATGGGATATCGGTCCTACATCCAATATCGAATTGGATAATGTGAAAACGCACCTATACTTACTTAGTTAGTATATTAATGTTATGATATCCAATGATAAATAGTTATTAAATAATTAACAGCGTTATTACTATAGAATACATTGTTTATAAATATACATTTTATAACGCGTAATTTGGTTGAACAACAGAGCTCGCAAGCTCTAATCATAAGTTACAGAGGTTTTAATTACTTAAATAATTAAACAATGTATTATCCAATCATGTTTATAATCTAGTCAATAATACAAACTCTATTAAAAATAACAATGTAGCTATTAATGTGTCTATTTAGCTAGATGGTTGGGTAAAACAGCCCAACATCATTTAGTTAATGTTTCGTTTCAAGTAAACAATACATAGTCCTTGGTATTATCCTCAGTACAGAATCCTAGTTTATAATTTCCTAAGGATTATTTTTAATGGTATAAGTCACTGCTGTGACGCGCATTAGATGTGAAAATCCATCTTATGTTTGGTTTTATTTTCAAAAAGACGAACAAATGCTTACTGAAAGTCTCCATACGATCTTTGAAATCCCGCAAAAGATTTTAAGACAGATACTGAACTGCCGGCTTAAGTAGAGTCATCGGTATGAACTGCAGAAAAGTGCTAATATTAACCGAGATACCTTAAAACGTGGGCGTGGGAGATTAGTGCCCGCGCGGGGAGGATGCGAATTAAGGAGGGGGCAACGTCAGCCTGAAGGGAACTTCTGGGCATAAACTGTACTTACACCTTTAATATTTTTACGACGCGCAAGCTTTAAGTGGGCAACGGGCCTCTTTTAAAATATTCGGGATTTTAGAAAGTAACCGGTTAAGTTTACTAATCGAGTTATACAGAAGTTGTTGAAACTTTGTATTTCAACTGCAGAAGTTTTCTGCAAGTTTATTTGTGTTCCTAGAAGATGTGGACTTTTTAGAAACGAGCTGGAGAAATTCGCTTTCTGTTTTTTTTCCCGACCTATAAATCTACATGACAATGTGATATCTATGTATATCACTCTAAATTATGCAACTTGAAACATACAGTACCTAATATTACCAATAATCCTCAGTAATATGTCTTTGTATAAGAACAATTGGACTTTGTTTACAAAACACTGCTACCGTGCTCATAGCTAAATAGCTATTGCTACCTAGAAAGATTGATTGTTGATATCTATACATAACATAGCATAGTCATGTACATGTATACTATTTGCTGTCCATCCGGAATAGGACTAGGAGTCAGAGTATCAAGAGTATCGCTTCCCCGATGATAATGGTAGTACTATACTGTACTAAATTGCCCTATAAATGGGGATAATTGTACGTATAATCTGTCCGCCATCTAATGTATTACTATAGAGCAGGCGTAAAAGTAAAGCAAAAACCCACTAAACACCTATGCGAATGAACAATGATGCCATCCTGTTAAAATCAAGTTGATTACTTACTGTCCTTTTAACACGTTAAACGCCATGGTGGACACCATGTGATCCGGCACTTTCGTGTATTGAAGTTAGGCCATATGAAATTTTAGTATTTTTACTATTTCTTTACGCATGATGATTTTTTAGTTCAAATTCTCAAAATAAACTCTCACATTATTAACGCAACACATGAAATAAAACTATTACACTTTACAAAATTACTCGTAAATATCAGTGCCGGTCACCGGTGGCCGTCATGGCCTGCGGGGGAAACAAATCTGTAGATTCCTTCGCGTAGGGCCGTGGGGTTTACAATGGTGCCGCCCATACAGCGGCACATCTGTTTGTATTATGTATTGCAACACTACGCCTTTCCCCATTAAACTTTATAAATACATTTTATTTGCTTCATTTGTTTCTTTTCTAACACCTGTGTATTTGTGTAAATACATTTTTTTATTGCTGCAGATTATTACCTTTGATTATGCCGACGCTTTTCTGCTATTTTTGCAACGACATATGTTTGGAATTACATTTTGGGAAGTACATCAGCGTTTATCTTTTATTACTGCTCTTATTTTTTACACTCGTAAACGTTTTTCAATTGAATATTTTGTATTTATATTCCCTACAAAACTGTGTAAGTGAGTCAGTTAGTCTTGGACTTTTGCTTGTAGAAAAGATGACACCTCAATCATCTGACCATATCATTTTGTGACTGTGTTTAGTACATATGATTTAGATATAATAGTGTTATGGTGATAATATGAATAATAAAATGGCAACAACAATACAACCTATATGATCTGCTCCAAGACAGAAGAGTAGCTCATAGATTAGCTAAAAAGAAGGTCCGGCTAGAACCAGCAGATTTATAGAGTATGTGTATTATATTAAATTGAACTTTTAAATTGTTCGTTTCATAAAGTTTTGTGTTTTATTTGTTTCTTAGTAAAAAATAAGTCGGGTTAAGTAATGCTTACTAACAATATAATATTGTTTTTATTACAATAACCAATGGATACATTCCAATTGGAATGCACTGGCTCTATCTCGTCTATCAATAGGTACAAACGAGAACCAATAGCGTGCAAACTATTCCATGAGGTCACGCCGTACATGTCCAAATAGAGTTTTCCCATATAATAGTGTCCGTGAGTTCAAAACAGCCGATCAAAGATGAACCTACATCGCGGTCGCCAGTGACCCCCCATGGCTTAAACAGAGAGTGTTAGTGCCGGTCTGAGTGACCAACGGAACTCAAACGAAAGCTAATCAAAATTTACGTGGCGTTTAACGTGTTAATAGTAGTAGTAATAGAACTGTGACTTACCTGAAACAATACAAAGTAAAAACATTAATTACATTATCAATCACAATGAGGAAGGCACGCATGACAATTTATCCCGCCAGGCGGCG
Source organism: Leguminivora glycinivorella (assembly GCF_023078275.1). Classification (NCBI taxonomy): domain Eukaryota; kingdom Metazoa; phylum Arthropoda; class Insecta; order Lepidoptera; family Tortricidae; genus Leguminivora; species Leguminivora glycinivorella. The sequence continues at coordinate 18,746,749 of NC_062978.1, forward strand.
CCTGTACGAAGTGTCTAGGCATGTCGTTCATATGTGTGAGACAGAAAAAACACCTCATCAACTTCTCTAGCTCTCACGTATGAAATTCTTTATCTGTGCAATGGACTAATAGGAGTAGCTTATCTGTCATAACCTTTGAGTGTGCCTCCTCATTACATAATGAAATTAGAGCTCTTGAAGATTATTTAGGTGTCCATGCGAACGTAAGTGTCAACCAATTGGAATCCTAGGCCACTGTAGAACTATGTTATAGTGACGTTATAAATCAGATTGTAAGAAATCTCTTACTGCTTGTTATTTTGACATGAATTTGTAGAGTGGCCTAGGGTTCCAATTGATTGACTGTACTGATCAACTGCTCGTCAACTGATTTGAATCCTAGACCAGTGTAGAATTTTGCCACAGTTAAAGTCAAAGTAACTTTTTATAGCAAATAAAGCAAGAGAGGTGTTCTATAGTGGCCTGGAGATTCAAATTAATTGACCGTACATATTAGATACACTAACATTAAAATCAATAACCAAGTATTATTATCAAACATCATTCTGTTACTGTGAATCTCACACGCGCTTGGTCATGTGCAGCAGTTGGTCGGACCAAACAAGTTCGGCATGGAAATGAAAATATGATATTTATATGACATTCCCTCACATTGTATAAGGGCAGATTCTACCGTTAAAAAGAAAATAAAGACTGTAGATACCACTAATTGACAACAATAAGATTAAATACTAAACAAAGTACAATAAGTCGTTAGCATAGATTTTCCAGCTCAAATTAAACTTGATTAATTGTCAAGTAAGTCTCTACCGTAACCATAAAGTAATAGGGTACGATTTGCATCGCATCAGCGACAGATTACAAGTGGGTCCCAGAGTCCCACAACTAGTCGAGGCGTTCTCGGCCATAATTGAGACGAGGCGACGCAGAAGCAAATTGATCGTTTCGTTACGTTCATTTACTATTTATTTTTAGTTGATTCTATCATTGGCAGAATACATATTGAATACGATAGGTATAATGTGCAATATATG